>NC_090701.1:41076082-41716309 GCF_040954835.1 Lepisosteus oculatus
AAAGCCCAAGGTGACAGCCATTTAAGCCATTTAAGCCAGCTGGCTGGAAGGTTAGATTCTTCTCTTTTTATCATGTTTGCGATAACACTAAAACACTTCTGGAGAAACTGATATTCTGCTTTCAGACACCTTCAATGAGTGCTAGAGCCAGCGTTTTATCTCAGAAGGCTGAATGTACTCCAGAAGCCCATGGAGCAACAGTTACCATATGTTTTACAGCCTTCATGTTCAGCATGCCAAGTATAAAATGTTTTAATTGTCCAATTACAGTACAACTGTGCTTTAGTAGAAACGGATTACTGAATATTTTGTTTTTTTTAAGGATGATTAAAAAATAAAATTTAAACTAATGCTGGCAAACAAAAAAAAATTGCATGGCTTTAGATGGATATTTTTCTATTTAAATCCATGGATATTAAAATTTTACTTCTCTCTCATAGCAAATAAAAACATATATCTTGATGCTGTGGGTTTACTGGTCCTTATTTTCTGTGCAAATATGGTTAGGGCTCTTCAGAATTTTTGTTGCTAGTATATCTTCTAGCTGTAATTAGTTGTTATTATGCAATCTTCATTCTGTATGTTTCACAGTGAAAGATTTGTGATGCAACTTGTCTGTCGCCCAGTGTGGAAAACTGAAAAACGTAAACAGCCAAAAAGAAACATTAGAATTCATTGGAAATTTTATACAGTAGGTGGCTTGGTTAAAAAAAACAACACAGTTGCCTGTCTTACCTGTGTGTACGTATATTAAATGCCTTTTTCCTGTTAGAAAATGAAAAAAAAACATTGTGGTTTTATTTACAATTCAGAGTACAAACAATAGAAATTGACTAAGATTAATAGCTTTCTGCTGAGTTTTAATGAAAAAAATCCATTAGCTCAAAATCTGTTACTATGCAGGTAGCGAACAAAAACCAAAGTATAGTATAGATTGATCGTACAGTATAGATTGACCAAATTCATACCATGTGTCCACCAAAATGGATGGAAAATGAATAGCTAAACTAAGAAAAACTGTGTATGTTATTAATTATGGGATACCACTGGGGAAATATTCCCAGTGCTAGTTGCCCCCAGCAACGCTAGACAAGGCTCTCCTCTCATCTTTGTACCCGAGACACTTCCAGACAGAGCGAGCAGCTGCTAAGTCAGACCATGGACCAATCCTTCCCAGCTCCGTCTTCTCAGCGGGAAGTTTGAACTCATCAAGCATGCAAAGCCAATTGATCTTTGAGTATAAAACTTGTTTATTCACATTAGAATTCTCGAGAGTTGAACTATTATACCAACAACTTTTGATGTTTAGTTCATGGTTGTAAATGCGTATAAAACCTGCAAGTTAGACCATAACACATTATAGTCTAAGTATTTTAACTCTGAAGTTATTAGCTCTTGTCCTTGTAATTTCTGAGTGAAAGGTCAGCTTTTGTTTCACAGAAGATTGCTTTACAGATACTGTATATTCTATTGCATTTGTTGTCGTTATGCATGATTTGATTTTATATCAATAAATTGTACATTTTATGTTTAGAATTAATCTGAGATTGTAATTTATTATGTTTGATTGATTTCTAAAGGTTGTCAAGTACTCTTGTAACCCACACATCACTACACACCTAATCAAAAGTCATCAAACACAGACAGTGGGGCAGAAAACAATTAACAAAGACTGCCAAAAACCCAGGTGGCGCAGACATTATGTAATTACCACACCTTAGGTAGTGGCATATGGAGGTCTGTGGGGTTACTGAGGAAGTTTGGACCACACCTTGAGCAGAGAGGAGACAGAAAAGGAAGCAAAGAAGAAGGAAGCATGACACCTGGATATCTGCATACTGATTGTTCTCAAACAACCCAAGCTTGAGAACTGGACACACCTGACACTGAGTGAGACAGTGGCAAACCCCCTCTGCATGTGATTGACTAACTGAAAGGGGAAAAAGACCTGAACCGGAAATGATGGGGTACACCCTCTTCCGTTCACAAGCCCCTCAAGTCAAGATGGACAAAACAAGGGAAGCCAATTTCTGCAAGACCTGAGGAAATGGGAATAATTGGTCCAGGAACTGCAGACCAAAGGAGACCTTAGCCACAGAATCAAAGTACTGTGCTGGGACTTATTTCTTCCTTGAAGACAAGGAATAAAGGCACAAACCTGAAGAGCTGGTGCTGAGGCAACAGACAGAGTGGACAGGGAACAGCGCGTGTAGAAGATTTTCCAATACAGCCCGGCATTGCAGTGAGTCTGGAGATTGGACTGCACAGAATTATTTTTGTTGTTGTTGTTCTTTCTTCCTCATCAAAACAAAGACTACAGTGGACAAATGGTTTCTTTTAATGAACAGATGGACTTGTCTAGTATGGGGAAAAAGAACTTTCAAGTCCCGTAACCTTTCCTACTTACTGTGAATGGGCTGTTGAACCTCTGATAATTGAGTGTGTCCCTTGGAGACACATTGTGTATTGTGGGTTCTGTGTGTTCAGTTATAACAGTTAAGAGAGATGTACGTACTAGAGAATAAAAAGGGCATTTACTGTACTGTGTGAAAATAGTAATGTATGGAGCTGGTCTGTGGGATCAGTCTGATTCTGGGAGATATAAAGAACCTGTTATGGGTGTAAAGGGGTCCACACTTAAAGTTGCTTGGTGGCGTCGTTGGCTACAAAGCTAACTTTTCAAAAGCATTTCCAGCTTTGCCCCTGCAAGTTTTCATGTACCGTATTCATACATATACAGTATGTAGAGGTTTCAAGTTAACATTTTTTTTAAATGAAGCCCAGTGCAAAATCTGGAGGAAACATACTGTTTGCCTGTTGAACATCCCTTCTACTGTATGTATCACATAACTAAATTATTTTTATAGCTGTATAGCACCTAAATATCCAGCTTGTTAGCAAAGGTAAAGCCTGAGCTCACTTTAGTGTTTATTCATTTTTTTACGATTCCTCTGGAGGTGTCTCATAATTTGCAATCAATATCAATTTCTTCTTACAGCTCTATTTGTTTTTTTCCATACTCTTTGTGAACTACCGACTAAATACTGAATCAATCACACAGATAAACAGGGCAAATTACATAAATTTAGAGTAGGCATTTGGCAGTTGCAAAACAGACACAGATTAATAAACACGAGATAAACTACTTTAAAATCGTTCCTTTCTCTTTTCATCCTTCAAAAGCATTTATTATTCTTTAATATACCACATTAGTATTCTTTAATATACCATATTAGTATTCTTTAAAACAATGAAGGTGTTCACCTGTACCGAGCTGATATGAAAGAAGGATAAAAAGGAAGCAAACCTTAAGTCAACTACAGTAGCTCTCCCAAGGACTGGCAGACAGCTCAAAATGCAGGCTCAAATGTGGAGCCAGTACAAAACTCAGTTGTGTTTGAGCAGTGTCCACATCAAATGTTTGTCCTAATGACTTGGTTAAAAAAGGGAAGCAATTGAGAAGGCCCAAATGATATTCAAATGGGGAAAATGCCTCAGTAATATTTCAGCATATTACAAACCATCATTCTACCTACATAATTTAAAATACCTAAATTCCATGTATACTACACTGTAAAAGAAAACTAAGCCATAGTAGAACATGGAGGTTTCCAAGCAACATAATACATTGCTGAGAAAATGTTGTACACCTCCAGGGCTGATCTGTATTTTTGTCGAATCTGATTGTGTTATACGTTTAAAGACAAAATATTTGGATTGATTAATAACCATTAATGACCCTTATTAGAATTGGTACAGTATGTGAGCCCCTAGTTTCAGCACCTGTTGGCAGCTCCATGAGCAGCAGCAGCAGCTTCAGCTAGATGTTTCCAGTTACTCTTTATCAGTCTCTCACAGAAGCATTTAGGAATTTTTGCCCATTCTTCAATACACAGCTGGTTAAAGTTGGTGCCATTTAAAGGTTTCCTTGTATGAACAGCTCGTTTCACTTCTCGTCATAACATTTCAATGGGGTTACAGTAGGTCTGGACTTGGCCAATTCAAAATGTAACATTTCTCCTTCGTCAGGCATTCTGTTTTAGATGGGCTTGTACTTTGTGGGTCATTCTCCTGCTGCATGACTCACATTCAGCTCTGCGTCAGCTGATGAATGGCTGACTTAACATTCTCCTCCAGAGATTAAATACAATATACAATACTGAGTTCATGGATCAGTAAATTCAATGTTGAAAAGCTCTCTGGTTCTTGAGGCAGCAAAGCTGTCCCAAACCATGATGCTCCCATCATCATGCAGTATTTCCTATACAAAATGTTTCACATTGTAGCCACTCGACTTTTTTTCTCTGTCCAGAGAACATTTTCACAGTAGTTTTCCTACTCCTTCCAGTAGTTTTCCAGGTGCTTTCTCATGAACCATGTGTGATGTGGCAAGTTTCTTTTCAGATAGCATCGGTTTCTTCTTGGTTGACCTCCCACAACAGAACATTTCCTGTTTAGTCTTTATCTGTTGGTTGAATCATGAGCACCGACATTGCCTACAGCAAGAGAGGCATGCAGATCCATTCATGTTACTCTGAGGTTCTTTATAGCATCCTTGATAAGGTTCTGGGTTTCTTTTGGAGAGATCTTGGCAGAGCGATCACCATAGTTTTGAATATTTATGATTTGTCTATCTTACAGTCAGTATGTGGAGCCCCGAATGTCTAGAAATGGTTTTATAATCTCCTCCAATCTGGTGAACATCACCTACTAACATGTTTTCACTAACCTGTATGTTGAAGACCAAATTCACAAAGTTGCTGACTTTAACAGAACATGACTGCCCAAACACAGTCCTTTTTTACTTATTACTCAATTATTTAACTACCCAATTCAAATTGCTCCCCTTAATTTTCAGTAAACTAGGGTTTACTAAAAATCACTTACACTGATTCTTAAATTCTCAGACCACTGCATCTCACAAAAACATGGAACTGGTAGATACTGTATAAACCCTTTTCATAATTTAAGAATAGACAGGTAAAAAAATTAAACAGGGTTAAGAAATTGTAATTTCCCTTAATGAAATTGGAGGTTCACAAACTGTTTCTCAACGTTGTATGTAATAATGTTGAGCTATCCGAAAGAGTGCCTCTGCAGCCCCTCTGTGACAGGTGCCTGCAAAGACGACATGTTTTTAAGCTTGTATTGATTTTTGTGGTAGTCCCCCTTGCCCAAGCACTAAATCATACACCTGCCAGATCTACCCCGAGGTGAAAGAATGGTTTGAGTGAATGAAACAATTACTTCCATGTCATTACGCAGTACAAGATGAGCAGAATGAAAAAAAAACAGAACTGTAAAAATGATAACTCAGAACAGGGATACATCACATATTATTGCAGGCAGAGGATTTAGATACAGCTACATTTTATCCGTCAAATAAATAAACACTGGAAACGGATCAATGAGAAAAATCAGTTACCAGTATGTCTATCTTCCTAATGAGTAAATACGAAGAAAGATGTACTGATAAAAAAAAACAACATAAACTGTATATCCTAAAGGAAGCAGTTGTATAATATCTACAAATTATACCATGCTATTAATGTATAACTGAAATTGCTGAATATGTAATTCACAATGTTCTGTAAATTCAAAACCCTATTATGCAGCTGTTTGAAAGGTTTATCTTTGTGTATATTATCATTATTATTATTATTATTATTATTATTATTATTATTATTATTACCCTGAAGGTACTGTACACATTCCTTATGCAATTACAATACACATTTTGATTTTAAAAATGTAGGTAGTAACGGCATGTTTCTTACCAGAACTCTGGTTCTCTTCAGCCTTATATAAAAAAATTCATGCAGCACACAGCAGTGCTCAGTGGTATGATTCACAGCTAGATTGCTGGCTTTTTAAACCAGGTGATTGTCCAATTAGTTTTCAAGTACATATGGTGGGTGAAGTCTGCAATCATATTGTGCAATTTCAAAAACCCACACGATGGACCGTGTTCTTTGTTTCTATTTTCATGATGGCTGTTCACATTGGCAGTACAGTATGTTAAAGAGGATGCATTGGCATTAATAGAATTGACAAAGGCAAGTTTGATGTGGAAAGTCAGATACTATCGGAAGACTAAGAGATAAGCTTATTTTTTCAGCACAGGTCTGGCTCCTGCTCTGATCATCCATCCAGGAGGCACGCCCTTTGTGTAACCTGTCCTCCATTCCTCAAAGTAAAACCCTCCACATTAACCATATAAATACCTGAGGGGAGCCCAACATTGCACTCAGAGGAGCAGCACAGTTTACACACTTCCTAAGCACAGGACTACACAAATTGCATTACAGGGATCATACAATGGCAGAGACATGGTGCCTCTGATGACCCATCACGTTGCCAGATAGATACATTCCGGCTCTGTGGCCTTCATTGTGATTTAGGAGCCATGCTTTGCTGACATAATGACATGACAGACCCCTGTGTACATTTCCCTAAGATGTGTTCTGTTGTGTATTCTAGCTAGTGGTGATGTTGTTGCTTAAAACTGTTTTGAATTATCTACAGATTTCTTCTGCACTGCTGTCTCAGGGAAAGGCATCAAGGGGCAAGCACCTGACACCTGGCAATGGAGATTCTCTTAAAACCACCATTTATTTTCAATTTAAAAAGCCCAACACTGTAATTATTCACTAGTTAATAACTACCCCCCCCCCCCAATCATTATTATGGTAACATTTTTCTGACCATAGTAATTTCAGTTTGCTTGATCCTAGAAATTACACTGTAAGACAAAACATTTTTTTGCAATACAAAGGATGTTTTATATCGATTAATGCCTAAATAATTAGGCAAAAGTTTTCTGGACACTCCACTAAGAGCACTTTACAGATACTGGGGATCCCCTCCACCACCACCAGTGTGCAGCCCCACCTGGATGATGCTCCAGTCTGCTCACACACTCCAGCTCTCAGTGTGGAGGAGAGCAGAGTGATGAAGCCAGTTCAGAGATGGGGATTATTAGGAGGCCAGGGGGAAATATCCTTGGGATTTTTAATGACCACAGGGAGTCAGGACCTCAGTTTTATGTCTCAATTGAAAGACGGCGCCTTCTTACTGTATAGTGTCTCCGTCACTATACTGGGGCATGAGGACCCAGGGTGAGTGCCACCAACTCACTCCAGTAAGACCTATTCCAGCGGCAGCTTTACTTTTTCCTAGGAGGTCTCCCATCCAGGTACTGACCAGGCTCACACCTGCTTACAGTAGCTAAAGTGGGTTGCCAGTTGTGAATTGCAGGGTGATATAACAGCTGGCTATTATATATTAAATATGGCAAATATCCACAAAAGTGAAGTGTAGCCACCAGCCACCATTAAGAAATTGCTGCCACAGATCAGAGGGAGTTAATTTTATATATAAAGAATGTGATCTATACAATTTTCTACAAGTCACTTTCTCCAGAATCCACTTGTCACGAAGCGTTCTTTCAGGACCCTATGCAGACAGCACAATCCGGGGAGGGGTGAGGAAAACACGAGGAAAAAGGCATGCAAAGAGGCTGGAAGGAAAACAGGTGGCGTGTCCAAGGTGTGCTGGTGTTCAGGGGGGTGTGTCCGAGGCAAACAATCCAAAGGAGTCCGAGGCAAATCCGAATATAATGCAGTGTCCAAGACCGGGTGATCCATCCTGACAAAGACGAACAGAGTTAAAAGCCGGAGCGGGATCCGGCGGAGGGTCTGGGGAATAAAAAAGGGGGGATCACAGGACCAGACGCTCCTTAGTCCCAGACTCAGAAGGTCAGGACGCCATTGAAGCCGATGCCGCCGAGTCGCTCCTGGACTCGCGGGTAGGCAGGCTTCAGGGCGTCCATCTTCCAGAGCTGAGCCCAGATTGGCAGGAGCACCTGGCTTTTAAAGGACAGGGGGCAGGAACCAGAGGCAGGTGCAGGGGATCAGTACAAAACTAGGAATGGCTGGAGCGTCCTTTAGAGGAAGGGTTTACGAGTGTGACACCACTAAAGTGAACTAATCATGAACAAAGAATTCAGAGTACCGAACATTTGGCAAATTAATTTTTTGAAAAGATAAGGGCACTCCAGTGCCTGATAATACAGGTTTAAGAGAGAAAACACGCATTAGTTCAAGAGTAATACTCAGCTTTAAACAAAATGTTTAAAAATAACTTCAAAATACGCTAATATATCATACTTTAGCTCTGTGGTAATACAGTAAACATTTCCTTTCATTTACTGAACTTACTTGAACAAGATATGTTTCTTAAATTTGATTTCATTTTATTGGAGAGGCAAGTGTTGACTTGATGCTTGTAGTTGGGTTTTCTTGGATGTATAAGATAAAAACTAAAAAGCTTGACTGGCAGTTGTGATATGCACCGTAAACCTTTATACAGTAATTACCTGCATACCTTTGGTTTCATACTGTATACTACAGCATATAGTATACTACTCCAAAGAAAATTACAAGGAAATTGTACTGTAAATCACAAATAAGTCTTGTCTCATTCAGGTGTGATCGTATAGTGTATAATCTATACTATCGGCTCTAGAATTTTCTGTACAATATTTAAGGGCTTTGATTGTTTATTGTTTACTCTGAGTGTTGAAATGGACATTGTTTCTAAAGTGTCAACTATAAAAAAAAACAGTTTTGGATTTTAGAAGGGGCATGAGGCCTGAGAAATTTCATATTGCAATGCTTTGTTAACTCGGCAGATGTTTCTCTTTTTTTTTTACTACCTCAGCCCACACACACACAACAGAACAGTACTTGATGGGATGCTTAGTGGCCCTTAAAAATGAAATTAAATATGAGTCATTATGGCCAGGAAGGCTTCCATTCTATTATTACATAACAGTTCAGCTTTATAATCTGAACTATTCACTATATTGTAGTTGTTATTGGCATTGCTGTGTGATGTATGAAATAAAAACAAAAAGCATAATATCTTTGTTAATTTCTGTGTCTTTTTCACTTGTTCCAGGGCTTCAGGTTTTTGGTCTCTTCTCATTTTTATACATTCTTTTAAAAGGTCAGTCCATTCTTAACTGCAATTAGAAACTGTTTCAATTCAGTTCAGTGAAACACCGAAGTGGGCTTCATCCTCTGACTTCTGCTGCTTAACACAAGAAACTCTTTCTAAAATATCCCCATCCTTACTTTCAGTTTACAAGGATAAGGTAGAAACTACATGAAGCACACGTTTTAACAAGGAGCTGACCCAAGAGCAATGAAAACAAAATCTAGCATCATCATACAGTACAGCCCTTTATTACAATTGCTATGCATGACTACATTCTCATTGAAAAGGAAAAGTCAATTATAAAAATGGTTTGTTCTAATTTGAAGGCAACTACTACAGTTTGTATGTGCATAAAAACTAAAGTATAGCTGATTGTACATGATAATTAAGTTGTTACACAGAGAAAATCCATACATTATTTCAGAGATAAACTTTCATTTGTTGTTCAGATGCACAAATGTCTTAAATAAGTATCAATTGAATACTAACAGAAGAATAGAAAAGTCAGGGAAAATGGGGAAAACCAAAAGCATACTTAAATGCAAGTAAATATAAAAAGAATATTTATATACTTAGAAATATATTCCACTTTTACTGTATGTATAGAAGCACAATGTAATTTACAGTGTTTGCAAGAAGAAATAATAGGAATGAGAATGAGGAAATAATGAAAGTGTTGTATATGGATTTTAAATAAACTAATTTAATATCAAAGTAAATGAATAAACCTGCAATTATCCTGCATTGCAGACCAGTTCCTATACACTTTATTGCAAGAAATTAAAGCTAAATATACAGTACACTACAATTAACCGAATAGCAACCATTCATTTTCCAACCACGTCTTCTAAATTTGGGTCATGGGGGAGCTGGAGCCGATTGAATAATAATAATAATAATAATAATAATAATAATAATAATAATAATAATAATACATTTTTAGAATAATAATTTAAACGGAAGAAGTTAACCTTAATACTCTATTACACACATTCACATATAATATGTCAAACATATTGAATTTGTATCTTAACATGGAATACTTGAACCATTGTGCTTTTACTGAAACAGCGCATAACACTTCTAATGTGCAGAGCCATCTAAAACAAGCCAGCCATGCTGACGAGGCCCACAGCCTGGCTTCACTCCTCGCTGGAAGAGACCCTCAGATCAATCAGCCACTGAAAACCAACTGACCCCGAAGGCCTCAGTGGCCCCCTCTCATTTTGAAAGTTTTAAGTTTTTAATATCTGTTTGAAAGATAGATTTGTTTTTTATCGTCTCGTTTTATCTCAGTTCTCACGGGCACTTTATTTTAAAAACGTCCAAAACCAAAAAAAAAAAATGGGATCCACATTCCTAATGCTGTGAATCTAAAGCTCACCTGGAAAATACACAAACACAGGGCAAGAGGTCCGTAACCTGAAATGCAGAGTCACTGTTTTCTTCATTTTAATGTATTTTACATTTCAGTATGTACCTTATACCTAAAGCTTTTGACTAGCATTCTGCATGAGAGTTATTCTTACACATGTCTTTAGAACGTGAATATCCATTCTGAGAGAACCAGAGCGGGGGAGGTTTGTCAAGTTCATAAATCCATCTGTCCATTTTCTACCTGCTTATTTCAATAGAGGGCTACAGGGAAGTTGGAGCCTATCGCGGCAAGCAACGGGCCAATTTTCCCAAAAGCCAATTAACGTTTTAGTATCCCAGGTATTCAGGGGCCATTTGTGTCTGGCAATAACTGCCAAGAAATAGATACTGAGATACTGTGTAATAACTTTGTAACTATAGACGTTAGAAGTTCAAGCAGGGAGCTGCGTCAGCATCCGTAGCCTGCAAAGGAACGGGTACAGGTTTATTCCATGTGGAAAGAAAAAAAAGAAGACTGTGAAGAAGGCTCCACAGGCGAAACGTTGCGTCTCTTCTTTTAGCGTGGAATAGACATTAGAAGTCTGATTCAGGGCTTAAATTGAAGTTTATTCACCAGTATGTCTTTGGACTATATGTGGAAACCAAAGCATCTGGAGGAAACCCACATGAACATGGGAAGAGCATTCAGCCTCCACGCAGACAGGACTCCAGGTTCAGAGTTGAACCCAGGGCCCCAACACAGCAGGACAGTAATGCAAACCACAGCACCACTGTGCCACTCCCCTCTCTAACCCAATGACCTTAAATTGTAGTCAGGGTACTCCAATACAAGGTCATTGGTCTAGTTATGTGAGTGGCATGGTGATGATTCAGATGTTAAAACCAAGTTCTTGGCTTCTTTGAAGTCATTATACAGGAGGTCCCATGTACAGTATGTAAGAACACCGATAAGCCCCGTGTCCACTGTTCCCTCTAAACTGCCAAACAGCAAACTCAGAGGGAAATGTTTTGCGCTGAAATTTTTTTTGTGACTGTGACTGTTGGCATTTTCCCGTTAATGTTCACCTTCATGTGTATCTACGGTTGTGGCTCTAGTATTACGTACTGTCTTTGACATAGGCTAGCGCACTATATCATGCTTTCGTCATTTCCTGTTTGTAATGTGTAGCGTCATTGTGAGGCGTTGCGTAGAGAGACAATTGTATAATAATATTTGGACCGCCTACTTGCTTACTTGCATCTTGTGAACGCGGATTCAGTCTGATGAACATAATAAAAACAAAGTCTCGAAACCGGCTGGAAGCGTTACACTTAGACATGCTCATGAGAATTAAATCGTACCAAAACAATGGACAGATTATGAATCTTGACAAGGTGTACCCGCGATGGTTGTCATTGAAAGAAAGACGCCAGAAATGATAACCGAGCAATATGGTTGTCGTGTACAGAACGAGTTAGATTTAAACTTCAGTTAGTAGGATAGGAGTGAAGACTTCTATAATTTTCAGCGACATACTGACTTGCTATTTTTATAGTGATTAGTGAACTGTTGATCTCGACTGTCGAAGTTAAAGATATGCAGTGCACGATTTGCATTATAATTGCAATGTTGTGAATAAAAAAGTCCATGGTAAAACTTTGCATTAGCGTGCACAATACTAAGTACGTACTGTAAGTAAGCGGTGTAGTGTCCGAATTCCACCGTAAGAAGGGCGAGCTAATGGCTGACTATACCCGTGTAGACTCCACAATAAACATCGCCAGGTTTAAAAGTTAAACGTGTTTTATTCACATTCATTTTGTTTTCGTCAACAAACAAATAAAAGGAGAAGTTTTCCACAATACCAGAACTGTTCCTCAAAGCTCAAGTAAACTAAACACGCACCTACACGAGCACATCAGAACCGTTGCGCTCTAATTTCCTCTGTTTTTTTGAAAACTAAAAACGCCTAGAATTTACATTATGAACATCGGCGATTGGGGCCGTCTTAAAGGCATACGCACAATTTACGTAAACAAAACAACGTGGTTTTCACATAGTAAAACATCAACATAGTCACACGAATGTTTTTAAAGGAATATAACCAAATTAAAACAACACATGGCTCCTACATCACCGACCCCTAATTGTTCTTAACCTACAACTTAAATAAAAGGAGCAATGATAACTAAATTACAAGGACTGGTTTATGTCCTTAGGATCTTTAGGAAGTTCTAGGTTTAATTTAGACAGTCTCTAAGAGTTGGTAAAAATGTTTGCATCAGCGTGCACAATACGAAGTACGCACGTACGCGGTTTATTGCAATTCAAATCAATCAACCTTTGAACAAACATCAAACGAAATATCAGAAAATAAACATTTGCACGTTGTAAGTGGAATCTTCATAAACGGTTTCTTATCTTTCGGGAGGTGCGGTTCACGCATAATTAATGACATGACTGAACAGCAAACAATCACAAATTCAGATAATGTGGCAAAACAAATAAGCCTTTATGGGAGTCGTTAAATTACACACCTTTGCAGTAAATTATCGGTCAACTCAAAAGGTAGTACTTGAAAACGTCTCTTAAAACTACGTATTGTACAGTAGGTACTTCCTTAAGTTTTGCTGGCAAACTCACCAAATCAGCAACAGCAGTACATGTCGTTATAGCACTTGGGCCTTGCCTGGGGTCTTTTCGGTCGAGCCCCGAGATCTCACACGGGCCGTACGAAGTCCTGTGCATCCCGCACTACAGCGTTTTTACACCGATCAGGTTATTCATCTGCTCAGCAGGGGGAAAAAAACGAGAGGGAACATACTGTACTCCTTGTCCTGTGTAAAATGTTTATTGTAAATTGTAAAAATGAATATAACACTAAACAGAGAGGATTAAGAAAATCGAAACAAATTCATTAAAATAATCATAAACCCCAAACTGTAAATTATATACCTGAGCAGTTGCTATAGTAGAGGCACCTAAGCTCTTGTTTGCTGCAACAGCTTTGGAGAAAGAGTAACAAATCAGAGTAAAACTGTGAAGAACAAATGTTAGTATTAAAAACATTTACTAACAATGATAATAACACAAATTAAAGAACACACAGTATACAACATACATGTGACCCTATTTACAAACAAGGTGTATCAGATGCCTACATCTGGACCAAGCAGGAAAGCCCAGATGACTTTCCCAGTAGTAGGAAATCCTATACAGTATAATGCCTAAGAGGCTAAGTGTAGAGTTACAACTGCATCATACAGTATATGAAACAGAATGCAGCCTAAAGTTAAATCTCTCTTCCTATAAATCTAGTTTCTCCAAAGTAAATGAGACCCTATCTCCCTATTATAAAAATGCATCACTACCCTGGAGAGCACGTCTTTAACCTGGGGATTCTTCATAAAGGAAATGTACTTTTTAAACAAGGAAAACAGCAAGCTCTCTTAAATAAGGGTCTAACATTTAGCTAAAATCTGGTGGTGGCTGCTTCCTTGCCACGACAGGCTCCGACTCACCTGCAACCCTGCATTAGATAAAGAATTTAGAAAATGGTTTAGCTATTCTGAACCATACGGAATAGTGCCACCTACTTGTTCACCACAGCTTGCACACTCTTTCCCCAGACGTCTCCATTCACAGTACTGACCATACAGAACCTTGCTTAAGTTGCACTGACCAGATTAGACTACAAGGTAGTAACTGTCGCTGTCAAATTGAGTTGTTCCAGAATTTATTTTCCCTGGAGTATCTCCCTGTACATTTATTGCTAAACACCACACAATAGTAAACCATTACACCAACAGCATTAGCAATCTGCAGGAAGAGAGTGTTAAATATCCATTCCTACAGTTCAATTTTCCTGATCAGTGCATCTGTGTCTTGTGATATAATTAATTGAACACGTCTAAAATGATTGTGGTTCAGATAAAGTCAATGGTTTTCTTCCCAAATTTCATGTGGAATTTAAATGTGCCCAGTGTATATTTCCAAAGCACAGTCTTGAAAATATGATGTACTGCTAGTCAATTTCTGACAGATCAGTTGGACATTTTCGATTTGTATTTATAAGTGCTAAAATAACAAAATGTTCAGTTTGAAATTGCTTAATGCGCAGAAGGCGTGTGCAATAAATGTCAAATTCATTATAAAGTATTGCATTATAAAGAGATCTTGAATAGTTTTTTTTTCAAAGTTACTGCTCCTTTTTGCAGTAGGTGAACCTGTTCATTTTAAACCCCTTTTGGTTCCCAGATGGCTCAGAGGCTGACTGCTTGTCAGGATAATTGCAAATCTGTAGTAAAGCAATTTTGGAAATTAAATCTACAATGTGCTGTTCTTTAAAATGCATTGAGAAGTTAAAATAAGCACCCTGGACACAGGGATAATAAGCAGGATAAAGAAAATCAAACTCAGAATGGAGCAAACACCACAATCAGCAGCACAGTACACGTCAGGGCTTGATGCAGGTGTTCATGAAAAAGAGGCGTAAGAAACGTAGAAAAAAAGGACTTAAACCTAAAATTACATCCAGCTGTTTCATTAAAAAGAGCATCAAATGTGGGCCTTGCATAGACGTCTGCCCCAAACATCCATCAAGTTTTGTCTAAATCATTTCCGATTCCTCTCCCAAATAAATCCCCCTTTTTGTTTGTTTTTGTTTTGCTACGAATTCAGCCCAGTTCAGCTATAAAGGGGATTTATTTACAGCTGTTTTCAGGCTGTGTCTTGTGCTCCCGCCTTTTCTGTTTCAATCAAGCAGGAGAAAACAATTAATCCGACGATTGCAATCATATTTTTTTAGATTACAGTACCCTTGCGGGACAGACATGCTCTAAAACCCATCAGGTGAGCCTGGTACAGTTCGTCTGCAAAGCTGATATCAAGGTGTATAATTAACATCTGCTAAAGTCAAGGAGGTCAGGCAAGGGGAAGAATAAAATATGCTACATTCATTGTTTATAGTCTTGAAATGTTGACAAACAAAAATATTAACAATTAATCACTAGATCACTTGATCAGCATAAATGTGTTGTGAACTCTTTAAAACATGCAGGCAATTCTGCCACACGTAGACATGAAATGTACTGTACTGTGCTTTTTCTTTCTCCATCAGGTGCATTGTTTTTGACTGGCACTAACATAGAATACAGCATCTTGTCTCCCTTGGATACAGCCAAGGCTTCACATTTATCTATATTTTCTAGTAATATGACAGACTGATTGCCTGCTAATGGCCAGTACCATTTTTCTCTGTCATTTTCTCTGTCATTAACTCCTCAGAAATCAGCAATCGAATTGTGTCAGGCTTCGTGTTCGCAATGCAAATTCACCGACAGCAAACGTCCTACTGAGCACACAGAGAATTACAAAAAGACCCCCGCGAGTCCAAAATACATTCATTTTGTTTTATCCTAATTTGCTGGAAAATTGGGTAGGATCCAAAAATGACCCTTTTGTGCTAAAAGACATTGCTTTCATTTTCGTTGCTTGGTCTGTAGGCTCTTATTGGTTGTGTGAATAACTGAAAAATATTAATTTTTAAAAATGCTTTCATATACCCTATATTCCTATGATATGTTGCACAAAATTAGCTTTCTTTATTCTCTCACTCAGTGCTACAGTTGAAATTGGTATGACGTGCTGTATTGAATCTGCATGAGACTGGGATTAAGCACTGTGTACACACACAACAGAACAGTCATGTGATGAACTTTAAGATAAATATTGCTAACCAATTTGAGATATTTATGATTTTGGAAAGAAATGAAAAGAATGTCTACTCAGAAATATTGTTCAGAAATTATGTTGGTTTTAAAATAAGACAAAGAAAATATATTTGTACTTGTACTGTATATGAGATGCCCTTTTGATTCCAGCATTACAATATTTTTTTTCATTTCTGGACAGAAGGTGTCAGTATGAATTACTCTTAAATGTCAAACTATAAGGTGAAAAACATCACTGAATCTCTATTGTATTTGTAAAAATATAAATATGTTTTAATGTATTAACAGTAGGCTCTAGTGTATAGTTAAAATAAATATAATATTGAGTATCTGATGCAATTGATTAAATTCAGTTAATGGGTTATTTTCAGCTGGTTAAAATGTGCAATTGTATAATGTAGCTAATATATTGTACCCTGTACATTATACACATGTGATATACAGTATTTGGACTATTTATTTAGCTAAATTTACTAACAGCAAATATACTGTACTTTTTCTCTCAAGTAAATTTAGTAACTTCTGAGACTGCTGATTCGGATCAGCACATACTGTACTGATACATTATAGTATTGCTAAACCAAAATAACTTATAGATAGAAAAAAGCCTTCCTTGCCTTATGATACTGGGATTTCATATTGACAAAGCAAGAATACCCTTAGCCTGGTGCTACAATTATTTCTATTGCAAACACTATGCATATCTACAGTATAATTGGTGGTTCCCCAGAACTACCATTAAAATGGTCAATAGCAGGAAGTAATTTGTTCCTGGTCTTCTGTAAATGAGTTGTTGACATTGACTAGAATTGTTAAAGCACATTGTCGACTGTGTCCAGTGGCATAACACATACAGTATGTGTACATGCACTATGGAGAAATTTCTTAGTTTCCCTCTCACTCTCATACACATGTGAATTTCATTTGCATTGTTATATCCAATGGTGTATAAAGCCCACTGCTTCAAAATCATCACTCCAGTTCCTTGGGGAATACTGGAGGAGCAGGAGCTCAGGAGTAAATGTCCAGAGATGCTTTTGATGACACCCAAAGATTTCTTCTGAGTTTCAAATAGCCCAGTAAAATTGTGTTGGCTGTTCCCATCAGTTATTTGGATGGGCCAGTTTCTAAGTCAGCCCCAGTTACTAAATGTGGAGTTTGACAAGTTTACACTGTTCGGAGATATTCACACGCATAGGAATGTTCACAAGCAAAGGTTTTGATGCTGGTGGGCTTCAGGTCCCTTCTAGTAACTGCCAAAAACACTCATATACTCCTTTGTCAGCTAGCTTTGACTATGCCAAGAAGAATTAAGTCTTTAAATTTAAATTTGCTTTCTAAATCTGTAAAAAGGGCAGACCTACTGTAATTAATATTCACGTTGTGCTTGGTTGTTCTTTCTACCTGCTTTCATGCTGCTGCCCTGTTCTGACAGGAAAACTGAACCAGACTTTACATCACTGCTTCCTCAGAAAATGGTGGAGATAGAACAATATGAGCTTTATGTATCAGATCCAGAAGAGATTTAATTGCACAAATTAAGTAGCGGATTTACTGTTCTGAATGACATGAGGACAGTCATACAAATGTCAAGCATTCTTTATACTAGAACTTGTAATACTGTATTTAGGCTGTGGGGCTCACTCTATCTTCTAGTAGATGGCTTCTACTGTATGTGTTGTAATTCAATAGTATGTAGTAAGATTTACTTTTATTTGTATTGCATTTCTTTAAAGAAACTTAAGAAGCAGGCATCAGACCAGCTGAGGATGACAATGGGTACATCCGTTTGTTAAAGTATTAAAATAACAGATCTTTATTTACAGTGGCGTGCAAGGATATTCAGAACCTTGCACAGTTTTCACATTTTGTTTCTCTCAAGCTTGCAGTCATGACACTTTGAAGCAACTATTAATATTTGTAATATACTGCATACAACCTACTCTGTACTTTCAAAGCAAAAATCAAAATGTGAAAGGCATGAGCTCATGATTATATAGATATTCAAACCCTTTGCTGTGGCAAACAACTGAAATAAATTCAGGTGTGTATAACTACCTTAATGAACCACACAATTAGTTCAATGGCATCTGTGCGCAATAATAGTTATTTGCATGATTTCATTATGCAGTATACAGTATATACACTGTATCAGTGTATGATCCTTCAGTGAGTTTCAAGCAATGATTCCCTTTCTGTCACGATTGCTACCTTTCCTCTTAAGGGCGCTCCAGCTCATCCTCGTTCTGCCTCATTCCCCGCACCTGTTCCTTGTTCCAGCCAGTTTTCAGTTCCCCTTAAAAAGCCAGACGCAGATGATAATCGGGGCTCTACATTGACTCCCGGTTCATGTGAGCCTGGGTCCTGATGCGTCGGGCTCCATTATGCTTTTAACTTTCTGTTCCGTTTCCCCCCACTGGTCCCAACCCGGTTCCCCTTTTTAATCTCCTGGATGATTCGCCTGGCCATGGACTTATGCTTGTGTTTTGGATTCCCCGTTTGGACTTCTTCCTGGATTGTTCGCCCCGGACTCACTCCCCCTGGACACCTGCGCACCAAGGACACGCCCCCAGTCTCCATTCCCATCTCCTGCATGACTTTTCCCCCAGTGTTTCCTCACTACTCCGGATTGTGTCGTCTGCATAGGGCCCGGAAAGAATTGTTCTGTGACACTTTCAAGCAATGATTCAACCCTGAAGACCAAGAAGCTTTCAAAATAACTAAGGGATAAAGTTGTATAAAGATTCTGATCAGGAGAAGGGTATGAAAGATTTCAGAGACCTTTAATTTCTCTTTGGACAGGGTGAAGATGAAGACATTTAGAAGTAGAAGGCACCCAAACACCACCTAGTTTAGACTTTCCCTCCAAACTGAACAACGGGTCAAGGAGAAACTGTGAGGCCAAAGGCATCTTTGAAAGAGTTACAGAGTTTAGATGAGATGAGATGGGAGAAAATGTCCATGGGTCAACAATATCCAACTCAACAAAGGGGGCTTGAAAGGATTTTTTAAAAAACTCAGATCCTGCATGGGATTTACAGCAAAGCCCGTAGATAATACTGATGAGACAAAAGATTTTATAAGATCACTTTAGTGGCCATATACAATTTCTCATATTAGGAATTTATCTTTTTGCATACCTCAACTTGCTCTTCATGAGACACACAGACAGGGAGAGATAAGCCTGGTGTCAGAGCACAGGTCAGCCATTTATATGGCACCCCTGGAGCAGTTGGGGTTAAGGGCCTTGCTCGGGGGCCCAACGGAGTAGGATTCCTCTGCCGAATGCAGAATAAGAACCAGCAACCATTCCAGTCAGAGGCACAGATCCTTAGGCACAGGGCCACCGCCCCACCCATGGTTATGGTCAGACAAGGCAAAATTGGAACTTTTTGGTCTAAATTCAACATTGCATCATTCACTCAGAACTGTTCCTACTGTCAGGTATGGTGGTAGCTACTTTAATTTATAGTTTCACTTTTAATTAGCAGGGACTGGGAAGCTTTTCAAGATTGGAGGCAACAAACAGTAGATGGGGCAAAGTACTGGCAAGTCTTAGAGGAAAACTTTCGTCAGACCTAAAACTGGGACGAAAATCACGTTTTGATTTGACAGTGATCCAAAGTACTAGGCCAAAACTACACTGTAGTTATGTCAAAATAAGAAAATGAATGTCCTTGTGTGGCCTATTCAAAGTACTGACTTTGAGATTGTGTGGAAAGACTTACAAACTGCTGTTTAATAGCGATCCCCAAGCAACTTGAGAAAGTTTGAACAAAACTGTGAGGAATAATGGGAAAGAAATGCACCAAGGTTCATGCAAAGTCAGTAGAGACTTACCCAGGTTAGGTTATTTTTGTTTCTTCTTAATTTTCCATGAAACATATTAGCGCATAAACAATGAATTTGTCTTTGTTTAAGACTTTTGTTGGATATACAGAATTCTTATAAATAATAATAATAAGTCTGTAATAAGGTAAAATGTTGCATTGTAGTTACCACAGTATACTGTATAGATGTTTTTTTGAAATTGTGTATATAGTCTATAATAAGTCAACATGTGTAGTTCATATTCTCAGATGTACTGTATGAATCACATAAACATAGTATCTGAACCTCCTGGCTATTCCTCTGTCTTTGGCCAACAATGTACAATGTACAATGTACTAGTTACAGTATGTGAGCTACAGTACTTTTGGTCAGTATCAATGTCAGCTGAATTACTGCCGTTAGTGAGAGCCAGGCTGTGATTTTGAGGTGCACTGCTCACACGCACAGGCGAGCGAGTGAAAACTTTGATAAGAGTTTGCAAGAGCGGGACCAGTACTAGAATCTCAAAATGAATGAAGAAATAAAAATGTCAGATAACATTCTGTCATCTGTGATGTTGAATGGGGAGGCTTATTTTAAGAAAAGCAGAATATGAAATTGAAAGAAGACAAAGATCCCCTAGCAAGATCATTTTTAGTACAAGCGTGTCCTATGTTTGAGCACTCAAATGCTGCGATTATGATAATAATTATTAGAGATTGCCATAATATTGTTTTTAATCAATTGGTGTAATATTGCTTTTAATCAAATGTTCGTAATCATTTCATTACAATACATTTTGCCTGGGACTTATAAAGGACTCTGCATATCTGGAGAAAGGGCCATGAGGGTGTGTGAAACATGCACTGGAGTAAGCAGGCTCAATGGCCCCAAGTCAGTTGCAGAAGGAGATGTGATCTTCTTTGAAAGCCAGGTAGCGTTGACACGGTCTTCTGACATAGCAGGATGACCCCTCCGAGCTCCAAGTCGCAGAGCTCTTGGGCTCTCACACTGGGGTTGTCAGTGAGTGGCCGTGATCGGGTCCCAGTGGGTCAAAGCTCACAGTGGTGAAGTACATCGTGTCTCATAAACTTCTTGCTGCTCTGAAGTTTATGAGACACGATGGTACAGTACCTTCTATTACAGAGACTGCAGTTTGCCCAGGATCACATGAGCGTGGAAAGATTAGATGTATTCTAAGCAGCGGTGCTTATGATCAAATAAGGTGTAGTAGAAGATTTTACATGAAAAAAAAAACAGAGCTACAGCAGGTAAACAGTGAAAGCTATTTTAATTAATATGCATGCAGTTAATGCATCTTATCTTGCAGGCTGTTAACATTTGCTCTTGATTAAGTGCTTTAAATCCCTTGAGACAGACAGGAAAAGAAAGACAACAGATTTGTTGTTCAGACTGCAGTTATCATCCTGCTCGATAGAGAGATATACATTTACTTTTATTATATGACAGGGAATTTGCCTGAGAAGAAAATAAATCAATAAACTGAATGTTACTGTTTAACAAATATCCTGGAAATAAAAAAATAAAGGCATAAGTGGGTTTAAATCAAGAACAGGAAGTTCTTCTCTACACAGGGGGTGATGGTAGTGTGGAACAAGCTACCCAGCCATGTTGTTGAAGCTGATACCCTGGTTTCTTTCAAGAAATGACTGGAATAGTTCCTTGGATCAATTATATACTAACTACCAAACAGCTAAATATGTCAAATGGCGTCCTCTCATCTGTAACCATTCTTATGTTCTAAAAATAAATATTTTCTCAATTGAAAACAAAATGCTTCCGCTTAACCTTTGTGGATACCTCATGCACATACTGTATATATGTTGGTAAGGAGGGGCCATATAGATCTGCTATTGCCATTTTTAACTCTGCGTAGTTGTTTTTCCCATCAGAACCGCATCTTTTTTTCTTTTTCTTGTTGAGTCAAAATTGAAGCGCAATGTGAGTCATCACTCTCAGCTGGAAAATAGTTCATTGAAGGCCCCCCTACTGCTTCAGTGAAAGTGCTGTCTATGCCTGATTGTTCCTGGCAAATAACAGCGTTAGCTGCAAGGCTTTTTTTTTTTTTGAGAATACATTACGTTTTCTGCTTTTAAGCCAGTGAAACTATTACCCAGCAGCCCCTTGGAACTTATCAGCAGCAGCCAGATGGAGAACATCCTAGCACTGTCAATATCTTCAGACCTGTTGATTGCGTGCTGGAGCCAAGAATATAATTGAGTAGAAATTTTGTGGCTGCAGATTAGCATCTTTTTTTTTCTTTTAGCTGGCTAAATCCTTTTTATTGATGATTTTGCATGTGCACCCAAAAATAGAAATTTCAAATATTAGAGCATAAACTGGCAAACAGAAATGCAGCATGGGCTCAGATTCTGCAAAATGCATTTGCCGTTATTTGTATTAGATTGCTGTTAGATTAGATGGCATAAAATCAACTCCGAGGTGTGCTGTACAGTAGGCATATATGGAGTAAAGAGAGATGGGGAAACTTACCTCTGTGAGGTGATGGCAGATGTGGCGGGGGGTGTCATTGTGAGGTAGATCAAATTCATTGTGTCATGAGGGCTCCCTCTGCTGTCATTGATCTGCTATCAAACTTTAGTCTGAAAGGCTTCTAACATCACTTCCATCACATTGTGAAGTAGCAGTTAAAAGACAAAAGTGGAAAAATACAGTATATAGTCCTGCTGAGGACTATAGCTGTGCAGGAAAAGAGGGGGTGTTATGGAGTTGGCCATGCATATGCCGTACGAACATAAAAATGGCTTCAGAAATGCACTCATAGCACAGTAGAACACACAACATTATCTTTCTTCATCCTCATTCGACTGGTTACCCCTGAAACATTTCCATGCAAAATGTTAGAAAATGTGCTACCAGTTTCAGTTGACCAATTCAGTCATCTCCCTCAGCAATACTGTAAAAGTGAAGTTCAGTTGTTTTACTGTAGTACAGTATGTGTCTATTATTATTAATCCTCTTATATCTTTGGAAACTTTATACAAGGTTTAAACTCCAGAGTGTAATTTGCCATGCAATTACTGAACTAGTGAGATGAGAGAAATGAACTTTTAAATAAATATTTTATCCAGGCCACATATAAATGAATTACAGTTCAAACTGCCATAACTTCACAACTGAAAATAATGTTATTCCATGTTTACACAAAGAGGCTATTTTTTCAATTAATGCAAATGAATGTGACACTCTTATAATCATACAGTATAAGCTACAAAACTTAAATACATTTTACCATCAAACTGACAACAAAAGAAGTTGCATTTCTTAACAGTAAAAAATCCAATCTCTTGCATGGAATATATGAGTATATGCACCAAAAAAAGAACAAAGTCACTTTCACTATTTTAGGAACCCAAACATTAAATTTAATCAATGCAATATTTTTTCCCCAGAAGGTCAAGCTTAGTACAACTGTATGTCTTCTTTGCATGGGTAAATTAATTCTTCTCTTATCATTTCATAGCAATTTGAATTGCATTATATCACCCTGCAAACCCTCTGTCTGGAATAATTGATTTTCCCCGAGAAAGGAATTTTGATTATTTAATTCGCCATTATCACAGAAGTACTGTATATACAAAGAAAGAGTACACCACATTTCTAGCTGTCAAAACTCATCATGGGCACTGTGAAATGTTCATCTTGTATTACACTCCTCTATTACACCCCCTCATAACTTGTTTTAATCCTACTCACCTGTGTAGCTGTCGCTTTCTATACTATGCTCCAACGCAGTATGACATTAAGAGAAAAAGAAAGATGCTTTTCCTCATTCCGTTCAAACAGGCGTTCATTCATGAGCAGCTGACACCAGTGACAGACGGAGCTCTTGAGGCCAAGAGTCACTTTCTTGGTGGAATGGCAGTGCAAGTACTTAGCAAGGCTCTGGGCCAGCGAAGTGAGGCGATGCTGCATAATCTCACAGTGCTTCATTCCCACAGCCAGGGTTTCAACTCTCCGGGCAAGGCAAAGAAAAGTTTCCAGTTTACAGCATGTCAATGCACTTTGGCTCATCTCACCCATTTAGTGGGTTTTAAGTGATTCATCCAAGAAAATCATCCAAGCATTTGCTGAAAGAAGCCAGGGTATCTGCTTCGACAACGTGATTCCATTCTTTCATACCCATTTAATAATAATAATTGCTTACACTTACAGAGCCCTTTTCTGGACACTCCACTCAAAGCGCTTTACAGGAAATGGGGACTCCCCTCCACCACCGCCAGTGTGCAGCCCCACCTGGATGATGTGACGGCAGCCAGTATACACCAAAATCTTTTAAACAACTGTAGTTCCTTTCCTTACCAGTTAGAAAAATATTAACTCAGTTCAGAAAAAAAAAGGCTGATGAGGTAACAATAATAGATTAAAATAAACACAACTATTCTCGATTAAGATGATCCTGATGATTGTGATGATGGTGATGATGACAATGCACTGGGTGGCCCAGTGGTAAGGAAGTGTGGTAGTTATCACTGCTGCCTCTCACAGGAGTGGGCTCTCTGATTGTCTCTTAGATGTCTCCGTGTCTGTGTGACAGACTGACACTCCACCCAGGAGAGTGTCCTGCTGGATGGACAAAATGAAAAATAGCATTTAGAATAATGGTTTAGTCCTGAAAAAATAGAGCCGTGATAGCTCAGACTGGCTTCTGACTGGAAGGTCCTGTGTTCATTCCCAGGTAGGGGCAAGCGATGTAGCTCTAATTCCTTCCAGATGGCCCCCAGGCCCACTCAGCCTGCTTTCCAAATGAGTACCATGGTGGTTAATCCTTCTGGGGGTGATAGGCCAGCCGGAGTGTGATGCTGACCACATCACCTCCACCTCCAGCGTCGGATGGTCAAGAAAAATGGTGGCCCTTGCCCCACATTCCTCATGGGCCTTTATGACCTGAAAAGGGACCTACCTACCTGGATATATAAAAAGATCATGTAAAAAAAAAAGTGTCTGGCTCTTTTCTACCTCTAAAAGAGGTACAGACAGAAAACGTGCTGCAAGAAGGAAGGGGCTGGCGAGATCGTGAGCACAGCTGGCAGTAGAGTTCTTATCCGTGTCACAGCACCTGCCACACGATCAGGGTCTGTTCATAACAGCCCCTCATCACAGCTGCTGCTGCGATGTCACAGTCAGAGTAGCCCGGTACTCGACCAAGGTAAAACGCTCGTCTGTGGACGAGGCTCACCTCCCTCGTCTTGTGCCAGTCTGGTTTACTTTGTTAGTAGACCAAGCGTGACTATGACTTAAGTTTGGTCATACTGTAAAAGTCCGATGGCAGCATTAAATGGTCTATATAGAAATGTGATTATTGTCTGCAGTGTAAGTTCACTTATTCTATGCATAAATATCATAGTTTCAAACAATATACTCTAGTACTGTTTGGACATACAGTATAGATGTGTGTTGATCCTGTGTTTGTACCTATAGATACGTTTGTCCATCCTGCAGTGAATCTCATGTTGTCCATCACCTGCTGTCGACAAACCAGACAAAATGACCTCCCTTGCTTCCCTAAGGGGCTCTGTGTGTTAAGAATTCTGCCCGTGCAGATGAAGAGGTGAGATACAGGAGCTGTTCAGGAGACAGTCACCTTGTTCTGCACTACTGCAGTGCAGCATCAATCGAAATAATTAGAGTCCATGGCAAATGAACCTGTCCTATTCATTCCCCCAGTTCCATTTATGGCACAATAGACTTTAGATTCATTTCCATGACTACTGTGGAGCAAATAAACTTTTTAACATGAAACATTAATGCATGAAATAATCCACATGAACTGCATTTTATACTATAATAAATTGTAGTTCTGAAAGCAGGTATACTGTAAGCAATAGTACTGTAGTCACTCTCTAAAACTATAATTGAATTTCATTTTGTTAACAAAGAGTTGTCCTACATCCTTTATCTCTATAACAGCAACCATAAGACATTTGGAACAAGTATTTGGAACAACAAATGACTTACTGTGCCGGAACACATCAGCACAAATATCTGTCTTTATTTATTCTAAAAGAAGGCTTACCATCAGTGGTATCCCACTCAAGAGTTTCTACTGAAAGAAATAGCAAACTGTGCCAGTCATAAACATTTCCATTCGAGCCAGTCAAGTCTTCTTGTAATCCTAAGAAAGCAAAGTACAGGGGCGGCAATAACTATAGCTGAATGTAAAATTGGGAGGAGTCACCAAAGTCTATCAGACACAAGATACCCCTGAACAAAGGCAGAGGACAGAATGTGGTGTACTAATCTGGCCATACAGGCCTTCGGCTGGTGGGATAGCAGCTAGCAAACAGCCTGACTTCAGAGCAATTCAGAGAGACTAGAGAAGAACTTGCACAAAGTGTAGGATCGAGATCTTTGTGTAATAATAAGAATGTAAGGGCAGTATAAACGATCTCAAAATTCAAAAGGAATGCCATCACCTTCTCAATGCTCCAGAAGACCTCCAAAAGTT
This sequence comes from Lepisosteus oculatus, assembly GCF_040954835.1. Lineage (NCBI taxonomy): Eukaryota > Metazoa > Chordata > Actinopteri > Semionotiformes > Lepisosteidae > Lepisosteus > Lepisosteus oculatus. Next base: position 41,102,472 of record NC_090701.1, read on the forward strand.
TACTGATGATGCACATTTTACACATTGTGGCTCTTACTACAGGAGAAAATGGTTTGTAGCCTCTTGGTTTCACGAAAATTCCCCATTTTTATTTGTAGTCAGTGCTTTCCTAATTGTACTCAAGTGGCGTTTCGTACATTTTCACTTGGAACCAAAAGGTAGTCCTCACCACCTAACACAATATGTACATTTTGCACAGGAGGTGAACTTATTGAGATGCCTCATAATGGTTATACGGATAACTGATTTGTCTTTGCACCTCTATCAATTAGTCATCACCTCAAGGGCTTTCAAAGGGTAGAAACACTTCTGCCATTTAAATGCTTGTTCCTTCATGTCAAAACACCAACTTGTTGCAATTCTGATGTTAATTCACACGTTCTTAAGAGGTTGCTACAGTCCTTTAAGCCACAAACCCCTGCAAGCTCTATTGCTATTAGCCTTCTTGGGTTTCCTTTAATGTTCAGAACCCACACATTCAAAAATATTCACCTATCCTCTTCTTCATCTGAGCTTATCAGATCATTTAACTTGCTCCCATGATGCATCAGTCATCACCAATCACGGCAAGATGCATACATTTATTACTTTAAATTAAACTGGGTCATCAGCCTCTCAGACTATAATTCCAACTGAAATTATCTCAGCCAGCCGTGGCATCTGACCCTGTAATCATTAAAGAGAATTAAAGAGAATCGTCTCTCACTGTTTCTGTACCCTTCACTGGTTCCTTTGCCACCCATGAGACATGCTCATAAAAAACTGGCTTCAGTGTCAAACATTTTATGGCTACTCATTTTGGGTTGATACAGTATCCAACATGGCTCAAAGAAGGAATCTTGGATCCTACAGTCAAATCCACAGGACACTAGACTTCTGAAGCTTATCAAACATGGATCAGATCTGAACCCAGACAAGCTGCTTCCCAACTCTGCAGCTGAAAAATTCTGTTATAGGATCACTCTTGTATCTTCTGTGAATTGCAGTAGGCTGTTCCTAATGGGTTATTCCCTCAAACAGACAGGTTAAGATAATACATCAAGCCAATTCAAATGATGTTTTCATATGATCCTAATTAGGGATTTGACCAAAGTACTTAAGAGTACATAAGAGTTTTAAATGACGGCTCAGGAGGTCAAACACCATTTTTTCATGTAAGTACAGTATCACAATACCTACACATTGGTTATCATTTCTCTTTCCTCCCTCCAACCCATCATTCTACCGGGGTTTCCTTTAGTCTTGTCCTTATAGTTCCTGAACTATTCTCTCAATCTAATTCCAATTCTGTCTTTATTCCACTTTAGGGTTTAACCAAACATGCTGAAATAAAATTTGTGAACATAAAACATGAAAGTAAACCAGCCTAGAGAACACGGTCGGAAGAAATACAGAGGAGCAGAGGCTAACCTCTATTTTATGATTTAAGTCATTCAACCAAAGCACCATAAAAAACAACTACCAAATTGTATGAGGGCAAGCATTCTATATTCACAGTACTAGGTTGGGCTAGCCTTTACTTGACAACATTGTGTTTTAAGGGTTTTCTGCATGCTGTGGAGATCTTAATACTCCAGTTTGAATAAAAATATTTAGATGACCGTTCAAATGTAAAGCATTTCAAGAGAGTGACAATAGAAATCTAAGTCTTCGATTTAAAGGACCAGAAAAAATGTGAAACATTATTTTTAAAAAGACTCAGCAACTGTTTCCAACAGCTACTGTTTTTGTTCTTTGCAAATGAATAGCTTTATTTTGAAAAAGACATTACAAGGATTATTAAAAACATGATTATCAAAAACAAATCTTATAGGTACATAGTCAAAAATGCATCGCACCTAAATTTTAAGTATTTACATTTACGTAGTCAAGGTGAAGTCTAATGTCATGGGTGAATACAACATCAACATTTGTGTTGGGAGTTCATGAAAAGGTAAATCATGAATCCCATTACATGAAAACATCAACTAATAGACAACAGAACACTGAATGATCCACAGTGACCTTAACTGAAAACAGATGCTTAGATATATTATAATAAAAGGCAATCCAATGAACTGTACAGTATGTTTGCTATTAAGTATTTAAATTACTTAATGAGTTTTTAAAAAGTAACTTTTTGTCCATAACAAGGCGATGGAACTGAGGGTGAGAGAAAATTGTTTCTTAAATATGAAAACAAAGGAACCATTTAAAATAAATTAAAATAAATTCTTCAGGAAAAACTAACTATTTTGAGCAGCATAAAGCACCTCTTAAAGCAATCATTATAAACAACATACACTGAATCGAAGCAAATACCTTCACATTGCACAACTCATAGTTTCAGTTTAAGTGGAAATTGTTAATATTAAGAAAAAGTCAAACATTAAAATGCAGGTTTTACAAGTGCTTTTATTTAAACAACCACAATGAGTTTTCAATATGCCAAAAACCTTGCAGACATATTCATTTCTCTCTAAATATAAGTACTGTACATCTTACATATATTAAAAAATAAACTGGTATGCATAAAAAACTTATTTTCTCTATGTTAGCTATAAACAATGCAAAGCAGCCCAAATAATACCCCCGCTTGTCCATAAATACTTATGACTGTACCAAGAACATTTGTGGTCTTTTAGAAATGTTTTGCATTTATTGGGTAACACTGGAAATATTAAAACAAAAAGAAATGTTATTTCTGTCAGGATTGAGGATTTGAGATGGCAACAATAGTTAAATGTGTTATAAACATAAAAATACTTACTGTCCTGTGGTATGTACAAAATTGCCCAAATTGTAGGAGCAGTAAGAACGTTGTATTTTGTTATTATACCATGTAGCACCACCTTGTGGATACTATGAGATTTCTTGGATAACTTTGTAGAACACTACCTAACTGATTTAAAGGACACACTTACGATTAAAAATTTCTTTAGATCACAAGTTCTTTAAACCTACATAAGCTTCCTTTAGCTCAGTGTTTGCTGATTTTTATTTTCATTTTAATTGAGAGCGCTATTACAGAGATGTCACTGTGACTTGACATTATACAGCTCCTACCCCACTTGACAGAACAAAAATATCTGCTGTACACACTGTCAAAAAACACGTAGATAAACTGGGTGCATTTAACATGTTATGCAAGAAACACCTTAAACTTGTTACAAGTACAAGTAAATGCTTTTCTCTGTGGATGAATAATTTATCTGATTATTTTCCCTTTTGTGTACAAAGGTACTGTACAGTGAATGATCTGCTTACAAACCACAATTGAGGAAAAAAGACACATATTCACAAATAATTGATGTGTCCTGGTTTTTATGTCAACAAAATCAAAGCATTTCCTTATACAAAGCATTATCAATTTACCTACTGTACCATACAGTATAAACATCACTAGCATTAACTCTTTTTCTTCTTCTCAGTTGGCTGTAACAATACTGTTAAGTTTAGACGCTATTTGAATTCTACTTAAAAAATTAACTACATTTCAATTGCAGGAATTCCTGTTCGTCCCATCCTAATTATTAATTAATTATAATTGTAAGAATGGATGTACAGTAGGATTACCAAGTTTCAAACAAAACTTAAGTTCTGTTGACAACCAACTCATTCTACAATTCCTCCAACACGTCTTTTGTGATATTGAGAACAAGTGCACAGACAAGAAAAGTACTTCAATGAGAATTAAATCTACTGACTTTGTCTAATTATAAACCACGAAATATGTCTTACAGTCTTTGACAAAATGTTATTGCACTATTTTTAATTAACATGAATATGTAATTATTATGATTAGAAGACAACAACTAGTCTGTCAAATGTTGTTTTACAGAGACACCCATAAGTTAATTTTAATGGCCACTTGTCCATAATGCCCATTTCTCTAAACACAATTCTTATTACGCTGGTGAGAGAACAGAATATCATTTCTCTGTCCTTGTACTAAATACACATAATGAAAGGACAGCAGCATCACTGATAAATCAGTCTACTGTCACTTGCTAGGCTGCTCAGTTCTGCACACCCGTTACTTTACAGTGCTCTTTGAGAAGAAACCTAAAGGAAAGACTAACATACCACACAAGACCTTTCCTTTACAAAGGAAATTAAGAATAAATCACAAAATGCTCAAACTAAGGCATAAGAAAGTTTTACACATAAATTTCAGAAAGAGGAACTTTATAAAAGGTGACCGTTTGTCAAATGCCTGTATCGTCAAGTTTTATTTGCAGTTGTCCTTTAAGATTAAAGAGCTTGAGTGTGAGTCAAGATGCATGTCACGCAGTACGATGTCAGGATATCTCCTTTAGCTGTTCAAGGTGGAATGTGTTTTGGACTTCTTGGCCGTAATGGGTAGAAGTTCCCCTGTAGCTTTCATTTGCTCAATTTTCCGGGAAAGGTTCTCATCGTTTTCTATAACAACAGCACATTTCTGAGCATACTTGACCAATGTCTCTTCCCTTGGGTGAAAGAGTCCCACTACCTGCAGCATCTCTTTGGCTGCAAGATGGAGCTCTGCGATGGGCGCGGTGTTGGCAATGGTGTTCCTGTCGATGCCATAGTGCCGGAAGGCCCCACTCATGCTCTTTTTCTTGTTGAAAGCGGACAGCACCTGCTTGTACCGATGGATGACATACTGGACTCCCGTTGCTAGAACACATGGAAGTGCCGTGGTTATTAAAGACATTTTTAGTTAGTGTCTTCAAACCATACACTCAGAATACAACCTAGACAGTAAGCACTGGGTCCTTATTCTTGCATCTATAATAGGACAGACTGATGCACTGTGAGTTCAGCATTCTGATTTCACCCTTTTAGTTATATATTCATATCTGTATATACATTCATAGTAATGTGAATATAATCAATCATAATTATCATATTATAATAACAATTTATTGTGATTCATAATAACCTTAATATAATTTATACATACATATACATTTAATTCATATGCATATAAATTCAGTGCTTACAGTATATATTTAACAATATGGAAGCACTTAATTTTGTATTTATAAGCTTTTGGACTTTGGAGCTTGTTTAGTTTTTACAGTTTATCGCAACCGAATGAGGCCTTTGATCTGTTTCATGCTTGAGTGTGTTGGAAAACTAGCATGAATGTCTACTATAAAATAGTGCATTTGTTAAGAATTTCACTTGAGAAATGTCTGGAAATTCCCCCAACAGATGCTTTAATCTGCCAAAACATGGCATATTAATGCAGGGGAACATATGAAGAGTTTAACCATAATATCACCTGTACTTTTTACTACACTCTTTTTACTGTTAAGCACTGAAAACAATATGCAAGAAAAAAAACTGGCAGGAAATCACATCTGGAATTTCAAACTTTTTCAACAGATTCCTCCCAAATCTAGGCATTAGCTCTCGGATACAGTTACAAATTGACTTTCCCACATCTCTTTCCTTGTCAAAGTTAGTAACTGCTTCTTGTGTGTTGACATCAAGCAAATTAAACATCCTAAAAAGTAATATTGCCCTTCATGTTCTCCTTTCTTCATGAATCTATGTTACTTACTAGATTTCACTTAAAAGATAAACCGCCTACATGCTTCCTTGCAAAACAAAAAGACATAAACAAAAGCTGTTTTTAAATTCCTCAGAGACCTCAAAAAATGGCTTAAATCTTCATTGAATACAATGATGAATACGATAAGTGTCCTCTAGTTCTGATTATCTACGTACCTCTCTTCCTACTATAATCTTTAGCTTTCTTGCCTCTCCTCTTGTCCTTGTGGTGTCTTTTTTTCTTCCCATCATTGGATGTCCCTGAGGACACCGTGGTCAAAGATATGTCAGAGCCGCTGTCATTGCTGAAGGATGAGCTACTCGATGCCGTCCTGGACCTCTTCCGTGGCTTACTCTCTGAATACAAAGATTTTCCTGGTTTTGAATCTGCATTCAATCAGAGCAAAAAAGTAAACAAGAAATGCTAAACTGTTTGCTACACCTGCACAATAAAAACAAATAAATACAGTAGCCAGCAGCCATATCACTCTGCAACTGACAACTGGCAGCCCACTGAAGCTCAGCAGGTGTGAGCCTGGTCAGTACCTGGATGTGAGACCTCCTGGGAAAAACTAAGGCTGCTGCTGGAAGAGGTGTTAATGGGGCCAGCAGGGGGCGCTCACTCTGCGGTCCATGTGGGTCCTAATGCCCCAGTATAGTGATGGGGACACTATACCATAAACAGGCGCTGTCCTTCGGATGAGATGTAAAACCGAGGTCCTGACTCTCTGTGGTCATTAAAAATCCCAGGGCGTTTCTCGAAAAGAGTAGGGGTGTAACCCCGGAGTCCTGGCCAAATTCCCCATTGGCCCTTACCAATCATGGCCTCCTAATAATCCCCATCTATGAATTGGCTTCATTACTCTGCTCTCCTCCCCACTAATAACTGGTGTGTGGTGAGCGTTCTGGCGCACTATGGCTGCCGTCTCATCATCCAGGCGGGGCTGCACATTGGTGGTGGTGGAGGGGAGTCCCCATTACCTGTAAAGCACTTTGAGTGGAGTGTCCAGAAAAGCGCCGTGTAAGTGTAAGCGTAATTATTAAGTAATAAGTGTTAGTAATAAGTGTAATTATTATTATAATATATTCACAAGTCATTTTAATAGTAGTTTAACACTTGGTTGATTTGTCGTGCAGCAAGCGTTATCACCAAGCACATGTAACTGAGTCACGGACTTTGCAGAATTCAGTGCTATTGAACAAAACAATACACCAGGTAGATTCTGTTGATGAAAAAACAATTTTTGTAATCAGCTTTAAAATCTGAATCACTGCACAAGTTGTAAACCTTCCAAACAGTATATTTAAAATCCAAGTACTATGGCTGCACCAAAACTCTACATTATAAATCAGAAATATTAAATGGAAAAATATTCTGTGTAATATGTACCTTCAGTTATTGACTTTGCACTGGTTAGATTCTCAATCTGGGAACGAAGAAATTTGCGATCTTGCTGCAGATCCTCAACCTGTTTTTCGAGGAAGTTGATCCTTTCCTGTTTACTTTCCAAAAGGCATTGGAGCTTTGTGATGGTCAGCATCACACTTGGAGATAGAGCTTCTGTTGGAGATAACGCTGGGGGGACAAAGGCAGTGATTTATTGAACAGTCTGAAATTTTTCAGCTCACTTGCTCTTGCTTATAGCAAACAAAAATACTTCCTTGTTAACTTCCTCTTTAAATTGTTAACATCCTACAGATTGTGTCATCATTTAAAATACAGCTACTCCTGACAGGTTGGGTTAATGAGGAAGAGCCAAGCTCATATTCCTAACAGACGTGGTGGTAGGCTGATGGGCTACATGTCTTTTGGAGCTGCAAGGAAACTACAGTACCCCCAAAAAAATCAATGTAAACACAAGGCACAAATGCAGACACAACACAGAATCAATCCCAGAATTCAAGAACTATGAGGCTGTGGTGCCGTTCTTCCTGGTTAACTACATGTTTTTATTTATATTCAAGACACCAGTGGCACTGTGTCCTATGGTTTACACTTTAGACCACAGATCTGGTTGCACGTTGTTAGAAAAAGAGGGACCGACACTGAAGACAGTTCCGATCGTTGCCCTACTACAGTAATTTCCCTTAATGAACAAACAACGTGCAGGGGAACTTCAATGCTGTTTTCATATTTTGGGGTCAGAAAGAATCAGCATTGATGAGTGTATTTCAAACTGCAATAAAAATAAAATGTACACAGTATCTTGTAAAACCTCCAATTTACATCACCATAAAGTGGAATTTTCCAGGTTTGCACAGTGTTGTGATTGCAGCGATTCAGAATGAGGTAACAGAACTTCTGGTGAGGTGAAGAGGCCCCATGACATTGTAAACACGCAGGCTTGTGAATACATCTTTTTTAATCCAATAGCAATATTGCTTTTGATTTTGAGACAGTTTTGCTGACAAATACTACTTGCTTGTTAACTCTACACGCAGATCACGTTGGAACATTTCTGTGGTGAAACGTCTGCTGCACAACCTGTATTTATTCGCTTATACATCACTTTACATTATTGTGACTAGTGAGCAGGAAGGGCTGCATCACGTTGCAATTCGTGGGAACTCGAATGCAAGTTTGTGACAAAATGGCGACTTTCACTAAATTAATGATTTTGTGCTTAATTCAAAATTTCTAATATTTTTCTATAACATCAATTAATTTATTTTCTTACCAAGATGTACAGTAATAAACAGTCTGAGAAAGCTGGACTGCAGTTCCCCTTTAAATAAACTCATCTGATGATGGATTGGCAACCAATACATTTTTTTGTACAAACTACTGTAGGTGCTTGCTTTTTTATACTGGTCTACTGTATATATCACCTAAGTTTATATAAACACAGGTGCCTACTTACAACAATACTGAGAGAAAGCTGACAGAAATAAAAAGAACCTAAAGTTATTGCTTTTGCAGTCTTTGTCTTTGGTCTAAATGAGATGGGACATTCCACTGATTTTACAGTAGTTTTATTTCTAAATATTCCTGCAACTTCAAATACTCAAAAAAAAGTCCTAAATTAAAGTGGACAAATCTAAAAACACAATTACATTCTCAAAAGTGTGTTTTCTACAGGCTTTAAAGACCTGTTTTCAACATTTTGTATATTGTTTCTTACAGCGTTTCACAAAGGTTTTTCGAAGAGACTTTGGTAACGATTTATTTGAATGTTGTATCCATAATTCCTTCACAACTGCTACACAGGACATTATCACATGCATAATGCTTTGAAGGGACATGGGCAAATGTCATACAGAGCTCATGACATGTATTTTAGCATTGTGTATAGCTCTTGGTACGATGCAACATTCAAATAAAGCGTTTATATGTTGTACTTTGTGCTGGCTGTTTTCCTGGAATGGTATACACAGTAAAATAAAGTTTGCTTGAGTCCCTTACTGGACACTGCGCTGCTCAGGGTGTTATCCTGTTCCACATCGCTTGTCGTTCCTGAGGTCCGGGTGTCCCACTGAGCAGTGTCTGGATCATTCTCTTGTTTCATCCAGTGCTGCGAGCTCACTTTTGCTTTCTTTCTCATGGCTGAGCTGGAGTGTATTTCAACTTCTGGGGAATACCTTACAGCCTTGTCTGGCCAAAGAGAGGACATCTCTTCTAAAGGCCCAAATGCCTACAAAAGAGAATAGTACTGTGGCACAATCACCTCAAAACAGCTGGGACCAGTCACGTTTCGGTTACCACTTTTGAAATAAGAAATAAAACTCGGAGGACACAAGGAAACTTGGACATGCACCTCTCCTAGCCAAGAGAAGCAACACTTGGATGTAGGTAAAAAAATTACACAATTCCCACTGGGACAGGTACTTTATGTTTTTTAGATCTTTCGTGACAAACATATGACTCTTTAAAGGAATTGGTTATAGTGCCAAAAAATCTTATCAACATACGAGAAACCATCTTTTCTCATTTAGCATTCAGATTTTTCATTTTTAAGAAGTACACTGAATACTTTTGGAGGGAAATAATTCCTTACACTTATATACTGTAGCACTTTCTCTGGTCACTCCACTCAAAGCACTTTCCCCTCCACCTGGTTGAACAGCAACCATTGTGTGCCAGTCTGCTCTCAAAACACCAGCTACCAGTGAGGAGAACAGAGTGACGAAGCCAGTTCAGAGACGGGGATCATTAGGAGACCATGACTGGTAAAGGCCAGGGGGACATTTGGCAAGGACACTGGAGTAACTGGAGTAACTCCTATTCTATTCGAGAAACACCATGGAATTTTTAATGACCACAGAGAGTTAGGACCTCAGTTTTACATCTAATTCGAAGGGTGATGCCTTTTTACAGTATAGTGTCACTATACTGGGGCATTAGGACCCACACAGACCGCAGGGTTAGCGCCCCCTGCTGGCCCCACTAACACCTCTTCCAGCAGCAACCTTAGTTTTTCCCAGGAGACTCCCATCAAGGTACTGGCCAGGCTCACTCCTGCTGAGCTTCAGGAGGCTGCCAGCTGCACCTCAGATTCCACCAAGATTTGAACTCAGATCACTGGATTCAGAGTCCAGAGTGCCAACCATCACACCATAGAACCAAATTAATTACGGTCTTCCCATTAACACAAGAAATGTCTCACAATTGTGTTTTTTTAAACTGAAACTCACTTTTAATATGTCAGTAAAACTTACTGTATATTGTATGATCAAAGGAATATACAGTATTTTGTCTCTGGTTTATTCTTATTGACCATCCTACAATTCTATCAAAACAGGCACTGGCAAATTATATACAAAATACTAACACTTTCAACTGATTTGATGAGAGCTTCAAAAAAGTTATTGGTTGAAAACTTATTTTGGGTTCATTTCCAAGAGACGTAACCCAGAAGGAATCTGCCAGTTTTTAACAACTCCAGTCACTAAGCACGTTAAGGATTTAAAACTTTTGAATATATAATTTTAAACTTTTTCTAACTTCAAATGTTATTAGACTAAATTCCTAAATTAAAAATAATTCGGTTGATGTACAGTATATTGCAATTAACCTATATTTAACTTTATTCCTATACAATATAATTCAATAATTAAAATGTTTATATGTGCTGTAATAATATGTGACAACTAACCATATATACAGTACACCACGTATTTAAAAGGAGTAGGATTTGTGAATTCAATATCAGAGATACAGTAGAAGGGTGGTTAGTTTTGGCTTAATCTTCATAGAACTTAGACGCTTTAACACCTTCTCGCCTCTGGAAAAAGAGTCAGTTTCCGCCTTGTATGATGTCCCCTCAAGCATTTTGAAATACCTCCGGAAGTTTATACAGTAGAAGCCTGGTTCATGGCTTAAATTAAAGCTGAAAGGTCCGTGCCATCACAACACCAGCTCCATAACTCTCCCTTAACAACGACGTCTACTGCAGCGCCCCTGTCCTTTCAGGCCACATCTTTGCAGAAACAAGCTACAGAACCCGTGCATGACGTCATTCAGGCGTTCACCCATCCTCCGTCTCCATGGAGACAGCGCAATAACCAATAATCAGCGAATCGATGAGGTCAAAAGGATGTTTTTGTAATGTTTGCTTTCCTTCCATGGAATACTTACAGTTTAATAAAGAACATCAGTATTTGTTATTATTTTATAGTCTTAATGTCAATACAAATAAAGAGCGTAGTTTGTATTTTGCTACGAAACTGTCCAATTTCTTAACGATGGAATAATGTAAAATACGGACACGTTTAAAAACATTTAAGGTAGAGTCCTGCGTAAGCCATTTAATTTTCTCTTTTTTAATTAAACTAACACGAAGGCCTAATTCCACAAATTAGAATATGTACTGTACATATACTTTATTTTTTAATTATTTTAAATGGATGCCGAACAGCTTACTAGTAAAAAAAATCTAGCATCTGCAAAAATACATACCTCTGTAGTTTTCCCCCACACAGAGCACAGGATTTCCAGCTTGCCACTAGTTAAACTAAGAATTATTTTCCGGGGCAAGGGGCTGTTTTTTTTTTTTTCAAGAAAACACAGCTAGGGCTTTTTTTTTCTTTTTTTTTTTAAAAGAAACTGCATACCTCGAAAGCAATCTTCTTTGTGCTTGGGGGTGGGCAGGTGATTGACGACGTTGACAAACCTACCGACCAGTCAAAAAAGGAGCCGTTTTCGGAGAGCAGCAGCCTTCCTCTTCGTCAGCCTGCTGGGAATGCAAGTGCATTTCGGGATTTTGAGTGTAAATCAGAACTATCCAATTCGAGTTATTCTGCAAACCTCAGCAAGTCATTCTCTCAGTACATTTACCGTGCGGACAGCTCAGTGCGCTCATTCAAAAACGAGCTCCTTTAATGTCTGGAAGAAAATGTAACATACCTGCAAAGGCATTTTTAGTGTTGTTGTCAAAAATGCACTTATTATTAATTAACCGTATATACTAACATTATTATTAATATTCTACAATTAATACATGTATATAATTCATATTTTTTTAAATACTTTAAAGGTTCTTTTATTTACCTCTCTGCTCCTACTGTCTTCAGTACCTCCATCTACTGTCTCCACTCATTGTGTATTTTCATTGGACATATCTTGTGGATTTTTTTATTGTTGTTGTTAAGTAAAGCCACCTTTAAAGTCGCTATACAGAATAAAGTTGTTATTATTGTTGTTATTATTATTAAAACCATATAAGGCCCATTATACAGCATGTGTGTCTACTGCTGCTGTGCTCTGCCCCCTGCTGGGATTCCATTACTGTCACTCATGGTCTTGGAGCAGACACAGCATCACTCCTTAGACAGCAATGAAGTCTGCTCTTCCAAACGTCCAGGTCTTCTGCCAGCGAACACACTCTACACCCTCGTGGTTTCAAGGGGAGTGAGGTAACTTCGACCTGGCGCCAGAGAGTGGCGACGTGTTGCACGTTGCTCCTCGTCTGTATGTCTTTGTCTGTTTCAGGTTGTGGGCTGTAAGCATTTCATTGCATATGTGCATATGACAAATAAAGTGAACTGGACTTCATGTAACATGTTCAGTGTCACTGAGCCCTTCTATGTATTGTAATGTATGTACAGTACTGTATCTCCTGGATGGTTCAAGGTCCACATTTACAGAAACACACATTTCTGTTTTGTATTGGCTGATTTTGACATTGAACTTTTGTTTTGACTGAAATTAATACAGTCAGTGGAATTCATATTTTAAAATTGCCGAATCTACGTAGTTCTTTCATCAATCAATTTAAGAGCAGATTTATTCTGTCATGCATTAACTGATACCAATACCAATCGCCAAAGAGCAGCAGGTGAAGTGGGAAGTGTGATGGAACAATGCTGGAAGGAGCGATATCCCTTTAATTTGAATGCAGTAGGAGAGTGAAAGAAATATGGGTGCTTTCCTTTCTGATGAGAGAGACGAAAAAGAAAACAGCCTTTCTTAGTAATTATAGAGGAACAGCCCACATTTAATCACAGCTTTCAACACTTACTGTATAATTCAAACTTCAACAATTACCCATTTTTGTGAGGAATTTAGTGCCCAGTGAAGTTGCCCCCCCTCCCATTGATCAACCAAATGTGCTTATCTGTCTCAATTAAGTATTCAGTGCCACAGCACATCTATGCAATTACTGTATGAGTCATGCAGCAGCGACATCAAACAATGTGGCACTAAGTACATTTTAGACCTTAAAACTGATAGCAATGCTTAATATAATCAACCTCATGCTTAACTAGCTTTCAGAAACGTGAATGAATAAAAAAAAGCAGAAATTCTAAACTGGAAACAAAAAAGAACATTGTTTACACCTAGTGGTCATAATGTTGGAATGAGCTTTCAGTAGGACGATTAACATCACACAGATTTTTCCATCCACAGTACAAAGATGCATTGAGTGTGAGCTCCATAGCCAGTTTTACTTACTGCAGTATTTCAGCTGCCTGTTTGTCTCTTGAGATCCATTTCAGGGTGTCTGTTCCCGGTGCTCTGTGCCCTGTCTACAGCCATTTTAGTCTCTTCATTCTTATAATACTTTTATGTTCATTGGCCATTTCAATATTTCTTCTTCTGTTTTCTTACTCCGAGTGGACTTCTTTCAAATGTTCCTTTATGTTGTCCATCGGATACATAACGTGTATATACAGTATATACTGTATGTAACACTTTTATTTTTTTTATCAAAATACAACTTATCCATCCATATTAACTGGTCAGAGTTCACAGCCTCATTCTAACCCTGGAAATGCTATGAAATAATAAATAATTATTTAATTTTCACCCCCTGACCAGCAAGGCATCACTGTTCCATTACTGAGAAAGGTGTAGACTGTTATAAAAAACTAAAACTTGACATCATCTCTACAGTATAACACCGTTCCTCTACATCAGCATCCCATTAATATTCTACAGTACCCCTTGCCATACACATCTTTTACAGTTTGTCATTTGTTCCCTGTCTTGAAGGTTGTTTCAATCAGTGTATTCTTGAAATCATTTGGGGTGGGGGTGGGGGGGTGTCTCATCATTCAAAATCCGTACACATGATGAAAAAAATTTAGTTTCTGTCGACTGTGCTTTAAAATGTTCTGGGGAATTTCTTAATTTCCAGCTGCTTTCTTGTTCTTCATTCACTTGATGGCTTTCTGTACATCGCCTCATTTAATGTTGGTCGAGTTCAAAACTCGCCTCTCATTGGGCAATGTAGAATGAAATTTAAGGTAGTATTGTTGAGAGCAACTTCCTAATTGAATATTTGTTCAAAATATGGCCATTCCAACAGGTGTAGACCTCATTTTCATTGATCGGGTCCTTAAGTGTCAAAAGGATTGGCCCTCAGTTACTCAGTCTTCATGGAAGTTAAAAAAAAAAACTCTGATATCATTTATGCAACCAAGATGTTGACTTACCTTTATCATGTCTGTCTACAAACTGTACCTTGTGTTTTTAAACCTTCAACATTGCTTGCTGATGGTGGGCCAGCTTCACCTGCTTGGATTTTGGGTCACTCTGCATGTGATCATTAATCACCTGGTCGTTTCGAGAACAGCGCACCTCTGCCAACACCCGATTTGAAGCCTCCTCCTCCGAGATTCCAAAAAGAATCAAACCTGGCACAGAAATCTTCCCTGCTTTCATGGTTTGAAAGTAATTCAGGTTTAGGCACCTGACCAGAAAGGAAGCAAAAGCTGGGATATTTGATGGTGTCATGGAAAGTCGAGTATCCCCTGGAACTCTCCAAAGATTTGGTGCCCATTGAGGTTGCCCCCCCCTTCTTGATCATCCAAATGTGCTTATCTGTCTCAATTAAGTATTCAGTGCCACAGCACATCTATGTAATTACTATATGAGTCATGCAGCAGCGACATCAAACAATGTGGCACTAAGTACATTTTAGACCTTAAAACTGATAGCAATGCTTTATATAATCAACCTCATGCTACAGTAGTATTGGCTTTACTAGCCTTCAGAAACGTGAATGAATAAGAAAAAGCAGAAATTCTAAACTGGAAACAAAAAAGAACATTGTTTACACCTAGTGGTCATAATGTTGGAATGATTTGAAGCCTCCTCCTTCGAGATTCCAAAAAGAATCAAACCTGGCACAGAAATCTTCCCTGCTTTCATGGTTTGAAAGTAAATCAGATTTAGGCACCTGGCCAGAAAGGATGCAGAACCCGAGATATTTGATGGTGTCATGGATAGTCGAGTATCCCCTGGAACTCTCCAAAGACTGCAAAGAGAGGAGTGGCACCAGTCTGATATGATCCAAATTGTGTGGATTGGAACAGCAGAATCCTGCTTTCTTCTTTCAGATGTTAGTTGAATATCAGAATTGATCCTAGCCTTTTTATCCTTAACTAATCAATGCAATGATATAAATAATAATAAATACTCATTAGAATTGTATTTATTATTGTATTGTAATACATTAATTATAATAAACACTAATATTGAATACTAATTATAATGGTGACTAATTGTTATTTAAGAATTAATTATTAATTAATCATCAATCATTAATAATAATAATAATAATAATAATAATAATAATAATAATAATAATAATAATAATAATAATAATAATTAAGTAGAATTAGTCTTTTACATTTCTTTTACATTCTGCTTTGGGAATTCCAGTAAAAATCAAGCGAGTAATCAGGATTTGTGTAATAATAGTTTAGCCTTTAATCTTATACTGTTTCAAATCTAACAGGTTACTTTCTGAGAAAGTGAGGAAGATGTCTATTAAGAAAACAACTGTATAAGGTATAAAAATACAGTACCCACTGAATAGAGCCATCGGTTCTATTTATAGTATAGGTTCCATTAAGCATATTTGTACAAGGAAGTGACAATTTAACTGCATTTGAGTTGAAGAGATATTGCTGCACTACAGAAAAGGACTGGTCACCCCATTTCCACTGGGCATTTAGTTGAAGAGTAATACTGTACCGTATAGAAAACCCTAAGGACTTCTGCAGGACATTTTATACAGTATTTATGCAAACATTATTCTTAATGAAACAAGGTTCAGTAAGGAAAAAGCTGGCATAGTATGCAAAAGATATCTACAAAACAATGGAGTAAAAACACTTTTTATCAAGTGCCAGTAGTATAATATACAATAACTTATTGCAGACACAAAAAAACACAGACAGTGTAATTTATCACTGCCGTTCTTGGTAAAAGGTATCTATGCAGATAATTAGTCCGACCAGTGACTGCTGGAATAAAAAATAAATAAATAAATAAATAATAGAGTTCACTAATATCTCACACATATTTAAAAATATTGACTTAGTGATCAAGCCTGTCCAGGCTGACAGGTCTCATTTAACCCAAAAGCCATATACTCTTGTTATGATACAGGAAATAGGAAAGCTTACAGGTCTCCCACTTCATTGCATCTTTTACCTTAAGTACGTCCTTGATTAATTAGGCTATTAAACCTTTAATTAAAATTAATTTGGATGAACTTTGTTTAAAACAAACAAAAAATAATTACATCTGCTTTCTTTAAAAAAATAAATTGATGTATTAAAGGAATTTAGCAACAGGCCATTTTTATTGTTTTGGTTTATATAAATAGTGGTTAACTTGTGATATTGCTATAAAACTTATTAGACCCCAAAGCACTTTACTCTGAGCATTCCTAACATCAATGTCATTGTAGACCCTGAATATTTTAACAATTAATTTTTGTTCTTCCCATCGGAACAAAAGTAACTTTTTGCATCAGTCTTTAATCAAAGACTCAATGTCAGAAAAACACAGAGAAGTGGTGATTGTCGGCAACTTCATTCTCCGAAACAAGGCAACAGTGACTTGTAGCAGAGACCATGGGACAACCATTTCTTGTTGGAGTTCAGGTGACCAATGTCATCCATACAGTATATTCCACAGGCTCCAACCTAGGGCAGGCAATGACCCAGTTGTCCATGTGTGCAAAGATGACATTGCTATAATAATAATGCCTTACACTTACTGTACACAGCACTTTTCTGGACACTCCACTCAGAGCACTTTACAGATTATGGGGACTCCCCTCTGCCACCACCAGTGTGCAGCACCCACCTGGATGATGCAACTGCAGCCGTAGGGCACACAGTACGTTCACATTTAACATCCTCAACACATTCAACACATTCAAACACGTTGGCAGGACAGAGATTTTTTCAGGAATTCTTCCAGCACCAGTCAAAGGTGCACAAGCACAAAGGTTAATCCAGCAACACAACATGTGGTTGAGGACATGGTATCCAGAAAAAGGCCTTTCTCGGCCACAGGAAGCCTTTTCATGACAAAAACCATCTAAATATGACAGATTACATCTGAATGAAATGGGCATCAGTTGCCGTGACAAAGGGATCCACAAAGACATCCCGAAACACTTCAACTAGGAGGAGAAAGAAGAGAGGAGGAGCCAAAAAAACTCCAGAAAGCCACCATATTAGCAATGAATTATGATAAGGCTGGCATCACATAAACTATGACCGAAAATGATAGAGATTACTGTAACATTATCAGATACACACAGTTCTGGAGAGACAGGAATGGCAGAAGAGGAGAAGGTATGGAGCTACTGTATATACTGTATAAAAAAAGACAAATTAAAGCCTCTGAAACCATATGGATCAGACTGTTCAAAAACATTCTGAAGGTGCAGTGATAAAGGCATGCAATAGACCAGCAAAGGCAGACTTTGACTATCATTCAATACTACTGTAGATACTGCAGTTAGGAATTACTGTTCAAAGGAAGAAGTCGTTTTTATGGGAGACTTTAACTTTCAGGACATAGACCACAAGAAGCCTGTTGGAAAAGTTTAAAGCAATAGTAAATCATCAGAATTTCCAGTGGTAGACATGGCTAATGCCTGCTTTCTTATCCTGTTTTCTGGAGCACCTACTCCAAAAATCAGGAGAAATGCTTGAATTGTTCTTGCCTATTCAGACAATCAAGACACACCGGTGAGAGAACCATCAGAGGATTGTAGTCATAAGGTTGAGCCCAAATTCAAATCTACACCTTCAGGTAAGGAGATTTCTAAGGAAGGAAATGCCGTTTTTAGAGAAGCAGAATGTGAGGGGATATGGTATCGGTGTGAACTACAGTAGATGGAAACAGTTCTAAGAGATTAATTTTGAAACGTTAAACACACTTTTCCAACCACCTAGTAAATGAAAAGCTAATAACATTACCCTGGGTGGTTCAACAAATAAATTGTGAAACAAATACACAGACAAAAAAAGCCAGTGTGGAGGCACAGTGGTTAGCATAGCACTAGTGTCTCACCCACTGGTGCTGGGAACCTGGGCTCAGTTCCCAGGTTGCTAACAGCATGGAGATGGTACTGTATGTTCTCTCTGTGTTTGAGTGAGTAGTGTAAGGGTGCAGTGATTAGCACTGGGGCCTTGGGTTTAATTCCAAACCTGGGATGCTATCTGAGGGGACTTTGTATGCTCTCCCTGTGTTCACATGGGTTTCCTGCAGGGGCTCTGGCTTCCTCCCACAGTCCAAAGACATGCTGGTAGGTTGATTGGTTTCTGGGAAACTGGGCCTGGTGTGAGTGTACAGTATGTGTGTGCTTGTGTCCTACGAGTTTCCGATGGACCTTGTTTTCCGTTGCTTGAAGGGATTAAGAATAATATATTGCTACTCCAGAATCAGTCTAGCCAAGAGCAAGGACATACATTTTGGGAGTGAAGGGAATGTCTTACACCGACAGGCTGAAGTCAGAATAAGGATAACCAACTGCAAAAATATTTTTTAAAATTATACTTATTAAATGAAGCATGTCAAATTTTCTTGAAAGTATGTTTTTGTTGTTCAGCATTTAGTCAGTGTGATAAAGTGTGTGTGACTGGTGTGAAAACTGGTATTTTAAATATGGTGTTTAGCACATTCTGTAGCATTCATAACTAATAAACATGCATTCATTCACATATTACAAATTCAGAGAACATTTGTAAGTGTAGGTGTACATCAGATTAGGTGTGCGGTTTTCAGCGCAATTACTTATATTTCATATCAGCCTTAGTTAAATCTCCAAATAGAATTTAAAGTTCTGAAGCAAGTTGCTTGCTGTTTAACGTTTTGTTTTCCAGAGCTCACCTACTGAAAGACATTCAATTATTTTCTTTCCACAGTTGAATAACCATGCATAGAGAGATACGTTTCAGAATTAGAATCTTTATAAATGCTTCCTGTAGCAAGGATGGATGGCAATTCTAGGAGTCTATTTTTAGAGAATCGCTTAAATAATGCATAAAAAATAATTTGACATTCCATAAATTGATACGGAAAGAATCATAACCAAAACAATGAACAGATTAGTTCGTTAAGGGTGCCATCTGCTGGCAATAGTGGAAATCATCATTCAGACTACCTACAGTAATAAAGAGATCTAGACTGCCTAGCTCTAATTGATTTTGAAAACATTAAAAAAGCTCATTTAGATGAAAATGGCAAATTTGAATATTTTTCTTCTCACTTCTCTAAAGTTGTGTTTCAAACAGAACAAAAAAACAGCTCCTTTTTTAACAGCTGTCTCTTGCTGAATTAAAATGTTTGCATTTCCTATGAAGAAAAGGCTAAACATTTCATTAAAGAGTGAGTACTTTCTCCAAGTCAAAAGAATATCATTTTTTAAAAAAAAAAGAGTAAAGAAGGTGCTAAACAGGAGATTGGGAGGAAGTCGAACTGTAATCTCGTATTTCTACTCTCTAACATTCCTCATTCCTCATCTGTACCATTCCTTCATTCCTCATGTGTGAGAGTGGTTGTGATAGCACTATCATATTAAGTACAGTATGCTATTCCTTTATATAGGTCTTGAACATTTTGTAATTAAAAGTTGAAATGACTATTAGATGTCCAGAGACCCCATAATTAATGGCATAATAATTTTAATGTTTGTGTGTAAGGCTCAGACATAATTAGCAATGATGCCAACAACAACTACAATACAGAACTGCCATTACACAGCTGTTTATTGAGCCCCAAAACATTGATAAGGTGCCTCCTTTCTTGCAGCAAAATTGATCTGGTCGATGCAGAGATTAATGCACATACAGACGAAATGGGACACCGCTGAATCCTTTCTGCCTCAGCTGAGAAAAGAAATACAATTTCATAAACATTCCTTGAAAAAAGTCTACATTTATATGATAAAGCTCTTCAATATGAAGATTACTGCCATTTAAATTGCTATAGAAAGAAAGGACAGTCTTAATAGGTTATCACTGAGCCTGTAACCTCCAGGGAATCCAAAACATTGTGGACATTGATGAATCTTATTCCTTTGGGTTTGCAAAATCCATAATGCACACGTTGAAATGCTTTTACCATTACCTCATTAATAACATGTCTTTGGTTGCTTGTTTTAATGCCTTTTGGCAAAGTTTGCTACAAATAAAGCCAAAACTGGACAATCCGGCATGATGATTTTGATCCAGATCAACAAAGGAATGGTTAAGGAGGAACTGCAATGCTATTTTCATGTTAGAAAGAATCAGACTCGTAAAAGGAATCAGAAAGGTTCATCAGGTTGAGTGCATTTCAAACCGCAATAAAAGTAAATTGAACGCAGTAACTTGTAAAACCTCTAATTTACGTCACCAAATAGTGGAAATGTCCAGGTATGCACAGCGCCCTGTTCTGCGATTCAGAACAAGGCAACAGAACCTCTGGTGACGTGTGGCGGCCCTATGACATTGCAAACAAACAGGCTTGTGAACACATCTCTTTAAATTCAATAGGGATTTTGCTTTTGATTCCAAGACGGTTTTGCCAACTAACACTACTTACTTGTTAACTCTGCATGTAGACCACGTTTGAACATTTCTGTGGTGAAATGTCTGCTGTACAACCTGTATTTATTCGCTCGTACATCACTTTACACAAGTCATTATGGTGACTAGTGAGAAGGATGGACTGCATCACGTTACGGTTCACTGAAACTTGAGTGCGAGTTTGCAACCACAAATGGCGACTTACAGTACTTTCACGAAGTTCACAATTCGAAATTTGTCATTTGTTTCTATAACATCAATGAATTGATTTCATTACCGAGATTTGATAACTTGTATGAGAAAATGGGACTGTAGTTCCCACTAAAATGCGTACAAAATGCTCCGAATTAGTGTTGCTGAATGTCCCTCTCAATCTTCTGACCTCAGTACATTGGGCATTGGTGATTCTAACTCAATATGGCAGCTCGCTAATGGAAATCAAAGAGCCTGTGGGACTTTAATGCTACAGTACATGGATGAATGTCCTCATGATACTACAGTAGTATCATGAGTAGTATATGAGTCATCTGGTCAGTGTAATATCTGCCAGAGGAGGATTTACAAAATACTAACTACCAGGGTGTGAATAAATGTGGCTCCTGTGTTTTCTGGACTTTAATGATCTGTGAATAATATGACTTTGCTTTGAGCAATACTACAGTATTACTTATTATTAATTGAATGGATTCATGTTTATGGGACTGATACAAACCGAACCCTTAGGAATGATCATGAACTCCTACCTGTTCCTGAGAAACAATGCCGGTGGAATTGAAGGTTCTTCTTCTAGGAGAGAGCACATGTTCGACTGGAGCGCCACTTCCTGGCTTTCCCCATGTGCAATACTGCATTGTCTCTACATGCTGGAATGTGAAGTATATTCCATTACACTGCACTGTGAATATACAGTGTATAACAGTATTACTGAATAATATAATGCTAGGATTCACATAAGAAGATCCCTGAGGTCAAGACCTTTCCCCATCTAGCTGCAATAGTAAGTCATTACTCCTGTATTTGCTGGAGTATTTGCATGACTTTTTATTTGATGTGCATTCAAATACACTGTCATTTTAATAACAATCAAACGTAATGCTCTAGATAAAGCTCTAAATCTCACTGCCATGTTGTCTTTGGAAACTGAAACCCACAACAAAAATTCAAACCTTAGGAATATGTTCCACACAGTTCCATATACTGTGGGTACTGGTATACATACTGGGATCATTGGTTAATATACATCTAGAAGTTGGTTTACAGTATACGCCAAGCACTTGAATTGTAATTTTAATGATGATTCCTACTGTCATGTGTTTTATGTGTTATAAAATACAGTCTTTTTGTTGTTGCCATTTTCTGGTCTGAAGCAACTTAGCAACTATCTTCCATCTGCCTCTCTTGACTTTCTACTTGTTGAAGTGTTTGCACCCAGTGGTGTGACGATAATTTACCATTTGTTCTGCAGCTCCATCTCTCGTTTTGTTCATTTGATTCCTGCGTCTCTTATCTTCTTCCTGCTGTCTTAACTCGGCGTAATAGTTGAGACGTTTCATTTTCTCCTGCTTTTTTTTTGCAAGATGTGGAAATAAATTGAAGAAATTATTTATTGCAACACAGTTCGCAGGAATTAACCAGTATTTTAGTTACAGTATTTCTAAATTACTTGGGGAAAAAATTGAAATTTGTGTCTGTACACTATCATGCATATACTGTATATTTCAAGAGGAATGAGGGCAACCAAAGATCATATGACAGTTGAATCGTTCATCTAGTTTCTCTAAACGTGACTTAAGCTGCTTGGCTGATGGCCACAGGACAGGGAGGCTGCGACCCTCAGGCCTAGTGAGAAGGTGACCAAGGGGGCAGCTGCAAAGGTGGAGATGGGGAGGAAGAGGGATGCAAACCGAGCGAGGAAGAGGAGAGGGTGACATGTGGTACGCGTGGGAACCTGAGAAATTACGTCGAGACTAGTTGTGGGTTGTTGCAGCTGAGCTTAATTGGTCTGGCTGCCCTCATCCCTCCCACACGTTCGTTAGTACTCTATTTAATGACTTCCTGAATAAGCCATGTCACAACTCCTACGACAAAGGGAAATCCAGTGGGTTTGTTCGGTTGGTTACAGCATTCACTGTTCCACCAAGCCTCCACCTCAACCCTCCTTCTTCCCTCTTTACAGCTCACTCACTCAAGAAGACTGGATTGAACCCATACAGTACTGTACTTTGCTTGGGTAATTTAATCACTGTCCTCTCAGCTCAAACGTGCTTTAAATGCACTACTTATGGTCGATACTCGAAAGTCAATACTTTGACTAGGAAGCCATTTACCCTCAAATCTGTGAAACCGCAAATACATGTTCTACAGTAATATAGATGCGTCAGCATGCATAGGCTGCAAAAGAACAAGTAAAGGTTTATTCCAGGCTGAAAGGAAAATAAAAGAAACAACGTTTCGGCTATGGAGTTTTCTTCGGTTTCTTCTCTTTTCAGCATGGAATAAACCTTTACTTGTTCCTTTATAGTGAGGTAATTCATACATAAAATCTACCAGATATGGTATATTGTACAAAAGCTTCATATAGAGATTCAATTTTTCAATTCAATTTGGAATACTTTATTCATCTCCAGTGGGACGTTTTAAGAGGACACTCTGCTAAAACATCTTTTCATAAAATAATTAAAATATAGTCATTCATTACCTGTTTGAGAAATCCTGTTTTCTCATTTCCTGGCGGAATTAAATGGCTACCATCGCTGTCTTTACGCTTGGGTCTTAAAACAGGATATTCCTAGAATATGATATTGATATACTGTAACTGGCATATATACTTTGAAAATATATGTTTTGTTTCCTTTTTGTCTTGGATAGTTTGGCTTTGTTTGATTAGAAAAACTCAGAAATATCACTTATCCATAAACACAGAGTCTGAAGTCAGTTGAGAGTGATACAGTTAGGTGTGATACAAGTATTTGCTACTAACATTTTTTAAAGGTTTTTCAATAACCCTTAGCATGTAATACAGATCAAGCAATAATCTTATATTAATTAAAAGGTTTCGATAGAATGTTATTGAAATACAGTAAAGCTATTATCTGCTTCAATTTTAACATATAGAAGAATATGTAAATTCTTCCTTTGTGACACATAGGGGCATCTGTGTCTTGTTGTAAAACAATATCTGTCAGTTTCAGTCCAATTATATTAATGTGCGTAACAGTGAACTTGATGAATTAAGCTCCTAAAAACTGATGTCAAAGATCTCATGACTTAATTATCATTTAAAATAATAACAGCATTTGTTCTCAATACATACATGATGACTGCATTTCAGTTTATTATAAAATCAGGGTAAAATGTTCCACGAAGATTCTACATTTTAATTCAGTCTTTGAAATTGTTGTGTTACTTTGGCAACTTGATTCCATGAGAAGAATAGTCACCAAGCAGTGAACTCTCCTACCCTACTGGCATGAACACTGGTTGGTGGCAGCTCTTCAAAATAAAATGCAAATCAGGATATCAACACTCAAATATTGTAAGAACCGTACATATTCCTACCTTCAATTCTCCATTAAATGTCTCGGGAGAAGTGCTCGTAATACGGTGTCTGTCCTTAGAAGAACGGTCTCTATCACATTTATGTAGCAAGGGCTGGCTGACTGAAGAAAAAAAACTCTGCAGCTGTTTGTACTGTACATATGTATACAGTTTCTTCACTTCAAATTATTGTCATGCTTATCATTTTATTTAATTAAGTCATGCTTTGTTAGACAGCGTTTTGGGGGCTGGGTTCAGAAACATACTTATTGAATTGAGTGAATCAACATGATGCCAAACAAAACATTAAATTCAGCCTACAAAAAGTTATTGTCCAAAACCTTATATGGCGACTGACCTTGTTTTGTTCTGCCAGGATCACAGAAACAGTTTGGAAAGGAGGGATCGCCATTCTGAAATAAGATAGGGAACTGTCCTAAGAGAAGTTATTTGTGAATCATTTGATCGAATGACCAGATCTCAGCTCATTCTAGGAGTTTACATCCCCAAAATAAAGGCAGTTGCAGTGAGGGCACATACTGTAGGAACATTGGCTGTTTAAGCCAAGCACAAAGACAGAAGCAGACTCACGGCTGATGCAAGTTATGCGTGTTTGCTCATTTTTATGATTTAACATTTTGGGGACAAATTAAAAAGGGACAATGAGTGATTAACAGTACAGTAGGGTTGTGCTCAATACAGGTTTTCCTGAATAGGTTGTGTATCATTATGTCCACTCCTGGTAGGGTTCATTTCAATAAAGTTGCTGCTTTTTAATTGCAGAATTTGGCACTGATATGTCCATCATGTCCAGACTACTTCTAATTTCAACTAAGCTAGTTTCTGTTTCGTAATATCAGTAACAGAATAAAGGAAAACATAAGCAAAATATTTCATGAATGACTATGCTTTCTTGCAAACTGCATAGCTGAATATTACACTAACCTGCCAACAGCACCAAACAAAGTTTAATGGGTGAAGTGTCCCACCCAGTTTTCACAGATGGAAACTATGGTCTGTTTGTGTCACAATTTCAAGCCTTTCATAAAATTAAATCAATGTGAACTATACTTGGGTATCACAGGGGAAATGAAAAGAATTGTACTTTGAATTGTTTCAGCTGTGGTGGGCTGCTGAGAAGCTGCACAGAGAAATCAGGGACATGATGGCAGCATATTTCAGAGATCACAATGTTATACAAAACTTTACAAATCTGTGCACAATCACAGGACTCTGTTCTCCAAAATTGCAACCAATGACAGTCGAGTGAATTTATACCTATTACATAAAAAAAAACATACCAAGCTGGTTATTATGGCATTCATTTGTGCAAGTGAAAGTCTGTGTTTTGGATTTTGTTTATCCCTTATCTGGTGTATTTTGATTTACACATGTTGGATGTGACATCATTTCATTACTATTAAGCATGATTCTGAAAAAAAAAAAAGATTAAAAGTGAGATGTGGTAAAATCGCTATTCATGTGCTCAATGGAATGTTTACTGTTAATTTGTGCTCCACTTCATGATAATATCATGATCTGTACACAACTAATATTTTTTCCAAGAACATCAGCTGGTTCACAGATTCTGTCAGATGGATGCCCTGGAAACTCTGATCTCAGTGAATTCTTACAATTTCCTAATTCTTAAGAAAATAATTGTTAATATCATCACTCTGTTACTATCATGTACAAGCTGGGTGTGTATGGGGTTTACCTTTCCGTATTTCAGCAAGGGGAGTTCTGTGTTATACTGTCCTGAAAAAGAGCAGGGAAAAAGTAGCACAAGTTGTACAGCGAAGGTTGCAGTGTCTAGACATTTACCACTTTAAGATCAAACTTAATTTCAAAACATCTTTCCGTCCAAAAACAAAACCATTTTCTACTCATATACACTATCCATACCAGATTTAGCTATAGTAAAGATGGTTTTAAAAGAAAAGTCAGTTCTTCTGCTGGTCCTTGGATTACGCAGTCTAGTATGTGCTTTGCTTTTCTGCTTATCATGCCTTTCAAGTGGTCTGTAGATAAAGAAAATGTCATAAAATCTAACTATTTGATCACATGGTGTTCTCACAGTGAATAAAGTTATATATAAATACATTTCAAAAAGTATGTCTAAGAGAGTTATGCTGGAAGCACTTGTTTTCTCAAGTTCCTTCTCTCTTAAAGTAACACTTCATCCTTTATACAGTATCTTACTGTACACACAAACAATTATGGTATTATAGTGTTTTTCCAACCCAAAATCAAAACGCCAGTGAGCAGAGAACAAGCATCTTCTAATATGGGGGGGGAGTATTTTCAAATTAAACTGATGAACTCTGGAGAACAGGAAAAGATCCAGGGCTGAGTGTTTTCTTAGTTTTAGAGGATTTCTGCCCCAGTACTGTACTGCTCCTCTTTTTTTCCCTCCCTTCCACACCCACCTATTAGCCTGTTACCGGGGCAACCTGCAGTTCCACCAACAGTCACTCTCCACTCTCCCCTGGAGCAGACAGCCAGACAGCCACCCTGGTCCCAGTGTGTCTCCCTGCCACATCCAGTGGGGGAAATGGCAACCACTACAGTATCGTTCCACAGTATTCACACAAGCTGACCTGCACTTTTGTCATTCCAGAAAGAACATCCAGATCCTTCATGAAATGGCCAGGATGAAATCTGAAACAACAACAACTGTCCTGTATCAGTATGAATGGCACACACAGCTGGCGAGCTAAAGAAGCTCAGAGCTCATGGAAAGACTAAGGTTGTTGCTGGAAGAGAAGTAAACGGGGCCAGTAGGGGGCGCTCTCCATTAACAATCCCAGGGTGTTTCAAAAAGAGTGGGTGTGTTAGCCTAACGTCCTGGCCAGATTTCCCCCTCACCTTTCCTGTTGCATCATCCAGTTTGGGGCTACACATTGGTGGTGGAGGGGTGTCTTCATTATTATTAAAGTATATAGTATACTGTATATACTGTTTTTATACTGTACATACAGTACAAACACTGTATTTATTTTCATTTCTTTTTGGCCTGTTAACCTTCAATTTATAAGCCAACTCAACAAATACATGGGGGATTTACATTAGTATACAATGATGCACACTTATATCATATCTAATATATCAGTTATTTCCCTTGGTGATGAATATGAAAAATAACCATAGAGAAATACAGACAAAATAAAAGGTACAATTAATCCATAGATATATATTATATAAACAAAGACATGTGCACTTTCCTTGGTGACAGGCTGTCACATAGTGACTTACCAATCTGTTTCCCTTCTCTGTTCTCTTAGTGATTTTTATTTCTGGCATGCTTGTTTCTCCTGAATCCAAAAAGACAGCAATGTGTTTTAGACATGGATCACTATCTAACCCAATTGTACAGTATGTGCACAATGAGAGGCAGAACAATGGGAAGAAAAACATAACAAAGCCAAAGACATCTAGTGTATCTGCAGTACCCACTACACTGCACAATAAAATCACTCTGGAGAGAAATCCATTCCACATTGTGGAAGAAGTTAATATGTGACACAGAATCAGAAAAGACACCAAATTAAATGAATGTAGTGCCAACTAGCATAGTTTTTTATACCTGATGGATATGGGGGGAAGGAATTTTTTTAGTGATCACCTGCTGCAGTTTTTAATTCAAATAGTCTGAATTATAGGAACAAAAAAAAACTACCCCAACCAAATCAGTTATTATGTAACTCTGTATGGTTTTCTGTAGTGTCCTTTTTTAGTTCTTTAGCTCCACCATACTTACACTTCTGAAGTATACCTACATTCATAATTGTAAGATTAGTGACCTGTGTCCTGTGGGCCATTTTCTACTACAGTTTAGATTGATTCGTTAAGATATTTCACTTAATTTTACATTACCTCTTCCGCTCTTGTGAAATGTATTTCCATCAGGTCTTTTAAGTGGCTGGTAATCAAACCAAAGACGAGAAATCATTTTGACAGTCAATCCTGACCTCACACAAAAAAAAGATACAGTACCATGAATACAAATGAGTATCTCTGGGAAAGATATGAGATCTTTGAAAATCGACTGTGTGTGTAACTCACCGTAGAGAATTTTGTTTTACAGAATATGACTACCAACAGCGCATATCTTCTAGCAATTCAGCCCAGAGTTAGGTGTACTTATAGGATTGTGGAGTGTGTAATGGAAAGTTACTGAGAAAAAGGTATTTTATCCTAAAAATGTTGTTTATGGGCAGAGCTGTGTTGCAGAAGCAGCTGGATTCTTAGAACAAAGTGTGATAGCACCCAGCTCGTCAAGGGCACGGGATCTTTTAATAATGTCATGAAAAAGGGAGTATGAGAAACTATTTGAATAAGTACTCTTTTCTTTGCTTAAAGCAGAAACCTATAAGGAATGGAAAATTACTGCTTCGCCTGTCCTTGAAGTGTTGCGTCAGCTTAAAAAAGACAGAAAACAAGGGGCTCTCCCTGCTTGCTTTTGAATCAGCCTTCACTTCCCTGCACAGACCAGTGATGGCTTTTTCCCATATTGCAATATGAATAAAGACCTTACTGAGTGAATGAGAATACCTCTCCTGGCTCTTCTTTGATAAAACTCCACGACAAGTGTTATGTGAAAATTTGGCTGAACCCGCTTGGCTGAGGGCTGACCTCCTGGCCAGAGGACGAGAATGCCTGGACCCCCCTGCAGACAGGGGAGTGACCAGGAGTGACCAAGGGGCAGCTGCAGGGGTGGAGATGGAGTGGGGGTGGGATGCAGAAAGACGGAGGGAGAGAAGGGGATCATGTACAGTATTTATAGTGTTTAGGAGAGGGAGTGACGTCAGGAGTGATTGCTAACTACTGACAGCCGAGTCTGGCTGAACTTGGTTGTTGTCCTCCCTCCTGAGCTTTTGTTATGAACCCCATTTAAAAACAAAACATACACTTATCTTGAAGGACTTTACAGTTGACGTTTAGTTTCATTTTCAGAGAAGCTCTGCTTCCTGCCCTTTTCACAGGTTGTGGTGAAAAGAACCTAATAAGTACACTAGATAAAAAAGTCCAATTCAGTTTACCGGCTTTGTGGAACCTGGCTTCTTATGAGCTGTGAAATGGGGGGCACTGGCATCTTCAAGGCAAAGCCACTCTAAAGAAAAGAGATAAAAAAACTGTTAACCAAAGAAACACCCAGAAAAAATCCTCAGCCTCAATTGGCAAATGTAAAATCCTTTTTCATCTGATCGCCATCATTGAAGGTGGATTACCATCTTTTCCCTCACATTCTGGGTCTTCCTCCAAGACTGCCCCTTTGTCCGTGCAGCCCTCAAAGCTGGTACTGGGAAGATTTTCAAAAATAACTGTCAAGTCCGAAAGCTGTCCAGATTTTAGGTTTGCTGTGTGTCTCAGCAGAAAGACAAAACCCACTTACCTTAACTGAATATCTTCAATATGCTTCCAGTAAACTGGATTAATTGTACTATGGCGGTTAGCCCCATGGCTCCAATGTTTGGTTTCGGTGATCTTCAGCTGATTTGTGATTGTAGGATACAGTGTTTCTTCTTCATGCACTTCCTTAAGTTTGAAGTTACAAGCGTGCTTGTTGAGAAATGAAAAAAAAAAATTCAGCATTAACTGGAAATGAGAAACTTTTAATTCATCTATCGCTTACTCTATCACTTCACAGCAAATAGTAGATGTGTAGTGTGCGCGATTCTTTTCTTCTAGTCTTCCACTACCTACTGTATTTCAATTTTTCTCCTTTACTGACTTGTCTGTCATTTGATGGATCTCTAGTTCACCATGTAATATAAAATAAAGCAACGACAACGTTAAATTTAACCCCCGCCAGGGAGTGAACGTAACATAAAGTACCACAGGAGAAGACAGGAGGCAGTAAGGCTCCTGTAAAGGACACAGGGGCTGAGTTGGACTTGTAGAATGTGGCATCTTCCCCTGGGTGCTCACGTTCGTGTCTAGTACAAGAGATCTCCTTGAGTTTTTCCTCCTCCTTTGACCGGACCAGACATCTGGGCTAAAACATAGTGACATTATCATCAAGAACAAAAACAATAGCTTCACGGTGGTGTTGAGGTATTTACCATGGAAAATCATTTTGACAGTTGATCCTGACCTCACACAAAGATACAGTACCATGAATACAAATGAGTATCCCTGGGAAAAGATATGAGATTGTTGAACTTCTGCTGTATGTGAAACTCACTGTAGAGAAAAAGGTTTTTTTTTTTGCAGAACACTACCATATACTTCCAGCAGCACATATCTTCTATCAATTAAAAAAAACTTACACTTCTTTCAAAGGACTTTACAGTTGACATTTAGATTCATTTTCAGATTAGGTCTGTGTCCTGGCCTTTCCACAGGTTTTGGTGAAAAAAATGTAATACATATGTAAAAAAAAATCCAATTCAGTTTACCAGCTTTGGTAAAGGCTGGTAGCAAATCCCATATTGCCCACACTTTTGCCTCAGAACAGACCACAGTTTGGACACCTCCAACACAAATAGGAAATTAGTGAATCGTATGCGGCCAGCACAGCTAGTGTGTTTGTTTATGGTATTGTCCTTCTCAGACAAGAGCACACTGATCTTCTAACCTTCATTTCGCTTGGCTGAAGGTACTCCCGTGTCCCCAGGCAGAGTTAAGTTAATGAACTGTGACAAATCAATAAGACTATGAGGTTCTACACCTTCCGTCCTCCTAATTCAGTACCAACGCCCAGAAGAATCCAATTGTTTGGTTACATAAAACACTCCTCAAAGGCTCATTTCCCTAGGAAGAAATAAGAGTACAGAACAAAAAAATGTCCTGTTGGATTTACACTGTTTGTTTAGGTAACATGCCATAATGGTTGTTCACATTTGTTTAGTATTGTATATGGTACCATTTAATATTCTTTTTTCCCCTAAAAAACAATGAACAAATCAAACATAAAAATGGCTTGCTAGTAGTCTACTTGACTCTGTAATCAAAGAATCAGCGGAAGGTGTGACTTTTTTAAATGGACCATTTCCACACTATTCTGATGCATTAGCACAATACACATTTACATACAAATACACACTTATACACATACACACTTACAGTACAGTATGTGCATACACAAAATTCTTGCCTGTATACAAATCTTACCTTCCAATACTACATTTCCAATACAGTACTGTACTGTACGTCCCTGTACGGTTACTGTATTAACATTCGTAGTACCAGCCAGTGACCCAAAACACAAGTCAGGAGAACCAAAAATCAAACCACAGGTGGTCTTCTGACTTCACTTTGTGAGGTAGAATACAGGTCTTTTTATGCTTTTAAGTGACAGATGTTTCTAACATAACTGTATAGAGAAGAACATGTAAAGGTTTATTCCATCCTGAAAAGAGAAGAAAAAAACCCAACGTTTCGAGGTGTCAAGCCACCGGAAGAAGACTCCACAGCCGAAATGTTGTGCTTCTTTTCTTCTGTTTTAACCATGGAATAAACCTTTACTTGTTCCTTTGCAGCCTGCGCATGCTGATGCAGCTCCCTACTTGAACTACTAGAGAAGAACAATACTGTTTTACATTCATCATTCAGTCCTCCCCCATCACTCCAATGCAGCAGCCTGCTGTACATCAATTAAAAGCAGCGCAGATCTTCAAGATCATCTGTGAGAAACTGGCTCTGTGAAAGATTAGAGGATCAATGACTTGAACGAGCTGCAGGCTGCGGAGCTCGGGAATTAAACTTCAACCACGAAGGAAACATGACAGGTGGTGCAGTGGTCAGGATTGCTGTCTACCCGGAACTGGGGGTCTGGTTTCAATTCCTGGCCTGGTGCGCTCTGTGAGTGGAGTTTGTACGTTCTCCCTGCGTTCGTGTGGGTTTCCTCCGAGTGCTCGAGTTTCCTCCCACAGGCCAAAGACATGCTGGTGGGTTAATGAGCTTCTGGGAAAAAAATTGCCCCAGGTGTGAGTGAGTGTGTGTGTCTGTGACCTGGGTGTCTCATCCAGGGTGTATCTGGCTCCTCCACGACCCTGAATAGGAAGAAGTGGTTAAAAACTGGAGGGATGGGTTCGTGCTGTGCAATATGAATGCTTTTCAACAACACCTTTTCTTAATGAATCAGTCCTTTTTGGGTAGTAGGTGTCCGACTGCTTGCAAGTAATACACCCTTCACATTCTGATTTGAGCTTTTGTTTTGACATTTCTCTTTTCATTTAAGTACAGTTCTCCGCCATTGAAAACATTGTGAACCCCCAAACCATCCTGGATTTGTTTTGTGTTGCAAAATATTTCCCAGTGCTGGAACACAAAACTTACAGCTGTTATGACAGCCTGATTAGAGGAAATGTACTGTAAAATATAAGAATAATCACAAAATTGAAGAATACATATGAATAAGTACAGTATAAGAATATATTAGAACATAGAAGAATAAGTACAAAGTAAATAAGGTCATTTAGCCTATCTAACCTTGCTATTTGATCCAAGTTCAAGTTTCATGAAAGAAGCCAGGATATAGTCTTCAACAATATGGACGAATAGCTCTTTCTATAGCCCCACAACCCCTAAATGTACCACAATAATGCATCATAATATTCTTTGTATAGAATTTCCTATCTACCATAATACAGTGTAGTTGTAGTCTGAGATATTATAATTATTAATCCTTCATACTCCAAGCAATTTCTGCCTGTATTGTTCATAAAACCCCATATTCATAGTTTACTTACATCAGAAATGGTGAATATCTACAAGCATCCCATTTTTTCTGAATTAAGCTATAATGCACTTATGAAAAAAAACAAATTAAACCAAATGTTATAAGGTAGAAAATATAAGTGCTATTATGACATCATTAACGCATCACAGTTTTTCATTCTTAGTGCTTTGTGAGGTTGCCAAGAGCCGTGTGACTTTGGGATCAGCCACAAGACAATTACTTTCAAGCAGAGACACATCTTAAAAGCATCTGTACGTGCTCTTGTTAAATCTGAACTTGTTTAAAGGTCAGGATATTTGAATGTCCTCCAGTTAAACAGCAGAAGACTTCACGCCACGTTCAAGAATTACCTAAGAAATATATGCCATACCATTGATATCCATTAGGGGGCAATGTCTCACTTTGTGTTCTACATGGGAGATAAAAACGGAAGTGTTATTTCAAGGATAAAGGATCTATTATCTATTAATCACAAATTAGTACAGTGTATTATAAATAATACTATATATTATTAATGATTAGATCCATTATATGTTTTGTTATTTTTAATAATTCTGAAAAGTATTCTGTTCACATTCCATAGACCAAATGCTGTTAAATATAATGGCCTCTACAAACTTTGTTTGTACCTACAGTATTTGCAATATTTAGTGTATCTTTTTGGACTGCCTAATAACCTAGTGGATGATCAAAGACGATGATGATTAGATACTTAAATGTTTCAGTGTTTCATTTTATGTCATTTTGCAACTTGTCTTTTTTGCCTTTTATCGAAAAGATCTATTGCTAATTCTGAAAATCTGTCTGCGGTCTTTCTAGTTGACACATACCTGGAATAAGGAAAGAATGCTCTAGTCTGTAATGAGATGATGGACTTTCATTGTCTGATATGCAGGGACCACGTAAGCAGAAAAATGACCTGAAATTTTACATCTGTTCTTTATTATTAATTATTATTCTATAATTAAAAACAGAATTTAGGATTAAAGTAATGTCACAGAGGCCTGAAATGGTTCCTTGTAAAATGAGAAAGAAAATTGTTTGTTTAATAATCTCCAGTACTGTATGTAATCTCTGGAAATATTAGGTGTCGGTTTTGAAGTTTATAATGAATGAGCTTTAAAGGGAGTCTCCTATTCCCTTTCATTTCCCTGTACAGTGAAGCTAATTGGAGTCTGAATTATGTGTCAAGTTAATTGGTTTTACAGGCGTTATATAACATATAAAGCAAAATAGACACCATATCATTGTAAGGCTTTAATTAATCAGTAATGTATCAATCTGAAAACGATTCATTATATTAATACGAGTAGGGAATTGAGATCTTTGTGTTGTATTTTCACGGATACTGTATAGCACAACATGCACACAGAATCAACATGGTTATCTTCTAGAAAGCCCTGAAATAAGTCACTTCCCTACCCAATTGCTTACAATTAAGGTCTTGCACATTTTCATGAACCACGGACTCTGAAAAGTAAAAGTAAATAAAAAGTAAAATGCAGCTTAGCTTTGAAAAATATACTGTATGTATCATGACTGTCCTCGATTCTGGGTGATCACTTGAAACCCTTCAAAGCTATTTGTTTTGTGGTAATTTTTTAAAATACCAGCTACTGTATATTGCATTTAGTTTGTTGAGCTGGTGATAAAGTGCAGTTTGTGGAACTCTAAACATTGATGATTTCCAATAATCCAGTAGTCAAAAACAGGATTGTGGTAAACCTGCAGGACATTCGGAGATGGCAGGACACTGTGTGGAACTCCACTCTGCCACGTGGCCAGACATGGGGAACAATGAGAACATGCAAACTCCATGCAGAAGGAGCCCCAAGCTGGAGTCAAAACCAGAAACTAAAAGCCAACATCATGCTTGCATTATAAATAGTTTGACTAAATTAAGGAAAATATTTTTAAACCGTGCTAAATAAAAAGTGTGTTTTTTTTCTTCATCCAAATGTGCAGGTCGGCCTTTTTTAGAAATAATAATAATAATAATAATAAACTTTATTTTATATAGCGCCTTTAAAGGTGGCTTCTCAAAGCGCTTTACAGGATGACAATAACAATAAATAAGAAGACTACAACAATAAATAAGAAAATTTCACAAGACAGGACACAATTATAATTACAACAATACAACAATAACAATAGAGGAGACCGTGGAAGATGGTATTAAGAAGAGCAGAGGGGTGAAGAATGGAAGCAGTTAAGTAAAGGCTTTTCTGAAAAGGAGGGTTTTGAGTCTGGATTTGAAGGAGTTTAGAGAAGGTGACTCTCTAATATCCTTGGGCAAGGAGTTCCAGAGCTTGGGGGCATAGCAGGAGAAGGCCCTGTCGCCCATACAATGTAGACGGGCTTGGGGGACAGTAAGGAGGGCAGAATTTGAAGAGCGGAGGTTGCGAGGTGGGGAGTAGGGCGATAAAAGTTCAGACAGGTATTGAGGTGCCAAGCCATGTAAAGCCTTGTAGGTGAGCATGAGGATTTTAAAGTCTACGCGGAATTTGACCGGAAGCCAGTGCAAGGACTCCAGGATAGGAGTAATGTGAACACTTGCACTAGATCTGGTCAGGATTCTGGCTGCTGAATTTTGGACATACTGCAGCTTGTTCAGAGTAGATTTAGATACCCCAGGGAGCAGAGCATTGCAGTAGTCAATTCGAGAGAATACAAATATGTTGATCAGCTTTTCAGCCACAGTTAATGATAGCATAGGGCGTAGTCTTGCGATATTTCTAAGGTGAAAAAAAGATGTTTTGACAGTATGCTGTACATGTGGGTCGAATGTTAAGCCAGAATCGAATATAACCCCAAGGTTTTTCAATTTTGATTGGAGCTCAAGTACAGAGCCATCTACAGACAGGGTTACAGGACTGGCTTTACGAAGTTGATGGGGGGTACCAATAAGCATGACTTCAGTCTTGTCACAGTTAAGATGAAGGAAGTTTTGAGTCATCCAAATTTTTATGTCAGAGATGCAATTAGATAGAATAGAGACAGCCACATCAGTGTCGGGTTTGGTATGGATGTATATTTGAGTATCGTCAGCGTAGAAATGAAAGCTGAGGCCATGTGATCTTAAAAGCTGACCAAGTGGGAACATGTAAATGCTGAAGAGCAAGGGGCCCAGTATTGAGCCCTGAGGGACACCAGACTTGACAAGACCAATTTCAGACCTGTACCCATTGAGAGAGACAAAGTGACAGCGATCAGTGAGGTAAGAGGTAAGAGGTAAAAATAGTTTAAGTAAACCATAAAACACATGTCCATAGAAATGCCCACAGAATAAAGAACTACTAGCATATTGAGAACACTGACAGCACCTGGACCATGTACAAGACTTTCTGTTTTATTGAATACAGTAGCATACAGTACTGTACAGTAGCGCAGTAGCGCACTATTAAACACACAAGAAGGGCTTTAAGAGATCTTACAATAGGCAGAAAAGACTGCAAAGGGCGACAGTATATGAGGCATTTAAAAACTGATATGTGCAAAAGAGCTTGAAAGTTTTGGAGTCATGAACATCTCAGAGTGCTGGTGGGAGGGACGCCTAGTCAGATAAAATCTGACACGATGAGGAGCAGAAGAACACAGCCGGGAGAACATCCCTTGATTTGAATGGCTCCAGTATCAGCCAGGGTTTTCTCCAGCTTCCTCTCAACACAGCCCCCTCCGTGTAGCTGGGTGCCAGTGAATGTGCAGTATGACTCATGCCACAAACTGTGAAGGATCTGCTGTGCTGTATGTATCTTGTAAGGCGTCTTCAATGAAACGCGCAGCTTTAAGGTCATGATGTAATTCCAAAGCAAGGGAATTTTAAAGCTGAGGAAAGGTCACAGGTGGTTCAGAACTTCAGTCCATTAATTTTAAATTACAAATACATTGCCTGATGACACTCTCCTGGTCTCTCCAGAATACTCTCCTTGTGTCTACTCTGCCACTTACTCATGCATGTCAGGACCACCCAAATCGTACTCCCATTTGTTCAACTGAGGCTGCAGAGTTTTAGGCTAAGCAGGTAAACATAAACGACAGATTTCATGTAAATCGTCTTATACACCTACTGCACAAGACGTTCCTAATGCGAGTCCCAACATGTGCATGACATAAACTCTAAAGCAGAATAAACCTGCCTAAACTGTATAAACTGGGCATTGCACACCTGTTTCCACTTGAGCTGTGTAATGGGTTATACCCATTGTGGACTTCAATCGGCTACTTACTCTACAACCACAGCAGAATGAGCTTCAACTTTAATTAGAATGTCCCTGCCTCTGAGTGAATGTATCAGTGTGATGCAAATAAAGCAGTGCACTTTGAAGATTGAATAAATGTATTTACATCTTACTACATAATCTCAATGAGGGCTTTTCACTGTAAAACAATAATTAGCAATTTGGCACCTTCAATTCTTATGTTTTCCTCTATAGAACTTTTTTTAAATCTCATTTTACTGTAAGAAAGCTCAGTTGTTATTTAAAATAATCTGATAAATATTCCTCACTGCAGCTGAATGAACAAAAGAGATAATCAGATGGATAGCTATTAGAAAGTCCTGATATGGTTCCAGTATTGTTCATTTACCACCAATGTTAATGAGCTGCCCTTTGTGCTTTTGTTCTGATCCTGCGGTTAGACTTCTTTTTGAGTCTATGAGCCTGTGAGCGAACTATGAAACAGTTATTGTTTTTGTAAGATCATCCATACATCTCTGCAACTTGCTTCTTGCACTTGCCTTCTGATTTGTTTTGACTGAAACAGACACAATCGTTTACAATGAACAATTTTCTTGATCTTCCAAGTTGTAACTATAGGGTTGATCGTAACAAAATCCAAATGAAACATTAAACTTATTTCCAACACAATGGGGCTGATTTTCCCTGTCGTCAAAACTTAGAAAATCATCCTTCCAAATCTTTTGAAGTCTGAGAAGTTTGCTCTCTGTGTCCCCACAGAGAAAAAAGGAATACGTAACTTCATCCTTGTGCCAGATTGTGCCAGAAATGTATTCCACAGAGGGAGAAATAGCAAAGGGACATGCAAAGACAAGAACAATCAAATTGTGAGTGATAAATCCCCAGATAAATTTATAGTGGTGGTATAGGTGTTTACAGAATCATTTAGATTCTCCTGGGAATTAGGTAAAATCCATAACTGTCATAATGTAATTAAAAAGCCAAACTGTTAAAAAAAGAACACGCATATTTAAGGATATGTCATAAAATATAGGGAATTGCATTCATTTATATTTAAAAATATATATGCATACAGTATACACTTTGAATTTGATTTAAAATTAATGTTACTTGATAAAGTGTGTATTTTCCTTTCAAATCAGACCCTGCACAGATGCTAAAGTCATTTAACCTATTCCAAGTGTTCCAGTTCAGTCTCACTCAGAAGCGTGACTATTCATCAAAGACACTGACATTTAGCTTTAACACCCCTGACAATGTTAGATTTATTTATTTACACAGACACAATTCCCTTTTGATACGTTTTCCTTTGAAACTCCTGTGTTGCCCAGCCCTCTTCTCTGTGCCCTGGGATCATCACTCCAATTAGCTCACTGGTTCATCTTACAGTAATTGTACCTGTACAGTACATTCAAATGTACTGTACAGGTGCTGTATGTCCTAAGCACCTGCATATCACTTGTCTGGAAAAGCAGCACATTCATTAGCTTTGACTCATCTGCTGGAGGTGCTGTCACATCATTGAACTCTTATGATGACCTGTGTGATTCTTGTGTTGAGCAGAGTTCCAAATCTGCCAAGGCAAATTCCTGTACCTGACACGTACTGGTGAATAAAAGTGATTCTGATTATGATGACATAACTTTTTACTGTACCTGAGGAGGTACAGTACTTCACCCACCTTTACATTTGACAATCTCACACAAGCATTGTCACGCTTTGGAGATACATTTTTGGACAATGAACAATTATTATTGTATGTTTATTATATATACTGTATATTCTATATCATATACTGCACAGTATATACTATATGTATCTATAATATCTATAATAATATATAAAACATAATATGATAAAACTGTTCATTTACTTAACTAGTTGTCGTACCCGTTATTTCTTTATTTTTAACATGCAGTGATTAATACACATATAAAATACACAAGAACAATTCAGATGTCAGCAGAGACTAAGCAAATAAATGGCCCATTTCACATGTCTCATGTGACACATTAAACTTGACAAATATACAGTATGTTTCTTTCATTGTCAAATAATAAAAGCAGGAAATATCCCCACAAAAAATCCAAAGAAATAACTAGTGTTACTAAATGGCATACATTTTCTATGTGAATTTGGAATAAATAGAATATTCCAAAAGAGATCATGTGAACTATTAAAACAGATCTCATAAAGATGAAAACGACCAAAAGTGATCACTTATTGAGCTGCCAGATTCCTCCTTCTAATATCTAGTAAGCATTGTATGTTTAGTCAGGGGATATCCTAGGTATCCTAAAATTACACCACACATTAGTCTTCGCATTCGTAGATGACATTATCTATAATTAAAGTGTAGCACACTGTAGCTTCCTGGGAGTCTTGATGCCATCAAAGTGCTTTTAAACTGAAGGTAAAGTTCTTCAGAGCTTAGAAATTTTAGTGTGGTGTGAACTCTCATGTGCTACCTAAATCAATGCTGTCATGACATATTTTCTTCAGCTTCAACTCAGCTAAGCAATTACCCTCCTTATTAACTTTAGATGTCTGGGTGGCGAACCAATTTGCTACACCGGAGCAAAAACGAAGAACATTTATTAAGGCACTCCTTGAATGCCTTTGTGATACAAATCAAAGAACACGAGTGAAATGCACAATGTGGTATGGAGGTAAAATACAATCATCTGCACTGCTTTCAGTAAAGTGTTTGGAACTTGGACAAACATTGTAAAAAGTCTAATTGTATACATTAATATATTGTGACTCATATCCATCTAATATCTTCTCTGACGATTGGAGTACATAGAACTTTGCAGAAAGCAGCACAAAAAAAGTCATTAGTATAGCTGAGGCTAAAATAAAAACTTAAGAAAACTGAGGACAAATGTCCACTGGATTACTGAACAGTTACAGTATCTACTTCATAATGCTCGGGAGCCTCAAATAAAATTATTAGTAGTAATACTAATTAGTAATACTAACTAGTAATACTAATACTAATACTAATGTCACTATTATTTTGGTTCCTTTTTTCTATTTTTGCTCAATATTTTTAACCAAGTCCACATTAACATCTTACAAAAATTGCTCAGAATGTGAATTTAACAAAAATTGATTTTTGTTTATAATACACTAACAAGACTAAATGATTGCATGTCATTACACTTACATTTGAATGGAAAAAAGGGTTTAACTATCAATATCATTTTCAGATTAATACTCTCTAGACCCATGGCTGTATTTTTGTATACAAACTCTTATCATAGGATTATAGTTATATTCTTTTTAAGAGGTATTCAATGAAGAGCCGTTATTACTAAATTACATACTGTACAGCATCCTGACTGATGTTGATCCAAATTTAAGTGAAATGTTAACTTAAAATGCACAAAGCATTTGCCAGGTGGACCCAGCTGCCTTTAAGTGGTCCTCCAGAGGACTAATTATCTAAAGCAGAAAACACACTGAGCTAATCAACAGCCTGCACGCTGCCCAGTGTTGCAAGAGAAACAGGAGAAACAGGAGGAGAAGGAGTATCAAGGGCAAATGCTAAAGAATATGAAGACTCATGACAGAAAATCAAGACTTAGTGAACTTCGACAGAGTCGTTCATAACGGATCCTCCATTATGACCTTATGACCTACTGTATAGGTCAGAAGAGTAATAAGTTCCTCAGTATAAAGATTACTACAGCACAGTAACTACTCTAACATCTACAACAACGCTCTAAATTAAAACAACCTTACAGATTTGTCTTTGGCATATTGTAAAGACTCTTTAAAGAGAACTTAACTACTCTGTATCTGTCCTGTTACTGTGTTTTGAACTTTTATGTGTTGAAAATGTTGTTAAAAAATAAGCCAAACAAAAGTGCCCCCATATTTCTGTAGTATATAATATACAGTATTCTCAGTAGAGATCACAGGACTACCTGGAATTTTACTAAAATCCTAATAGATACGAATTACACTAATACCATACACCTGTAAAGAGTAAATACCGAATTGAAATTAATGGATACAAAAGAGTATAGTAGAAATCCAGGACAGCCAGTAGAAGTACTGTAGGAGTGTTAATAAAATATTTATATTTCTTTTATTAATTATCCTTCACAAGGAATGCTCTTCTTTGACAAATATCTGTTAGAAAAATCAATGTTTTGCATAATGCACTGTAGATCTGAATCACAATATTCTGAGTAGTCACAATTGGTTACAAATAGTGAAGGCGTAGTGAAAATTGTGAACATCTGATAGTATGGCTATTATTTTTTTTCACAATCAAGACATTTTTTGCATCTACTGTAGTTGTAATTGTAATAAAAGTGTGATATGAGACCAGCAGCTAAAAAAATGTTTGTGTAGGGAAACAAGTGTACATACTGTAAAACAGACATTATACCTGATCAAAAAGAAATGGGGGAGAGTTATGGAGAGACAACAGAATATAACTTGAGTGTGAGCAGAACATGTCAGAGTGCTGATGTGTGATAACACGATGATGGTAGAATCATTTGGACAGGTTTCATAGGCACATAAGCCAGAGATACAGAAAAACCACATTTTACAGTTCACAAGAAATAAGAAGCAAGACGTACATGGTTCTGCAGGTGTTTGTTGAGTACTTATAGTAGGAAGAGTGTGATTTGTTCTAGGCCACCTGCTTGAGGGCCAGCTTGAGGCTATTGGATGAGCAGGCTATACCCTGTGATCAGTGAGGAGTCGCCAGGAGGGAGCTGTACAGGTGAAGACAGGAAGGAGGAGGGGTTGTGAGAGGCAAAATGTGAAATGGATTTGGGTTTGTGTATGTCATACTGTATAATTCTGAGATATGACACAGAATAATTATGATTTGAAACAGCTCAGACGAATTACTTCGTCCTCCCTCCTGAATGTCAGTTAAGAACATAATTTAAAACCGCTTCCAGGAGACAGACTTGTTCATCTTATGACCCTAGAAACATGGTGAGACCAAATGTACTACTTTAATGAGAAAGAAGATACCATAGGTTTTAAAGTTTATATACAGTACAGGGTTTCTTAGTTTCTTGTCTGTAAACGTAAACAGCATTTTTTTGAATGAGGTTCTCTTCAGAGAAAGAGAATATTGCAAACAGTATGGATTTGACTGAAAGCACAGAAATACTCAACAGTACAGTTACAGAAATGGTCTGCAAACTCATGTTTGCTGTAAGTGGGGATATACTGTAGCAATTTTATTGTAGAAACAAGGTAGCATTTCAACCTTTTGCCCAAATCTGAAAACCAGTTTAAAATTATACTGTATTTAAAACAATATTCAATTCAAACTGCAGAGCAAAGAGGAAGGCTCTTTTCTCCCTTAATACAAATGTCTTTTCATTCATTTCCTGAAGTAACCTAGAAAGCACAACCAAGATATGTACAGCATACAGTATAGACAGAATACCAAATATCAGTATAATGGGATTACAGATTTAAAATCAGTGTAACAGAACGACTTCAAGTTTGGTGTCCTACCAGAAGCAAGATTACAAGACCATTATAAAGCTCAAGCAGTCTCAAGAGTTATATTACAACTAACCCTGTATTATTTTCCAGTGATGAAATTAACACTCACTCACAATGTCCTGCAGCATTGTCCCAGTATTCCTCTCTTCACCTTCATTCTTTGCAGTGTCTCTTTATACAGTACCAGCAAGGCAATAAAGTGTGTAACTATGGGGATAAAAGGAGCATAGGAGTCAATGACAGTGAAATGATTATTGGCACCATTAGGTTTAAGTGGTACAGCAGAAGTAAAAAGATGAGTTTAAAACAAATACAGAGAAAACATCTGACTACAGCAAGTCAAAACATCATATTAAGAAAGTCAGACTATTATTATTCTAATGAATGTTATAATTTTGCATACACTACAATTTGAGTGTTATAATTTTGCATACAGTGGCAATGCTCATCACAAAATAATAACAAAGTTATTAATTTAAATGTTTTTTTATTGAATGCAACTTTTTTTTGTCCTAAAACGAAAAGATTAAGAGTAGGATTTTTTTCATTTACAAATAATTCTTCATTATCTGCAGTTTCTTAACACAAAAAAAGGACTTATTTTTAGAAGTCAGTTTTAGAAGCAGTAATATGTTATTGATCCGCATTCATAAAAATAGGCTGGCAGATTGCTTTTAAAATAAAAATCAATGTTAAAAGGCTTTGTTTACCCTGCCAATGCTTTTAGGTTACATTATATCTAATCATAATTCCCAAGCATAACAGCAAATAGCAGTCATAGATCAAAAACTGGCACAATACAGAGTTACCAGTCAGTCTTTCTTTTTTGATAATGTGAAAAATGTAATTAAGAAAATAAGCTTGTATAAGAAAAAAACCTAAACTGTAATAGATGTTTAATCCCATGATTGGGTTAGTGTGTGAGTGAAGCAACCATTATTTGGAAAACACAGACACAACTCAAATTGTAAATACAGTGTAATCTACAGCATGTCTAAGAATATGAAACAGGACAAAACCAGGAGAAATTAAAGCTACTGAATATATTCCAGCTCTTACAGAAAGGCTTTCAAGAAACATTCTTCAGCAAAAAATAGATCTCAGAAGGTCTTTCTGCGACATCTTTATTTCTTGGATCCTCCTACAGTATTATATTTAAGACACTATGGTTTGTATGGATAAATGAGGACAAAAGTTTCCAAATAACGCATTTTGTGTGTTGATGTACAGTATAACTGTCACGATTATAGTCCCTCCTCCTTAAGAGTGCTCTAGCCCTTTCACTTCAGACTTAATTCTGTGCACCTGACCCCTTTTCCCAGCCCACCTTAAAAGCCAGGCGCTGACGTTCATCCTGGCTCTGCATCTGGTTTCCGCACCGTGGGAGTCCGGGACCTGGAAGCGCCTGGTCCCGTTAAGGTTTTAACTTCCTCTTCCTGTTCCTCTTCCTGTTCCTGTTCGGATGGATCACCTGGCTATGGACTTTCTTGCGTTTTTGGATTCCCTCTATGGATTGCTTTTGGATTGTTTGCCTCGGCCACACCTCCCC
The DNA here is from genome assembly GCF_040954835.1 of Lepisosteus oculatus. NCBI lineage: Eukaryota > Metazoa > Chordata > Actinopteri > Semionotiformes > Lepisosteidae > Lepisosteus > Lepisosteus oculatus. The sequence continues at coordinate 41,146,714 of NC_090701.1, forward strand.
CGTGCACCAGCGCACTTTGGACACGCCCCCCGTTTTCAGCCCGGTATTCCTGCATGACGTTTCCCTAGTGTTTCCCCACTTCTTCGGATTGTGTCGTCCGCATAGGGTCCGGAAAGAACTGTTCGTTACAATAACACAATTTTTAAGTTATTTTACCAGTCAATGCTTCGTGGATGGGACCTTATACAGTATATGTACAAGTACAAAGTATCTTTATACATTGAAAAGCATTACTATTGGGACTATGAATATTGAATATTTCTCATTTTTGCTGTGTACTTCAGATCAAAAGATAGACACGAGGCAAAAGAACAGAAGGTCAGCTTTACTTTCTGAATATTTTGTGCGTATGTGCTAAACCATGGTAAAACAAAATGTACCCCCCAATTTCAGGTCAGCAAATTAACCTGGTGGGAAATTAGTATTTTTATGCATACCCCTTACATTGCAATGCCTTTTCCACATCTGTGCCCCACCAACATCACGAGACTCAACAGGATTCAGATCAGGAGATGGACTTGGCCAGCTCAAAGGTTTTCACTTCTTCTTGAAGTCCTGCAGTATCTGGAGTGTTTTTGTCTTGCTGCAGGCAAAATTGCCACCCAATGAGTTTGGAGATATTTTTTGGACATGGGCAAACAAGATGTTTGTGGACAGTTCAGAATTCATACTGCGGCTGACATTGTGAGCTACATCATCGGAAAATAACGATCCAGTTCCAAAGGCAGTTATGCATACCCAAGCCATGACACTACCTCCACCATGCTTTACAGATTAGCTAGTGTATTTAGCATCACTTGCAGTTCTTATTTCCCCATGCTTTTGTCTTTCCGACTCTTTGATAAGGTTTTATTTTGATCTCGTCTGTCCATATGACTTTGCACGAATACTGCTGTGGCTCATCTTGGTACCTGACCTTAATATTTTAAAAGCAAAGCCTAATCTTTCCTTTGAGCTGGTACAGTATCTATGCTTCTCCTCTATAAACAACAGGGCATCTAAGCTAGTTACCAGCTAAAAAAAAATCCCAGAAACACTTTTCTCCAAATCTCAAACTTCACAATAATACTCAGATATTTCACAGATTCCATACTGTAGTCCCACAGTAGGGCAGCAAGATGGCCACCCTCCTTCCTTGTCTCCCTCTGTGTTCTGATGCAGGAACATGGAAGTGTACAGTATTTGCTCTCTTCCTCATAGACAGTAGCAGATACCAACTAATACCTTGACTGCCTTCAACTTCCTGGTTTAAAATGTAACCCAACCAATTGTTTTGACCCATTAGTCAGGTGACGGGGGCGGCAGGTGTCATTCACAGCCCCTTGCAGGGGAATGTATTTTAGTTATCGTGAGGGCCTATTAGGATTCCCGCCATGTCCTCAACAGCAGAACGTCAAGAGCTGTTCTGAGGGACAAAGGCTGCAGCAGAATGAGAGCTCCAATTGTCTTGGTCTGCCTGCCACGTGATCAAGGACTCATGTTCTCAAGATAAGTGTGTCGGCTAATGTGGTTCTCCCATAATAAGAGACGTACGTCAGCTACTGGTGAGGTACTAGAAGAAGGACAGTGATGTCTGGAGCCGCCAAGTTATTAACAGGCATGCAAGTGGTCGTTAGACAAGGGTTGTCAAGCATTTGCTCTTGGGGTGGCCAAATAATGATAATTCCTTATATAGCGTTTTTCTGGACACTTTACTCAAAGAGCTTCACAGGTAATGGTGACTCTCCTCCACTTCCACCTATTAGCAGCCCTAAAGCAGTATATTTTGACAGTTACTATGTAACTGTAACGCCATTCCTTTGTTGGTTTCATTTATACAAACCAAAGAACTGGAAATCCAAGTCTGTCATCACCTTGCTAGCAAAATTAAAGGCATGTGTTGCAAATTTAGTCTAAAGAACACAATACTGAAGCAGCAGTCTGAAATTCCTCTAGAGAGGGAAAGAGACAGGTCTGTTGATTCAGACTTGTGTAACTGGAGGTGTCCGCCTGCAGCATCTGATCGACTGATGGACTGATTACGCTTGTAATGAGAACGAAGCTTTCTCACTGCAGTCAATCAGTCAGTCAGACACCTCTGGGACAGCGCTCCAGCTGGTTTGCAAATTATAGCCAGGGCAGCTACTTGCATACTTCAATGTATTGTCCTCAAAGCTCGCAGGCTTCTAATATGTCCTTCAGTGGGCATTCAGGTTAATCATGAAAGACGGATCTGACGCAAGATTCATTAACAAGGCAACATGTGGATCATTCAAATTCAGTTGCTCCCTCAAATACAGTTTTTCTTACCACGATCATCACATACTCTTATTTCAAAGTCTTACTTCCTACAAACCCCATACGTAAAACTTCAGATGAAAATCGCGTCTGATATGACAAATAATAATTCAGCGTACATTCAACACAGTCATTTCTGTAGTTCGATAAGACCATCATGAGGCTACCTACTGTAGCTGAGGAATGGCGCCTTGGCCGTGTAGAAAAGGCTGCCCAAACCCACCTCACCATTACAAGGAATGAGCTAGGGGAGGTGCTGCAAGGGTGGAGATGGGTTGTCAGGAGGGGAGTAAGAAACTGTGGATACAGTGCATAAAGGGAGTCTTGTGTGTGAGCATGTACTGTAGATGAGTGGAATTCTGCATTTAGAATCTAACCTTCCTCCTGAACTTTTGTTATAAATTCCATTTTGTTTGCATCGACATGAGCTATTAAGCACATACTCAAAAAGAGACACAGCACAGTAAGAGTATGAGGCATCTGCACAGTGTGCAGGTTCATAGGATGAATGACATGCAGGGAGATTTTGATCTGAGAACAGAGTGGACTGCTTGATTCCCCTCAACTCGAGGTTTATGAGCTTGAGGCATGACCTCCTAAAGGCTGTCTCAACTCAGATCTAGAAAAATTACAGGGACCAGTTAGCGAGAGCTTCAGGGACGTTGTAACAGGCCATGATCTTATGTAGTGGGAACATCATATTAGAGAGGGGGAGACAGCTGGGCTTTGGAATACCACAGGAAAGAGCACGCACACCATAAAGAAGTTGCGTGCTTAGGGATTTAAAAATATTATTCGTTGTAATAATAATGGTAATCTTTAACTTATTTATAGAGCAATTTCATGTTTCATTATGTCAATTAACTAGTTTTTATATAAAACAGTAAAGTTAGAGTGCATGCAAAAATAATGGAGAATTTAAGCTGTCAGCAAAGAATCAGGTGGCTCTGTGCAGGTAAAAAATGTGCTCTTCAGAAGTTGGCAAGAATAAACTGGAGGGAACGGACGCACTTATCCAAAACTGTGCTGAAGACAACCTGAGGCTGTTTAATCCCACTATGAATGCCATTTTTCTTCAGCATTTTCTGCACATTTCTGTTAATTACTTGCAGGTGAGGATCTGCTGGCAGTTTGTTTATATTAATTAGCTGAATGCAACAGTGCAGATTTAAAATGTTATATTTACACGCAAATAACTAATTATTTAGTTAAATAACTAATTATTTAAGTCAATTAATCAAGTGGAAGATTGATGATAAGGGCTTTAAAGGCAAGAATCGTGCAGCAAAGTACTATAACACTTAACACAACATGTTGTATACTCAAATTCAGTCTAACAACATGAATAAAGACTAATTTCTATCTTTTTCTTGGATACTGTATGACAGTCCAGATGTGGCAGCTCATGTGGGCCTCATTCCAGGAGAACAGGGTAGCAGACGGAGCAAAAGAGGATTTCTGAGCATCGTCTGCATAGAAGGGGGTATGAAAGCTGTGTGAATGGATGCAAGATCCCAGGGGATGGGTGGAAACAGCAGAGGATCTAGTACAGAGCCTTGAGGGACACCAGTGTAGAGGGAGCGAACTGGTCCAGGAGACCCTGGAGAACTGGAACAGCTCTGGAACCATCACATTCCCTGCACCACGCAAATATGCTCACCTGTTAAAACAGTCTGGGAGCTACCTCCTGTCCATTGTGCTGATTAGTTCACTCTATAATTGATTCACGAGGAATTAGGGCACCGAAGACTGTGTGGAAGTACTGTAGAATTGTTTAGTGACTTTGTGAAAATGTGGCTTAACACCCTTGAGGGAGTGCAACCCTCCAAAGGCTAGGTGCTGGGACCCCCATGTTCAGTGAAAGGGCAAGCCAGGGGCAGCTGCAAAGGTGGAGATGGGGTGGAGGAGGGATGCAAAATGAGCGAGGAAGAGGAGAGGGTGACATGTGGTAGTTATGGGAACCTGAGATTAGTTGTGATTTGTTGCAGCTGAGTTTAATTAGTCCAGCAGCCCTGATCCCTCCTGAAATTTAACTCCATTTTTTAAAATTTTAAATACTACAGGTATATTTATACTGTATGCCAGTGACTTTAAATGTCTGGGACAGAGGCTGGATCTGTGTTTCAGGGAATGGGCTGAATGGCCTCTTCTCTTTCTTAACCTTTCTTATAATATATACTATATAATCATAAATAAAACTGTTTAAAGCAAACATATTTTCTTTAATGGCCTTACAGATCTGATTTATTAGCTGCTCTATTTCCGATGTAAAGAAAGGAACATCCTTCTATTTGCTAAAGATGAGGCCCTCTCTTCTCGTCCGTTTATTTCCACAGAGAAAAACAAAGGAAGAGCTAAGGACTTTGGGTATACCTTCATTATCGTTAATACTGTTTTTGCATAGAAAACATAAACAGTAGTAGAGTACTAGAAAATTATTGACCCAAAGAGCACCATTGAATTGACAAGGGCTTTTGTGGGCTTTTGAGCCAACAAGATATTTGTAGCCTGTTTTCTGAAACTAATTGTAAATTGTAAACTAATTGTTCGAAGCTGCAAATAATATATAAGACAACGTGCATATGGACAAGAGAAAAGAAAGATATAACGTAAGCAGTCATTTGATGTAAGAGAAAGCAGAACTAGTTTTAGAGCAAAAAAAAATAAAAGTCCTTTAATAGTTTCAAGGTACTGTATATTCAGTTTACCTGAATCATTTGTTCTTTGTTTGTTCTAATGAAAAAAACTAATGACATCAATAACATGATTTCCAAAATCACTGAACTTTTGGTGCAGGTCTTATGACCTGTTTAATGAAACCAGCTGACCACATTCTTGAATTTTATAGAAATATTTATTGCAGAGGAGTTATTTTATTTACATGCTATCACAATATAACACAATATAAATCTAACAAATATTTTCATGTGGATGCTATAGTTTTTCATAGAGCATTAATATAACATGTACATAATACAGTGGGTTAGGTACAGTTTCACTCACTATACAGTTCATAACAGTCCGAAAGATCAAAGATTTTAAGGGCAGTGAATGTCAGTCCTACTAATTATTGTTTTCATGCAGAAGCCACTGAAGCAATGATCACAAAGTTACAGCATGAATGCTATTTCCCATGAGGTGATTTTTTAAAACTAAGTTTACAAAATAACTTGAGAAAGCAAAACCCTCAAACAAAAAATCACCATATTAAAATTCTATTAGTAATTCCAAGGCATCTAAACAGCACACTTGAGTTGAACAAGTTATTATTGGAACAACTACTTGGAACAACAGGAATTATTAAGCTAAACTGCTATATTGTTAAGAAACAAAAATCATGGCTGATGCATTACAGTAATCATTTCACAAACGTTTTCTGTAGAATACGAATCTTAAAAGATGCCAACGTTAAGAGGTGCATTTTAAATAAAAACAGTGATTCCGAGAAAGTGACCGAGAAACAACAACCAATAAAACTAAGGCTCATTAATCTAAAATGGTCATGCATTGTCCTAACAAGACTATTATACCTGTACAATTCAGGTACAGTATGTGTCTCTATAACGTGGGTTCCTAGATACAACAGAGCCCATTTAAATTGTATGGAGGACCTGCAGTGTCAGCAGTAACAGCTACACTGTAAACGTACGGTATTTTGTATTGAAGGCCATGCTTCATTTTCTTCAGTAAATCATGAGGCACGTTTACCATTCATGTGATCAAAAGGGATTTGTTTATATTTTCAGGAACATCTTTAATTTTTTTTCGTTATGAGCACAACTCTGATACATTTTCCCCCACATAGCATATCTGTACATCGGTGGATCAGTGCATGAGTGCATACTGTATGTGTATTAGAGCATAAGGCTGCACACCGAGCCATGGATTGTGTCACAGCACCACAATGAAGGTATTCCATTTAATCAAAAGCATTAATTTCTGTCTTTCAGTTTCAGTTAAACAATTGCTATGCTGTAGGCCAGGGTTATCCATTCCTCCGCTCGGGGGGCCAGTGTGCTTGGGGGTTTTCTAGGTCTCTTAAAACTGCAGCACGCGAAGAGGAAAACAAAGTTGGTAAAGAGTAGGGTTGGAATAAAAACCTGCAGATACATTGGTTCGCCGGGATCAGGATTGGAAAACCCGGATAGAGGCCATTAGATTGCCTTTCTAAAATTACTCTTTAGTGGCATAGTAACAGCAGAAAAGACAGATACACTCAGCACTTCCTTATGATTTAAAAGATTGAGCATAAAGAAAAGATTTTTGGTCAGAATATGGTATTCAGGCTGTTTAAAGAAAATACTACTGCTCATTTAGCATCATGACACTCTTTTGGGATGATTGCACAACGTCCCAACAACCAAAGATACCATTCTGCTGAAGGAAGCCCTAAAGACATCTGAAATATACAGTAGCATCAACAGATTTAGGGGAGTAATCACAGCAAAAACATATTTATTTTTCACAAGTAATTCAGATTTCTTGTGAAGTCTTCCTCATCTAAGTGGTATTAATAACATATATATTGTTCATATCTTGTTCATTATTACACAATCCTAATACATCTGGACGTAATGCATTTTTTATGTGGGTGCTTTCTCTATGAACCCTTAAGAAAAAAAACATATTGAAAGGCCAGTATAACAAAGAAATTATTTTTATAAAGTTATTTCAATACATGAGGTAGTATTACAGCAATGGAGTAAAGAAAAAAAAATCTCAATTTAGAATTAGCGACTATTTGACCCCGGCAGCATTCATCCCAGTCATCAGAAAAGCTGCTTGGTAAAGGTTGCAACACAGGGCCAGTTGCAGAAGCACAGCGTGCGAGACAGGAGTGCGGCCTGTTGGTCCCCCAGTCCGCCGCTGGGCACCCACACAGAAACACGCGGCGACCGTTTAGACACGGAGATAACCGATGTCTTAAAAACTTGGAGCAAAACCACAGAACTGAGGGCAAAGCCACTCACTGACAAGAGCTCTGAGGCAGTATTGCCAACGACTCCCCCCCATTTGCCGCCCTTGTCATTGTCGTATTTTTGTTTAAAGACAACAGGAAATGTAAAGGAATGAACCAGGCGGAGGGGGTGTTTTTTTTCATTGGTGTTAAGTCAAAACTTCTGTTCCGAGTACTTCATAGTTCGCTAGACGGGAGAAGCTCGGGGAGGTACATGAAGTTTGTTTGTTTTTTTTCAAATATGAAAGTATAATTGTATCTCCAGGTCCTCTTTATTGAGGCTTTATTGCGGAAAAAAACTACGGGAAAATCGAATGATTATGTTTAAGAATGCCATAAATTACCATTAGCAGCATAGCTATTCTGAAACACACAGTAACACACCAATAGAAAGTAAAGCAATCGTGTTTGTGGTTAGGTCTGAACGGATAGTTCAATTTAACTTAAGTTAGAAATACATTGGCTCTGTATCAAAAACCTCTTTATTAAATCATTTTTAGCAGATTGTCTTTTTTGTTTTCTTTGGAGGACAGATGCTACAATTCTTGCCATACTGTAGCTGAAAGTCTGAAACATAACCCCAAAACTGAAAAATAAAACCCCCTTGCAGGTTTTTTCACGACAGTGTTGAACATACTCATGAGAAGTATACTTACTACCGAAATATACTATAATATGTCATAGCATTATGTTAATATATGGCATAACCATGAGTTTTATATCTCTAAAAGACATCGAATAACTCGGACAACATGATAGTACAATAAAACAATTTACATAGCCCAGATAGTTATTGCATCATTTCCTTTGGGCACACTTGTGAATGCTGCTTTTAGTCCAGAATGATTTAATTCATTAATTACAGTATATTTGATCTGCAAGTGGAATGCAAACCAAATTATTATATTGGCATTGCACTGGTATGTGAGACGTAAATAGGACCAGCAGTCTACAGCTCTGTTCTGGTAAATTCGTTAACTGAACCAGTTGTTGACTTAATTAGCTTAACAGCTACAGTAAATGTTCATGACAGATCAAATGGACCCATAACTTTTGCAAAATGCTTCTTTCATGTTCTTAGCTAGGATTAATATGCTCTTTAGTCACTGACTTGATGTCATAATCTCCAGGACTAGGGCTGTAGATCACTGTTTTGTTGGTAAATAATGTGTTGAGTATCACTTCATTTATTGTCATAAACTATTGTATATTAATGCTATTTATTCTACAGTACAAAAAAAATACTGTAATATATACTGTACATTTATTTCAACAATTTAACATACATTATTTTCTTTATCCTACAAGGCTGCAACACACATTCAACTGATATTTTCTTATTCTGATAGAAGTTCTGTGTTAGCCTCTGGGTACACATATTTCATTTTCTATAACAGTTACAGTTAAGGTATGCAGTATATATATTACATAAATACTCCTATTGACATTTTAAGATTGCATTATATTTCAGATCCAAGACCTACCTAACCTCTTGATATTTAAGATTCTCCACCTTCATGGTTTTTCCATGAAATGCCAAGTTAGATGACATTGTTGGAAAAAAATAACAGTTTTAAAAGTTGATTTTAGTAAATAAACCTTATATATATGTTCTAATGCAAGCATAAAAATGTCATTATATTAATTATTTGAAATATCATTTTTTTTAAATCCCAGTGACAACTGCACAATAAAAGAATAGTAGTACTGACCTTAGGAAAAATGGACAACAATTATTTGGTCATAGCACTGAAAGCAGTTTAACAATATAAATGCACACACAGAGGTGTCCCAACAATGCTTAGTTTGAGAAAGAAGGTGTACCATTATGCTTAATATATTCGATAAACTGTGCTACAAAATGTGCCTTATCTCAGTGTGTTTTCGAGTTCAAAGGCAATCTGGCCTGACGCACTGGCCAACCGTGTCCCCAAAACCCTCAAGCTTTGTTAGAACAGACCTCAAAAATTGAGCTGTTGTGCTAACTTTCTCCAAATTTTGTGTAAAATGAAAACGTTCAGGCTTCCAAAGACATCAATGAGAGAAGTGAATTAATGTTGTAAGGGATAATTTGAAAAATAAACTTAATGTGCATGGGATCAAAGGTCTGTGTCTTTGTCTTAGGTTATACTCATGATTTAATAAACACCTGTCACGTGCACTGCAGCAAACAAATATATGTGGGCCACTGAAACTAACAGAAAGTGAAGTGATTTCTTTTAAGTGCTACATTTTCTATTGAACATACAGTACAGTATATAATAGAAGACATTTAAATTTATAATGAAACAAGAATATTACAGTACATCGTATTCATACAGTCAATAACAACGTGCAAAAATTAATTTCATACTTTGACAGAAGGGCATTCGACATATTTGAAAATGGCTTTACCGAAAACCATTACTTGGTGGTGAGCGTAGAATAAATGTACAGTTTAATTCTCGAGCGCTGAAAAATAAACTGGAAATTCTACACTCCAAAAGTAACAAACGTGGTTGCTTGTGCCAGAGTACAAACCTGTAACTCAAAGTCACAGGGATTCAATGAAGAAGGAGCAACTACCAAAAAGATCGCAAATTGGCTTGGTTTATTCTGTGCAGATTGTAATCGAAAAGCGCCGTAAAACTTAAACTACTGCAGCTGACTCTAGGAGTGGAAGACAAAGTCGGTATCCAGCCTGTATCTGGAAACTCCTTTATCCCAGTACAGGTGGTGGCAATCATAAGGCTCAAGGTAGGACTAAGAACACATTAACCCTCCTCACAGGAGCATTTAGAGTAGCCAATCAAGCCTACTCAGCATGGTACTTTGCAGAAAACCCATGCTGATGTAAGGAGGGCAGGTGAAAAAACACACAAGATACTTGTAATTTAATGTTTTACAGTATTACGTCTTGGGATCTAAGGCATGAGGCAACAGTACTAAATGTCAGGCCACAGTGCTGCCCTCCCAAAAAAGTACTGTTTCTGAAAATCTGAGAAGCTGCTTCAAGCTGCCCGGCGAAAACCTTAGATGAAGGCAAAAGATTTTAATGCGAGACCTGAGAGAGGTGGACCACAAATATTCAATGATACTTTAAGAGGGTTGAATCTTGGTTTTTTGGCAGGTCCTCTTCTTAAAAGCAATATACATGAAAGGAAGCTTTTCATATTTTACACTGAATTATTGAAGGTGCCCTATGATTTTTTCGGTTACTTTCTACCTTCTTATTATAGAATTATATTATACTTATGGGAATTAATGCTACAAAATATCAAGACATTGTGCACTTTCATCCATTGCATTGTGTACATTTATTGGATGGAACATAATATTTTCTGCAAAGTTTACAAAGGATATTTTGCAAGAAAATAATCCTTTCTGCAGTTAAGGATCTTAGTCCTCAGCCTTCAGTCCAAAGTCAAATGTTGCTGCTTAAAGGCTATTGAGAGCAAAACTAAAATGAACTCCAGCACTGTATATGTTGAAGAATTAAGCATATGGTTTAAAAAAATAGAATAAAACTATAAACGAAGCAAAAGATTAACAGAAAACGTTGAAATAGGTGTGCTCACTTTGTCAAAGTATGCAATTGTTTCTGCGTGCTATTTTTCATTTTATGCATGTGGTATAATATTGATTTAGTGTAGATCTGAGTATACACTTCTTTAATTCATCTTTCAATACCATAAATGGATTTTTAAATAACATTTATTGCATGTTTTACTTTACATATACTTTTTTCTCCCAACTGTAAATATACTGTACATACATGCTGGTGTTTACAATTATGATGACATCTGTTAATCTTACTAAGAAAATTTTACATAAACCATTGACTTTATGCCAAAGGTAATTTTTCAAGTTCTAAAGAAACATTTAACATTGATATTGTCTTACTGGCACATGCTACGCTCATCACATTCATGAAGTTTCTGTTCGTTGTAATGCAGAATATATTAACCTTTCCATTAATAGGTTACAAACAAATTAGTGAAGTGCGAGAGCCATGTGGAAATTTGTAACAAGAAAAACTAGCAGCCCACTTATTTTAAGCAGAATGCCAGAAAGAGGATACAGGGGGAGTAAATGATATACAACAGCTGCAAGGAAGTACTGTAAATAAGATCATTGCTTCTCCATATTTACACTTGATGAGGAAAAGCAGTCTGCTTCAGAGGGTAAATGACAAGTCAAACTTCTGCATAATTGAGTCCCAGTCAATGGGTACATTGAGCAAAGCAAACACAAATGAAACAGAAAGAGTAAAACAACAGAATGAAGAAACAGAGGGATTGCTGGTATCTCTGGGGCTAACCATTTCTGAATCATCGCTCATTAACATTTCATTAAACTACCTTCTATCCAAAACCAGAAAAACAAATCTCAAAATGCAAGAAGAATGGATGAGAAGGACTTCAAACTTCTGTTTAGAAAATGAATACCAAAATACCTGTAAATATATGTACTCAGTCATTGACAGACTAAACCAAAAATACTAAGCATAGCAGATGTTAAAATTGGTGCACTGACCTTACTGTAACAAGCGTACATTTGATCTTGGAGTTTATTTTTCCTGAATGGTTAAAACACAAAATGGGAGAGGACAAATGTGTTGTAAAGCAAAAGCTAGACACATCCTCCATTGTATTTCCTTGTATGTCTTTTCCAGTGAATCAATAAGCTTTCAAACAAATGATTTGTTTTCACACCAATAAAAAACTTATAATGATTCAGTTTTATTTCAATAAGAAAAAAAATCAACTGAATAAATGAGCAGAGGCTCTATAATAGATAAGCTGGTCATGAAGGTCCAGCTAGTTTTCCGAATGATAAAAGGTACTTTAAGAGATTTATTAGTTCAACCAGAGACATTTTAGTTAGATCCCTAAAAAATTCAAGAAAACAAGTGCCACCAGATTCTAACATCAGTATGATAAGATAGAATGACAATTATTTCCGAGTTGGTGGATATACATAGGGTCCTGTTTTTATTTATTCACGTCTTAAAGAGCTGAAGGTGAAGCCGCATGTTCCAGCTTAGTAGATATGGAAACAGTATGGATGTGTATATTAATTTCTCAGTGGTAGACACCTTGCCCCATTCATGAACTGCCCAGAATTGCTTTACTGTGTTGTGCATGTACAGTACCTTTGATTGTGCATACAGTATATGTATGAGTGTATTGTGGTGCCACAGGGATATAGTCACCACCCGTTCCATGCTCAAAGTGGTCCACCCCCTGTTGCATCACAGTATTTATTATCACATACATATAGAATACACAATGACCTGCCACAAGCATCTAGACACAGGATGGGCAGACCAACTTCATTATGTACTTCATATATTACCGCATATTAATGAACATAATTTTTAGGGAGTATTTAGTTTCATAAGCCATTTTCAGGTGTTTTCGTATGTGCCTAATTATCACTAATTACTGTACCATTATTGTTTATCCTTAAAAATAATCAAATATATTTTTACCATTTTTGGGATTTCTTTGCAATAAACATATGTTGCTTTCTTTGCAATCTTTACATCTCAACTCACAAAGGAGATTGTCAAGGGCAGATAATCTCCTCTGATCCATCTTTTCGTTGAGTTATTTGTCTTTTGAAAATGCTGCCAGCTTTACACGTCTCGAGAGGTGTGCTGGTGTCAGCTGGAGAAGTGGCACACCTCTTCCCGATGAGACTGCAAGCCTGCCAGCACCTCAGGCTCGAAGGCTGAGAGCCCAGGCTGACTAAATGCAACCCCCTGCTCAGCATCACCCTGATAACTGTGCACTTCTGCCTGGGAAATCTGTGTCACAGTTAACTCAGACTCATGATGGTTAGATCACAGAGCTTAACCTGCACTCAGAGCACGTTGCCCTTACTTACCCTTAGCTACGGTAGTTTAGATACTTGGGATCCCTGCAATCAAAATATTTACTGTAATTAGTTGTCTGTCAGTAGATCAAATACAATCCATTCGCTGTCAGTGCAGAATTACTGGAAACGTACTGTACAGTACCCACTTAATGTCCTTCTTCAAGTGTGCCTGTGTTTTAAGGAAATCTCTAAAAGGAGAAGTTGGATACAAAACCTGAAATTTGATCAAATGGACAGTGGAGTTCTGGAGATTCTTTACATTATTTGCTCTATAGTTAATTGTAGTTAATTGCAAAGAACACTGTGTGTATAACAGTACAGAGTCCCAACTTCAAATGCATTTTAAAATGTTATAGCTTCAGTGGCCATGTGTACACACACTATTTGTGGGGAATTAACATTCCCACAATTGCAGTGAAAGTGACTGGAAATGTTGTTGCATAATATTGTGTCTTCAAGAATACAGCAAATACTCAGTAGCAATCTGGAATGCTTAATATAAATATTCTAAGGAAAAGGAAGAAAACCAGGGGGAAAGGCAACATATGAAAGACTCATATTCTGTACTTAGAAGTCGCCTGCAGTTGCATCAAGTTGATGTTGAAGGGGTTCATACTGTGAAACATTTTTAATGCAAAAGAAATATTCTGTTGTCCAATCATGTCAAGTGTCATGCGTTTTTCCCTGAAGTTTGATCATCGAAGTCCCATGGACAAACTTCTGCTATTCTGTTTTTACTAGCAGAACCCTGTTCTGAATATTCATCTTGTTTTTTTGCACAGGTATTTAAGTCTACTTCCTTGCTTTCAGACATACCCTCAAAATCCCATGGGCAAATTTCAGCTTGCTTGCTCTTTTCTGCTCCCAGTTTGTTCACTGTGGCCTTCCTTTTATCTCCAATTGATGCACCTTGACTTTGACTGCTTTCAACTTCCCAGGCACAGACCTCTGCCATTTTTGAGCGGTTAATAGGTTTCTCTGCCGCTTTGTTGGAACTGCTCTTTTCTCTGCCTTTTGATTTACCTTTTTCAGCATTCTTGTCTTTTGTCTTTTCCTTGTCTCTTTCCAATCCTATAACTTCTTTCATTTTTATGGAATATAACCCTTTCTTCTTTGAAGGGGAATCCTTTGCTTTTGAAAGGGGAGTTACGTTAGAAGCCTTTTCCGAATGTGGGGACTCTGGAGCATCGTAGTCCCAAGGGCAGACTTCTCTGGACAAAGGTTGTTGTACATTGCAGCTGGATTTCGAAGAGTCTGAAAGCAACCCCTTTACTTTGACATCGGTGGGTGCTGAACTCTTATTCTGCCCTCCGTGTTTCATCTTGTGTGGCTCAGTTGGTTGTGCGTTCGTCCCTTGGGATGGCAGCTCTTCAAAATCCCAAGGACAAATCTCAGCCTTCTGGCTGTTATTAGATTTCTCGTTTGTAAAATGAGGTGATAGAGACGGAATGTTTGCTTGTGTTGTCCCCTCTGTCGTTTCCTGACACTCTTCAACCTCCCATGGGCATATTTCTGACTTGTCAACTTTCTTCTCATCGGAATGTCTGCTGTTTGAAGGCAAATTGTCTGCAGTTTTCTGCTTGTGCTGCAGTTTTCCTTTGGTGCTTGATCCGTGAACTGAGGTGGTCTCCACAGGTGCAATGGACACGTGTTTTTGGACTTTATTTTCGGATGGAGTAGTAGGAACATCTTGAACTTCCCAAGGGCATATTTCAGAAATGTCACACTGATCTTTTGATCCCATCTTTCCTGGATCAGAGCATAAAGAGGGCTGACTGCCACCCCCTTGGTGTTTCATGATTCCAGGTTTGCCCGACTTTTTGTACTCCTCAGACTGATTACCCATGTTTTTCTGGATGCACTCAGATTTCTCACTCTCCCCTGATTGTGTCTTGCACCAGTCTTTTCCCTTATGTTGGCTTTTTTGATGTTTATTGCTTAACTCAATGCTATGAGTTTTGCCTGTGAGACCCAAGGTTTTCTCCTTGGCACTGGCAATAACACTGAGGGATTTCTGTAGCATGGATGTCCTGGGGTGGAGTGGTTTTTTATCAGCAGTCAAGTTGTGCGCACTAGCAGACTTACATACCAGAGGGACAGATTCCGCAGATTCAGCTTCTGCCCTGTCTGGGGTCTTTTTCACAAGCTTCTTGCTCATCAGGGCATCTAAAATGGAGTTTTCGGTATTGGAAACTTCCATCTTTTCAGTGGCGGAACTGCTAGACTCTTCACTTTGATCCCTCACATGGTCGTAGCTGCTGTGGGACTTTTTAATAGAGAACATTTTGTGTTTTAAAGACTCCTCCTTGGGTTTGGAGCTGGCATGGCCAGGGTCAAAAGGATTTTTCCTCAAGGTGCAAATGCTGTTCCTCGCGCTTGTGTGATCCACAAGGTCCTTGTCCTCTTTACTGCATTGCCTGCTCACACTCTCGGGAATTTCTGTGATGCGCCTCATAATGGAGCGCCCCAAACCTTTCTTAGAGCTTCGTTTTTTCTGCAGATGTGGGTTATTAGCAAGCATCTTCTTCCTCTTGTAGATCTCAAGCTGGGCGTACAGTTTCTTCAGTTCCTCCTGTGTGATTTGAAACACAAAAGGCAGGGAATAATTGTAAAAGACGTTTTCCTCTTCATTGTTTCGAAAGAGAGCAGAGTAACAAATACATACAGTATAACCAGTTTTGTTGAAAAGGCACACTTTCAATAGCACATAGAACATGCAGTAAACTAGTCAAACATGCATGGCGACAGCTTTAACAAGGTACTGTAGCATGCTCTCGACATAAATAACAGACAAAACTACTATTGTCAATGACAGTTTGAATAATGAAACGGATCGTGTTTTATTGTTAGCGCTGAAAACAGACTCTGTACACAAAGAGATTTTTGCTCTCCATAAAAGTAACACAGTGTTACACACAGTCACATCAAAAGTTTGGCAGCTGCTTTTGGCAAAGTTTATTAGTAGGTCCTGTCTATCTGTTTTTGATCAACAGGTACTGCCAAAGCGGAGTTGTCCTATTCCGGTTTGGTATGAGAGACTTCTTCAGCTCTAACAAATAATAAAACCTCTGCTCACATTGGTACGTTTTTCCCAAAGACTGTCGCATGACCTTACACCACAGCCATTACTAGAACTGAGCTGGCCCGTTTCGTCTGGCGTCTGCAATAAAAAACCAAACTGGCATTGCTCAGTGTCTTTTATATGATGGCCAACAGTCATGTAATTTCATAGCAAACGTGAGAGTTACAAAGCAAAGAATTGATTTACCAGAATGTCATCAGGATCCAAGCTGTGCTCACTCCAGGCAGATGTGATGCTGCTATTCAAGTAGGAGCCAGACCTGCCTAAATCAAGTTCATCTTCATATGCTTCTGTAGCAATGTCATCCCTTGGGTTGGTTCCCGCAAAAAGAAACTGTAAAATACCAACCGTAACACTAGTACTGGGAAATACAATGTACAAAAGCATTGCCCTCTTCAGAGTTACTTTTTACATAAATCTTGAGTTTTCTAATTAAGTAAAGTATCTAGATCAAAAGATAAGACATTTGTAAAAGTCAGCCTAAAATGGTTAAGGACAGTAAATACGTTTTTTATAGGTTCTATTATTCATTTCATCCAGTGTAGCTTTCTGTCTAGGGCGCAGCAGAATATCAGTGAAAGCCCAGATAAAAAAAGGTGTTAAAGTGACAGTACCTTGGGAATAAGGAGAAGGCCGAGAGTCACGGTTACTGTCAAGTGTGCATGCGCAAAGAACAGCATGAGCATCCACTCTGGGTAAAGGTTAGGAGCCAAAGTGAACCTGGCAACACGAATAACAACACACAAACCGGTTCGTTTATAAAGCAGAAAAACACCAGAGCATCTGTTTAAACCTGTCTATAATTCTGCAGATTCTGTCTTAAGAAATGTTGTTGCGTTAGTAAACATTGCCAATTAGAGAGCTCAAACACGACCCCAAGTACATCTGTGAATTATACGCCACTGTAAAATACAAAACATGAAGGGGACTATACGTTTCCAAGCGGGATACTTATAGTACTTGACTCAGGGAATTTTCTATTCAGTTTAATATCCGAGATATGCTTTTATCATGTAAGCAAACAAAATTAGCAAAACATGAGCTACCTGTACATGTAAATGATCCTTGTTTCAAAGTAAGGAAATTGGTGTCTCTGTGATGATTCGATAAGAAATGCCACTGAATATCATTCCAGCCATTTTCTAATCCCTTTATCCAGTCTTGGGTCACGGCGGAGCCGGAGCCTATCCCAGCAAGCAAAGGGCACAAGGCAGCATACAGCCTGGAATGCCAATTCATCTCAGGGCACATACAGACGCACGTTTTCCAAGTAGCCACCTAACCTACCAGGTATGTCTTTGGACTGTTTGAGGAAACAGCAAACAGAGCAAGAACATACCAACACCTCACATCCCAGGAATCAAACCCAGGGCCCCAGTGCTGCAAGGCAGCAATGCCAGTTAGCCACTGTGCCACTCGCCAATTAATATGGAATAAAAAATTGCAATCATAACTATAAGAATGTACAGTAACCCCACAAAAAGCCTTAAGGCTACAAAACAATATCTGCAAAATATATAAAGGAATGTATTAGTTGGTATGTTACTATAAACTTATAATAATTTAATTTCACTGATATTACAGAGAGCCATTTACAAAATATGCATTACTTTATTACTTTAAGGTACCCTTAAAAGTTTGTATAAGCTAACAAATGTTAAATTAGAAAAACTAATTTTAAAAATCTCCAGGTTTTGTTGACAAGAATTGTAGACGTAATGCAATATTATTTTATTCCTTTTTGAATGATATATCTGTCTAAGTACAGTACATTCAAATTATTTTTCTATTTAGTTTATTTCAAAAAGGATATCAAACATAGCACGTGATAGCACATCTCCTTAAGGAAAAGCATCTCTTCATGTCTGTCTACGGACCAATCCATTTGATTTATTTTTTAAATGTATCTATGGTGTAGATCTTTCAGGAACAGCATATTTTATTGTATTAATAATGTAAATATGTTATTTGTATTTTCCAAAATCAGAAAAAAGTAAGAAATAATTTAAAAATAAGTACTTTAATTAAACAAAGATGCATTACATATTACAATAAGAAGCGTACAGTGTCTCAAAAGGATTATGAATGGAATCAAAATTATTTTGAATTAGAGTCTTATTCTAATTTTGTTATAGTTGCATCCAAGCCAAGTTTGGATGGATAATAAAATTCTTATTTCTTTCTGGGTTTTAAAAAAAACGTAGATATCTTTCAAGGTTCATCAAAGCTTTTGTTTGCGGTTAGCTGGGCTCTGTTGAACCTGTATACCGATATTTTACAGAGATGGTTACTAATATTGTAAGGCAATATCTTATTTTAATTATTTTAGTGTCTTACTTTAATTGTGACATTCAATTGAAGACGCCTGTACAAACATTAAAATATCATGCTAACAACTTGTTCTCAGTGCTATTAATGTTAGAAAGAGCCCAGAAATAATGAATTGCGTAGCAGCAATAAATATTAAAGAAGTAAAAGAGAAAATTCTGCCCTGTCTGAGGGAATTTTACTAAGCCATAACTCAAATGAAAGGTAAGCCTTTTGACTGATGAATTCGGACAATTCAAAATAATTAAAGATCACAGGCTGTTTTGAATAAATGTTTTGCAGTCCGGCTACAGAAATCTATTTGGTGAGCAATGACTTTACTTTTGTCACAAAATGACCTGCACCCCTTGGTTAACTTCATAACAACTGCAATGCTCAACACTGCAACTTCAGTAAAAAGAAGAAGGAAGTTCTACAGAAACAATGAGGGTGGGCAGTAGCCTGAATTTTAAAGTATCTGTTAAATTGGTGGCTTCAGAAATTTTCATGTTTTAATGGCTTTTTTTTCCAAAATATTTGTGCAGTGCATTTATACAATAGAATCTATACTGTACTTCTAATACTGGGGAAACAAAACATTTACTCAATGGTTTCGTGCATCATTAATCCTTATTTGCGAGGACAAGATCAGCTGCGTCCTTCAATATTAATCATATGTGTTCTTTGCTGGGATGAAATTGATTACAAGGATCATAAACCTCTGCATAAGTGGAGCGGTGGCTCTGTGGCTTAGTGGCTGTGGCTGGAAGGTTGCCGGTTCAAATCCTGCAGCTGGCAGAGGAATCCTACTCCGTTGGGCCCCTGAGCAAGGCCCTTAACCCCAACTGCTCCAGGGGCCCTGTACAATAGCTGACCCTGTGCTCTGACCCCAAGGTTTTCTCCCTGTCTGTGTCTCATGGAGAGCAAGCTGGGGATGTGAAAAGATGAATTCCCAATGCAAGAAATTGTATAGGGCTGTTAATAAGATGTATAATGTGTAGATGTATAGTGACAACTTCACATACAAATTCCAATGCTCCTGCTCCACTTCAAAACCTTTCTGTTTTCTTCACTGTTCTGTTGATTATTTTCAAGCATCTACTGTATAAATCCAAAACACTATACTCAAGATCTGTCTTTTTTCTGCCCTGCATTGTGGGTGCTATACAGAAAGTGATGCCAGTCGGTCAGTAGTGACTCTTCTCAAAACGTGGTTCTGAAGGTGGACGTATTTGTTTTTAAACACAACGGTTTTCAGAATTAGCTCAATATATGACATCGAACAACTATTTCAATGATAGTGATTGTGAGGTTGGTGTTGCAATAAACCCTTGAGTATTTTGAGGCACAAATGGCTTTTCTCTATTTACATGCACATAACCCGATTTTAGCCTGTTCTGCATTTCACAATTAGCTCATTGTGCAATATGTTCCATAAACTTTTCTTCCCCAACTTTCCTTCAGATGAAACACGACTGTGGTCTACCATCCTGTGATGCAGAGTGTGAAGCTTTCACTGTTGTAAAATAAGACAGCAATAGGTTTGTTGCCTTGCAGTGCACTGATGTCCAGTTCTTGAGGAGAGCTGTGGCACAGCTTTAGGCCTTCTGCTAAAGCATGCTGTGACCTTCACCCCAATGAGCAGTGTTCTGGTAACAGATGGATAGGTACAGTATGTATGTTGTTTTTGTACTCAGCTTGTCTCGAAAGAAACTGTATGATGTGAAGCTGCAAATTCATTACAACGGCTCAGATGTCTATTATAGTTTATTCTCCTTTAAAAAAGAAGGTAAATTCAGTGTGTAGATACAGATAAAATGACTAAACAAACTACTCTGTTTTTGGATTATCACTTACATTTTGCTATAGTTAACAGTTAAATACATCAAGAGCTATAACCTTCAGTTCTTGATTTACATTCTATTGAATTTTGAGGATGAAACATACTTTTTGTGGAAAGACTAATGCATCACTTAATGATCAAATCGACTGTATCTTCTATTGCAGATATTAAGCCAAGAGATAATAAGACAAAGGCAACAGTGACATCTTCAAAAACGAATAGTGAAAGCAAGCAGTGAAATTGACTGTAATGGAGAAGAGCAATGAGCTGAGCAGGGTAACATATACAATTGTGTGATATTTAATTTATGCTTTTAGTTCGGTTCCTGGCAATACCTTCTTTTATGTGCACAATCAGATATTGCAGTACTGCACTGACCAGACTCTGTACACAGCTCCCTGATTGTGCAATCGTTATTTCCCTTTTCCATTTAGTTTTATTGTCTTGCTAGTTTCACAATCATTGTGTTGTTTTGTGACTCGCAATTATTATCTCTGCTTAATGGGGGTGTTTAGCCACAGCATTAAAACTTTTTTTCATTAAAATAAGATTTCTGGGAGCACTTTGTTCAATAATGATGCATGGTTCTGTGTCTGTTGCACCGCTGTCTGCATACAGTACAGTAGATTGCAATGTATAAGGTGAAGCTTATGTATTTTCCCTCAAAAGTTTCTAATACACTGCTTTGAAAAGGAGAAGGATTAACATAGAATGGCACAGCCAATATAACATGAGCCACTGTGAATCATGCTGAACATTTAAGTAAATTATTTGGTATGAGGGGCTGATACATTATGTTTTCTGAACAGGTTAGTCTATTAATTACTAGCTGTTTGAGTCTATTAATTACAAGCTGATTGGGTGGGATTGGGCCTTAACTTGAAGAATATGTACACTGTAATTTTCTTAGACTTTGCTCCTAGAAAAAAATCTAGATGAAATTAACTGGTCCTTAAGTTAAGGAGTATCTGGATACAATTTCTAAGTTTACAGACTCAAAATTATGAGTAAACACTTAAATTAACATCTAACTTATTTGTGTTACAGGTACAGGTATACACTGTAGGTAAATATACTGTAGTTCATGCCAATACCCAGACTTCATTCAAGAAATAACTATTCGAGATCATTGAATCGTTTTCCTGCTAACTGCCAAACAAGCTGGAGAGATGAATGGCCTGTTGTCATTTGTAACCTTTCTTAGGTTCTTATGATGAACACAAGCAGTATACAGATATATCAAGGCTTGTTGTACTTATTTGTAATAGCCACTAAATAGACTCCTTGATATAATGCACACCTATGTAAAGAATCTCAGAATATTTACTGTACGTTTCGTGTTATAGTTAAAGTAAAGTTGAGCTGGGAACAATTTAAAATCGCAGAGCTGTTGAAGTATGGATGCAGGAGTCAAACCTATGTGGTGAGTAACCTCACCATAACCAGTTTCCAGTTTGTGTAGTTTCTGCCAGGAAATGGGTTTATACAGGTTTAATGAACAACAATCTGTGCAAGAACCGACCTTGTGACTTTTTCACCACCTTTGACATAAGCCACAGATTTCCACTGCTGAGTGCTGGGGGGCACATTTTAATTACATAATCTAATGGTAAAAGAGGAAGAGATGTCTGAAACCATGCATCAGTTGTCAGCACCCTCACTGAAACAAGTCTAAATTCATGGTTTATTTAATACAGATCCCAGATAAAATGGAAGCCAAATTGTCTTTCACCAAAACATGAATGATTGTATATACTGTATATATTTGATATGAACGATCTGTATACAGTATGTGCACTCAACTGAATTAGTCATTTATTTGCAGAGCAATTAAGGCATCCAAGCTAGTGTTGTTCCTGTGAGGCTGAGATAACTGAGGCTGCATGGTAGTGAAAGTTCTGGGGAGCTGCGTTAGCCCAGCGCATGACTGTAAGCATACATTGCTGATTCATCCTCTTCAAAACTCTCCAGGAATACCTGCAGCTTCCAGAATCCCTGTTACACTTAGTTCTGTTTCTGTTTCATTGCTTAAAGTCTTGTCCATTTGCACTGATAAATAAAGGCAGAGCAGAAGCACAGTAATACTCCTGGGGAGTTTGTAACAGATTGAATCCAGAACATTCTCTTCAAGCTCTGACCTCCCATTTGGCATGCTCAAGATAAAAAACAGAAATCTGCAGATTTTTTTAAGGTATACATAGCGGGGGAAAAAAATGTTGTGCAGCATAAAATGGATCTATTTTTCTACTTTACGAAACAAAAAGAAATAGCTATGTATACACCAAGAGGTTTCGTGTTTTTGTCTCTGTTTTTGGCTCAGTTCATTGGTAAAAAAATGTCTGCAGATAGCTTACCTAATGATATGGAATATTGCAGAGATAATGAGTTCATTATGGACTGCAACAGCCATATAGCGTGGCTCATGAAATGCTGAAGGCACAGTCCGCACAGCATAGCAGAGATACACTCCCCACAAGAGGAAAATCAATTCAGCTGTTTCGGGAAACACAAACAGAAAATGGGTTGGCAACCAGTCTACAGTGAAATATATATAATAGATTTATATTAATTTTAATGCAAGGAATTACTAAACAAAAAATCTGATTTCATACAACATAAAAAATCTAACATAAATTCTAAGCATTATAAAGTGACAAGCAAATGTATATTAATATATTATAAGTGCTATGAAATGTATTTACACGTATTCCCTGGCCACTGAATGACTGAGTATAATAATAATAATAATACATTAAGTAAAACACACGTTAAACTAAGAGCAATCATTTGGTACAAGTGTTCCATTGTATATCTGTAGATTTATTATTGCAAGTTATACATTTATAGTCTTGCAACCATCTTAAAACATTTTCCATATAGGAAGATATCGTTTCCTGTTATCTCTACTCCTGTGTATTTTCGAAGATCTTGCATTATAATTGCTGATTAGACAACTTAGGAAGTAAACTGAAGGTGAATATAATATTATCCCTTAAAAAGGCTTCTGCATCACCTTGGCATTTGCATTTCTTCCAGAGTGTAATTTTGCTAATATTTTAGAAGGGACACAGTTGAATAGGTCTGATGCGACAGATGTTGTTTTCCCTGTTTAGGTTAATTGAAAAGAACATAAGTGTTGTGGGTGCCATACTGGGTAGTGCTGGGGCCCTGGGTTAAATTAAGGACCTGGGGTGCTGTCTGCATGGGGTTTGTTCGTTGTCCATGTGTTCATGTGGGTTTCTCCTCCAACCTTCTGGTGGTTTAATTGGTTTCTGGGAAAATTGGCCTTGGTGTGAAAGTGTGAGTGTCTGTATGTACAGTATGTGTGTGTGGGTATGGGTATATCCTGCTCCCCAGCGACTCTGTATTGGATAAAGTGGTTAGAAAATGGATGAATGGATGGATAAAGTTTTCTATAGTGTTTTTAAAGAAAAGTTAACTGAATGCTCAAAGTGTCAAGTGTTTCTTATTTATTGCTTTTCATTGCAACCAAGAGGTCTATGTCAGCCATGCTATAGTTTATTATAACTGCCTGTAAGCATTCTGTTAACATATTAATGATGTGATAAACAGTTATAAAAATCCCAGGCAGGGTAAGGATGGAATTAGGGGAACATTTCAGGTTATAATCAGGATTAGGGTTTTATTACACACGTTCAATGAATCTGAAATATTGATTATTAATTAATCAAGACCTTGTATACATGTATATTCTATAAAGCATTCTACAAATGCCATTCATAACACCTTACCTAAAGTATTTCGTATAATTTTCTAAAATATTTCTTAGGTGCCTTCTCACATGAAGATTTTTGGTCACATATGAGAAAAGAAAAAAACTGAATACATTAAATATTGCTTATACAGGAAGTGGGTTTTGTGGGATAACCAAAGTGTCCTGTTTCACTTTCAGTGTATTCTTATGAGACACGGCCACTGTGTAAGATTGTTAGTGTGGGACTCACATGTCCTGTGAGTTTAGTTTTTCAAGTTTGACCGACAGTAAAAAACAAAAACAGAATGTCTGAGCGTGGCTGACCAGGAGCTCCATGCATCACTGTCATCACTGCCTGCCAGTGATGACTGCCAGGATGTTGTGACTACAGACTCTGAGATCTAAGATCAGACTTTGAAATGCATTCTGTTTATTATATATAAACAGAATTGATAATACTGCATGTATACAGTAATATTGATATGTGCTTGGGCCAGTTTTACATGAGAAGAGTGAGCTGCAAAATATTTCTATATATATTGTATGTGTACGACAGGAAGGAAAAGACTACTTTAAAGCATTGCCTGCTCTGTGTCTTATTAATTTTCTATAACTCTTTTATATCAGTTTTGCTGAAACTATGCAATTCAGTAATTTCCTTATATACAGAAATATACATATACTATACAAATGTACGTGGTTGTTGCAAGATAGTTGGCCACTTCAAATAAATGAATTGTGAGAACCGTGGTCCACAGAGCACAGACAGTACATACTGTACAGATGGCCCACATTCCCAAGGATAATGACAGTACACATCATGTCACACTTATATCATCTGTGTGCACCAGGGGGCACTAACACCACTACTGTACATCACAAGGCACTAATAACATCAGTGTCCACCAGAGGACACAAACAGTGAGCGTAGTGCACAAAATCACCAAAATGGAAAACATTGCTAAAAAAAGACCACAGGGCCTGATATCACCAGCACATCTTCCAGCATTCTGACATCTGTAGAAGACATTGCTGAACACTTGCTCTTCACAAAAAGGAATCGCTCTAGTGCCGTGTTATTTCAGAAGCAATAATGAATGCACTAGAGGCACTGAAGTTAGATACATGGAGTACCACCATAAAGAAAGTAAGGTGTACAGTATGACAGCTTCCTAAACAATTACACGGATCTGGCATAAATCATCCTGCAAACAAAATCAACAGTGGGGCCTGATACCATTCTGCTGTATGAAATGCACAGAATTTGAAGGAGTAGTCTTTTTGATTACCTATATTATTTCAGGCTACTAAACTTCTCCATTACAGTGTGTGACACTCTCATCATCAGATTAAACCAGGGTCATTCCAGTGCAATCAGGTACTTTGATTTTCATTTTTCTTTGAAGTCTGTGTTACACACATGCTGTGCAAGAGCAGGATATGTACACTGTAATCATGCAACACAAATGTCACATTTCAGCCCTGCTCTACCCGGTACTGTACTGTAGCTCTCTTCCTGGGATAACAGGTTTAATCCTATATGTGCTCATTGGTTTTTTTTCCAAGCTAGAAAGAAAGAATTCAACTGTATTTAATTTTTATTAATTATACAAAACATCCATACTGTAGATGCCTGACAGAATAATGAATGCATGGCTGCAAAATACAATTTATTTGATTTTATTTACCTAAATAATTATATTTGTTCCCTCCAAATCTAGTCAGCCTGTATTACTGTACATTCCAAATTCTTCTTCTCACTGCTGCAAGTTAGGTAAGTCTCCAGGGGAGAAGGAAATGGAAACAATAAGCCTGGGACTAGTGCAATGGGAGTAAATATTGGGAATGCTGCTGCTCCCCTGTAGCCACCTGCTCAGACAAATATAAGAACACATAGGCAGGTCTGACACTTGTATAGCACTTTTCTGGACACTCCACTCAAACCACTTTACAGGTAATGGGGATCTAATCCACCACCACCAGTGTGCAGCCCCACCTGGATGATGCTCCAGTCTGCTCACACACCAGCTCTCAGTGGGGAGGAGAACAGAGTGATGAAGCCAGTTCAGAGAGGGGGATTATTAGGAGGCCATGATTGGTAAGGGCCAATGGGAAATTTTGCAAGGACACTAGGGTAACACCCCTACTCTTTTTGAGAAGCACCCTGGGATTTTTAATAACCACACAGAGTCAGGACCTCGGTTTTACATCTCATTCAGCGTCTTTTTTACAGTATAGTGTCCCCTTCACTGTACTGGGGCATGAAGACCCACACAGACCGCAGGGTTTAGCACCCCCTACTGGCCCCACTAACACCTCTTCCAGCAGCAGCCTTAGCTTTCCCAGGAGTAGCTCTTCCAGGTACTGACCAGGCTCACACCTGCTGAGCTCCAGGGGACTGCATGCTGCAGGCTGATATAGCTGCTGGCATGTTTAAAGATATTTAAATATATTGTTATATTAAATGCTAAATATTGTTAAATATTTTATATCTTACATACTAAATATATTAAAATATTTAGTTAAAAGAGTAGGACTGGAAATCAAGGGATGTAATGTTGAAATTGTACAATGCACTAGTCAGGCCTAATTTTGAATATTGTGTTCAGTTTTGGTCACCACGTTACATAAAAGACATGGCTGCTTTGGAAATAAATCTTGTATATTTCTGGGGCTTAAAGTAACAGTCTACACTGAGAGGTTAAACGAACAGGAACTATAGTCTTGAACAGAGACTAAGAGGGGGACTGATACAAGTATTCACAAGATTCAAGGACAGGAGTCACTTCTTTATACAATGAATTGTGAGAGTATGTAGCAAGCTACCCAGGCTTGTCGTTGAAGGGGATATTTGATACCTTCTTTTAAGAAATTACTGGAAGTGATCAGTAACTATTAACTACCAATTGAGCTAGATGGGTCAAAAGGCCCATTTCCAACTGTCCTTCTGTTCTTATTTTCATGGCTTTGCTATTTGTGTGAGACATACTATAAATCAGTTTAACATATAGACTGATATAGACTGATCAGACTGATATAACATATAGACTGATCAGGCATGTTATGCAGTAAGTGACCTGCAACTACTGTACATTCCAAATTCAGTCTGAAAGTCCCTCTCTACGGAAACATCTGTCACAATAAAACAGTACCCCCCACCTCCTTAATGTGAGAAAGCATACAGATTTTATATGTACAATAGTTAAATGTACAATACATGAATTGAGGTTTGGGTAGTTAAGTGCTGTATCTGTACTACACTCGGATGCTTATCATCAGCTAGGCTGCAGACCATAACTAGACATACTGTACAATTGATGCTTATTTTTATTATCATTATTTCCCCAGAAATCTTAATAGAGAAAATATACTCAACAATGCAATTTTATTTAGAAAAAAAAACACAAAATAAGACTCCTTATCAAGATAGGAAATAACCCCCTCTTCGGATAGTAATCTCAAGGCCCATGTTTCTCAATCATTGCATATAATTAAAGTCTGACTCTCTACATACTGAACAACTGCACTGACACAATCTTCTCCTGTTGTCATCATTCTCACCAGCCCTGATCACGGTGCAGCTAAAACTGTTTGCTTGTCTCAACAGATTCTGCTGCCTCTTCTTGAGGTTTCTCGTATCCCTCTCCTGTTCTGCGTGTCAAGACTAATTGTGCAGCTGTTCCTGTGAACAAGCAGCCGTGCCTATTTAGATGCACGCTTCATTCTTGCAATGAAACGTCTGGAATGTTATCGTGCTTTATTTTGTACGAGACCCGAAACGCTCAGTTCCCAGGCCGTCAGTAGAAGCAGTTTCTGTAATAACAGGTTTTTCCATCAACTCCCAAAACAAAACATAATTCACTATAATACAGAATATTACATGACAGTACTACTTGTGAATTCATTCTATTTGTATTGTTTACCAGGGGTCCACTGTTAAACAAGGGGTTTACCAGTGGACCCACTGGTACCAGGGGTCCACTATAATTACTACTATATGGAGCTGAATGCTTGGCAGTTGGAAAGAGGGAAGAGAACTTGATGAGAAGAACTGAAATGAGGATGTTGAGATGGATTCTGCAGATTTCAATGAAGGATAAGATCAGAAATGAAGAAATCCGTAGACGATGTAGGGTGGTGGATGTGGTTGAGAAGATGCGAGAGGCGAGGTTACGGTGGTATGGACATATCATGAGGAGGGATGTTGAGGAAGTAACAAAGAGGGTAATGGAATTTGAGATGGAAGGTAACAGAGGAAGAGGCAGGCCTAGAAAGAGATGGACAGATTGTGTGAGAAAAGATATGGAGGTATGTGAAGTGAGTGAGGAAGATGTGCTCGACAGAGACAAGTGGAGAAGAGCAACCAAAGCAGCTGACCCCAGGACAGTCTGGGACTAAGGCTGTGAAAAAGAAGAAGAAGAAGACCAGGGGTCCACTGCTAGGCCTTTCATACATTCAGCAACCTGTTTAGGTAAGTAGTGTAATGTATAAGCACATACTACTTGTATCAATTTTTCTGCTTATATCCTGTTCAGGTGTACACATTTTAAAAATCAGTACTGTGTAATAATAATTACAATAATAATAATAATAATAATAATAATAATAATAATTCACAACAAAATGTACAGGTGTCAGTGCGCTTATTTAAAGATTATTTATCTATAAGCAGGTGAAAGACATGAACATGCGGAAAACCTCTAATGTGCTGGGAATTTAATTAATACTGTACATCACCTAAACTAATTAATCCCTGACACACTGTTACTTTATTGATTGTTCTAGGATAAGACTTCTGGAGAATGCTTCTGTACTTAAAATTAATTAAGGAAGCTGACATATTTGAACAAACCATACAGTGTCTCCCCTCTGTACTTAGGGGGTATTTGTTATTTGGGGTCCAGCCTGGGAAAAAGAACCGCCTGGTACCGCGGCATCCAGGCTAGACTTCGTTACAAACGGTAAACCCAACCAGCATTTTTTCTTTTTGCTTTTGTTTCTTTTTTACGTTTCTTTATCGGTTTTCCCTAACCTCACACCGATGCCCCTGCCCCCTTTAGACGGGGCGTCGACTATGACGGTGCTCGCTGCGGCTCTTCCCACTCCCGCACTGTTACAGCTGGAAAAATACTTAAAAAAAAACGGAATTCGTGTTAGTTTCCAGCACGGAACCTACCAAGCGCCATCATGTAGTCCCAGCGGTCCAACAGACACATGCTGAACTGCAGGCCATCCGGAGTGTACCCCACATCAATGAGGGAGACGTCCCGGTCCAGGTTCTGGCAGACGGCGGAGGTCCAGGCCGCCAGGAACCAGCAGACGATGAGCAGGATGACGCCCAGCAACCGGAGCACTCTCCAGCTCGTCAGGTACGGGATTCTCTGGGCCGTCCGCGACAGGAACACCTTCAGGACCCTGCAACGTGACCAACAGAGCAGAGCTGCAGCACGCACTTTCTACTGGAGGACGGGGGACGGGGGAAGGGGCCGGGATAACGCGTGCATTGCAAGAAAGAGCTGAGAAAAACAAAAGGGAGAGCTTTATTATTAAAGGTAGAGAAGCCTACGGGTTTCTAAACACTCCTAAGACCTCTGTCATTCATGCAGTGGACATTTTTTAGGATTCGTAACAAGCCCTTTGCCAATAAGTCACCTTGATGAGGCTGTTGTATAATCTTACAAAGTGGAATGAATGTTGGAGATGGTAGAGTTTTGCTGAAGAATAAATATAAGAGTGCCACGAATGTAACTATTGTATACTCAGGATAAATGTTACTTGGGACTAAACCGACAAGATGTCACTACAGTGCTAGAGATGTTCGATGGGATGCCGCATCTGTGTTTTAAGTAGTAGTATATCACACCCTCTCGAACAGAAAATGACCCTTATAACAACTAATAACTGATTAAAATGAAGTTGTTTTGAAAAAGAAAGATAAAGTTGGAATAAAAAAGAAATCTGTTGCAAATCCATGTTGCTAAATGATTTTCTAATCTGTGTTACTGATAATATGGGTAATCTGTCTAACACCCCTTTCTTGAACCAGGGGTTTTACTGGCAAGTTTAAAGAGTCAGGAGTGCATGATGATCCTCCCTTTTTTTGTCATATGTTAATGTGTCCCCAACGTTTGTCCAGTAGAGTAAAAACCGTACGCACACATGGACAGTATGAGTAGGAACAGCGATAGATTGAAAAAAGTTGTAGAAAATTCCATCTCTTCCTATTTTTGTAAATTTGTTTTGCACTCCGTCCTCTCCCCACAGTGTGCTAACCTGAACTGTTTGGGGCCTCGTGAATAATTTAGCCACTTATGTAATGTAACAGAAAGCCCCTAAGAGGCCAAAACCTGCGGCAGTGAATCCAACAATGGGAAACTGATCATCGTTACCGTGCCGCTTAATCAGCCTTTGATCTGAATTTATAGCCTTCACGTACACGCATTAAACTGATAAAGGGTCCGCGGCCTCCTTTAATAATTGATCCTCGCGTGTGTTAACTTTAAACCCGCCCCGTTTCAGTGAAGATCACCCCTGAAGATATTCATCTTGCTCTCCTAATTAAGTATTTCATTAGCTCTTCTTGACATTTCTACCTGACACGAGCCCTCTGGCGGTTTTGTGTCCGTCATACCTACAGAGGCTGCTTCTCATTCTCTCTCATTGCGTCTTTGCAAATGGCCTGACCAACTTCAATCATTTTCCAAAGCCTTTCCTGCCGCCCATTGGCACTGGAGTCTTCTGCTGCACTTCCTACCTCATTTTGTTTGTTTCCTGCCTCAACTTGTCTGATCTGTTCGGGACGAAGTGTAATCAATTATTTCTGTTCCAATCTCAGCGCTCTTGGGTTTTTGCTCTTACTACATTCTCTGTGGGCATTTTTTGGTCATTCACAAACGGATGGCTGAGGATTTTAACTTCCTTAGAGTCTGCAAATGAGGTATTTTACAGGTATAGGGTACTGTACTGTATTTGTAAGTACAGGGTATTTAAATACAGTAGGTCTTTTGCAAATAACTGCAAACTATAATCTCATGGCAAGTAAATGGCAGATGTTCTGTACTTGACCAGTCCAAATACAGTGGTAGGAACAATTTTGTGAGATAGAGAAATAGAAAATGAACATTAAATTCAACCCCATGAGTAAGAATAAAACCCATAATTAATATATTTTTTTATTTTTCACTGTATTAGTATATTCTAAAGTACGATGTATGATGTAACACAACAATTTACATTTGCTCATTGAGGTACAGTGCCATATTTAATTCTTTAAATATGTAGGGATGTGAGCACAGTAAGCTGACTGTTTTTAGAGTCCTGCACTTTAAGGAGACATTTCAAACTTAAGGAAGAGGGCGACTTCTTTTTCTTTCAGTCTCCATCGGCTCCCCACACTCTGACGTCCTGACTGCCAGTTCAGGCATTCATTTAACTTGCTTGCAGAGGTGGACTCCAGCCTTCAGAGGCGAAACCCCTTAGAGAGTCTGATGAGCGGACCAACCTGTCCTGAGCTCTCACTGAGTTTTATTTTGGCTGTGTTACTGTTTTATGGCGTGGACTGATTTTATAGCTGGACACTTATGACGTTCACAAAGCCTCCGTTGTACTGAAAGATTTAATTGGCTATTCTGACGGCTGTGGCACCAGTGGGCACATCAGTCTTTTCTGAGCTGTGAAGTCTGTTTTGTTGAAGCGCACACCCTGCACATCACTCTTTACTTCCCTCCCTCTCTGTCTGTCTGTGTCAGGCTGGGGAACCGCTCAGTAAATAGTAATTGTGGGAATTGAATCCTCAGGGATATCCACAATAGGGGAAATCCAAGGCCAGGGTCTCTAGGCAAGTGAAGATTCAAATAACCAGGCGACAGGATAAGTATAAAGTTCCAAAGACATAATCCAGAAATCCAGGTCAGAATGCAGAGTGAATGCAGAGTGAATGCAGAGTGAATGCAGAGTGAATGCAGAGTGAATGCAGAGTGAATGCAGAGTGAATGCAGAGTGAATGCAGAGTGAATGCAGAGTGAATGCAGAGTGAATGCAGAGTGAATGCAGAGTGAATGCAGAGTGAATGCAGAGTGAATGCAGAGTGAATGCAGAGTGAATGCAGAGTTCAGGAGCTCAAGAAGTTGAAACCAATACTGAGCAAAGTTTGTAGCAAGAGCAGGGTTTAAGTATGCTTGAAGGGCTACTAGTCAAAAGGTGATTGGTTGGCCTATGCCTCTTCTGAGAGGTTGCGGTAGACACCAGAGGTTACATTGCCCTGTGGAGGCGGGATGCTGGGACTGTAACAATCTGCTGTCTTGAGTCCTGGGCCCTCTCAACTGCTGCTTCCAGAAAACACTCTCCTTCTCACAGGCCATTTTCATCATAGTTAATCTCGACAGAACTCCATGTAATTAGCACTCAGTGAAAACCAAAGAACATTTTCTCCAGTATGAATGTTTCCATTCTGTTGTGTTCTTTTCATTTTCTGGGTACTGAGTAAGTACAGTCTTTTCAAATTTTCCAAACTAACTAAATGCAGTGCGTGGTAAATAGAAAAAAGTGATGCAGCATGTTCTTTCACATTTCACATTCTGATGCCTACAGAATGACTGCAATTCTGGTAAAAGGCCTTTAAAAAGTCAGCTGCGTTTTATTTCTGAGCTACCAATGATGGCGTTTAACATTAAGAATCCTTTGTTGTTCTTCACTGGCAGCTGACCTTTGATGTCAGGCTTTATAGATGAGCTCACGATAAACAAAGATGTACCTGTATAACTTGAGAGTTATGGTCCCATAAACTGTAGCAAAACCCAAAAGACGAACCCATCGTAGAAGAATGCAGCGGAATACACTCGGCTGAAAGTATAAAATGATAACCTAAAAAAGACAGAAAACACTTTTAGAACAATTTTAGATTTTTTTTCAATGCCTAAAAATATACACATTTCCAGTAAGTACAAATGCAAACATTACTTCAGCTACATTTTACTCCACTGTAAAATATTCAGCTGGTGTTAAAGTTCACCTTTCCTTATTTTTGTAGAAAATCATCAGAGAATCAGTCAATCATTCAAACCGCAATTAACTTCTTTAACAAATCGAAATAATTTCCTTAAATCAGGCTGTCTTACCACGAACAGATTAACGCCATGTAAGGACAGTCATTCAATAAATTAAAGGCATTAATGTAAACAATTCAGTGTAAAATAAAAAAATAACACCTCACTTTTGGTATGAAAATATACCATGGTTTATCATAAATAATATTCCATCAAAACCTATAACAAGTTAATGGGGGGAAATACATCAAAATTTAATTATAAAACACATTTAGAAACAAAACATTTCACAAAATAGCATGTCTGTAGCATTCATATGCTACAGTATATGAATTTGTACACTTGTCAACTGCGAATCTGTAAGGCGTAGTTACGTAGTTAAAGTACTACACAACATGTACTGAGATGAATAAATATCCCAAAAACAAAAAAAATCTAGAATACAAATACATATAATTTATAGATTTTGAAAACTTTCAATCTGTTTTGTTTAAAAAAACATTCTAAAGATACAATAAATACCCTTCTTGTAAAAGAAGCAAGAATTGAGGACTTTGACTCAGATCTTGAAGACACTGTGTGTTTTCAGTGATGGGGATTTATAAATAGTTGTTACTGCATGTGGGCAATTTCGTTTCATGACATGGAAAACACTGAAATGTAATCCTGCATCAGCAAAGATTGGCAAAAAAGTGCATGTGTGATTCCAGAGAATAAATGCCTTAACTGAAGCCTTCTTCTGCACCATTTCCTCATCCATGTGTTGTGTTGCTGGTTTTGCCTTTGTGCTTGGTTTTGTTTCCTAGTCTCGGAAGGCTTCTGAATCTGAATCTGTCATGTTCCTCAGCGTGTTCTGGATGTTCAATGTGCTGTTTACTATCGACGTCATTTTTGGCCACAGGGACAATAATTACTGGGTCATTGCCTTCCCTAGCTATCTGCCTGTGCACTCTGTGGATAAGGGATCAGTCACCTCAGCTCAAGGGAAACAGCGAAATGATGTTGTCTCACAGTCCCTGCTGCAAATCTCTGTTGCACATCTCACTTTACATCTCACAGATGCAAAGATCCCATGGGGACTCAACACCTTCTATTGTGCTGGATCAGCTTTTCTGTCAGGTAATAGTATAAAGGGCAAAGTGAAGAATTATCAGTCCTTATACATGGTATGTGGCCCGACTAGCTCTGCTGGTAGAGCATGAGACTCATAATCTCAGGGTACTGGGTTTGTGTCCCACGTCAGGCGCAAGGTTCTCTAATAACCCATACTGGGCAGCAGCAGTGTGGGACAGTGTTGATGGCGGAGGATCACGTTTCCGTGACAACAGAAACAACACTCGCACTCTCTGTGCGGAACAAAGGCCTGGCAATCAACTTCCATGTCTTGCCATGAAAACTCTATGGATAGTGACGGGGGAACCATCCACAGGGTCGCCATGAGTCGACACTGACTTGATGGCACTCATCCCATCCCATACATGGTAGTACGTTTGGTCTTCCAAGTACCAGGGGCTGTTCAAAGATAATACTGCTTACACTGAAAGGATGATCCCAGTCAGAGTCCCCAGGAGTTTTGAGGTGCTTTTCATGTACATTTTGTTCAATGTTTTAAACTGGAGTGTAACCAAGTTCAATAACCCTGTAGACCCCTCTGGAAGTTTTTCCAGGTTTTCTTCCAGATTTTGATGCACCAGAAAAGCCATAAAGATAGAACGGTTATTGTTCATTGTCACCTTTCAAGTATAATTAAAATCAAGTCCATGGCATTCCAGTGCAGTCATAGGTGTCACGATCGCAAACCCCTCCTCTTAAGGGCGCTCCAGCCCTTCCTAGTTCTCCCTCATTCTCCGCACCTGTTCCTTATTCCAGCCCCTTTTCAGTTCCCCCTTAAAAGCCAGACGCAGGCGATAATCGGGGCTCTACATTGATTCCTGTATCATGCGAGCCCGGGTCCTGATGCGTCTGGCTCCGTTATGCTTTTAACTTTCTGCTCCTGTTCCCGTTCCCCCTGGTTGTCCCGCCCCGGTTCCTGTTTTTAATCTCCCGTTCCGGATGGATCGCCTGGCCTGGACTCATGTTCGTTTTTGGATTCCCCGTTTGGACTTCTTCCTGGATTGTTTGCCCTGGACTCACTCCCCCTGGACACCTGCGCACTTTGGACACGCCCCCCCCCGTATTCATTCCCAATTCCTGCATGACTTTATCCTATTGTTTCCTCACTCCACCCCGGATTGTGTCGTCTGCATAGGGTCTGAAAAGAACTGTTCTTGACAATAGGTGAGTGAACAGTGACTGTCAAAACTGTGTGACCAGAATTCTGCAGAGAACAGCGAGACGTTCAGAGAGTGCAGCATTCATATTATCTAACAGTGGAAAAAGCACTTGAAACTGTTGTTGGAGAACAGATATCTGATAATTGCTAAAGAAATGAACATCTGTGGTTCTGCCGCACATAAGCAATCTAAACATCTGGCACCAATTTGCAGCGCTCAACCAGGAAATATTCAGTTTCTCTAATCAAACAGAGCTGCTCATAGCTACAGTAGATTCAGACTAGCTTCAAGGCCATACAC
Organism: Lepisosteus oculatus; assembly: GCF_040954835.1. NCBI lineage: Eukaryota > Metazoa > Chordata > Actinopteri > Semionotiformes > Lepisosteidae > Lepisosteus > Lepisosteus oculatus. The sequence continues at coordinate 41,182,374 of NC_090701.1, forward strand.
ATATACAAGGTATTTTCTATTTGAAGTGCCAATTGCTTAGCACTAATTAACTTTAGCTTGCTGAAAATAAAGCCCTCACTCGGTGGTATTTCCATTCCACAAGTCTTTCCCAGAGAAATGGAAATTAAACCATCGCATTCGTAATGCAAGAAATCAAGTTAATGTACTATAATTTATCCCTACTTTTCGGTGAGGAATTAGAAAGGTTTCTCCCTGTAATACCTGTTAGTAGTTAGTTGATCCAAGGACCTCTTCCAGATAGAAGCCAGGATAGAGCCTCAGCAATATACAGTAAAGTAGCAGGGCAACTTGTCCTATACTCATTACTCGTACTCCCACAGCAATTAATTGTCCCTATTCTTGTTTTGTTTGCTATTTCACTTCGTAATGGTCTTTTATTCAGATGAAGATTAGTAAAGTGAAGGGGATCAATTTACTGTAGTCACGCCTGACCAAATGGCTGCATTTTGCAAACACGCAAGACTAAACTTGCAATCAAAGAAGATATGAATATCCATTGATTAGTACTTGGACCTAATAAGAAAACCAAGCTATGAAACCAAGTGACCTACTAGAAATTAAACTAATCTCTGAGATGACAGGGAGATTGTTTCCAGTGAATTTCATTAATTGTGCAAGTTTACTTCGTGGCACGACGAGCAAACAAAAGTGAAATTGTATGTTGTATGGTACAGTAAAAACCATCACTGACACAAACAATGTAGGGAATGAAGCCAAATGAAACTTTGTAAGTCATGACAAACAAATAAAAGATAATTTTAATCAAATTAAAGAAGACCATCTGAAGCCAAATAATTATCAGTGCTTTGCAGATATTTGACAGATTCACAAAAGGATTTATCGTTAATCCGATTATCACAGATATGAATATTTTCCCAAGGCAAATAATATGCAGGCATCCATTTATTTTCTCTCAATAGGTTTTATATCAGCCTGGGGTTTGAAACAAGCCTGTGGGGACCAAAAGTCTTTCTTCAAGCATTTGAATGCATATACAATACCAGGAGTGTTCAAGCATGGCTTTGTGTCTGACGTAACATGACAGAGCTACTGCACAAAGACATCTGGAGTCAGTGAAGTTTAGCTTGAATTGATGTCTTCTTATTTCAATCGTTTTAGTGAAATGTAGGAAGTTCTGTAAGAGAGAGGTTCATTTTTATTGTTATGTAAAACAATTTCTGTGGCATGGTAGATGTAATTAAAAAAAACTTTTCAGGGATTTCTGTGCTTTCCATAAAACAGTATAGAGTGATTTGAAAAACTTTCAACTACTGTACATTTCTAGTGCTCTCGAGTTTCACTTTTAATAGTTTGGAATGACAAGTTTTCCAAAGACAATGCTTTCATCCATCAGAAAACTGCTTTTAATACGTTTGAAACTGCTTTAAAAGTATGATAAAAAATCCGGAACAAGTAGAATATAAAAAGAACAAAGACTAAAACCGGAAACGAAAAAATGTACAGTATTTTGAGGTGTTTTGTTCCCTTTTTTATTTTTTAGGAACTTAAGCTCAAATTTTGTTTCTTTGCTACAAATGCCTGTTTGTGAAATAAGAACCCAGTCACAACTTAAGCAACTTTGGTGATGAGCATGTTTTCTGTCAGTAATGATTTGTTAAATATTTCTGAAAATCTACAGTACATCAAAGAGGTTGGGAAATGTGATGTAATCTGTTCAATTTGTTTAATTTAAAAATCATGATTTTTAAGATGTACTGTAAATGGTAAAAAAGAAACATACTTCCATCTGACATACAGGTACCGTATATTAAACTTGCAATTGAAAGATGCCATTGCCTACAGAAAACACTGCTGGTGTGATGGGTGTCCACAGGCCTAATCTGCAATTCCTTGTACTGATTAATCATTTCACAAAAATTTAGGCCTAATGCTTAACATTTTATAGAACTGGCAGAAGAAAAAGTGTAAAGCAACTTTAAAGATTTGGCTTTAAGGTCAAAAAAGTACTACTGGGTCATTTTGCAGCAAATATCTATTGAAAAACATTTTCAGTGATTCATTCCTCAATACTCACAAACTGATCTTGGACTGTCAGCTTTAGTCTGTTCAGTAGCATTTCCCCATAATCTTTGGCATTATGGGTTCCATAACAAAGTGCAGGACACGTACTGTACTATTAAGCTTGAGATGCATCCCCTCACTCTATGAACTAGTGAGGTGATAATTATGTGCAAATAAGGGTAAAGAACTTATTTCATCCTCCACAGCACATAAAGAAACAAATGAAGGGGAAAAGACTGAATATTAAGCACAGCAGTATCTATTTCTAACTGCAGCTGGGAGCTGAAATCTTTTTTCAAATGCAGCTACAAACGCAGGATCAAAGCGTTTTCCCCTAAGAACGTTGGTCTTTATGAAACATACCCTTTCCTGCTGGGTTCCTTACAACATATTAAAACTGGTGAGGCTTTCTTGGCCTTCTCTTTGAAAAGTTATTGTACAGAAGGGCATGTGAACAGACAGAAGCTGAACAGAAATAACCAGCATTGTCCTTTAAGCAAATTCCTTGTCAGTACTGAGTGTTGGGTGTTGCGCTAGCTCCCGTGACTGGAGGAATTACTCTACCTCTGTGACAGGATATCGATATCAGCACAGCTATTACCAAGACTTGCACATCGTTTTTAATGTTGTCTGTCTTTTGTTTGCGCACCTCTGCACAGAAAGTCAGATCATTCAGTTCAATTAAAATCATTTAGTCATAAGGTGACTTACCAATTTTTTTTTCAATATTAGGTGTGCTGCTTATAACAAAAATGGTTCTAACTGTCTCACACCAACCAATTATCCTTCTTTCAAGAAAGGTGGTGCAACATACTGTACAAGCGCCCTCTGAGTATGCACTGGCAAGTTGTCTCACTCCCAATAAGGCCCTCAGTTCTGACAGCACCAGTTGATCCTGCCTATCTCCTGACTAGCCCCGATGCTGGTCTGCCCTGGCTGCTTGTGGGTGGTCCTCGAAGACAACTGGACAGAGGCAAAGTCCGTGTGCAAACAGAAACCACACATTTAACAGGGACAAAGGGGCCGTTTGATGAGTTTTGACATACCGCTGGTATGAGAAAAGGTGAGTTAGAAACAAAAATGTCAAAGAGGAAAAAAAACCAGGGCAGACACAAATTTCACATTATTAATCTAAGGCACTACTACTATAGTGTTGTAAATACTTGAGGTGCACAATCACAATTTGAGAAGTAATGTGAGACAGCAGGCTAAATATGCAAGAGCACAGAGCCATGTTGTCACATGGCAAAGCTAACCTTTAATTCTTTAATTCATCTGTTGGCAATTGACATAAGTCAATGTGGGATTGTACATCACTCACTCTGTATTGGTTTCCTATTGTGTTAACACCTGGCTATCTGTAAAGGCATTTTCTGTGAACATTTATACTGATGTTGATGTCAGATAGTAGCTTCACCAGCAAGGCTATAATAAAAAGAAACTATATTCAAGTGACATGTCAAATAATAAGGTAACCTTTTCAGTCAGATTATTCAGTAAACGTTTTTTCAAAAACTTTGTAGTGTGGAATCTTTAGCTTGGCGCTTTTTTAACTGGAATTTGCCCATTACATTAACGATTCAAACATCATTGCTTCTCTGTGACTTCTGGAATTTTATTTTTATCTCAGGCTGTCATAAAGCTTCTAAGCCCAGCAAAGTAAAAATAAAAATCAGTAACTATTTAGCTACAGGTACAGTACACTGTCAAGGCAGAAGAAGCCCTTTGAAGATACCTGGTTTTCTTCTAACCTGCCCAGAGAAGTGATACCATGTGCCACAAATTCGTTGCTCAGCTTCACTTCGTTAACCTTTCTGCTTTTCAAAATGTTACTGGCAAACACTCTCATTTGCTTAGAAGTGCAAATGTACCATTGATTTTTTTTTATTTTATTTTTATTCTCAAATCTCTGCCTAGGAGTTGTTCTGTGATCAAACACAATAACCCAGCTAATGAAGCAAACCTGCTACATCCTCCAAAATAAATAATACTGGCAGCATAGTAATGCCGGGCTTGGCTTGACTGGGGCTCTTTGTGGAGTGTTCAGCCCCTGTAGCTTGTGAACCCAAAAAACCTCAGCAGAGAAAACAAGTTGAGGTTGATTTATCTCTTTGTGCCACAGTGCACCCGGCTGATCCAACGCTTGGTCAAACCAGATTAAGTTTGCTCAGAACAGACCTTCAGGCCAAAGCAGCTTGGCAAGATGCCCTGATTGGTCTCTATAGCCGAACAGAGGATCTGGCCAGGATGTCTAATCAGAAGATTCATATTTGCTTTTAGTGTGCCCTCTGTGCAAATTGGGAATGGCATTCAGTTGATGCTGAAATTGGTCCTTTAATTTAGAGAAAAAAGGCTGACAATTGGAGACTATCAATATAAAAAAGGCCTATGCTTTCTTAGATTGTCTACAGACAGTTGGTGTAAGGAAGATGTAACAGTTAATAAATGAAAGAATACTGTATTTCAACATATTTACAAAACAGGCCCTCACACAATGCTGTGATGATGACAGCTCTCAGTGGGAATAAACACACTGGCTAAAATAGAATGCAAGCTAACGACATTCAACATGGTAAAATAAGCACATGAATATTTTACAGGAGAAACAATATTTTTAGGTAGTGGGGAAAGTAGGAATTGGATGGTGATACTGCGGTCTTGAGGTTTGCCATATTGACTTCATTCAGGCGGCTTTGGAGCGGGTCTGGGAAAGCACTGTTTCGACAATGAATCGTAAAGAAGCAAAAAAAATCACAGGAAGTATTTTTCCATTCATTATCGTTAACTCTTGGTATGGAAGAATAGGGCACAGGGCCAGGCTACACCCTGGAAAGGATCGGCAGCCAACGGCAGCAGAATAATTTTTGTCATGGAAAATCCTGGACCTTCTGCCTGGTACACTCCTGACAAAATGCACATTGGGATTTTTTTCTTTTGCTTGCATTATTAAAGCTTCTTCCACTGCACTGCCCAATTCACTCCCCACATACAAGAACTAAAAGGTTTTCTGAAAACAGAGGCCTCTGATGGCTGGCCCTGGAACACTGTCACGAATCCTGTACATAATGTTCATTCTTGTATCTGCAAAGGAATTCATACAGACCTAATAAACTGGCGCAGATTCGTTTTCCAAAGCGCTGTAGTAAAAAGTGAACTATCCATCTCATCCAAAATGCAAACTCGACATCTTTAGCATTAAACATAATCAATATATTTTCAGTGGAGACAGCATATTGGGTGAGTCATTTCACCTATCTGAATAATAACACTGTGTATCTTTTTTTCTGCTCAACAAAACCACATCCCTAACCCGCTGAAATATATCTTCAGCAGGTACCTGCGAGTCACACAGATTTTTCATTTCTCCAGCCTCACTGTCTGTCAGTGGCCTTGTCAAGAGGAAGTGTGAGCATGTGAACCGAGGTTGAGAACGAGACTTTAATAGAACATACTCATGTACCACCTGCAGTCTCTGGGGCATCATCAGCTGAAAGCCTGTGAATCTAGGGCATTGTCTTTCCTATCCATGAGGTCATCGTCTACTCCAGTCCCGGATCACTGCTGGTGTTCTCAGTCTTTCCTCTGAGAGAAGGCAAGCATTTAACAATCTATCCCTCTGCCTTGATGAACTGTTCATTTTTTGCTGATTAATTTGCTGATAACTTTTCATCCACATTTGAGTAAAATTTGTAGCTTTTGCAACCCTGCATCCAAGCTAAAAGTTGTCACGGTCGACATCCGTCCCCTAGAGGGCGCTCCACTACTTTCTTGTCCCTAGCTCCTTGTGATTGTTTGTCCCCCCCGTTGTGTCTTGTTTGTCCCTCTGTTTAATCCTAGAGCCTCCAATGCTCAGGGCTCAGCTTTAGCATATGGGCATCATGAGGGCATAGGCCTCATTCCCAACATTTCCCGTAACATAAACCCTTGTTTGTTTTCACCGTAGCACGTCTCCCTTTCCTCCAGACTCTACCGCTCGCATAGGGTCTCATTACAAACCCGAGGCAGATTGCAGAGCCATTCAATGACAAAAGTGCTGCTTTTGTCATTGTCATCTGCTGTCCAACCACCAAGTGGAATAATCCTACATTGCACTAAATGTAAAGTAAACATTTTTCCAGTCTTATCTTCTCGGTTGGTAAGTACAGAAATATATTGACAGCCATGAAGATGTGGAGATAGCACTATTTCTATAAAGAATATTATACTGCAAAATAATCTGAATTTTTTGTGCCTCTGTTGTCTGGTATTTTGCATGGTGTTGTCCAGTTAAAGAAGTATAACAGAGGGGTCAAATGGCGTATACTATACTGCATACTTAATAAAAAAAAGTTAGACTGAGTCATACAGTGCCGTGCAAATGCCCCTTTCAATGATATCCGATTTTGCTGAATCTTAAATGATTTATACACATATTTTAACACAAAACAGACATTGTTAGAAAAGGGCAAATACCTTTTTAAAGCACCGCCAGAGTAAAGTGTTGTCTTGCCATTAATAAGCACAATTCCCAACATGGCGTACAGTACCTACTGTATCAAAAAATGGAAAACAGCAGGACTTTTGTAGGAAAGCGTGACATGCAGCTTGCGCGCTCTTGCTTCATTAAATGTGACGAACTTTCGTTTGGTGAAGAGAATACTACTCGGGTGCAGATGTGGCCGTGCCCGACATGAACCTCTCCATTACAGACGACTGTCCCTATTAACGCCTGTCATCAAGGGTCCCCTGCAGGCTCTGTCGCTAGCAGAGTCTGTTTAATTTAGATTAGGGTTACTTCTCCAGCAAGCGTCTCTGGCTGTGTAAGTGGCAGGGCTTAAAAGCATTATACAAATGTACTATTCTTGTCACCCAGAGAGACTTTCAGATAGGGCTGTCTGGCACATTACGCAAAGTACAGAATCTCACCTATAAACCACCGTAGGCACAATCCATCTGGGAGTTTACTGAGAGCTCTGTCACACACTGACCTTGATAAGTGAAACATGCCTAAAGGTATGACAACAAAGGCATGATTCCATTGGTCTTTATTTACTCCAGCTGAGAAAGGAGTAGCAACCAATTAGGATGTGCTACCAAACTAGACAGTCATACAGTATCAACATGAGGCTTCAAATGTCAAATGTTCAATTGCCACCTTTTAAGTTTACAAGCAGAAACTAGTGCTCCGAGACTTGGAATCTGTTTCATCCCCCCCAATATGTTAATGATATGACGATGTGTTGCGCCATATGCTCATTAATCTATCACATGAAGATAATAGATCCATCCATTTTCTAACCATGTCACCCAATTCAGTGTTGCGGGGGAACCGAAGCCTAATCCCAGCAAGCAACGGGTGTGAAGCAGGATACACCCTGGATGGGACGCCAGTCCATCACAGGGCACACTGAGACACAAACACACACATACTCATGCTCGCACCAGGGACAATAGTCCCGCTAGCCAACTCGCCTACCAGTATGTCTTTGGATGTGGTAGGAAACCAGCCAAAAACCCATGTGGACACAGAAAACATATTGTACAAACTGCACACAGACAGCACCCAGGGCACCAGCTCTGCCAGGCAGTAATGCTAACCACTGCACCACTGTGCCACCCCACATGAAGATAATGACACTCTTTTTTTTGTTTTGTTTATGACTTATACTCACTGAATCTATGAAGGATGTTAAGAGAATTGGATTAGAAGACAAAAAGTATTGATTTGTGTGCCAGCTTCCAGCTTCACAGTAACTTCCCTAACAAACAGCAACACCTGTCCAACAAAGGCCCCGCTACTTCTAATCAGGGCACAATAAAAATGTAGATGAAGAATTCTAATCAATATATTAAACAGCTACAGAAAACTACAAGTATTGATTAAAGCATTTCACATCTAGTCAAGGTCAGGATTCAAACACACCTCATTGATCGTGAATTAGGTGCCTTATTTCCTGATCCTTTTGGATTTCAATTATATACCTGTGGAAAAAATGACAGCTTCTATGAACTGAGCATACACTGTAGTGCCAACAACCCAATGTTCTACTGTTTGAATAGCGCAGTTACATACAGTGCCTTGCAAAAGTACTCAGTTCTGACATTTGTTGCATTAAAGGTTGCTGTCATGACTCTTTAATGGAGTTTATAACAGAGTTTTGGAGGGAAGGTTAGATCCTAAACACTTACAGTATGATAATACTTTATTGTCTGAATTCTCAGAAATTTGTCTTACATCAAAGCAGCTACAGCACGTTTTAAACACACAGAAGCTTACAAAACACGCAAACATTACATTAAAAATAAATTCAACATTACATAACAGAAATGAGTATGTATCAACCCATACATACTCATTTCACACCAATCCTACAAGAATTTATACAACGACATCTGAACCCAGTACATTTACTCCCCATATCATACTAGGCCCATATCATGACATTTCATCTTGCCTATGTATATAAACCTCATGCCCAAGACTTCCCTTCTTTCATCCCTCCCATCTACACCCTTAAAGCAACTCTCCAGCTCACTCCTTGCACTACTGAGAGGCAGTTTCTGCAGCCTGATCCTCACGAATAGTCTGCCATTCCCTCTCCTAGGAAAGTCACACTAAAAAGCTTTACATACTGGTATTTGCCAAAATCACTTGAGTACACGAGTAATACAAAGTATATCGAAAGCAGATGTTTCCACACAGGTGTGGTTCCTGAGTTAATTAACCAATTAACATCCCAGCTTGCTCAGGGACATGTATACAAATGTTGAGCAGGCCCAGTTGCCCATTATTTTGCCTGCAGTGGCTAGAATAAGAGATCTTGGTGACTTTGAAATAGGGGTGATTGTTGGGGCACATTTGGCAGGACCTTTAGTGAGGAAGACTGCTCAACTTGCTCATGTGTCATAAGTGGCTAAGGTGATGCTGTCAAGAAAGTCTGAGGGAAAGACATCATCGACTAGGAGCACATTAGAGCTCATCCAACGGAACTAAGGGATGCGGGATGATATCACCTCCTTCCTGGTGGCCTACCACACATGCAGATAGGCCAAGCATTCTCGATTCACCCCCTGCTGGGCAATTACAACGTTTCACTACTCCTCAATGCCCTTGGATTTCATATCCGTGGATTTCATCACGGGGGATGCGTGGTGATAGTTTCTCAAAGTCTACCCACTTCATCCCTCTGCCCAAGTTGCCATCTACTTCCCAGAGGAAACATTCAGACTCCATGGCCTTCCATCTGATATAACTTCCAACCAGGGGCCCCAGTTGATCTCCAGATTCTCCAGAAGGTGAACCTCTCCTCTAGATGCCGCCTGGAAAGTGTACTGTTATCAACCAGGGCCTGGAGATCAACCTTCATTGCTATGTCTCCAGCTTTCAAGAGGACGAGGCTCAACTGCTTTTTTGGGTGGAGCTTTTGAGAAACATCCTGCTCAAGACCTGCACAGTAACCTCACCTTTTGAGGCTACCAGCCTCCTCTCCTGAGCTACTGACATCCCTGCCACTGCAGGCGCTGCTCATAATCTTTACAAAGTGTGGAACTGGGTGCACCGTAACCTGGCGAAGGTTGCCCAAGGGCAGAAGAGATTTGTGAATTGCTGCAGACACACCATACCTCCTTTTCCACGGAGGTAAAAGCCGTGGTTGTCATTCGCGTACCTGTGCCTACGAGATCCCTCTCTCATGCTGGCCCCCCTATTTTACGAGTCTCTTCTGAGTCCTGAAAAGGATCAACTAGATCACCTATCAGCTGGATCTTCCCCTTCACCTCGGGAAGCATCTTTCATCGACCTCCCACGTGTCGTTCCTCCAGCCAGCCGCCACGTGCTTCCAATGTCACCATCTCCCACTGGCCCATCGGTTCCCCCTCCAGGATCTTGGATTCCCGCTGGGTTCTGGGAAGTGTGCAGCGCCAGTTCCTGCAGCCTCCCCCTCTAGTCTCATACCGCCTTCCCTGAACTTCTCACACCACCCTTCTCCTGCATTAGGATCCTTCCTCCAACACAGGCTGATGCCCCCTTTGGGTGTGTTCGGTCGGCAGTCCATTCAGTATTTAGCTTAGCCTCTGGAATAAGAGCAGAACTATCCTTTCTTTCACATTCCCGTGAAATGCTATATTGATTCACTCTGCATCTTGCCTTCTTTATGTAGCCACTTATTTTCTAAGTAGTTCAGGTGGGGAGCTGTGTCAGCATGCGAAGGCTGCAAAGGAACAAGTGATAGGTTTATTCCCTGCTGAAAAGAGAAGAAAGAAGACGTTTCGGCTGTGGAGCCTTCATCAGGTGTTAGCCAAAACCGTTGTGTTTGCTTTCTTCTCTTTTCAGCATGGAATAAACCTATTACTTACTTTCTAATCCACACCTTAATGTGAAGCCAGAGTCACGGGGCACAGATGAATCTATTTTCACATTGAATTTGACACCATCCTAAGGGAAAAGCCTGCAGCATGGGTAATGGGCTTGTTCTTCTCCAGACCGAGACAGTGCAAATTACTTTTGCCAGACCCTCTGCGTTTGAGGATTTCCCCGGATAGCACTCTGCCATTCAATGCGATTGTTATCATTATCACTTTCTGCGGTAAGGAGCCAGGAAGGGGGTCTGGCCCTTTCCTCTAGAAGACCCTCTCCCCTGGTCAATACCATTAGTATTCCAATTGAAATTCCTTTAAAGGAAATTCATTTTTCTGCAAATGTCTATATCGACGATTCATCTTTTAAAATTATTTGACAATTTTGCCAAATTACCGCTGGATTATCAGAAAAAAGAATATTTGGAATCGTCCACATCTGTTTTTTTCCTCTCAGTATGCATCAAGTGCATTAAAAATCTGTATGGCGGTCACAGCCCCCTCTATGAAACCAACTAAAACATAGGAAAAAGTCGTTTGAAAACCTATATGAAAAACTTACAGTTTCTGGTTAGTTCATTTTTAATTGGTGCCATTGCCTTTGACACTGAATCACTGCTTGCCATTGAAGGGCTCATTAAAAATGCAAAGAGCCTAGCATGATGTAGTAAGGAGGACTTTGTGCGCGCTGTTTCATCTCCAGCACCTCATTGCTGCCTCCTTTGCTGCTCAGTGTACAGACTGGAAATGGCGGAGCTAGTTAAGTTACAAACAAAAGCTACAGTATATACAACAATCTAAGGGTCAGAATATATTATCCCAATGCTATATGTTTCTCATTAGTTCTGGCATAGTAATGAATGGTGACACTCCACTCCTACTGTACAGCTTTAAAACAGCATGACATCTATAGCCCAGAGTACATGCTTGTATTGCAATATCTCCAGACCCCAGCGCTGCACAGTACACGGTAGGGTGAATCCGAATAAAAGGCAGTAAAGGCAAGATGGCAAGCAGAGGAGCAGGGAAAGCAATCAGTTTGCCGTGAGGGAGGAAGAGGCAGCAGAGTGGAAGAAGTTGCACTCCCTGGTGAGGAGCACGGTAGGGGAAACAGCGCTTGGGGAAGTAGCTGAAGCAGCAAATCTGGCAGCTACAGATGGAGCTAGAGGACAAGGAGAGCCCCAGAACACGGCGAGTAACGTGCTCGAACAGGGGCCAGATGCAGCGGGAATCGTGCGCACTAAATGAGAGCAGGGGATAGCGAATGTTTTAAAAAGCAAATTATGCAAAGAAAATCCAAAAGTAATGTCGTGTCTGGACTAAAGAAGGATTTGCTGCTACATCACCCATGACAGACGGAAGAGCTACACGCAGTTTCAAACAACACACGTGATCACCAGAAAGCCATCCCAATATGCAACAGCAAATTGTTTTCCATTGCTTCTAATTTACATGTGCATGTTATCACTTGTTTTTCCATTTGCTTGTTCTTCTGTCACCAGGGGTGATTTTGTGACAGGTTTCTTTTTTCTTGTTATCTTTGTGTAAAAAAACACATCATCAAAACTACCATAGCTTAAGCAGAGAAAAAATGCTTTTCGTTTTGTTTTGAGGAAGCAATTTAGGAAAATCCCTAACAATCCGCTGGTCCATAAATTCAAAATAAAATTTAAAGAAGATTTATCCAAATTTAAATGTGTGCATTTCTCTTTTAAAGGCTTTATATTTTTAAAAATCTAAAAACATAAAGCAAAGAAAAATCTCGCTATAATCATGATACTGTACAGTTGAGGTCCTACTTTCTGCAATCCCATTCTAGGAAATGGTGATTTTATTGTATGTGACATGCTGAAATTGCATTACTCCACAGAGCAGAATAGCAAGGGAACACAAAAGATATCTTTCAGCACCAATTACACTGGAACCACTTGAAATAGAGTAGCAATGTCGAAACACTTGTAGAATAACTGTAAAAGCTAATAATAAATCACTTTTAATGCACATTCCCAGAAATGCTAAACATTTACAAATATTACAGTACATCAAAATTTACCATTCTTATACCAATCTACAACTTATACCAGAACAAAATACAATTAAGTGAAAGAATGTTCCACAATTTGTTTGCATAGTAGGTTAAGCAAGGTCAGCCCACAGTCTGAGAAATTATTCAAAAGTGGAGTACTTTTGCCCCCTTTTCACAACATTTTAAAATCTGAATGTTTTGATGGAAATGGGATAGAATGAAGATAATGAAACACTGTGCATCAGCCATCTACACTGAGAGGTTGATATGCAAAGGAAGGGGAATTACTAAAGAAAGACTGTAGAATACAACTTTACAACTTTACAAGTTTGCTTTAAACGAACAGCACACTGCTCCTCTGTTTAAATGCGGACAGTTGCTGTTCTGTAAGAAAACACAAAAGCCTTTTTAACATACATATCAGAATATATTTCAGCTAACTTCAAACCATTTTGATTAAAAAAAAAGTTTTGCTGAAGCTTGATCAAAATCTGCAAAACGCTGTCCCCTTGAGGACTTCGTTTAAATTGTCTTGGCAATTTGGTTCATCTAAATTTGGCAAATCTCACCTGATTTTTTTTTGCTTTCATTTCAAAGAACTCCCTTGTGCTGGATCTTCCTGAAAAAGTTTTTTTAACCTCATAAAAGTTATTTTTTGATCCCTGATTACACACTTGAAAGCTTTGACCCAAACAGCCTGTCGTTTTCTTACGTTTTCACAATAGTCAGGAGCCTCTTTACTGCTTTGCACCGAACTGTTGCAAAACACGTAAAACAGAAACACTGTGCTGGTCTGAGGAATCAAAGGAACAATTGTTAACTCAAGCATTTCATTTTGTGTCTGCGTTTTTTGTGTCCATACATAGTTTACAACTAACAATGATAAGTGACTTGATCATACTGTGCAGAAAAAAAAGGAAAGCCATAAGAATGTTTGATTTCTAATTTTCAGATATAATCTTCTAAACTGTCTTAAGCAGCTCAAGGGTGCAGTGGTTAGCATTGCTAATTTGCAGCACTGAGGCCTTGGGTTCAATTCTGGACTTGGGATACTATCTATGTGAAGCTTGTATGATGCCTTTGTATTTGTGTGGGTCTCCTCTGGGTGCTCTGGTTTCCTTCCACAGTCCAAAAACATACCGATAAGTTCATTGGCTTCTGGTAAAAGTGACCCCAGGCTGACCTGTGATGGACTGGTGTTCCGTCCAGCAATACCCTCTGCCTGTGGCTCATCAGGATAGATCCAGCTCAGGGAGAGGCAGGTAGAAAATGGATGGGTGGATAAATTGTCTAAGTTTCATGGAACTTGATTTTGCTCATTCTTAATTAATAATGACCTCCTCTTACAATGTAAAAACTGGACAGAGCTAGCGAAGAGATTACCCTCTTATAAGAGGACATTTTCAAAATAGAGTTGTTGAAAAGAAACAAAAGAAATGTTGTTTGATTAATTTGAACATTTATAGTCTAGATTGACGTTTAATGTATTTTGTGTACTAGGAAAAACAAGCATGACATTTTCCATTCAATGGCAATCTTAAAAAATACAATAATTGATATTTAGCATGTAATATCATTTAATAGCATTATAGATTATAGCATAGAAATATGATATCGAGTTCTATAATTTGTTAAATAACAGTCTCTTCTGGATTGTCCTTTTATCCAAAGCTGTCAAGCAATTTGAATTACACGGCACTTCTTTGCAAAAAGCTAAGATTTTGTTTGTGTACGCCTCTGGGGAATAAACACATCCCCCTTGTAAACAGATGTGCCTTTGATAATAGACTAATACATGGCATAACATCATAGACTCCTCTGGTGAATCTCTCACCACTGAAAAGCAAAACAAATCATTTAAGAATAATTACTTTCTTAGAATATTGTAGCTGCTAATTGTATTGATTACATGATGTAAATTAGTTCATTTTCAACTACATTTTCAATTTCCTCTTGCACTAGCACCAGGCTTTCAATAAATGGTTTCGAATTGCATTTACTATCTACCTTAAGGTCCTAACGAGTAACCCTTATGTTTGCATCACATAAACTGCAATCATATTGCTCACAACATTAAGAACGATCCGTGCCCACATCAACTTATTTATCTTCCGTATGCATAGCATGGTCTTCGGGATGTTAAATATATTCTAAATGAGCTTGGTTCATCTTGAAATCAGTTGCCCTCTGCAGTTTTCTTTGTAATATCAATATCTTCTGCCATTTGAACATTGTGGAGATTATAAATAGAGAGAAAGACAGGTGTGCTGTGAGGAAGGACCATTCCCACTGGGTCATGTGCACATTCACACTGCCTCATATTCCTGGCCATGAAGCAGTTGTCCCGCTGGCCAAGCAGGAACATCCAAAGATCTAAACTGCCGATACCTCCGAACCATTTGACCTCAAACACAATCATATCATTATTCTTACTCTCACTGAATACACTGCTGCCTTCACATTTATTTCAGAGTCTGTCCAATTCTACTGAAGTGGACGTTCTTAACCACAGTTTGGGAGAGATAACAATAGACAAAACACCATGATATTTTAAATCATTACAGAATGTCTCTCTACTGTTTATATCTCTTGCAAACACCTCCTTTCGCATACTGTACACCAATTCTTCAATGCTTAGCCCAGTCGTCCAAGTGACAAAAATAAAAGAGAAGGTTAAAGAAAGAAACACTGAAATCACATTTCTCACATTTTGCCTCTTGCATTAATCGTCTCTCTGTGGCCCATGCTTAAAACAAAAAAGAAGGTAGGAGGAAACAAGATGGAGGAGAGAAATGTCCTCAGTCTTGCATTCGCCTTCCGCATTATTCATTTATACAACTGTGCCCAAAACTACAAAAAACAGAAATACACATTCTATTTTCTGTCTCGTGCATAATTCAACATGTGGACCATGCTCCACACAATTGAATTGAGACAAAAACTAAGTGTCACTGCATAAGATTTTTAAACTGAACACAACAAAACAACCCAAGATCAAAGGAAAGAAAATCAGCTGTAATCTCTTTTTCTCTCTATATATATATCCCTATACGGTATGGATCTCCAGATTTCCTCAAAGAATATTTGAGCTTAACCAAGAATCTCCAGCTTCTCATAATCAACTTGCTGTTTCATCTTCCTCTGCTTCCTCTTTGCTCCTACTGCATCTCCCATTACTGGATCCATGGCATCAAAGACTGGACTCTAGTTAGTTTGCAAAACACTCTCTGTATTCAGCATGTCTCCAGCATCCAACGTGACCCAATCACAACTCGCCTGGCACCTGCCGGCCTGTGTTCTTCCCTCTCGGTACCCGCGGCTCCTGATGCCACCTCCTCGACTCGACCTCCGTCACAGTTTTCAGGCATCCTACAGCTTTTATTGCCTGTCTTTCCTCCTGTCACTGTCCCTGCCGTCCAACGCGACCCAATCAACACCCTGGGTGTCTCCCATCCTGGGTTCCTCTGACTGGACACGGCTGCTCCGCACACTACCTCCTTGGCCCCTGGGTCTGCCCAGAGTCTTACCTCAGGCTCAGTTATTACTTAAGTTTCCGTATTTAAATTATACCCCCATCCTTATTGCTGCCATTCTTTGGGGTCTCAATTGGAAATAAACATTTGTTATCAAATGGCTTTCTATTACTAATTGATATTGTTACAGGCTATGGTAGGTGACTATGGAAGCGTCTTTAAGAATCAAGAGACAGTGGGTAACAACCCAGTGTCAACATTTCCACTTTCTAGCGCTTCAAACCAAAGGGTGTCTATTGTGTTGTGCTGGGTGTAAGAAACATCAATCAACAGAATCTTCTGGTTCTGTAGATCAGAGAGACACAGGGGAAGGGATCAGAAGTGAACAAGAAAGGAGACAGGAGGACACAGAACATAAAGCTTGTGCCAGGCAAGAGGTCCTTGTCCAGATTATCCATATGGACCAGGTTACAGCTAAGGAAGTGGAAATGTTGACACTAGGTAGGTGTTACTCATTGTATCTAGACACAACTCCCATATTTACCTCCCATAGCCTGTAACAATATTTAATCATATACAGCAGTAATGCAGTTCATACTCCATGTGTCACGGACGTCCAAAGGGACTAACCGTGGGGAGCAGGAGAGCGGAAAAAGACCCATATGCGTAGCGGCGAGACGGGAAAAAGGCCCGGGCTCATTAGTGCAAAGAGTTCAAGAATGCCGTATAGAAACCTATGCCCTCAGGGAGCGGACGTGGGGCGCCCTGGTGCTAGGCGGGTCTCAGGACATCCGAACGTCAATGCTGAGCGAGGACAGAGTGCAAGACCCGGAAATATATAGCCCAAGGGAAAGAGAGGGACAGGAAGGACAGCAGACCGGAAACTAGGGACAGGACAGAGAAGGAGCTCCCTCTGGCTGCAGAGGGCGTGACACCATGCTATTTACACATTGGTGATGCTCTCTGTGGTTTCCAGCTTCTCATTTTGTTAATACGAATGGTCTCACCACGTCCTGTAGCTGGTTCCTCTTTCACCAAAACATCAAACATCAATAAAAATCTCTATTTGTCATCAAGCACTTTGATGGTGCAGCCTTCTTGGCAGCTCAGTGCAGTATTCTTGAACACCTACTTAAGAGGAGGTCTCTGGTTCTCAGAAGCATACATCCGAACCAATTCTGACATTCGGAAAAGGGGCATTGCTCCAGCTTTTTTACATAGTCGTGTGAATCTCTGCATTTTCCCAATGTCTGAACCTTCCTTCCACCTCTCTAGCTGCATAGGGTGGTTTTGGGGGTTCAAAGCCTCCTCGTCCTATGGCCAGGAGGCTGCCCCTTAGCCAAGCGGATGAGGCCAAAACTCATTATACTTTCACACACACTAAACATTTCCAAAGCATCTGATTCCCGGATGGCATTTATTCCTCATGAAACAGAAGTTCTTAACTGAATTTCAGGAGGGATAACAGCAGACAAAGCCAATGTCACCCAGCTGTTTTAAATCCCAATCATGACCAATTTAAGATATTTATGTATATCTTACACACACCTCTTCTCACACTTGGATACACACATCGCACTTCAACACCACCTCCAGCTTCGCAGCTGCTCTTGAATAACTCTTCCCTCTGCTCATCCCGTGGCCAGGAGCCTCCCCCTTATCCAAATCGGTTTAAGCCACAGCTTAGTAAGTAAATACTTAATAAACATTTACAAAGCATCATCATCATTCTTGGATGTCACTATTCCTTGTGAACTGAAATTAAACCTCAAATCCTATTTGATTAAATGAGGTCAGGACCTGCTTTCAGAAATGAATTCCCTAAGCACGGAATGGATGGAGCAGTTGTTTTGCATAACTTTCTATTTTTAAGACATTCTTGTTTTAGCTCACCATTTAACACGTTTCGTT
Organism: Lepisosteus oculatus; assembly: GCF_040954835.1. NCBI lineage: Eukaryota > Metazoa > Chordata > Actinopteri > Semionotiformes > Lepisosteidae > Lepisosteus > Lepisosteus oculatus. The sequence continues at coordinate 41,200,161 of NC_090701.1, forward strand.
TTCGTTGCAGTTTTTCAGCTTACTGCAAAAATAAGTCATTTCATATTGCCTGCTTCTACAAAGCCTTCCTTGGAACTTGAAACCAGAGGCTTATGAATCTCTGCAGTAGGTGGACTGGCCACCACAGAAGCGTTCTCCCTACAGTATGTATTCTGCATTCCTTAACTGGGACCGACATATTGTTCCAGTTATACAACCCAGTTCTCCAAAAAAGAGACACATATTACGCAGGTTCCAATTAATATTAGACACACTGTGAAAACGTCAAAGTGTCTTAGGCATCCCTTACGAACATGCACATTATTATCCTGCATCACAGGGCTTGAGCAGTCACTCTCATTGATAAAGGAATGAAGACTCACAGGAAAGTACAGCAGCAAAGCTCCAAAAAGGATGGCCTCCAGGAGAACTAAACCAGACGCTCTGATACTCTGGAACAAAAGAGAAAGCAGTGTCAATTTTTACTTCTTTAAGTTGCGCCTTCTGCTGTAGCTACACTGCAGCATGGTGTAGAACACACTGAAGGTTACACATGAGAAAACAATTCAGCCCATCTTCCTGATTTGGTTGCCAATAGATTATCGATCCACAGTTTTCATCCATTCACGAAGGACTGCTTCGTGCCCTCGATGTTTCGTGAAAGGAAACATCGAGTCTTCAGTCCCTGTCCCGATGCACCTCCTCTTAGGATTTTTACTCTTGTCCTCATTTGTTATATGAAATTACTGCTGATAAAGACAAAAAGTGGATGCGATATACAGTATGCTATAAATGTTTTATCACAAACATAAAACCATTAGATTTCACCACCCATGGAACAGAAATAAAACAGAAAAATTGATTTTCAGTCTCAAGGAACGTAAGTGGGTTATTAGTGAGCACCAGCACCACAGCTATATATAGACATGAAACCCTCCATGGTGCTGTTGTCGTTCCTGGCAGGTACTGCTGCACTTCAGCTCTCTGTTAACATCCTGTATTAGCCACCACCCAAGGCCATACTGAGAGCCTGGTTACTGCCGCTAATCTGTGTTCTTCTTCACTTTTCACTACGTGCCACACTATGAGCCCTTGTCAAAATTTTGCATCCAAACTTTATAGGAGAAGATTTCAAGAATGTATTATTTCTTTGTGTGTCCAGCACACTTTATATTTTCAAAAGTCAAAAACAGCACAAAGAGGCAGGAAAGTTTAAAACTGCATTAAAAAGCTGTGGAGTGTGGTTAAAATATCCACAAATACAGTTCATCAGTAGGAGGGTTGTATAGGAGAGGGGAGGATTAACTGGAAATGAATAAAGAGTACTGTGTTGGTGTCTGCCAGAGCTTTGCTGGTGGAGTCAGTATGTGGCCTTAGCGCATAGGATGCTGGAAAGATGAAGCTAATTGGGAGACTTCAATTACTGAAAATAGCAGAGCACTACATATGTTTTTATTGCTGCTGTTTTGGCTGTGCTCTTCCTTGCACTCTTATGCTGCTCCACTATTCTGGAGCTATGTTATCCTTTTTTGTGACGTTTGTCTGGTGCCATCGGAAAAATGGGAAGCTGTGTTAGCAGGTGCCAGGACCATGGCCCCGTTTGTTGGAGTGGGTTTGTGCTTTTGGGCACAGGCTTGTTCTGTCACCGGGAAGACTCAGTTCAGTTCAGCCGCTGCAAAGCTGAAGCCTTTGCACAAGGTAGACCTAAGTAAAGAGGACCAAATTCCATCCTGGAGGCTCTTTCAGTTGTAGAACTCCCACCAGTAAGTCACAGCCCGCAATGCTGTTCGATTACAGACCGCGCTGTGAAGTCATTTGCTTAGTGCCAGACAGGCTATAGAAGAGAACATCTTTGGGACCTTAACTGACCATTACCGCAAGACTTGAACTGCTTAAGATAAAACATGCATTCCACAGAATACTTCTTCTCGACTTGTTATGCTTTAAGTGTAACTGTTTTAAGCTAAACCTCTCTTAATACCAGGTAAAACATCTGAGTTCAATAAAAATCTTATCTCTAAAAAATGAGAGAATATGCTATGGATGTTTTGTGTTGAGCGGTGGAATTACGTTTCTGGAGGGAAATTATTTTGCTTGGTATTATTTTTAAGGATGGATTGTTTTTGTGAAAGAGAACATTATTTACTGAATGAATGGAACATGTATTGACTATTTCACTTGCAGTGTGTGCAACAGTTAGTCTTTTTCCCTGTTGTTTTTTGTTCTGAAGAGATAGTAAAACATCATTAGGCATTAACAGGGCAGGATGTGGTCCTGCCTAACTCAACCTTATTGGTAGATTTGGTTACATGGTAGTCATCTACCATGTAACCATGGCGGAGCGGTGGCTCTGTGGCTAAGGATCTGCGCCTGTGACTGGAAGGTTGCTGGTTCAAATCCCGTGGCTGGCAGAGGAATCCTACTCCGTTGGGCCCCTGAGCAAGGCCCTTAGCCCTAACTGCTCCAGGGGCGCCGTACAATGGCAGACCCTGCGCTCTGACCCCAAGTCTCTGTGTCTGTGTCTCCATGGAGAAAAGCTGGGGTATGTGAAAAAATGCATTCCTAATGCAAGAAATTGTGTAGGGCTAATAAAGAAACATTAACATCTGAAGACAGTGTGCCCTTTGAAATGCTTGGATGTAAAACGAATTCTGAATATAATTTCAGTAAAATGTTACTGGTAAAAAAAAAGAAATACTGAATGAATAATTATTAGAAGATATTTCAAGGCAATTGTATTGTAAAATGTTTTTCCCTTGCGAGACAGCAGGAAACAAAAGGATGACTAGCGAACAAAATGAACAGTGCATACTTGGTGCACTGTTGCAAAACTCACAGGATGGCCTTACGTAAAAATAGGCCCAAATCCCTCAATGACTACGGCATATGATAACTCGGAAGTCTTTTTTCAAAGAACAGAGATACAGCTTGTCAACTGTTATAGAGCTCACAAAGCTTTTAAAGAGAGTACTCTCTGTCTTCAGTTAAGATGGCTTTTTATGATTTTTTTTTCATATGCGTACTTTCCCACAAGTCAGACTATATACAGCAACAATGCACCATTTTTTTCTAATCTGCTGTACATAACATGGCAATTTCTCTTTTATCAAAATATCTGAGAAACTTTTTTTTACGGGAACTTTTTTAAAACATATGTACAGTAAGTTTTTTTTAATTGAAACCAATATACTGTATGTATACACAATATGTGCAGCATATACAGTATGTACTGTACATGATACAGTATACTGTATGTATAGTATATATGGAGCATAACAGACATATGAAAGACCTTGAAGACTGTAGCTTCTCTCTTCTGTCCTTTGACTACCTTTTTTTCTTTTTCTCTTTTTCCTTTGCTTTTCCCTTCCAAATCTCTGGTTTCCTTTTTTCTACTGATTTCTTCCTGTTTTTATATGATTGATTTACACGGTTTGTTAAGGTACCAAGTCTTTCCTGCCATGATGGTTGTTCACATGTATTTATTATTGTACAGTATATGGTGCCAAGTTATAGTCTTTCTGCTCCCTGAAAAACCAATAAACAAATTGAACATGGATTACATTATGTGACAAAGGTAATGATGCTCAACCCAGCGTTGTTTCAAATAAAATGTGAGCAATGCATTCTTAAAACACTGCAGCGCCGGTGGACAGGCTGACTTCACTCTGGCCATCAGTGAGAAAAGCGTTATTTGATTCTCAGCTGCTGCTCTATACTGTTAACTTTTACCTGCCTTTACAACCGGGGGGGATCGTCCTTACATCTGCAAGTATGATTTTCTTCTGACATCTTTGTGATGCCAGACAACAGAGGTAAAAATTCCATGCACTGCAGTCATTCTGAATCACTCAAGCTGAAATCAGTACTAGAGGCTCAGGAAAACAGCTGAAAAGGCTCAGTGCTGTTTTTGTTTTAACACAATTGCCCTTTCTTTTCTATTAGACGGTGGGCCCAAGGCTGGTTCTTTACTACCGTTAACGTTTATGCTTCTACTGCATAAAATAGCATTAAGGCCTTCAAGTCTAATTTCACTTTAACATGTCAGTATACATCATGGTTTGTGACATGAATTATAGACAAAAACACACAATGTTGTTATGAAGAGCCATGGTTAGTACAGCAACTAAAAGGATATACAGAGGCAGTCAAATGTAATAACAAGCTGATAGAACTTTGCCAATTACAGCATTATATAGTGACTTCAGTCAGCCTTTCAGTTCTAAATGGATATAGTTTTTTTAAACCACTTAAGAGTTTAATTCAAAATCCTTGAAGGCTGCTACAGTACATGTTACGTTTTGTGTCGTCATGTTATGTGAGCTAGGTATCTTGTCTCTTAGATGTACAAATTAATGTAATGAATGACATGTAAATGTATGTCATATGAAGTCAAATAAAACATCTGATGCTGAATATTTGTGAAATTCTACTTACTGTATAAAGGGAATGACACAAATACAGTAATTACCATACTATAAATTAACTTAAACTTAAGAACCTCAAAAACACAAGACACTTTTCTTAAATTTCGCACAGATTTATAAAAAAGGATCCAGATGTCATGCAGCAAGTCAAATGATATCATTCAGCTTGTTTGGCCTGCTGACCTCTATTCAGTCAATATAACCACAGTGTGTCATACTGTAGTGCACTGCAGAGATGAGCAAGTCCACACCAATCCACAGAGAGCAATGTTATTGTTCTAATAAGATTTTGCATGAACAAAAATACATTAGTATCTACTTGCTAAGAAATAAATAACATTCCATATACAGTAGCATTTCTCCACAAATACTACAATATGTTTTATGGCATGTTAATGGAGAACAGGGTCTGGCTTTTACAGGTACAATTAAAAAACCTATAGACATACATGAACAGTTTATATTAACACCTTTATAGTGCTAGCGAATGCTAATAAGAGGAACAGAAGATTGGACTTCCCCTGTTTCCAATTATCACTCAAAGCATTCACTAGCAAAAGGCCTGAATAAAAGATCTCTTCTTACCAATCTTTCTCTGTCCCTCATTCTTCCTTAAGGGGGTAGGTTTCTCTTTCACTGTGTCTCCCTCCCATTCCGAATTTTTGTGTTGAAGAAAATTATAGAATGTTGCCACTCTCTTTTGACACCCATGGCACTGAGAATTATCACTAAATTCAGATCCATCCACATTACAAAGAATTTTCAGTTTTTTTTTGGTAAAATCTGCTTCTGACCACATTCAGAAGTTTTTTATTCAATATCAGTCACATACAGTAGGTGAAGTTTCCAGTTTGAACCAAGTGTGGCCTCTAGTATGTACTGTAGCTTTTTGGCTGCGCTTTTTTCAGGGGCGGCCTGGAACTACCTGGAATACACCGTACGTCACACTGTGCAGAGCGTTAAAGAGATATTTTTCAAAGCACCATTGACAAACTCCTGTCAAACCTGCTTTCTATCTTTTGAAAAGCTGCAAAAGGCTAATATTTCCTGGGAAACCACACATTATAAGGCCTTTGAAACTACATACACAATGCGCAGATAACAAGCTCTTACCTTGTTTTTGCGTAAATGGTAAGCCAGCAGCATGCTGATGAAATCCAGCAGCATGCAGACTCCTTGAAAAGAGATGATAGCGTGGCGTAACAGCCCATCCTCCTGTTTATAGCAGGGGGTATCATCTCTACAGTAAGAACATCCTTCCCTGCAAGGCAAGCACTCACTGGCTCCATCAGACAATTCCCCTCTGTACGAAACATCATTATCTGTGTCCTTCCCTGAAAAAGAAAGCAATGTCTTCGTATTCGCCTAATCTGTTGGCTTACGGAAGCGTTCAGCCTCACAACAGCAAACATCTTAAGCATCATGACAGTGTGGATTGTTTTCTATGTACAGCATATTTATAACACAGCAACAACACAGCATATTTATAACACAGCAATAAAATGCAACTGTAGAGTTGCGTATAAGCAATACATTTTGACACACTGCATTTAAGATTCAATACCAAGTAATTGGAATATCAAGCAATATTTGTTTAGCCAACTTTAATTGCCAAAAATATCTTTCATGTTTCACGGACCCTCAGTTATGCTAGAAGAAAGATGTTTATCTGTTGTCTATTACTTTATCAAACACAGTGCAAAAATATAGTATACTGTTTATCACTGCATGTGTACAGTATAATTCAGATTTACCTCCAAGATGTATACAGAAATCATTGTTCCTTTAATTTCATTTTGTTTAAAATTCTTTATCAATGGAAATAATCCAGTACAAATGTCACAGTAGCACAGTGGTTAGCATTGCTCCCTTGCAGCTCCCTTGGTGCCCTGGGTTTGATTCCGGACCTGGGATGATATTTGTGTGTGGAGTTTGTAAGTTCTCTGTGTCTTTGTGTACATGGAGAATACTGTGGAGAATTACAGGGATTTGCTTCAGGTTTTCAAAAAATATAAGAAAGAGGAGACAGAGTGTAAAAACATACTCATAGGTTAATTGGTTTCTGGGAAAATTGCCTCTGGTATAAGTGTGTGTGTGTGTTTGTGAATTACAATACCTCTGTATTTTAGACCACACAAACAAGTGATTTTCTATTGATTTAAACAACTCTTTTGGCTGTGTCCATGCTAATATATAGAATTATATATGTGGTTACTGTATTGGAATATATATACAGCTGTGTGCCCCTTAAATAATCTAGATTTGTAATAGGAAAGGGGGCTTAAATTTATGTCGCAGCCAAACACCCTGCAGCTCCCAGCTGGCAGCCCACTGAAGCTGAACAGGAGTGAGCCTGGTCAGTACCTGGAGGGGAGACTCCTGGGAAAGCTAAGGCTGCTGCTGGAAGAGGTGTTAGAGAGACCAGTAGGAGGCGCTCACCCTGGGGTCTGTGTGAGTCCTCATGCCCCAGTATAGTGACGGGGACACTATACTGTAAAAAGGAGTCGTCTTTCGGTCAGTACCTGGAGGGGAGACTCCTGGGAAAGCTAAGGCTGCTGCTGGAAGAGGTGTTAGAGAGACCAGTAGGAGGCGCTCACCCTGGGGTCTGTGTGAGTCCTCATGCCCCAGTATAGTGACGGGGACACTATACTGTAAAAAGGAGTCGTCTTTCGGATGAGATGTAAAACGGAGGTCCTGACTCTCTTCAGTTCCCGAAAACAATAAGGGTGTTACCCTGGTGTCCTGGCCAAATTTCCCCCTGGCCTTTACCAATCATGGCCTCTTAATAATCCCCATCTATGAATTGGGGATTTAGAGAATATTATTCTAATTCTTATTATCCCTGACCATTGCATATGTTGATTGTCATTACAGGTGACCTCTTTATCTGCAATGCTTATTTGACGATTTAACACTTCTACTTAGTTTGTTTCTTTGGTCAGTCCTTAGTGTCAAAAATACCCCTACTTTCAGGGTACCCTTTTCCCCAGCTTCAGTATGCAAGGTTAAATTTTAATTGGAGGCTTGGGCATTGCAGTATCAGGTGTCCTTATAGTGCCCACTTATTTCAATTGGTAAAGCAATTTCTCATGTCAGCACCTGACCTGCTGTGTAACTGGAGCACAATGCCTGCCACACCTCACCCAAGGAAGTGCTGCATTGACAGCAGTGGGTGAAGACGTGTTTCCGTCTCTGGTATGAAATACGTTTTATACATGTATATGTGCAAGTTATATGCAATTAATGAATCCCTTCAACATTTCAAGAGATCTCAGGTGAAGCCACAGGAGAAGCCAGTGCCTCAGTTTCCAAAACATTTTTTCTGATGTTCATTACTAGATATGTCTAACTGTGATGAGTGTCAAACTCATTCAGAGAAAGAAAACTACTGTACGACTGTACCTTGTATAATCCTGTCCATACCTTCTGTTTTATTATACTGTATCTCTTGCTCTAGTGCAAGCAAAATTACACCAAATCCCCATCTTAGACACTACAACATATTTGACAAAATATAATGAGATAAAGACAGTCTCTCTCCTTTTTTCCCTCTCATGCTATATTAAAATGTTTAAACCTTATATTATTGCATGTGTTAATAACTCCAACTTGCATTGATATTTTTGGCCGTTTTCTTTCATCCGCCCACAGTTTTGTCAGAAATGCACGTACTCCTGGTAAGAGTTGTTGCAAGCCTATCCAGGACATATCCAGTATGATGCAAGACAAGGTGACACGCTGGACAGGACACCAGTCTACTGCAATGCACACACATGCACAGGGTCAATACTGAATCTCCAATTAACTTAACCAGCTTGTCTGTAAAGGGGTTTCCTGTAAAAAACCCACACAGAAGGTTCCCCAGATGTGCCTCGCACATTGTGAGGTCACAGCAGTAATCACCATGCCACTGTGAGTCTGGTGATGTTCCAGTTTCAGAACATTTTATAGCTGCAGTTCTCACCTCCGCACAAATGTCGAGAAATTATTTTGAGAACTTGTTTTTCCTTGCTAAGGAGATTAGCTGTGGAAATGAGATCAAAAGCAGGCAAAACACTGATTAAAGAGGAATTAGCCCAAGACTCGAAAGATCAGCCTAACTTCTCTTTTAGCTGTGTTTCTCTTTTTTCTTTGGGAACTTTTATTTGTTAAGCTACCAGTTTTAATTTTAGAGCACCCAAGCACAGGAATTTGAGCTAGATAAATCAAGGGCCCCAGAATCTTTTTTGGGTCACACTTCTAACTTAAGAATATGAAGAATAGTAAGAAGATGCTACACACCACCAAAGTGAGAGGTCAATCATAATCCAGTCTTGTACAATGAAATCAGGGATGTACTGTACAGTATGTGCAAAGTAAGAAGTGGTTATGATGGGAAATACCAATTTTCCTCACACAGATTGTAAACAACTATCAAGAAGGTGAGCAGCCGAAACTAAACAATGAACAGTTTCTCCCATACTGTGTTTTTCAGAGTGTCAATTCTTTTTTCCCGATTACAGTCGACTCACAACTTACATGTACATGTTCTCAACTGACGAGGGGGCAGCTTTATGCAGTCAGTTCCAGAGAATAAAATATTGAAAAAATACTCTGAAATATTTGTCAAGCGTGCCTACAAGATCTAGCAGCTAGTGAGTCTATATAGTTGTCTTATTTACTTTTGTTCACTTATATTTAATGTCTTGAATTACAAGAGGTTAGTAGGGTTTTTTATAAGGGTTCACGGTACAAATGGACTATACGCAAATGTGGCTTTACATACTACTCGAAATCGCTAACCCAAACGTAAGTTGTGAGTCAACTGCATTAGGTAGGCCTGTACATATCTAGTCTAGTCTTTTCAAACAATCAAGATAAGAGTACGTCAAACAGAGGTGAGAGATACACTAAGGGAGCTTTGATCATAACATGGCTTGCTTTGAAGCAATAGCACAAGTCTATGAAAATGTTTCTGAACCTTTTCCAACCCTCAGTAGCACTTATATGAATATAAAAAAAGAGCACCACTCCGACCCAGGCACATTGTTATTAAGGTTAGAAAACGAAACAGTGTTCAACCTGTGTTTGCCTTGAAGGGCACGTTGGCCTTATCCCTGGCAGTAACTGATGACAGTGAAACACAGAGCTCTTGCTGAGCCACTCTGACGCTCTCCGTTTTTATATCCTGTACAGTACGTCACACTTGAAAAACTAACTCACACTTGAAATACTGTACTTAACTCACACCACACAGAATTCCCTCTTGAACAGTTTTACAGCAACGCAGCTCAAAAGTAATATAGGTACATTGAAATCTTTCATTCATTTTGTTTTGTTCCCATATGTGACTCTTCCAAAATTGTGATGAACACTTGTTAATGTCTATGATGTGTCACTATTCTGCAGCACGCCAGTTATAAGACACTGGTGTAGAGGTTTTACATGTTATGGAAACATTAACAAATCTCCAGGACTGGATCGTATTCTCCCAATTGTACTTGAGGAAAACTGAAAATTAGTCTTTAAAATGTTACATTTCCGGGTGGCTTCTGGAGTTCCTTGAAAAGGAAGAAGATGAACAGTGGACTACTAAACTCATAACTTAAACTCAAAGAACTTACTTTTGAAGCCATTGACCGACACTCTGCTGGGATGATAAAATCCTTTCTTGCACTGGCATTTATATTTATCCAGAACAAATCCATGGCCTCTTAGTGGTTTGCACTGAAAAAAATAAAATAAAGTGTTTTGAGATCAGATAAACATGTTGTTCAAAGGACATGAATCCCAATACCATAGTTCTCTATTTTGCACTGCATGTTCAAGAGAGAAACAGTTTAATTTCACGTAAATTATTTTTAAACAGTGATCTTAACTTGAGATTTTGAATTTTAGAAAGGCATTACAAATGTAAATAAGGGGATTAGAACCTGATGCATTTTCATAATGCCTATCCATATATTACTATACTGTATACAGTCTATACAGTATATCAATGGGATTTCTTCTCATTGGTCCTGACAAGTTTGCCAGTCCCTCTGAAAACCATCACCATAACATGAACACTGCTTAGCATTCAGGCCTAAAAGTGCCACTTTAGTCTCGTCAGACCACAAGTCTTTCTGCCACATCCCTGCAGTCTTCCAGACGGCGTAATGCTAACTCTTTGGGGGCAAGGATATGGGTTTTTTTTCCGCCAGGGCTCCTTCCTTGCAACTCTCTAATACAGGCCCTCTTTGTGGAATGCTTTGGAGATTGTTGACCGATGTACATTATCGTACACCACTGACTGACTTCTATCAGCCACTGACTTCTGTAGCTCGCTTAGTGTCACAGTGTCCTTGAAGTACAGTAGCTTCTCAGATAAGTGTCCTTCTTGTCTGGCAACTAAGTTGAGGCAGTGTGACTGTAGTTTCATACTTCTTTAACTTGTACACAATGGGCTGCACTGAGCTCTGATTCGTCTAATTTTTTTTCAAAGGTCCCTACCTCACAGAGACCTCACAGACACTTAACAACTTAGACTTTTTGTGACTTCTGAGGTATTGTATGGCACCTCTGCAAATTGGAGTTTGCAATTACAAGGCTTATGAATACTTTTTAAATGTAATCATTTCTGTTTTTTTTTTCATTTTTAGAAAATTGTGGAACATTTACAGTACAGTATTTTATTTTGACATGGTACTCCATACTTTGTGGATCAGTGCCAAAAATCCTACATCAATCTATTTCAAATTTAGAATCTGCAGCAACGCAAAACTTGTTGGGGGCTGAATATTTTTTCAAGGCATTGTATATCATCTTATTAAAAAGAGGCAAATGGGGGATAAATCTAAAATTGCACAATACTAACTTAAAGGCTATATGGAATATTGTGTTTTTGTAATTTCCATATTTAAAAAAAACACAATTTGAAGTAGACAAATGCTCACATACCACACAAAATAAATACATAGAACTTAAAATATACAGTACAGCTAGCAAAAACAGACTATTAACAGTAGATCTCATTTCAGATGCCTTGCTAAATTAATTCCAAAGACAAACTACTTCTCTTTTACATAAGATCATTTTAAGAACCTCAGCTTCAATATTATATTTGTACTGTTGTTGGGAGTGCAAAAACTCTTCCAAGGGATATTCTCAAAGTTTTGTTCTTAAAAAGCGGTAAATGAGCTGTTCAATAGTCAGCACATTCATGCTTCCCTTTGGAACCTATTAGAGTACAGAAAATACGTTATAACAAGGACCAACTATAGAATTGTTCTGTTGATCTAAAGAAATGAATGATGATTTGAATAGCCTAGAAAAGAGGACATGTAATTAGTATAATGATGAACCCACACACAGTCATACTGTATCCATCATCGCCTCACAAAGAGCAAAACACTCCACTTTCACACTTCCAATGCATGGACTTTATTCACAATCGAATTGTAAACTGCATTCTTTACAAAAGAAAAAGCAGCAGACAAAAACTACTGTATATTATGGACGTTTTTTGCCACCCTTTCATTTGCACTTAGTTTGGATTCCTGATATTTTTAACTGGCGTTAAAAATCCATGGAAATGAGTTTCCCTTCTGAGACTTGCAGCATTGCATAAGCAGAGAGTAACAAAGTGAAATCCGTTGTTGCAAAATAACACCACTTCATGAGCTCCAATTAAATTGTGAAAATAGAGTATTAATCTCCCCATATTTAATTAGTTTACAAGATAAACATCTGTTACAATAGATGGAATATGTTGCCATCATCATATGAGTAAGAGTTTCCCAGAGTTTACCTTACAGTCTCTAATTAGAAATCTTCATTTACTTTGCTAATACATGATCGAGAGTTCCTAGAAGCAATAACCATACAGTAGTATCAAGGGGAATCCTTGGCAGACTTAATTTTATACTTGCTAATTAAGGTGATATAATTAATATCTAAATAAAGTGCAGCCTTATTTGAAGGGTTAGAACTGGATTCACATAGATTTTGAATTAATAAAAATAAGGAACTCTGCAATGTACAGAATTATCATAAAGCTTCATTCAAAATACTGTGTTTAGGCTTACAGCTACTACTAAAGTTGCATTACAGATACTACTACATAGCAGATTATAAGATTCCTATTCCAAGAATTTACTGTACTCGGAATAAAAAAGCAAAACTTAATATTACTTGTTCAAACTGGCTTAGGTTTCACTAAGCATTATACTGTAGTTAAAATAAAATCTCAATTAACTACACATGATTTAGTTTTATTGTATAGGTATAATAGACAGAAATGCAAGATAGATGTCTGTGCTTATTGTAACCGATATACTGTATGCCAAATGTGTGAAAAATACTGTATTTCCTCATTGTTAATTTGATGATACACGACTGAAACAATCAATGGAAATCTTTGAGGGATCATTATTAACGCAGAATGTCTTTCTAAACTTTATTTTTTCTTTAGTGGGCAGATAATTCTAATATAGAGGATCTCATCTTTATATTCAAATTGTAAAGGACAGAAATACTGTACCAGTAAACTGGAAGCCCACAAAAGTTGTAATAAAAGCAATATGAATTTAGTTAGTATGGACGATCTGTGCATTAGGTAGGGCTTGCAAAAAAACTGGCTTGAAGTTTGTGCCCATAATGAAATGATAATGCAATTATGTTATGATTTATAACTTTTGTCAGCGTTGTTTAAGGTTTTACCAAAAAATCTCTAAACGTTGACATTTAAATCTTTCCAGTGCATGCATAAGTTATGAAGAGAACATCTGAAGGAACAAGACGACAATTTTTGGAGAAATAACGTAGCCACAAGTCTGCAGACGCCTAAGATGTTTTGGAAGCTGCTCTTTCGCCATGAACTAGAGGACCCTGGAGGTAGAGGACAACTGATCTAACCCTACCTCCTGCTCAGCCAATTATATTATTGGGATATCTGGATCATAGAGCCCCGCTCGCAAACAAAAGACTGTGTAAATTGAGGCTTCAAATTTTAATTGGCCCATCCTTCTGTTACTTTCACAGAAGTCCTTCAAAGTTCAGGTGATTTTGGTCACCTTTTGTAACCCTTGAAATAAAAGATGGAAAGAATTCTCCCATAATAAACGTGGATTTTGTAGTAAGGTAATTAAAATTGCGTTGGCCGCACATAATCTGTATAGAATATTTTAATCATTATCCTTCCCTTCTGCAGGTGTAATTGATTACGGTTGAAGAAGGCTCCTTAGCTACTCTTGTTTTAAGCACGTGATTAACACCTTCTCATTCAAATGGATCACAGATCTGTGCCTTAAGGAAAATCAAATACAGACATAACAAAATATGTACTGATTCTGTAAAAATGAATGAAGAATTAAAGTCTCTGAACATTACTTGGACTTATGAAAACACAATATACTACTGTTGACATTTTTAAGTAGAAAACAGCTTTCACAGAGAATGTAACAATTGTAATTTATTAACAATCTATACATTCACATTAACAGTGGTACCAATTACAGTCATTAGAAAAAAATGAGCTGCCACTGTTTGTTATTTGAACAACAATATGCACAACACCGAAGACACATGAATTCATATTTGATTTATTTTAGTGACTTAGTCAAACACGTCTCAATTTTCAGTATGCTCTTTTATTGTTGCAATGCTGTTACAAATAAAACACCAAATGATAGTTGAGCAACAGGGAAGGAAGTCCAAAATAGACATCAAAACAATAATAAAATCAATACTGTACTGAATACACTGTGGTGCTTCTGTTGCAAGCCTTCAAGACACCATTCTTCCTCCTACCTGCACTTTCAAAGTCATTGCAACAAGACTGATACTGAGTCCACTGCTTTTCTTGGGAGACTTTGTTTTCAGCAGCATCTGAAATAAAGTCAAGAATGTGTTACACAGATGATATGAGTTTCCATTCCTAGCAGCAAAACTAAAGGTTTTGGAACTTTGCTGTTTCTTCAAATTATTTTCCATCCTGAAAATAATTGTACAGTACTTTATAATGGTTAATGGAGCTACACTAAATAAGTTCCCTCATAAGACTCCAATATGGGTATGCTTTTTAAAACTGTATGTATTAAACATGTAATGTATTAAGCGTTAAGTTGACATAAAAATCTTCAGTTTGTTTCCTGACCTATTATTCTGACATGTCTGAGCTGAACTTTGAGTTCTTCCCTGTCTGAGCACAGGAATTAGGTTTTCCAAGTTCATAAGGATAAATTCAAGACCCAGTGAGGCAAATTTCTATCTTCACAGCCCGTCACCAAGGACATTTACCCAGGTATCAAACTAATAAATCGTTCTCATCAAATATTTTACCATTCTTAACTTTTTTTTTTAAACGGGAGGAAAGAAAATTTTTCAAGCACTGACAGATGAACAATTCACTGATTACAAGAAGGCTCTTGATTCATGAGGGCAAACACACTAGGAACACGTGCTCCTTTAAATCGCAGACAGGGAAAATTCTCACTCATTCTTATGGCCAATGCTATCAAGACAGTCAAGAAAGGGACAGCCATCTGACCGAGTGCTGTGGCTGTGCAAGACTCTAGTTTAATGAGGAATCTGTTGAATCTGCTGACGCAGATGCATCTCCTCAGAATCTGAGGAGAAGCACTGTGGTAAAACATTTGAAGAGGCAGTTAACTTGTTGGAAGCTACTTTCAACGTTAAAACCAAAATCGAGAGAAAATGTATAGTGATCTATGGTCAATTCTCGGAATTAACAACAGAAAAAAAAACTGTTGCAGATTAGCTACGAAGCGATGAAAATAATAGACTAATTTGTGGGATAAATAATGACTGTATCCAGCAATGTGTGTTGTCAGGAGTGGATTTAACATGTGTGAAAGTGCTGAGCACAGCTCAGGACATTGTAATTCTTAATGGAAATTTAACAGATTTACATCTGCCATCTAGGGAGGTCTTTAATGTCAGTCCAGATGTGCAAAGATCGCGTGACAGCTTTCAGCACTGAAAAGCAACAGAAGCAAGCCAGGCTTAAGAGTCTGCAACCAGTCTAGAGGGAAATACTGTCCCCAGAACCACAGCTTCATGAATGAGATGTTTTGGAACTATGGAAGGTTGCATCGAAAAGGGTGGCAGAAATAAGGACAAAGTTACAGAGGAGCAACCTCCAAAGAAAGGAAAACCTAACCTCTACAATCCCCCCAAAAATAAAATACTTGGATGAAGCATAATACTAAGTATAATACCCAAAATACAAAGAGAAGACGCACTGGGTAGCAGTAGGAGCTGGTCCCAACCTATTAGGTAGAGCCTGGATAAATGAAGCGACCTTCAACTGGAAAAAAAACATCCAAAAAGATATTAGAAGCAAACTACCAGATACTACAGGGTGTGCTAAAATACAGTACGTGAGATGGTTTTTAATGATAAATTATGCAGAATTATGCAGGGTACAGCACCAAACATATGCTGACAGAAATGCAGACCCAAAGATCGTTCTTCAAACACAGATCAGTTTGTTTTCCCCAATGAAAATGTGGATGTAGGCTGAACTCAACCATCCCTAGAAAGAAAAAAAAATGATCAAGCTAGGGACAGTCCATACTGGCACCCATATTTCCTATTCTAAAGAAGGATAGGTGTGTTAGAATATGTGGTGATTATCCATCCATTTTCTGACCACTTTCTTCAATACAGCGCTACAGGCGAACTGGATCCTATCCTGGCAAGGAGCAAGGCAGGCTAGACCCCAATGGGGCCCCAGACTATGTAGTGAATATAAATCAGCTAAACCATGTCTCCTGGAAGAGTACACCATTCCCAAAGCTGACGATTTGTTTGCCGCTCTAGCGAGATTTAACTAAATTCGACATGACTCATGCCTTCCGTTCGTTCACACTAGATGAGGACTCTAAGAAGTATGCAAAAGAACAAGTAATTTCCATGCTGAAAAAGAAGAAAGAGAACACAACGTTTCGGCCGTGGAGCCTTCTTCAGGTGTCTAAGAAGTATGTCACTGTGAATATCCACAGGGTTGCTCACATACTGTATAACAAGCTATCTTTTGGTGTCTCATTGGTGATCCTTTTGACTTTGAAAGCAGCTGGTGGAGTCATTGGATATGTTAGTGTTCTATGATGAGAACAAGGAGATCCCATTTTTGTGTGGTCTCACCATATGAAGAAGGGGCTGTACTCTCCCACTTAACACCATATGGATTGGATAACCCTATTGCCTTTGTCTCCAGAACCCTTAAAGCTTTCTTACATCATTTAGACCCAAGTCACAACAGGCACGAAATACCTGTCCAATCTACAAGGAAAACATCAGGCATCCAATGGAGAAGACGTACCGTAGCACAGAATACACGAAAGATTCCGAGTCTGATGAAGGTCTGCTCAATTATTCAGATGCTTGTGCTTTATGCCTGTATTAGTGAAACATGAATGTAAAGTGATTTGAAATAGATCAAAGAGCTCCAGAAGAATGTTTAGTAAAAACTGGAAATGCCTTTGTGATAAAGAGAGAATTTACACAAGACTTGCAGTGGCAGAAATAACGTATGTGGACCATGACGTGCGATGCCGGCATACTGTAGTGACCCTTCCATTGGCTGCAGAAATAAGATGAGCTCAAAGTTCAAACAATTCAAAGATTGTTGTGAAAACAAACATAGTGGGACAACCAAGAGCAAAGCTCTGGTGCAGAATGTTTTAGTGCCGTTTAGTCAGGAACATTTAGTTACAGACTTGAAAAATGCACACTACTTTGGGCATGTGTTCCCTTACTGTCAATGGTTCCCTTACACACTTCAGTATTTCAGAAATTATGTTCTGCCCTGCAAAAATGTGAGTTTGTTGAAACAGGGTGTAAGGAGATACTGAGATGTGTAACTACACACAGTGGTTTATACTACCACATGCCATGCAATGGATCCTGTAGTGTTGAACATTAGCCTGCACTGAAACTTTTTTTTGGTTCCTTTGTGAGAATGTCTGCCTGCAAATTATCTGAAGCACAGACAGGGAAGGTGGCATAAAGTGCAATGAAGCTCTATGAAGATATGACTATCCTTAAAGATGCGTTTGCTACCATACAATCCGATCTGATGCCAGGGAAAGAATGGGCCTTTTTTACACAATGAAAGACAAGCAACTGAACTGGGAAAAGCCATTCCTCTTGTTTTCTGAGTTCTGTTCATTTGCTGAACATGCCTTTAGTCACATACGGTACAGTATAAGCGATATGGTCAAATAATAGATACAGGTTCTCTATTGTCATAAAGTCCATTTTAATTTTGGAAGGGAGAAGCACACAATAGCACAGAATATGAAATATTGAATTGGAAAATGTCTTTGTGCTGCAAAATAAAAGGCAAATAAGAATGGAAACTGAGGTATGTAGGCAAAGTCATGCAAAGATCACTAAATTTGACATACAGTTATCTAGCATATTGTGTTTTTAAGCTGATTTTAACATTTTATTGGTATCTAGTACTTGCTTTTTGGCTGTAGAGATTGCACAGTAATACATAAGAACATTTTGATATTAGTTTTATTAGCGTTCCCTTTGATGTTTTTTGTACCAAATATTTCTAGTCTCCAGTTTGACATCAAAGATCCCAAAACTAGTCTGTTCACATCCCTATATTTATACCAGCACTTTTCACAGGTTAAATAATTTAAAGGATAGAATTAATGTAAAAGCAACACTCATAATATCACTGCTATAATCTTTTAAATATTTATTGCTTTTAGATCAAGTTTCACTTACCATGATAATGAATCTTCAGAGTCATAGCTGGCCACCGAAGTGTTGAGGTTCCCAGGAGCAGCAGAAGGTTGTGGAAGAGCTACACAACTCTTGTTGTGTGGAGAAGTTACTAAAACAATCTGAAGAAAAAATCACTGAAACAACAGACTTCAGTACCATGCTTCATAGTCAGGTAACGTAAATCACTTCGGGAGACAATTTATTTTTCAAAGTGCTGAAAGGCCTACAAAAAGAATAACGAAAGTAGAAAGAGAGCACCTACTCTCTCTTCGCAGCTCCACTACACTTTCTCTTGCCAATAAGCTCAGAGTTTCTTGATTTCAGAATAGCACTGGTATAGGGGCTGAAGAAGGATACAAGATGTTAACTTTAAGTCCTTTCTGCATGAAGATTAGACTTCTAAGCAACAGGAGTTTATGGCAGTTAGGGGGTTAACTGATAAGGATTCCAGATGCGAGCTAGGAGAGCTAGGGAACCCCCTGGGGACTTAATCTCTGACCATTTGGCCAAAAAGCTGTAAACTGGCCAAACACGTGACCTCCCCCCTTAACCATAATAACAGTGACGTCAGAAGCAGCAAGGAAGGACTATATAAACCTAAAGTATGTACCGGCACCTTGAACAATACTTCTGTTTTGTTGTTTCTTGCGGGAAACAAGACTTCGGCTTTATTGTTCCTTGCATGCAATAAACTCTTCTGTTTAACTTCATCTCGGGATCCAGAACCTTATTCTTTCTGTTGCAACAGGGCAATGAAGAAAGGATATTAAACAACATAAAAAACAAACCAAATGTTTTTTTTACAATGAAATAACATACTTTCATGTACTTCTCTCTTTAGAACCATAGCCTCTAAAGAGGTAAAACCCTTGCCAGTTGCGTATTGTGATTGGTCCAACAGTAATCCATGAAATGTCATATAAGACGATATTTCAGTTGGTGAATGACAGAATGGCCTATTTAAAAAAAAAGCTGGGCAGAGTTGACAGTAATCTGTGAACCAATCATAAAGATGAATGCTTCATTGCCCACTTTACAAAATTATCTTGGAATATATCTATTTATACTGTATAAATACTGCACCCATAACTAAATTGTAAAGTGAGTTACATCATGAAGAGGCCATATTAAAAAATCTTGAGTTATTTAGGAGGTTTCCTTAGCTTTCCATGGAGATTGTCATTTTTCTCCTCTCCAAAGTGTTTTATTTATTAGTACTGTATTCATTTAGGGCCAGCTGTTTCTTTTTTCACCTGTTGTATTCTACCATGTCAGTGTCAGAGTCCGGCCACAGTGCTTGGCATTGCTTGTAGTGCCTTCTCTGGGCTTTACTGGGGCCAAGACAAGTTTCCAGAAGCGTTATACTGCTACTGTATGTCACAGG
This sequence comes from Lepisosteus oculatus, assembly GCF_040954835.1. Taxonomy (NCBI): domain Eukaryota; kingdom Metazoa; phylum Chordata; class Actinopteri; order Semionotiformes; family Lepisosteidae; genus Lepisosteus; species Lepisosteus oculatus. The sequence continues at coordinate 41,219,676 of NC_090701.1, forward strand.
GTTTACAGTAAAACAAGTTCTTCTGGAAAATGTTACACACACTGAAAAGTCATTGAAAAAAAAGCAACAAAGCAAAATTCAAGTAAAACAATTACATTAAAAATACTTTTCATATGATTTTGTTATGATTAGTAATATATAGAAGTTGATGAGCACAACGGAGCATTCCACAGAAACAAGAAATTGCTGGTCTATGATTTTTTCCCTCCTCACAGAGGGATTTTGTTTATTGTATTATATTTCAGAATTGAAAATGTGTTTTTTTAATCCAGTTCTAAAAATATATTTTACCTCAACCATAAGGACAATAGTGTCATATACTGTTTCTCTCTATTTGAAATGCATGAGAAGCAGCCCGAAAATGTCAACAGATAGTGAAGTGCTTGTGAAAAATCTATTCTATTAATATTTGTGAAGAGGTACTATTCATTGCATTATTTTTACAGCCCTGACGTGTGAGAATTTCTGATTGCAATAAATACCATAGATCATCCTTTGTCACAGGTACAGTAGAAAGTAGAAAGATAAAAATAATGAGCTCTATGATGTATTCATTTCTGAAAAATAAACATCTGAAATGAATGATTTCAGGTAACGGTGGACGTTTGCTCAAAATTAAATCATTTGTAATTTAGCAGTTCCATCTAAAATTTCCTGTGATTATTGTGTCTCAAGTGTGCAGTCTAGGTCAAGAGAGGAATTCAGAGATATTCAATAGCATGGTGAAATGTGAATCAAAAGACAAGTAAGAAATGTCTACTGAAAAAAAAAGGCAATTCTAAATCACTCCATTTTTTTTTAGTGTTTCATTGACAATGTGGTACCAGGTCAATTAAAATCTAGTCAATAACTGAGCACGTTGTCTGATACTTCTCCTAGATTATAATGTTAGCATGTTCTGTACATGTAATACGTTGAGCCAGAAGCTATATTGCCCTGAAGAATAAAACTTATCATATCTCAGAAAATAAATTAAGCCAGACTTTGTTAGTACATGGGTAAGAGATGTCAAAGGAAAAGGAGACTTTCAGGCTTTCCTTGGGATAGTCTTGATAGTTGGTTCGTGTACGAAATCCAAACCAATGCTTAAGTGTTATTCAGTTTGATAGATAAGACTGTGCTCAGCCTACCTTTTAAAATGTTTCTGGCTGAAACGATCAATGAATTGTGTGCTAACCTTTGATTCCAGATCGCAGAATTCTGCTTTGAATATCATCGTGTTCTTTTCACCTCTCTTCTGCTGATATGTAACATTCACTGTGAAGCACGTTGAGCTGTATTGACACGGCACTATATGAAAAAATAAAATGATAAAATACTTCACAAGATTCACAGATTTCCTCTTCCAGTTGAGAATTTACATGTTATAATAACAGCTTGCAATTAAATAACAGCTAGCACTTTGTATCTCGGAGGATCTCAATGTATTTCATTGGGTTTCTGCCCCAGTTGCCAGGCAGAGTCTTATGTTCCTACATACTGTATTTAGAAGAGAAGAAAGGTTTTTTAATCAATAATAAATGCACTCACTCATCTACTACAACTGGAATTTGTGCATTTCAGGGATTGACCACATTGTAGCGAAACTTCCTCGCAAGAGGAATTTTTAGTCGCATCTTTTTGACAAGTTGTGGCAAACCAGGCTGGGGAACATGATGTTGCGAGGATGGGGGCTGAGGTTAGGGGAGGTTATATAATTTTAATAATTAACAAACTGACACCCAGTGAGCCTATTTACAGGAGCTGGAGGTCTTTTGGCTGTTATTGACTGGCCTGCCACACAAACCCTACACATACATCAGTTTTCCAACTGTTGCTTTCAAAAAGATGGCACAGAATGGCAATAATGGTCACTTCCGATCACTCAGGATCATTTACAGCTGGGAGATCTGGTAAAACATTGTCACATAAACATCAGCTGGTAGCAGATCCCAAACAGTAGAAAAAATATTTGAAATAGAATTATCAGAGATGCTTAGCTGTCATTTTTTATTTCAAGATGAAACGTATCACCGTAGAAAGGAAAAAACAACAGAATGGTATTTAAAAGGAGATGTTTTGCAATCAATTATTGCTGTTATCACCAAAAACATAATCATATCCATGAGGTTTATAACAAAACTACATTTTCTAGGAAAAATGTACATTATCAGTTTTCAAATTGCTTGTCACTGCATCAGATTGGTAAAGTTGTACAATAAGAATTGGAATATTTCTTTATGTTGGAGTGCTGCAGTTCCTAATAGGCAACTCTCTCAGCCTGTAATTCCTGTAGTCTTAATTCCCTTGTGATCCTAAGTAAATTATATAAATGCAATGTGACTATATGGGCACTATTTCCTATGCATAATATAAACATGTTGTAGCTACAATATTTTTTTTTCTCTTCTAGGTTTCTAATCACAAGACGTTAAAAGAAAGGTTACGACAGTAAGTGCACTTGAAATGAGAAGTTTAAAAAAACTGATGTGTTTGATGTGCACAAGATCACTTTATGAAGTATTCTCTGTTTGATAAACATGAATTATGAAGTCTCAGAGAAGGTAGGATCAAAGTTGAACAAGCAGGTTTGCAAAGATCCTTTTCTTGCATGCCTGTGCTCATAAATTTGACTACTGTTGAGGACTGCCATCAAACATAAATGCTACTTGAATGAGAAATCCCTGCGTAATTCAGCTACTTTAGCTGCAGTTCTTCCAGTAGTAGTGTGCTTCTTCAAATCATAATATATCTTATTTAAATCCCCCTGTTGTGTCTTAAGCTGCAGGAAACCCAATATGAAATCTACAGAGCTAAATTCAAACAATTTATGGTCAACCCTCCAAAGTAAGCAATTCATTTCAAACTGCTCCCTTTGGAATGTCTAGGATCAAGCACTTAGTAAAGGAAACATCCTTTAATTGTTTGACAAAGCAAAATGTGACTTTACTGGCTCGAGCTATTTTCATTTATCACTAGCCAGCAGACATACCAGAATGTTGTTAAAATTTATATTTAGGATACACAGCCTAAGAATCAGCAAATGTGAGAGGATTGGATGTCTGCAAAAGCTGCTACTGTCAGATAATCCAGACTCTTTCCCACTGGTTGCCATATGCGCAGGATGCCCAGCTGTGAGTCAGTGATATTGGCTCCTCATGCCACAAAACAGTAAAATTAACAACCATATGGGGCTATATTCAGTAATATTCTTATGGGGCTTTATTCAGTTCAGTTTGGTAAAAGTCTTGTATAGTATTGCAAATTTTCTGCTTTACTGTACGTTATGTTGTACGGTATTTTTAAATAGCACCATACACAAAACATTTTACATTTACATTAACATTCCAGTTTAAATTGGATTTAGGTATAATTTCAGAAATAAAACTGCTGTACACCATGCAGTATTTATAGGTACTGATTGGCAGGGCTGATCTGAGGAGCGCACTAAACCATGCAATCAGTAGGAGCGAGGGACAGTGTACACAAATGGCAAGGGACTTAACTCAAGACAATGAATTTACTGGGAATTCTTCATTCAGGGCAATAATTAAAATCCCCAATACCCATCACACATGGGGATCCAGCTTGTGGTCCCAGACACACTGATCCCTTCAGTGTGCTGGACATCAAAGGGTGTCACAGTTGTCCTCTCAAAGGCCTCCTCACATTCTTCCTCTTATGGCACCGTCAGCTAAATGAGGATGACCTTCCTTGTCTCTGGGGACCACAGCACCACTTCTGGCCTTAGGGATGTTTGTACAGCCTTAGGAAACTGCAGCCTTCCTCCAAGATCCACTCTCATGTACCCCTCTCTCCACAGAGCCTGCACAGTGGATCGTTTCTCACACCCCACTTGTACAGATTGTTACGATCCCTGCCTCTTGGCAACGAAAGAGGCAGAAGAAGGTGTAGCCTTAGTTCATTAGTCTACCTATCAGTGTACGCTTTCACCACCACACCTCCGTCTCATCTGGTATTTAAGCATTAGTCTTTCCCTACCCACTCGCTCAGTATTGGTTTCCCTTTCGAGCTACTTAGTTGCGCTACGCCTTCTACCTCTTCGTACTGTTCTGGTTCCGACTTTGGTTTCTCCCCTTTTACTAGGGGATTACGGCTCGGCTTCGGTTGCTTTCTCCTAGTTTGGTTCTCTGGCTTCCCCTGGACTCTCGGCTCTCTCCTTCGGCTACGGTATTTGGATCACGACTTGTCTCTATCGGCTCCCGCAAGTGGGTTCACTACTTGGTTTCGGTTTCACTGGCCGAATCCATAACACAGATCTGGGAGGGTGTCATGGAAAGAGACGTGAAGGGGCCACAATTCTGTCCAAGTTGAACTTCTTTCAGGAAGATTCCACTTTGTCCATACTCCCTGAACTCCCAAATCCACTGCTGAGCTTCGTCTCTCCCGATTCCTTTTCCTGTACCATAACTCACTTCTCTCTCAAGCTATTCCCACTATTTTTCCCACTGCTGGAAGTTTACAATAATGTTCTCTATCTCTCGCCATCTGTTTGTAAAATATGCTGCCTGAAACCGTACCTTCATTTCTCCATAGTAGCTGGTAATCATCCCCTTGCTGTGGTGTGGAATACGATAGTGCTCCAATGCAACCCAAATCAACTATGTGGGATGAATCCACATGCGTTAGCCAGACAACTGCCAGGTCTCCTCTACTGGACGTCACCTCCTGGGTCATCTGACCCCTGTGTTCACCGAGCATCCTGAAAGGCCTGGGATTCCCCCGTTCTGCACAGATGTATCAACGTACTTGCTCTCAATCATGTACTGTATGTTGACACCCCTGTGGCTAATTCTGGAGATCTTCCCCTCCACACTCAGAAGTGAGATGGTTCTAAACTGTCCAATAGATGAAGAGTTCTAAAGACAAAATTCATAATTTAATCCTAAAGACAAAACCTTATACACCTACCTTATACATTGCATTGCTGTATCGCACTCCCTGATTCTTATGCTTACTTTAATATGATTCTCTTTGCATCCGCTTATTAAAACACATTATTTCTAGCAGGAAAACTGATGACATTGCAAAGTAAACTGACAGACATATCCCTGAGTGATTCAGATATAGATGTAGCTGGCAAAGGTCTCAGAGCTGTGAATGCAAACATCATCCTGGGGGATCTCAGGTCTACATACTGTAAACTAAAAGAAAACTAATCAAAACAAACACATTAATATCTTAAAAATAGCTGAATATTAATATCTGAAAATATGAATACTTATGCTTATACTTTTTTCCAGGTTCATTTTTAAGAGATTTTTTTGGTTGTTTTATTAATACAGTATATGAAAACACTGCGCTTTGGGTGAAAAATGAGATGGATGCACACTGTATTTGTTGGGTCATGTGTTTGTTTCAGCATCATTGAGTAGATTTCTCATTTAGGTGAGTGAAAATATAGATTATCACTAAGTATTTCTCCGTTAAAACAAAGGCTGAGTAATTAATGGATTATAAGACTCTGTCCACAGTGAAGGAAGAGCCTGAAAGCACAGATATGAATCTATACTGTGCTGCTTCACACACAAAGTCAATTGGAACTGGGAAAAGTTAACAGGAGATCTTGGACTTGTCTTGAAAAAATAGACACTGTGTACTTCAGACTGTGGATCTGGGCCACCCCAACTGTAGCTGCTCTGGGTTTCTGGATAACAAAGGATACTTACTGTTTTGTATCACATTCAATACACAAACGAAGTAGTACATTTCAGAGGATTTGTGTTTAGGTTTTTGATTTCCTCTGATCAAGGCATTAATGTGAGTAACAAATGACAATTAAAAACTGTACTTGTAATTCACAATGAATAAACATCTCATTTTCTTACTTTTGGACCTTTAACGAGAACATTTATAACCAAGAGCACACACAACCACATATGTAAAATGCATGTAACACAATGCACAAAGGAATACATTTTGACAGTTTTCTGAAAATACAGTATAGTCTGATATCAAGAGGACATAACACTTTTTCACAGCTCACAGCAATGAAGAAATATCAGGCTGCTGTACCAGCTCTGAGAGGGTGAATTTCTGAATTGAATTGAATATTTGTAATGAAGATTAGTTATGTATGCAGGGACACCTAGACATTTAGTACGTCATCTGTCTGAGGAGAGAACAAATTCCCAATCGCCAAGAATTTACTTTATGTACATCACATGTTGCTTCTGAACTCTTTGTTTTTGCAAAATCTCTGAAGGCACACAATCGGGAATATTGTTTTTATCAAAAAGGCTATTTTCATCTTACTATGATTTCATGAATCTTTCAGATCTCCATTCTTTTCTTGTAGAAGTTGAGTAGTTGAAATTCTTTTTGAAATATCCCAGAAGAACATCGTGCAAACGTATTATTTAAAAATATGACAATGAAACCTCTATTTCAGAATTTATCATTTTAAATATACAGTATACAGTATATTCAAAAGGATGTCATTAATATTGCTGACAAAGTTTATTTTTCAGAAATAAGTAATATTGGATATTCTATGTAAACAATACAAAAAATTAAAGAAGCATCCAATGTAAAGTCAATACAATTCAGAGAATGCAATGTCATACAATATTGTTATTCAAGAGACTTGATAAAGTTAATGAAAACTTAATGATATGAAAAACATCTAATGATACATGGTACATTGAAACTGTTTTATAAACTAAAAGGCACCTACTTGTTCATGCATCTATGTGGTAAATTTTAATAATAAGTCTATCTTGGACAGGTTTCAGATACCAGCAATAAATAAAAAAATGCACTTGAACAGTTCCATATTGCAATAACATACGCAAGGTAATATTTGAGTGAATTGCCTATCATAAGCTCAGGTATGCACAAATGCCTGTTTATGATATCAACTAATGGTATCTCCTATCATGGTAGGCTTAAAGCCCTAAACAGATGTAATTTTGTGGGAATGTTGCCCACAACTTTTAAAATTAATTAGTTTAAATTAATAGGGTTGGAATGGCCAAAAACTGTCACAGTTGCATTTGGCTCTCTCCCTTTGATGTCTGAGTTATACAGCGAAGGCAAAAAGCATTCAGGAAATAAATTCTAATTGTCCCGTCCTAATAGAGCATCCATTTTTTAATACTAAATTGGATGGACAGTTTCCATAGAAGGTCTTTGGAAGTAAATGTGCAACAACATAGCCAGCGCAGAAATGTTATCTGACCATCAAGTAGAGTGACAAGTTATTTGGCATTCTCTTTCATAGCTGCATACCCTTCACTAAGCACTTCACTTCTGGGGTGAATAAGTGAAGTGAATACTTCTTTCCCAGCACTGTAAGCAGCTTCTTCACACTCTTGTTTCTCACCTCACACTTATAATTCATGTTTCCGTGATCAGAATATAACACTTTACACTCTTGTGTCAACTAAATCTCTTCTTTTTCCTGGTGTCTACCCAGTCCCGAATTTTGCCTAAGTCTTATTTAATTCCCTTTTCTCTGTCTACTACAGTCTTCTATTTTGGTATCATCTGCAAAGTTCACTGATTTACAGACCATACTTGAATCTAGGCCACTGATAAATTAGGAGCAACAGCGGTTCTAATACATATCCCGCTGGCCTAGAGGGATGTCCTTAAGGCGGCCAGAGTTTCCCTCTATTCAAGTCCTACTGAGAGGGGTCAAAGCAATTTTACATCCCTTTCCTCCACCATCAATAAAAGGCTGGGACCAGCTTATAAGTCTGTTTTTCCTCATTGCATCAAACTATGTAACACATTTATGCAGCTCTATTATAAGAAAACACAAAATATTAATAAGCCGTTTCTGACTTCACCTCCTCCATGACATCTACTAATTCTCCTGTTCTCATAGGATAGTTTCTCTCATTTTTCTGCGTGTTTTAAGCACTGCACTGTAAGTAGCTAAAACAAGACGTACTTTATTGCCTGTGTTTTCATTTCTGTTTTGTTGCTATCCAATGTTAGGTTTTTGGCTAATGGTTTCTGATGTTCAGTGACCTCATATTTCTCTCCTTTTAGGCTTTTGTTACTTTTGTTTCCTTTTTGTGTCCTTTTGTGCAGCTTCTGTTAATCACAGCTGATTACACGGAACGAATACCTACTGTAGCAGCCATTGATACAAAATCTACCTTCTTTGATCTAGACTTCGACTAGCAGGAGTCAATTTAGAAATCTTCGATGATCAGGGTTCTGTTGTAGAACCCTTGTTATTCAGATGTTGCCCCTTAGTCAAATCATGATTTGTATAGTAAATATGCTGTGGCTGAGATTATCAAAAGCCCCAGCTAAGCCCAGAAGGAGAAGAACATTAAGTGACCTACTGAGGCCATCAGAAGATCATTAACTACCTTACCAACGGATGGGCACATATTTATTCCTTTACTTTTATAGCATTGTTTCCCTAGTGTTGTTTAAGCTGATATTACCCAGGTGTATGAAATGTATGAAATGTTCCATGCACATTTTTCATGTGCATGGCTTATATACCACCATAAAGACTATTACATTACACCATAAAGACCATAAATAAGATATGCTGTTTGGCTAATTGTGCTCAAGTTGCTCTACTACGTGATAGTCCTATGGTCAGCACTACAAACAACCCTCCCTGGAAAAGTTATACTTAAAATAGTTAATCAAATATAAACAGTATTCTAAGAATGAAACATCATTCTTTTTAACGTACTCTATACGAGACCTATATTGTAAGCACTCTGTCATTCTTTCTCAGGTCTGGTTTTACTGATACTCTGTTAAATGAGATTATCTCTTTTAACAGAGTATCTGTTATCTCTTGCTATCCTCTCCCGCGTTCTCCTATGGTCTCGGGTCATCTGCCATCAATCACACTAGGGGACCAGCTGACCAAATTGGTGATATATTATTACATGATAAAAATAAATATTAAATAATATTTTATTAGTTTATGTTATTGATATAGCCTTAAAAAAGAATGTGTCCTATTGAACTCTGCATCACTTCACTAATTACAGTAGCAAGCTGTGCCCTTGTCACTGTCCTCTATTTTCGAAGCATTGACTAGTCGCTAATTTACTACATTGTGTTGTTCCTAGAGCACACCAATCAGTTTTGTTGTTTTTTTTTCCTCAGAACTGACTTCCATACAGTAATCAGTCTAGCTAGTATTTATTTGGTTTGAAAAATTCAAATGCACCAAACCTCCTACTGTAGAGTAAAGGATATAAGCAAAACACCTACTGAAACACCTGCCATTATACAAAAAAAGTAATGGTGACATATTGCTCTTTCTAAGCTTTACGTGCAGACTATAAATGAAGATCTTTTTATTTCTTTCTGGCAAGCTACTGTCTTTTGTAATCAATCACATGACAATCACACTTTATAACAGCAACGTGCCTAGCCAATGTCCAGTTGATATTGATGGAGTGTTTATTGATGCTGTATCCTAGGATTTTCTGATCTTGCCAGAAAAAAAAAGAGTTTAAAGTACAGTATATTAAATAGCAGTGCCCTGTGTCAAAAGATTTGAAGGCTTCACCTATTTTCAGAAGACAAAGATTAATCTATTAATGTAGTAATTTTATAAGAGGTACTGTAAAGAATAAATATATAGAAATGCAAGGAAATAAGTCATTCGAGATTAGATACTAAAGTATTTTACCTTCTACCCCTCAATTAGATAGATTTATTGACCCTGTGTTAATTAAACCACAGCTATTTTGGGCTTTGCATAATTTCCTTCTATGAAAATACATTACCTACCATAAAGCCAATGAACCACATTCGAGAGCAGATGGAATTAGACAATATTCCTGTCAGCTGCCGATATATTTGACAGGTCTTATTACAAAACATCTAAACAATTTGAACTGTCGAAGTAAATAAATGATTCAGGACTATTTCATTGTCCTAGGAAAAAACTGCACTTAATCAAAAGATCATGGTCCTTGGGGGTCTGAGTCTTAACCTGTGTGTCACATGAAAAAAATGAAAGAAGCATAGAGCAATATTCAATAAGCTTTATTAAGATGAGAAATGTTCTATTTTCAAAAACCATGAATCTGCAGTTCATCTAGTTTAAGGTCCTTCCAGCACAGACTGCTTCTCCTCATAAAATGCCACATTATTTAGCTGTCTTGCCTCGAAAAACATATGTACAGTAGTGATCCTCATAAAATTTCATGATGCTGTTTAGAAAGGAAGAGTTTAGTCCAGATGCAATATTTCAAAATACAGGCCTTTCAATAGTAAGGATCAGCACAAAAAAAGATGCCCCACGACACAAGTAAATTTGATCACGTTTCAGAGATTTTACCCTCTGCTTCCAATTCAATTCTGGACAAAACAAATGTGAAAATTAAAAAATATATAATATTTATAGTATTTATGAGTACTTATAAGCCTTTACATTTTTTTATGTGTAATATACTGTCTTAGTGTGTCACATTCATTTCATGCCAGTTTTTGTCCAGCATTTTTCTTCGTATTGTTTCATTTCAAAACACATCTGGTTCTTTTGGTTTCACTTCCTCTGCATGCAGTTACAACATTGGTAATTTTAACTATTAAGCAGCATTTCTAAAATATTTAGGTATTATATATAATCCTTCTTTGCAGTGTAATGGAAAACAAAACTTTCTTTCAAATAAACCCATCACTAAGCAGTATTCCCGGCCAACTTACAGGTTGCCCCTTGGGGATAACTCTATTTCTTAAATAAAATAAAAATATGTATATTATATTGCCATTTTTGTTTATTTTAAATATCACAGTATGTTAAATATTAAATCAGTATTAATAATACATGTAATAACTAACTTATAAATAAATAATTTTAAGAAAATGCAATTATTTATTAATATTCCCTTTTTAAGGCTAAAATAGCAACTCTAGTGGTAACATTAAGATACTTCAGACATTTAATTTTACTATTCACACAAATGCACATAAAATATTGTTACTCAGATGCAAAATATCCACCACACACCCCCTAACCGGACAGACAAACTAAACAAAAAGACTATGTTTCCGAACATGTCACACAAGTTAAAGAATCACATTAAGTCATATCCAGACAGTACTGCACAGTACATCAAGTACAGTATAGTAAAGATTAGTGCTGTTCTTGCAGACTGCCATCATCTAGATGTCATTACTTACACCACTATTTTAAAAACTTTCATTAAAATTATATTGCATTGACTTTTTTGAGTGGCAAATTGGAATATTAACAACTTAAATCTAAATATAGTGCAGACTTGTATTAGCTATAATACAACATATTGTACAGTGTGTGATGACAGTCATTCAGGTGATTGCCCAGAACCTGATGTATTTTTATCTGCCCTTTTTTGTTTTTACGTATTTATTTGCTTTTTGCAGTACAATGCTGTGTGGTTATAATATGTCCATAAAATATTGTTATAGAATCAAAATCTAAAATTACTAATTACTATTTATACAAAATTACTAATAATACTATACACTCTTTTTAAGTACAAAAAACAATAATTCTATTAAACAGGGAGTGTGATGACATTATTGTTATATAGTAGTGTGACATACTGTACTGTGTTTAGAGATGTGGTGACCACATGGTAACAACATCCCGTTTTAACAATGTAATCATTGTATTTAATGAAATTGTTGGTCACTAGTACAGTACACACACGGTATGATTAGTGCAAGAAAGCAAGATCAATAGTAACTACAGCAACATATCCTTGTTCCTTAACCTGGTCAAAGCAGGTCAAAGCCTCCAGTTCCTACAATTTTGTTATCTATTGCGCAACTGCCAGGTGTATAACTGCCTGTTGCTGGGCAGACTTGCGCCTCATAAGTAGTGGGAATTTTTTATGTTTTTGGCGCGTTTATGAGTGTAACCAATCAAATTGTAGTACGGGTCTGTGCTTATGAAAGCGCTGGGTATAAATGAAGGGACTTTGAGAGGTGCTTCAGACTAGCACTATACACTGTGCTGTACGTGTGTTCTGCTTCTCCCATACTGCAATATTTAAAACCTTACTATTAGAATGAAGAATCTATTTCTGCTCGTTTGTCAATGTCAATGTCAAGGGGCATTCAGGAATGTAAACAATACATGTTTCAGGTTAGAAGACACTGCAATGTATTTTTTCTATTTCAAATGATCAGTTTATATGAATAATGTCAGAATAAATCTGGACCATTGTAAGCTACTGTACTGTGAGTTAGTTAGTTTAATCCATACTTTTGTTCTTTGTCACCAAATTATAACATCAAAGAAACAGAATCTCTGTGTTTTCTCATATCTCATTTTTATTTCAGTCTTGTAAAATTAAAATTATTTTTTATAGAGTAATATCTACTTCATAATTACATTTTTATAAGTCTTAACTTACTAATATTTATGGTAAACACCTGCATATGACTAAATAAAGTAGAATACCACAAACCCAAGGTAGGTTATACTGTAAGTACTGTATGCTTCTTGGGTGAGCATTAGAGATTAACTTTCTTTGATTAAAGAAAAACCCTAAACAAAAATTAATAATTCTGTATACTGTGTGTAATTAAAAAGCAATAATTATGTTAGTGTTATACAGCAATGTGATATACAGTATCTTATTTGGGGTTTTGCATAATCATTTTATTAGTGTGTTTGTCACTAGTATATGAATTGTGATGTGATGCAGTCCTTCCTTTCTCACTTGTCACTGTACATGTACTGTAATGACTAATATAATGAGAAGTAGGAGTGAATAAGTATAGGTTGTGCATCATTTTTAAATGAAATGTTCCAACATGAGCTCCATGCACAGTTAACAAGTACTATTAGTAGCATTTGTTGGCAAAACCATCTCGAAGTTGAAAGCAATATTTCTATTGGATTAAATAAGATTCATATTTCATAAACCCATTTCACATCACTGGAAGTTTTGTTGCCTCATTCTGAATCGTAGAACGTGATGCTATGCATACTGTACCAGGAAACATTGTCTATGTCTGATGTAAATTGGAGGTTTTACAAGTTACTATGTACATTTTACTTTCACTGTGCTTTGAAATGCACACATCAATGCAGATTCTTCCTTTTTCAGAAATATAAAAATAGCGTTGCAGTTTAATGTCCAGTTCTTGTAGAATATGATCGCTTTATGCACAGTATACCAAATGAAGTATAAATAATAGAAGAAAATAAATGACCAATTAAAAGTAAACTAAGGGCTAGTGTATTGAAAACCTTAAAGCGGCTCTTCCCAGACAGCTGTCTGTTGTCTGAATCTGAAGGCATTCTCCTTCATATTGAAGCCCGGTAGAAGCTGCCAATCAATCATTCTGTCATTCTGGCACATTCATTTGCTGATTGACAGGTGCAACTGGGGACATCTGCCTCAAAATGAAGGCCTTTTGGCAGAAGCAATCACAGAAGCACGGGTTTGTGAGTGTAGATTTTTAATGCTAGAAAGAGAAAACTATGTTATACTTATTTTCAGTCAACTCATACAGTATGTGAACCATACCCCCTAATAGTTTATTTTTGTGTTGATGCAGTTTGTTTCGCAACTAGTCTAAATGTGATTTCGTCCATGAGTGAATTTCTTATGCTATCAAAAGTTTCTGAATTGTTCATTTAAGGGAAACAGATACAAACATGAGCTCAGCTGGTTGCTAGTAACTAAATGATCTGAGAATCCAGAGGTTTCCAGTACATCCACTGGGTTGGCTTTATCAATCCGTTTGAGGATTCTGAATCTTTGAATCAGGTATCCTTGTAGTTTTATCTGTTAAAAACTAAAAAGATTGATATTTCAGCATGTACTGTAAGTGTAGGACATTCCTTTAAGCCCTGGAATGTATTGGGTTGCTCTTAATAGTACATCAGAGAATATTGTTAATCATAATTCTTATAAGCGCTCAATATGCATTTGCATAAGATGAATCAAACCACAAATGATATATGTTTAGTAGGACTGACTGCACATATTTCAATCTATAAATCATGCATCGTTAGTAGGACTTATTATTCAGTATATTTCTTATGAAAGACATTGTGTCTTCCATAACTTTTACTTGATAAGTCTCCAATTCAATGTACTTTGTACAAACTGTACTGCAGCAGTGACAATATTTATATGATGCTAAGAAACAGAATTTTAGAAAGTCCCCAAACACAGAAAATGCCAACTTATTGTGATGCCTTGAGCCTTCATGATCTAACAGAGGTACTTACTGTAAAACATTACAAAAAATAAGGCTGATAATAAATGCATTTCACTTCAGACTGTTTCTGACATTCTGGAAATAGGGCAGTTAATTACACTTTTAAAAACATTGCTTTTCTTTTTCAGTTAGAGCAAGACTGACTATTTTGGACTTGTTGGTTAAAACCTAACTATATCCTATACTGAAATACACGTACACCTAATGCCCCATTGTCCCAGTATATCAGGCACCAATCTGTAAGATATAAAAGTTTAAATTCATCTTGACTCTAAATAAAATTTATCTTAATGCTGAACAAGAATTGCTATGAACCACGTGATTCCTGCTTTTCATATTTGTAACGATTTTTAAAAATTGTACTAAAAAAACATTTTCAGATCAGTACATAAGGATGAAATCCCTATTTCTGGCAGTCCCACACCCTGAAAGCCTTTCAGCTTTTAAAGCAATGGGAATTAGTTAGGTTTCTAGTGAAATTATGTGTACATTGCTGTAGATTGACTATCAGGCAGACGTTCTTTTATCCCGACAGGAAAAATACCCTGTGGGGTCTCCTTTGTGCTCGATAGTACTTGACAGCCTCACTAATAATCACTTCCAGATTCAGCTTATACTGTACCGAGAACAGAAGATTCCAATTGCTGAAGCCTAAAGAAATTTAAAAAATGATTAAAAAGAGGAATTAAAAAGTTATCTGAACGTGACACTTCAGACCAAAACCTTCAACCAAAAAACAAAATGTGCTACAGTATGTGTGGGGAATAAACTTAGAAACTGCAATAAAATATGACATCTGTGCTCAAATGCTGGTCTTATTTTGTTCTGCATTTTAGCTCAAGAAAAATAAGGAAAAATGAAAAAACAAATGTCTTGAATGTCACATTAAAAGATATTTAGGTGCTTAATGAACACCTTTATTAAGTTGAGTTAGTAAATTAAAATGCCCTGTGATGGACTGGCATCCCATCCAAGGTGTACCCTACCATGCACCTGTTGCATGCTGGGATAGGCTCCGGCTTCCCTGTATTAGATAAACGTTGCATGCTGCATACAGTATTTCTCACAGGTCATACTGTACATGATGAAACCTAATTTACTCCCACATTACTTCACTTGAAGCAAAGTGACTTGAAGGACTAAAGGAAAACCTTTAATATAATGGTTGCCACGTTCCATAACCTTACATTTAACGGTAGGGAAACAATTTATAGAGCTCATCCATATGTATAATTAACATAGGCAATAGTCTATATTGATCTAGAAAAGGTACTGTAGGTCTTGTTAAAGCTATTTGAAAAAGCAACAGCTGTTTTGTATACGCAGAGGACATACTATATGACAGTGTATTTACATTTTTGGAAAAAAAATTAAGTCCTTCATAAAACGTAAAAGGTTAATTCTCAAATCGCAGGCAGAAGGCATTTGGGCAGACACAACAGTTTGGACTAAGAACTGGCTAAAAAATAGAAAACTGAGTTCAGACGAGGAGGAACACTCGAATGGGGACAATGTAATTAGCACACTTCCCAGAATACAAGGGACAGCTTAGATAATGGTGATGAAACAGAGAAGGAAATGTAATTAGTAAGACCATTTTCAACCATTGCGATGACATTTTCAAGGCACATTTCATAATTAGTTGTTGAAAATAGCCTCACATCCACATGGATGAAGGCTGAAGGAGCTACTGCATCTTCATGTTTAACTTATAGTATATAAGGCCTTACTGCTGGTCTTTAATAAAATGCTAAGATGGTCCAGTTTATTACAGCCTAGTTAGAAGTAGGATGACTTTTGATAGCCTGTTAATATGAGCTAATAATGTAGTTAATAATTCCTTACACTTATAGAGTGTTTTGACACTCCACTCGGAGCACTTTACAGGTAATGGGGATCCCCTCCACCACCCCCAGTGTGCAGCCCCACCTGGATGATGCTCCAGTCTGCTCACACACACCCGCTCTCAGTGGGGAGGAAAGCAGAGTGACGAAGCCAGTTCAGAGATGGAGATTATCAGGAGGCCATGATTGGTAAAGACCAGGGAGAAATTTGGCACGGACACTTAGTACTTATTAACTTGTTTTTTAAATGTTGTCAATAAATGAGTACTTATTAACTTGTTTTTTAAATGTTGTCAATATGTATTTTTAAAGTGAAGATTGTGAATGTTAATGTGAAATGGAGTAAATAGCCCAGCAGAACATTAGGTGAGGCAACATCTGGGACAAAAAGTGATTTTTGTTCTGATAAAAACCTTCACAAACATGTTTACAGTGGGAACTGTCAGAATGAAAGTGGACCAGAGGAAACAGGCAGTTTGTCAAGATCCTCATCTGCACACACAGGACAGGCTACCCTAATTTATCCTACTGAGACGCATGTTAAAAAAAGATACTGTAATAATATACAATAAAAGGTCTGTTCTCAAACTCCTGATGCCACTTTCACATTCACAGCTCCAGAGGGGAAGTGTTAAAAGTAGAAAGAAGATCCAACAGCAGTCATGGGATGTTGCCGAGTGGGGCAGTGTAGTTGAAATGTAGTGTAGTGGAAATAAAAAATACTAAGCTCATCATAGCCATGTTTTAACGGATGAGTACTTATCATATCTATTACTATAGCACTGAGTTTCTGTGTATGGATTGGACACTAGAAAAAGTTGTCAATTGGCGCCATACAGTACCTGTTTGAGAAAAATAAAACAAGCAGGAGTTCAGACACTTTGTCACAGCAACATGTCTTCATACAGTATATGCCTTGGATAGGTAAACAAGTTGATAAAAGTGGCCAGAGCTTTCATAAAATGACTGGCTTCCCTGTCCAGCAAGATCACAGAAGCACATTACGCCAGTCTTACTAGTTCAATTGCCCAGGAAAAGAACTGCCTTCTATGTAGTATTGCATTTCATTCAAGAATGTTCTTCAAAATAGGATGCTACATCTCTGTTCAAAATAAAATACTAAATGGCTGATATCATACGAGCAACATCATGCTTTTTTAATAGTTCTTCAACTTTAACATGTCAGATGGGAAATTATTTCATTCTAATTTTCATAGTAAACGTTTCTCTGACAGCTTGACTGAAGGTATGAAATGAGGTCTGGCTTGTTGGTTATTGAATTAACATTTTTCAGGACGTCGTGGAAGAATGATGCGTTATGCTTCATTCTGAAACATTAACAGCACTGCGCGGTGTTAGCATTACTGCCTCACAGCTCCTGGGTTCAACCGCAGCTTGGGAAACCGATTTGTGTTGGAGTATTTTAACTGTGTTCAGAGGGATTTTCAGCAGGTGCTCCAGTGTCTTCCCAAATTCCCCATGTCATGCAGCTTATCCCAAATTCCCAAATGTTTGACTGGCTTTAAATGATCCATTTTTTGTGGGGTGTTAAGATATTAACTGCTATAATTAGTGGGGAAGGAAAAAAGTGTTTGTATCTTTATTTATCTCATTCATATTTACATCAGTTATCAAAAGAGATGGGCGAGCATCTTGAGGTCAACAGCCTGTCTTCTCCAGTTAATCTGAACTCTTGCTCAGTATCTTTACTGCCTCTCTTCCCTTATGCAAATGCTCGAGTTTACACTCTTCACCTGCACCTACTGTCACATCCATCTAAGGATTCTTTCTACACCTTTCTCCGACGTCTCCCTCTTCTGACAGCTGCAACCCATCATCAATCCACTGGGAAAAGCTTTAAGAATACAATAAGCTAAAAGGGCAATACTCATTCTCACTGTTTTGTGGCAAAATCGTTTATAGATGCTGCCTCACTGATGAAACAGAAAGGTTCAGAAATCTTCCCTGCATTCTTAGAGCAACTGAGTTGAGAGGGATTAAAATGTGCTGTCACCAATTTAGAAAACTACAAGCAATGACAACATCATATAATATATAATAGCAAGATGAAACTACAGCTTGGCTAATGGTTTTGTGTTATTCGTCAAATGAGGTTAGTTGTATCCACCATTAGCCCTTGATGTGGAGTATGTGACGTTCAAATGTTCAAAAAGGTTACTTACTTTTTTATCACACTGTACTGTACTGTATATGTTCACAAAAGCCAACATAAATAGTTAACGACACTATAAAAACAGCATGCAGGACCTTTAAAAAGTAAGAGTTCTTCCAAGAATAAGAAATACACCAAAATGTGAGCACTGCAGCAAATATGGAGTTGGAAGAAAAATAAAAACGTTCATACACATAACTGATTTGTTCTGAAATGCAAGCTTGTACATGTCTGTTAATTTCATGATGGGATGGAGCATTTGAGCAAATGGCTTTGGAAATCCATTTATATCACATCCCTCATTAACTTCTGTTGCATTTACTGTCTGTTTTGTTTAAAAAGACTAATTAGGTGTTGCGGGATAAAACTCCCATTATGCAGCATTGAGCAGCTTTTTATAAAGCCAATGAAGTTTCAAGCCATTCTTGTAAATCGTGAAATATTGAAAATGAAAACAATTATCAAGTTGTGGCCTTTGATAACAAAACGTTGCCCAAACACAGAATTGTATTAAATAAAATAACTTATCGTGTTCACCCCATATAAACACCTATTTTGTTTAATATGCATATAGTATATCATATTTCAAGTGAATATGCTACACTACTGTACAAAATATTAATCTATGGCTTTGAAGTATTAAGTTGGCTATATTGGTGAAATAGTTTCTTTCCAACATTTTTTTTTGTCTAAAAATGTATTACCATTTCCTGCAAATGAAACTTGACAGAATATTCTGCAAAATGAAAAGGACACAATTATCTATTCTAATCTTCATCAAGTGATTAATCTATAAACACTTGATTAAACATGACCTTTCCTTCGCATTACTGAACAGAATAACTCATAAAATAAGACCAAAGCTTTTATATTCGAAGAGATGTTGCTACTTTGTAGCATTACAGCCTGTTCTGTGAGAAAGCTTTGTTATTTAAGCTTTTCGATTGAAAATTTTTTATTAACGTTTATTTTTTCATATAAACAAACTGCACAACATGGCTTGACTAAGTGAAAATATTTTTTTAAATCAGTTTACTAAAGAAGTGCAATATTTTGTATGTACTGTCATATTTTTTATAAGAACTAAAAATTGTTTTAAAAGACTTGTAAATAAACCATTTAGTCATAATACTGTAAAATATGCAGTATAATATATTCCATCAGCAAAATACTATCCATGAAATATTATATTTTATAGGAGATTCCTATGGGCCATAAGACTTTTTTTAAGGGTTATCCAAGAACAGCCATGGAAACTTACTATGAATAGACAGGTGGTTGCTGAAAATAACAGATTACAAAAGCCAAAAATACTTTTAATTCCTTTAAATAATAAGGTTGCTCTGAGGTGTTTCCTGTGTAAATGGTTTTAAAAAAGACTGACAACTAATTCATCTAATATAATTTTCATAAGCATTCAATGTAAAAACCTTGGGATCTACTTTTTAAAGAAAGGTTATCAATATTTCTCTAAAATGCGTATTATGCCAGACAGCCAAGGATTTACATATACAGTATAAAAGTGTTTTATGTGCCTTCCACAGCTCCAGAGAAATCTTATTAGTTTTTCAAAAAGAACAGCCTGTGTGTATCACACAATTATACTGTAGAAATCCAAAAGCATTTGATTTTTCCTGAATCAAAGATTCTTTCTGTGTTATTGTAGACCTTTGCAAAAAGCGATATACTGTAGATTGGTTTCTTACAATTTAGCACTAAACATTGTTGCTTCAACTAGAACCTTCTGTTCATCTGCTGCCCTGTCTTTGGAATGGGCTAAACCTTAATTTCTGTTTTATTCCCAGTTCATGTGGATTACAGTCAGGTTAAGTCTGACTATAACAACTGACCCAAGCTTATTACTGGTGGCTTGTAAGAAAGGTTAGTGAAGAAACCGCTTCTAGTCTGGTGTACCAAGCTGGGGACATGGTATTTTTCAAATAATCAATTAATGATTAAGCTAAATGAAGCTATTCCAACATACTGTAGATACTTAACTTCTCATTACTGTATATAAACAGAAAAGTACCTGGATAGCTATTTGTGTCAAACTTAATGTGAACAAGCTAAATCTTTATACTTTGCTGTTCTTTTACTTTGTAAAGTGGCTTTCAGAAACAAATTTCTGTATCAGTAAGGGCTCTAGAGCTGGTATATGTCCTAAATGGACGGTAAAGAGAATTTGATAAGATACAGTACAAACAACACATGTCCACAAGACTGCACTCCCATAGATCTGTTTCCAAAACGGGGATTGACAACCTCATCCAAACGTGAGGGTAGAGCAAACGAATAAAACAAACAGTTGGTTCTATTATTTGCTGACATACTTAATGTTTTGCCCAGGGTTAGACCAAGGTGCTACAACACAAATTTGGTTTTCCTGTACACTTCCTTGCAATGGGCACCAAAGGTATAGGATTTTTATTAATTGTTTTCCAGCTCTGAAAGAGCATGATTTTGACTTCTTTCTCTCATTTCACTACACATTTGTGTTTGATACAAAGCTTCGCAGGTAATTATAGGGGGATTCAGTGCTGCACATCGTTGTCCTTTGTTAAGCGATGACAGAGTCATATGATTAAAGCTGCATATTATGACAACCTGCCTCTTTAGTTCTTCCAGTTTCCAAAGGAGCACTCACTGTTACTGAGTTTTATTTTCAAGTTAGTAGGAGTTGCAGGCTTTTTTAGGAAGTTTACAGTATGCTAGTTGAAAAGGTTTTGGATGTTGTGGTTTCCATCTTGTGTATATTTAAAGTACACTTGATAATATAATGAAAATATACTGACTTATATACTAGGTATATAAGGTAAATATACTAGGTAAATGTTGTGATTTTAATGATCAGGGATGTATAGTTAGTAATGGAGATGATAGTGTATTACTAGTAGCACTGTTAGTATTATGTGCAAAATGCTTGTGTGTTTTCATAGTGCAGAGGCACAGCAGGGTTGCATGTATTTTGGATGCAAAAAGCCTATGTGTTTGTGCCTGTGTGCTGTGAGGCCTGCTGTGTGGTTACTTAAATGAAGTAAATAAGATTCAAACAGTATTAGCTTGTTAAATTGTGTTATGTTGACACCCACTTTAATATCATTATCTAGGCAGCTGCTGCAGTGTAAATACTGGCTAAATCTCAGTTTTCCATGAAGATAAATTATCCTCCATGGAGTAGTCCATCTGAATTTGACAGAAGAGGGACCTAATATTATTTCTCACAAACATTGTTTAACAAGATGTTCATCTCATCTTTGTGAAGCCTAGAAAGTATTATGGTGTCAAAGCAAAATTAAGCAGTTATTGCTCAAAAGCAAAGACAAACAATTCATGTTTTTCTGCTTGAATCACTTACTTACAGTATATACTGTTATCTTTTAAAAATAGTGTTACAATTACACACAGTGGGTAGATGTACAGTAGCTAAGTAAGTAAATACAGTCAAAGATTGGAAAACATGAATAAATGTTATGTTAATCTTAGTTCTTAGTACAAACAATAATAAAAAAAATACTGTGCATATTTGTTGTAAATTACACTAGTTTTAAACTGAGAGAAAAATACAGATATCCTTTCATGGCAGTTTTGGAGTTTTTAATTGTACAACATTACAACTATTCATGAGCCTAGCATTTACAGTAGGCTTGTTAATCTATGAAACAAGGTAGTTTCAAGTCAATAAAAACTGTGCTGGTCATTAAAAGCCAAATGTACATCAACAAGCCCATGATAGTGTCCATGAAATTCACGCCACTTATACTCTTCATACCTCTATAATATCTGAAGGTGTGATTTTGACCAGTTAAGGTGCTCTGACTGGGTTCTGTAATCCAGAGGAGGGGCAGTAGAGCAAGGGTTACGTCACTAGCCGACTGTGACTGGTATTTCCCAGGTTGTGGTGCACAATTGGCTAAGCACTGCCAGAGGATGTATCGGTCTCAGTCGGCCCGGGCGCCCTTGGCCCCACGTGATACAGCTGAGACACGATACACTCATGGAGGAGCTTAGCCATTCCAGATTGGGCAGCGGAAAAAATCATCGTCGATTCTAACACATGTTCCTTATGTTTTAAAAAAGGGAAAGCTTTCCCCTTGCTAAGAGAAAGAAAAAAACTCATCCCCCTTCAGATTTTGAAAATGTTAGATGTTTCCAACTTGGGTACTGGAAAAAGCTGTGAACTGTCAACACTGAGGCAATGTTTTAGGCAACAAGACAGTTCTTACTGTATGTTTTGACAATATCCGTAGATGCACTTCAGCTGTTAAATTGTTGACTGATATAAACATTCAAGTTTATAGTTTTAAATATATTTAAAGTTCATGTTTTCCTATAAAAGCATGTGAATTGAAACACCATGTCACATGCATGGAGAAATCAAAGCTGAACACATTTCAATCACATCTAAACATGCTTACCAGGTATACAGAATTTCTTCATGGATTACAC
Organism: Lepisosteus oculatus; assembly: GCF_040954835.1. NCBI lineage: Eukaryota > Metazoa > Chordata > Actinopteri > Semionotiformes > Lepisosteidae > Lepisosteus > Lepisosteus oculatus. The sequence goes on from NC_090701.1 coordinate 41,242,302, forward strand.
ACATTACATAATAAATCACTCTACAATTCACTCTTAAGTCATTAAACACCTTAACAGATAATGATTTGTTCCAGACAGGACAGGAACAGCAGAAATATTTGCAGAAAATTATTCCGTTTGCATTCATTCTTAGCTTTTCATAATTCAGTGTAAGATTAGAATGGAACTTTGGTATCATTTTTACATTTGAACCATGCTCAAAGACGGACAGATACAGTATAAACACAGACAAAGTAAAAGGCTTGGAACACAAATCCTCTGGTGTTTCTGTGATAAGCAGTAGAGAAGACGTGTGCAGTCCTAAATACAGTGTATGCAAAGCATCTCCAGCACACTCACAGAAGCCAAGAACGATGTGACGCATTCATCAAGCTTGGGACATGTTTATTGGAGCCCTGCCAGCTTGTAGGGTAATTTTTTTTCAAATGAGATGAGCATGTTAATTTTCATTTGTTTCAGAAATTTATATAATGGCATGCTGGTATGGGCTCTGGCTCCTCCATGACTATGAATTGGAAGAACCCATTAGAAAATGGATGCATGGATAAATATAAAATCCAGAGAGAGACAATAAAGGGATTTCATATATTTATTTAGCAAGTGTTAGAGTATGGGAGGTTAAATTTCTACATTACTTTTGACAAAATGTCTTTTATAAAATGAAACGACGAGTTCAGTTCTTTAAGTCTCAGGTGAAATATAAATGGTAATAAGCGATAAAGGGCTGGGTAAATTAAAGTTATTTGAATTTAGCTTTTCTTTGATACACGTACAAGGAAGGCGCGAAGGGACTGATGCACTCCTCTGGATATGTTAATAAAACAATGCAAGAATTTATTTTGTAAGCGCATCACGTGCTCACCTATAATGCAAACGGATGCCAAAGCATATTTAGAACTTATGGCAAAACCTGGAAATGGCAGTTTTCATACTGAGGAGAAGAAAATCCAGGTCTGTACAGTCAAAACTTAAGTAGAACTACATTTCCAGTGAGCATTTCTATCACTTTAACCTCGACAAGGTCATTGAAGGGCAACGACTGAAAACCAATAATTCAGAAAACTGTTTCAGCTGGAATTTTTTCAATCTCTCAACAGATCCTACTCAGGTTAAAAAGTCACCACTCCTGCTAGAACACTAGTTGCCTACTGAAAAGGCTTCAAATTGTTTTTTTCCTGAGATTGTTTTGAAGAGTATACTGTGTATATAAACACATTTCAGAAGTGACACGAAATGAACCAGCCTATTTCCTTCTAGTCAAAAATTCAGAAATTCCTGGGTGCCTAAGACATTTGTTTTCACACAAAAAGACATTCAGGATGAATACTGATATTCCTTAAATAGAAACCTGTACACAAAATGTATATATTAATCAATTAGTATTGATTAATATGTACTAATTGAAGCTGGCAAGGATATCATCATAAAAGTAACATTAAAGCAAATGCACGTGGTTCACTAAAATGGACACTCAAGTGCCACTTAGTCTTTAAACTTTTAACTTTTTTTTTACTTTTGACAATTCCAGTACATGTTCATTCAAAACACACTTCAGCTGCTTTTAGGTTTCATACAAAAATGACATTGATATTGTAATGAATCAGGAGGCTTGAAAATCAGTTCCTGACACCTGCCTGCTGTGCATGCATGTAAGAAAGATGAATAATTTAACCACACGAAGTCATGGATTTCTGAGTGTAACACCTCAGGTACATTCTTTTATTCTCTAACACATTGTAATAACAGAGCAAAAATGACCCGTCTTTTATTTAGGACAGAGATTTATTTGGATAACTAACACAACTACACAGCAGACATTATACACTATACGGATATTTACAATTCAGCTGGTTTCAGCGTCTTACTTGCAATACCTTACTAAAGTATTCAGCCACTTGTACAGCTTGCACGCCAGTTATTCCACTCACTCAAAGCAAAAAAAAAAGTGAATATATAAGTAACGTAAAAGAAAAATTCAAAAGACACACAACTACTCAAACCCTATGCTGTGGCAAACCTAAATTAATTTAGGTGCCCAGCATTACCTTTACAAGCCACATAATTAGTTAAGTGCCCTATGTGTTCAATAACAGTGGTTTACATGATTTCAGAATAAATACTCCCATCTCTGCAAATCTCTCAGTCAGGTAGTGAATTTCAGGCACAGTTTCAACCGTGACGATAAAGGAGCTTTCAGAAGAACTCAGTGATGGATGAAGTTACATAAAGGCTCAGGTCAGGAAAATGGTATAAAAACATTTCAAAGATCCAAAATGTCAACTATTAAGAAATGGAAGGCTCCAAGACATGGCCTGAATCAGGCTGTCCCTCCAAATGGAGCAGCCGGACAAGGAGGAAACAGAAAGGAAAGGTTAGGGAGGCTACAGTCAGGCCAACGGTGACTTTGAAAGAGTTACAGAGTTCAGTGGCTGATGGGAGAAAATGTCCTTGGGTAAACAATAGCCTAATTAATCCACAAAGAGGGTTTGTATGGAATTAAAAAAACATATTGGATCCAACAAGGGGTTTGCCACAAACCACCTCAGTGATACTTAAAGAAATTGTGCACAGAGAAGACAGAATCTGATTTTGTTAGACGAAGTGCACAGTGTCACATCTGAGGCAAACCCATCATGGTGCCTCACTCAGTCAACACCATCCCCACTGTTAAGCAAGGCCATGGCAGCATTATTTTACACAGTAGTTCTGTTTCTCATCAGTAGGGAATGGGGAGCCTTCAAGACTGATGAAAACATAGATGGGGCAAATTACTTGCAAATCTTAGAGAAGAACCTGCCTCAGACCTGCAGCTGAGACAAATATTCACCACAAAACAATGACCCAAAGTACAATCCGGGACATCAGGTGAGATCATGGTCGAAAGGCGAAAGGTAGTTCAAAGTCCAGAAAGTACTAAGAGAGGCGAACAATCCAAATCCGAAGGCGAGGTTCAAGGTCGAGAGGCAGAAGAGTAGTTCAGAATCCAGGAGAAGTATAGTAAGCGAGGTTGAAATAACTGCGAGGTAGAGCTCTCTACGAGAAGACTCAACACTGAGCAGCGGGAAGCGGGTTTGGATGGTATAAATAGTGCTGCTTACCGCACGGTAGAGCTTGTGCGGCGCTTGTTATTATTAACCCGCTGCTGGTACTGGTTAGTTCTCTTATGAGTTGATCTCCGCTGGCTGGCAGTCGTGACAGTCATAAGAAATCCCCATGAACATGAGAGAACTTGAGCAAATCTACCTAAACAAATCGGCAAAGATAACACCAACATGCTGGTGTGAGAAGTTAGTAGTGATCTATCCAAGATCTATCCAAAAAGATCAGAGGATGCAATAGCTGCCGAAACACAAAGAAACATAAGGACAAAATCTTAGTTGCCTTAGTAGGAAGGATATTTTAAAGATATTAAAAGTCGGGTAGCTCCAAGTTGTCATAATAACGGGCTGAATAACAGAAAAAAGGCCTTCCATAAACTGTGTGGTTTATTAACATAAAGATCCATGAAGAGCATATCTGATTTTCTTAAGGAAAGGGGGAAAGTTAAAAAGAAAAAACATTATATTTCTTCCACTGAGTATAACTGAGCAGTATAGGATGCTTCCAGTTCATCAAAATAATGTATCTTTATTGGAAGAAATAAAAATAAAAATGTTTTCCAAAAAACAACATGGGTTATTGGACCAACAATGACATGATATAAACACTGTAAGTACATCAATCTGCAAGTGAGAGCTGACTGTTTAAGTCACGTCACTCATTTGGTTGCTTGTACTGCTAAATGTTCCAAGGATCTCATCTGGCATTTTGTAAAAGAAGCCAGGGTATCAGATGCAACAACATGGCTGGTTAGCTTTTTCCAAGCTCCTGTGCACATTACTGTTGTTTTATTGGTGAAATAACTCTAAGATGTCATTTAAGGAAGATCTGTAAAAACATGAGGACTATCTCCTAGAACCCATGTAGATTACCTGTCATGCCCCCCCTCTCTGAAGTGCAGCATAGCAGGCAAGCTCCCGGGTGGCAGACAGCCACGCCTCTTCCACCTGTCAATCAGGGCCAGTTGCCAATTATACACAAATAGACAGGAAGCTTGATTCACCTGTGGTAATCACCGCCATCCCCATCTCCAGGTAGAGCAGGCTATTTAAGTTCAGTCCTGCCTGTGCTCCATTGTAGAGTTTGTATGTGTTTCGTTGGACTCTCAACCCAAATTTGTTTTGCCCCCTGCTTTGGATTCTCCCTTATGTTTGTTTTACCACATGCCTGGACTGCTTCGTTTGACCTCGGCTTTCGGATATTCTCTTGTGCCTTCAGTGTGTCCCCATGGTTTTGAGCTCGGCTCATGCCCTGACTGTCACGATCGTCATCCATCCTCTTAAGGGCGCTCCCACCCTTTCATATTTTACTTTATTACGTGCACCTGCCCTCTGTTGAGTCTGTCATTATTTAAGCCTGGTGCTCCCGCTATTCCTGGCTCAGCATTGGGAGATGGATGCCCGGAAGTCCGCCTACCAGCGGGTCCAGGAGAGACCCTTCGGCATAGGTTTCATCACGGCGTCCTGACGGTCTGAGTCCGGGGCTCGGAGAGCCTGGCCTCGTTACCCTGGTTTTATTTCCTGTTCCTGTTCTGGATCCTGTTCCGGATTTTAACCTTGTTTGTTTCATCTGGGATGGATCCCCCGGGTCCAGGACCCTGGACTGCGCCCCAGATTTCCCCCTTGGACTGTCTGAGTTTGTTTGCCTATGGTACGCTCCCCGAGCACCAGATCACCGCCGTCACGCCCCCCTGTCTGTCAACCCATCCTGATCCTCTAAGTCTCTTCCTTGTTGTCCTTCTCCACTTACTTCCAGATTATACCGTCTGCATAGGGTCCTGAACTACGCTTCACGGGAGCCAGGACTGGCGACCCATTATACTGACGACGCTTCTGGAAATCACTTTGTCTGTTTGTCTGTTCGCTACACTCATCTGCTGCTCACCTGTTTACTTTTGCCTGCTCTTGGGTTCATCTTACAACCCAAAGACCTCTTCTTAACTCTACTTGAGTGACGGTACTGTACATTATACTCATTATACACCAAATTATACATATATAATTAAGTTCTTAATACCTTTTTTCCTTACAGAATAGCAGAATATGTTTAAACTATTGCCATTCATTCTCTGTTGATTCAGTACCCATCATAACGCTTCTGTTAAGATCCGATTCTTTCACAATGAACTTTCTTGAAATCGCAAACTTTTGGACCCATATCCATAATGATTATAATAAAGCAGTTCATTGTAAAATTTGTGTCTGAACCTCTTATAAACTTGTTAATCAGAATATTATCATTTTAAACACTCAACCTATTCAACGGGTGGTCACATAAGTGTGTTCAGAAAGGCACTCCCATCAGAGAACATTCTGTTTGCAAATAAAACCTTGCACTGTTATACTATTTTGTGATTAACCAAAAGTTAGCATTAAGCCTTAGGTCTAAGGTTAGCATTAGGTCTTCACAGGTATCATTTACTACACCAGAACAAAAGCAAATAATGGAAGTGATCAAAGCTAGCCTGTTACTAAAACAAGAACTCCCAGGGGAGAAAAAACTGCAAAAAACAACAACTACAGCAACAACACCCAGCAACACAACAGCAAATGAAAGCTTTTTACTTGAAATAAGCTTCTAGGCTAAACTAAGCCTGCTTTAAAAATAGTGTTTATTGGAGGTTTTAAATCACTCTCTGAGCTGGCTTACCCACAGAATAACTCAACCTTTTCATCTCAGTATTAAACTTCAACATGATTATATATACACAAAGGGGCCCAAAGCAGATAACGTTAGATACAAAAACAAGTAAGGGTTTTTGTTTAAGAAATGATGCTCCCTATGTCTATCTCCTGCATAAGACTGGAAAGCATGAAGTCAATTCCTCAACAGAGCCAAAAGCATAGAATATAAATATACTGTAGGATTGTCCCCTTCTCTGAAACAATGGAAACCAAATACTGTCAATTAATTTACTGAGGCATTTTATGCATTCACTGCAACACAGAACCAAACTGAGATACAGAATCTGGACAGTAAAGGACTGGCATTTGCAGAAATGATCTGATTCATAGTTTCCATGGTCACACAACAGTTTCCAGCCATGATCAGCATCAGACCTCGTATATTTGACACCTATTTATTTATAGGCCCACAAATGTTTTATGAATACAGCCCATTGTGTTCATCTGCCTACTCTCATGTCTGTTTTGGCAGATATGATTATCTGGGAGTCTGCCCTTTCTCATATCTGCACAGTCTAATCCCAGTGGAAAACTCTCAAAGGTGTGTTATCAATGGCTAAACACTCATTGTGAGCACCGACCTTTTTTAAAGAGAATGCAGCTCCCTTATGTGTTCTTTTTGGGTTTTGGGGGGGCTGACAGTTTTTTTTAAACCAAGTAAATATCATATAAAATGACCAGACATCCTCACATGGATAGGATGTGATGGATGTGAATGTAGATGTTCATGAATCTTTGGGCTGATGCACTTGTTTTCATAAAAATGGAAATGTGTGGACTTCACATAACTGTCTTTCAGATAATACAAAAACCAAAACTCAAGCTGTGGTCTTAAAAACATTTTCTAAGGCAAGAATTTCTAAGGCAATCTGACACACTAAATAATTTTTTAAAACAAAGTGCTGAAATTCAAAAAAGAACACCATGTACTGCATATGTACTTACCTCTTTCCAGCACTTCACGATAAAAATAAAGCACGAGGTGATGTTTTATCACTGGGGAGAAGAAAACAACCGGAAAATGGTGCAATACACCATTATTTGGCCACTTATTTTTTGCCAGTATGAATTAAGACTAAACTCTAGAGAATGTTTTGCTGAAAAAAAAAAAGGTTTTGTTAATGGTGTTCCTGAGTCGGGGACAAGTATGAAATAAATGCCACAATGAATGAATGTGATAGACTGTCATTAGGTACAAGGATGTCATGAGGCATGAACATTGTGTCCATCCCAGCCCTATAAAAACCCATTATTGACACGCTACCGTTCCTCCATGAGATGTCACGACTGACAAGAGCAGGTAGGATCTAGACACTTGGGATAATGAACTCTGAAATGTCACAACATTTGCTTGCACATTATTTTAAAGCCTATCGAGCAATCTTTTTCACCTGTTAGGCCATATAAGGACAATTGTTATTGTTGGTGATCAATCTTGTCCTGGAACGTCATGTATTAACAAAGCAAGCCAGAGCTTGTCGTCTTCAATATCTTCATCATCGATTTTAATTGGCCAGAGCTGCAGAAATTTCTACTGTACTGTCTGGACTTGAAACAGACCAATAAGTGATAGAAAAAGTAGTACTAGTAAGCTATGAGCTGTAGTTCTTTATGGCCAAATTCGTGCTCAGCACTGAGGGAGATAGCAATATACAGTATATGAGGTCCAGACGATGGAAAGATCTCCTTTTTTCTGAGGTTAAAGCTGAGCTTTGCCTATGACTGAGTCTGTGTGTGTGTAACAAGAGTGGTTTCGTGAGAGAACTGTGATGCTGTGGGGTGCAAATCAGTTCCAATCCAAATGTCGTGTTGTACAAGGTAGTCACACTGCCCAACACCATGTGGACAACGTTGTGACCAGTCCTCATTCCATTGTGAGTGCAACCTGGTGGTCACAGATAACTGATAGTTCAAAGCATTCCTTCCCAGCCCTATAAAAACAGGTAGGATCTAGAAACTTGGGATAATGAACTCTGAAATGTCACAGCATTTGCTTGCATACAGTGTACATCCATACTATGCATACAGTGTTCAAGAGCTTCAGTAGACTTCACAGCCACCTGTTACAAGCCCAGGTGAACACCTTAAACAGAAAAAAAACATGGCAAACTCTTTTTGAGATGTATGTTGTGTGTTAAGGTCACATCCATTGCTAGGCATCAGTTACCTGTACATCCCCTACAGTACATATGCAAACTATGCCTCCCATAAACCCACTGGGTGAGTTCTTGTAGCATTTCTGTGTTATGAGTCACTAAGCTGCCAGTCAGTTGTGATGCCCTGCAGGTCGCACCCAGGAATGGTGGTCTCACTGGTGGTGGTCTGGTGTAATACCCAAGAATGCACTGAGAACAAAGCCACATGGGCTCACTGAGTTACAAGGTTTATTTCTGAAAAATGAAAAGAATACTACAGAGGGTTTCCAGATGATTCCTAACGGTGGCCAAGGACACAAGCGGCACTGGTCCACATCTGGCAGAGAGAGGGCATGTGTCCATCTCCACTACCAACCCCAGGGATCAAATCCCAGCCACCTGGCACCCTCTCTGGCTCTGGATCCGCATGGGGTGGCAACTGATATTGTATAGGCAGACCACAGTGTTCATCAATCACACGTCTCCCCATAGTTCGACTGTGCAGATTGGCTCACCAGAAGGCACACCCATGTGACCCCTCCTCTCCCAGACAAACAGGAGTTGATGCTCTGGCTATGGCTGGGTGTACTAACACTTCTTATTTTACCAGTCCTGGTCTTAGATGGGGTACCATTACCCTCTCATTTGCTTCTCATCTGTAGAAAACATTTGATTCTGTTATTGATGTAATCCCTAGAAAAGTCTCAAAACCCAATTTCGAAGACATTCAGTTTACAATTATACTGAGCAACTGTATATTCTAAATCCTTAAACTATTTTTTTCTTATTCAAGAACAATGATTGCTTTGCATTCTTTTTTTGTACTTTAAACAAGTTTCTTTTTTATTTCCATAAAGTAATTTACGATTGACTCATGCTAAGTGTATTATGTTTCGAGGACATTTGTCCCAATAACTGAATACTGATTAAACAGAGAAAATAAATCCCCAAACTTCATACAAACAGGAACAGACTGATGAGACAGGTAGAAAGGCAGACATAAATATTTACATCCTCGCCTTCACAGACATTTAGACAGAAAGCTAATAACTTTTACAGCACAGCATGATGTATTTTAAAATCCAAAAGACCTCCATGAAGGGGAAAATCTTCACAAGCTGTCAGCAGAGCCAGGTCTCATTAACATCAGAGTTCTTTGAAGCTATTTATCTCCATTTTGACAGTTCTATAGCGCTATAGAAAAGACTCAATTAATATTTATTTTTTCCAAACTAACCCACATAAGATAAACTCCTATTAACTCCTGTAAATATATCAAATGCAAATACTTCTGAAACTTACATATACTGAGCATTAAAAGAAACATATAATATTTTAGTCAAATAAAATATGTAGATTTTAGATAGTGATTGAAGGTTTCTGCTGTCATTTTAAGTAATTGATCATTTATAAATAATCATGTCATACTCAAGTAATCATGGCACACATACACTAAGAGCATAACACCATGCTCTTATTCACTAGTAACACTAACTCACCGCATTAGTGAAAGAGCTGACTGGACATGACATGATTTAATATGAATGTCAAGCTCGGTGAAAATAAAAAACAATAGCAGGAGAGCAACATCTTCTTGCCACCAGTACCCTGGGGGCTGAATAAGTCCAGGAGCACCTGAGCACAGCCAGTCAATAATACTCAACGATCTGGGAGACGAGGCACCTCCCCCAGACTGACTTATCAACCCAGATCCCACAGGGGTCCGGTTCTCACCAAAGTTCAACACCACAAAATGTGGGGATCCACGCAACACCCCAGAAGTAGTTAACCAGCACCAGCTGAGCCAAGTGCTCACTCTTAATGAAGCAAATTTTTGACTGACTTCACCCAGTGTGGAGGAGTTGAGCATTCAGCGTACTAACCAATAGGGAGGTCAAAGTGTGGTACTCTAGGCAGGTGAGACCAGTTGCACAGAGCACCGCTTCTCGTGACTGATGGCAACCTACCAACACCACTCTGATCACGACCGGGGACCCTCAACCTGCTGCCCTTCCTGCGTGCTCATCCTGATGGGACCACACCCCATTAAAACAACACACTTCCTCATGCTGCTCATGTCCCAGTCCTGACTTCCTGGCTGTCTTGAACTGAGAATCTGACAGCTGTGTGGTTGTGTGGGCGAGGCTCTACTCGCCAGACCTGAGCCAAATTCAGCCAAACAGTGTGGGAATAAGCCAAGATTATGTGACATCTAGGGGCCACAGAGACCAGCGAACAGGCCAGTGCTTGTTCGGGCTCCGCAGGAGAGGAATGGGATAGAACCCTGCATGTCAGCATCTGCATCCTGGTGCAAAGCATTGGAGGAGTGGAGCTTGTACTGCTTTCAATAACAGCCACACATGTCACTAGGCTGCGGCTTTCAGAGTAGATCTCCTATCGATCAACCCTATTGATGACAAATGTTCATCATCGTAATCAATTCATCGACGCTATGTCATGTCTCTCCAATACAATGTCAATGCAACTGCAATTAGAAGAATTTCTGGTTTTCTGCATAATACATTTATTGCACTTCCAGTCGCATTCTTCTTTTGATAAAATGCTTTCAATAGTGCATTCAGCATCAAGAGAGGCTTTGTGCTCTGTAAGATGACTAAGAACAGTGGTATCTTTAATATGAGTAGTAGTTTATGTCTCACAATTGATGGGGTTAAAAATAGACTTTCAGATATCAGGTGAGGTAGGATAAGGAGTGGATGATTCACAGGTTAAAATCAATTGTTGGACAGGTCTTTTAGGATATTTCTCTGTATAGAAAATTCTACTGCTTGGCAGAAAGATGTACTGGACATCTTCAAAAAAGCAATGGGGTAAAAACCCAGAATAAGTGACTGTCGGTCACACTTTCACCTTCCACTGTTTCTTTAAGGTTTGTACAGAATTAGCTAAAACATTTACAGCTAGGTCAAAAGAGTGTAAAACGAATTCATTTGTCAAGTAAAACAAGTATGACACATAAAAAGCAAAAACCAATTCAAGAGCGCATTCTGGAAAAGCCCCTAGATTTTAATATGAAACCAACACCTCTGTATTTTTTCTTTCTTTATTGTAGTAGTGTGATATTATTGCTCATCACGCTGGTGCTTTCTTTAACACAGTACAACACCCTGCACAGGCAGTGCTACCTGCCCTGGTTTGGAAAGCAGAAGAGTGTGGGAGTGGGATTTCTCCTCTGCCCCAGTCTCATCGCCTTTAAAAGAGCTCAGGGGTGCCAAAACCAAGGTGGCAAGGTGATGACTGGTTGCAGGTCTCGTGTGAAAAGGATCAAAGCGAAGAAAAGATCAAAGAGCACAGGAAGCAGGGACTCTCTGCAGTTTATGTGCACAAAATGAACATTTAGGAGAAAGGACACTGCTCTACCTCGTATATTACTCCTCCAAAGTTGAAGCAAAACTAGTCTCAGTAGCCATAGACTGAATATTCATGAAATGTTGGCAAAATTATGTGATTAGGTTTACTGAGAGCATCTTTAAATGAAAGTGTGCCGCCTGAACTGTTCACTAACTCTACCTGCTTATTCATGTAGATGACCAAGAAAAAATGTTGACATCAGTACATCCACTTTCTAATTTTACAATATACTGTGTTACACAAAGTGCCATGTCATGAAGAACAGCAAACGTATTTCAATTACCCTAACTGTAGCTCATACTATAGAAAACTGGTTCAGAAGGGTACGTCATATTGTCCGTATGTTTACAATGATAGAGGCGAAAGGAATTCAGTGCTGTCTGTTCAAAAAGCAAGTGACACTAACAGGCTTCTTGAGTTGTTATTCCACGGTTTTAACCTGAAGTGGATGTCTGTCTCATTATAAATAATTCTGTTTGTCTCATACAGAATTAAGCACACAAAAAATGTTTAGATTGATTTTTGACCTACGGTACACTGAGAAATGCTGGCTTCTGTATCTCAGGTTGAATCAATTAAGTAGCTCCTGTAGCTATTTTTGATCTTGTGCATCTTTCCGGATGTTTTCCAGCCCTGTTCTCCTGGGACAAATGTTTGCTAGAAGGTTTCCAGTGATAAAGTAAGATATATTTCCTTATTAGCCTGTTACAGTACATGATGTATTCTGTATAATATTTTGAGCGAGTGGATTCCTGAATATATTTCATTTTTTTGGAGACAAAAATCAAACAATTATTTACTGTATATGTGAAGCCTTTAAACAAATGTTATTGGGATCCCCTGAGTGCAATTTCTGGTTACATTGCAGATTCCTAAATTCTATTTACACTTAGCATTCACTGACCCCCTGAACACAAGAACTGAGACAATTCCCAGGGTTTGCATTAACATGCATGAATTTCAGACAACACATTCAGCAGAATAAAAGCTAAAAGAAGAAGCAGTGCACTAATGTCTAAGGTTGTACAGGAATATACAAAATCCTCTCTCATACACCTCGTATGAGGCGTGGTGTACTTTTCTTAAGAAAGGTCTGACTAGTCATTAAAACTCATACACAAATTTAAAGAAGAAAATGTGCAAATATCTGGGTAAATACAATATTGTAATTTAAAGGCCTGATGTACTCCAGCAATCTCAAGCAAGCAAGCGAACACAGACAAAGAGCACAGTTAATTATTTAGGATGCCTGCTGCAATCCATTACTCTACATTTATTATAGAAGAGAAGATCCATGCTAGGTTTAAAATAACCTTTCTATATAATAATCTGATCATATTTATTAAAACAATTGGAAAGTATGAATCACCAATATTGAATTGGGTTTCCAGCTAAATTATAATGGTTTTCTTTCTCCTTTGTATTTTTGGATCAAATTAAAAGCAGGAAAGAACAAAATCATCAAATGTAAATATACAGTAACAGCACTGACATTTCTAAAGGTATCATACCAAAAAAACCAAAAGTCAATGTACTATAGAGCCAAGATGCATTTTCAAATTGAAGAGCCAAAAAACTTAGGAGCTGAAATATATTTTTCAGCATTCCTTTTCAGTTCACAGCTTGTGAATGCATAATATTACTGTGTAATAATAAACTGTGCATACGAAATATTACTGCGTAATAATAAACTGTAAACACATAATATTAGTGTGTAAAAATAGTCAGTTATGGAAATAACTAAATTGCTCAAAAGACTTTTCATACTGTCTGTGGAAAATATGGTATTTTCTTAAAACCCTCAAACATTTAAGCTAATCATGCACTGAGTGATTTCTTTAAGCTCTTCTATAGACACATCACTCTGAGGGAAACCTCACCTCTGTGATGTTCAGGTTACATCTGTGGGTCCCAGCAAACCATCCATCATTGGAACACTGGTCAACATCCACATTCTGAAGGTTGACATCAACACGAACCACTCCCCTGAAACAAATATTAGGAGAAAACATTACAGTTCTTGAAAATATCTGACTTCTACCTATTAAATACTGTACATGTGAAAAATGTATAAAATACAAGATGCAAAACCCCTTCCTTTCAACTCACGATGTAGTTTTTTTTTTCAGTTGTGTTTCAGTTATGTTGCCACAAACAATAAATGATTAGCACAAAAAACACTTATGCTCTTGAAAACAGAAGCAGGCTCATTTCTGTCCTCCTCAGATCAATGTGCTGTAGCTAATGGCGTATGAAATTCTGTAATTAGCAGACACATTAAGAAGAATGAATTTGCATTAGAGTACCATACTTCTAGTAGTTTCTAAATTGGTTTTCACTTCACTGTGCACATTTTATAGCAGTAAAACAAAAAACCTGTAAACTTCTTAAATTCCATAATAAACTTGTGTTGATATCTGTGTTTCTCCTATTCAGTTCAAAACATTCCTGGCCTTTTTCATAGAAATAGCAAAATGAGGATGAATGCTTAACATCTATCTAAACTACCAGATTGTCTGTTTATGATGGCAATCTCTGCAAAGCTTAATGGCAGGCAGTTACTCTAAATATGTCCACTTTTTGTGGCACACATGAAGGAACTATTGTATAATACTATTAAACATTGATTTTTATTGTTTCTTTTTAAAACAGCAAAGAAGAAAGCATTCAAAGCTCCAGCTACTTGATAGAAATGTACTGTAGGTGCTTATAATTTCAGCTACTCGTTCAATTATTAATGCTTTTGCCCCTGGTGCTGCTGATCTTTAAAAAGCCATTAATGCTCTGTGAGACACCAATAAAATGTTACAGGTTCCAGCTCAGCACTTGCTCATAATGAAAATCCCTTTCACACATTTAACAATGAGGCTGTCTGAAAGGCCCTCTCATTATAATTAGTAGCAATAAAGGATAAGGTTACAAGAGTCTCCTATCAGATCAAAAATCATGCAAACAATTCCAAGGGCTATAATTTCATTAATATGAGGTTTTGTACTGTTAAATCTATAAAAGCAGTTGCACTTATAAAAAGCATTTTCGCCCATTGATTTATTTCTGGAGATCCGTACCCAAAATATGCAACCCAGTTCCAATGTGTGGTAAATGTGGCCACAGCGGTTTCTGCGAACCAGAATTTTGACTGACTAGTTCTGTTAATAATCTTTGTAACCCATACTAAATGATAAATAACTGAAATAGGAAGTCTTTCTTTAGAAATAACAATGAAAATACCACATCCCCAAAAAACTATGTGAACGTTATGCAGAGCTGCTAACAGAGACCGATCGGTGGTGACATACGTGTCTCTTCTTCTACAATGGCTATACATCCCGCAAAGCAGATCTCTGCTTCAGCCTCAGCAGAGACTCGGTTTGCAATGAACAGGCAGCTACGTATCTCCTTCTTCAACAAGCTTTCAAGCAAGCAATAGGGATCATCTCAGGGGGATCTAACTGGTTCATCCTTCCTTTTGATTGCCTCCGACTCTGGATGAGCAGTGCTCATCCTTGCTCAATGTGGGTGAAACCTTCATCATGGGGACCACCTGGATTAGTGGAGAGCCCAGTAGTGGTTGGACCACCTCATCTCAGTGTTGTAACAGACACTACTCTGAACCTATTTAGTTTCGCTGAGTGAGAGCTCTAAAACACCTATATAGATTCTTTCCCCAGGCTATAACTCTCATAAACAAGGACACTTCTTAAATTCCTAACTAGTTGTACATTTTTATTTAACAGTACATGCCACTGATATTTTTTGTAAATATATGCAGTACCCATTGTACATTTTATTATTCAACTGTACATACTTTTAAATTGTACATATCACTGAGTTTGGTTTTATCTGTAGGTTTTTTCTTTTCTTTTATTGGAATTTATCTTGACGCCTGCACCAAGAGAAATGCCTTGTAGATTTTGTACTTGGCAAATAAAAGTTTCTAACCCCAACTCTAATGCTTCAGTAAGAAACCTTCAGTGTACTCTAGACATCAGGTCTTCCCCTTGTATAAACATGGTCTCGAAACAAAAAGTAGTTGTATATTAGAAACATCTACTACCATCTGAAAATTTGGAGAGAGGACTGCTGTTTATCTTCACCACCTGTTTGTGAAACAAATGTTTAATTTCAACCACTATTCTGAAAGCACAAATGCTGTTCGATCCTTCTCTAACATTTCTAAACCCACAATTTACTCTAATTTGTCATAATCAGGTGTTTAAAGTAAAGTGATGTGTCAACCATTTTTCCTCATATTTTCAATAACCCTATCATATCTCTATCAAAACTATCCAAGGGGTATTGGGTTGAAAAATCTTACGATTATGAGAAAATGAGCACTGGACAGATGCTGAATAGTTGTGGTCAATTCTGTGCTGTTTCATACTAAAACTGGATAGACAATAGTTATCGTCAGTATTTCCGATTTGAGCTGTGAGCCTTCATAGTTTTGAGCTGAGGCACACAGAATTAATTTCTCCGTTATTTGTGATTTGTGTAGAAAAGGCCAGACATAGAATAACAAGACGTTATTTTTAGTGTGTCCAAAGAATAGCAGAAAATACATGCAAAATGAGAGATCAAGGCTCCTGTGCAAGGTGTCCTAAAAGCCAGTGCCCATCTTGTGCAGGACAACATTCTAACAAAACAGGAGCAAATGTATCAAGTCACCAATTTCTTAGATTTGGTCAATCAGCCCAGTCTATTCATACCACAAACAGGAGAAAGACATCTTTAATATCAAATGTTTATTGAATTGTCAGAGTGTTGAGCTACTCTTGCAAAGGTATATAAAGAACAGCAACTAATTCAGTAGTTTGGTCAAATTCTGATAACAATGAAACAAGCAGGCAAATATAAAGGCATGGCATACATAACACTTTGGTATTTCCTGGCTGAGGAAATCACAGGGCTAGCCAAAGATCAGTAAAATACAAGGAATGAACCAGGGAGACAGCTACAAGGATGCAATTGAGGTGGAAGATAAGATGTGCAGCGCCAGCAAGTACTAGCAGACCAAAGTACATACCAAAGGAGAGCAGGAGTGCAAGATCAGAATTTGACCTCCACCCAAACTCCTGTTCAATAACACTCAATAGGAAAAAAGGAACAATAACAATAGTTACTTGAATGAAGTTAGTAAAGGGTCAGCTGATCATTTTGCCTAAAAAATATGAGAATAAGCAGCTAGCATTAAATCCATTCATAGAATATGGCAGCTGCAACACTCAGGTCAGACAAAATGAGCCTCAACAGATGAGATGGAAAATCTGTTAAAATTTGAAAACTCAAGAAAACTTGAGCTCAGGAGCACAATCAAGCATCCTCTGTATAAAGAAACTTTAAGCACTCTCCTAAAAACTCCATTACAATTTCAGCATTTTAAAATTCAGAATCAGTTTCTTATACCACACCCTAACGGGCAGAATTAAACAATTAAACAAGACAATGTGCATATTAGTCAAGTTAGTCAGAGATGAGAATAAAATAAATCAATGCTGTAAAAATGACTCAAAGCACTGCATTTGAAAGGCTTAGTGGCATCATATTGAATTAGCTAGCAAAACATCTTTCTTCTTGCACTAATATTGCATCTGTGTATTGTGAAGCAAATGCCCAAAATATATTAAAAAGTCATCACAGCTGGATAATATAACTGGATGATTAATAAAGAGAATAAAACTCTTCATTGTAGATTTTAAATGGTTCACAGAGGAAATATAATAGTCTGACGTTTTAATCATTGTAAAGTCTATCATATGGCTAATGTCTTTTCTCACCGTCACCTTTACTTATTTTATGAATTAATTAAGAGGAACAATGTGTTTTTTTTCCCTTTTATGCCTGTGATGTTGTGAGAGATGGCTCTGTGAGAAAGCCAACGTCTTGGCTCAAAACTCGGGCCCAGTGGTGTACTAAATACCTGTTAATTGGGAAAACCTGCAGAATGAAGCACACCTGATCTGAGCAAGTAATTAGCATTCAGAGGGAGTAAGATTCCATGCGAGGGAAAGGAGCTATCTGGACAGGCTCTGTATGGAATTATCCATGCCTTTGGGCTAATTAAGAGGCTTACAAGACCAATTAGGAGGAAATTGAACAGATTCAGTTTGCATCTAGGTTCCAGTGGGGAAGGCAAGGAAATGACAACTCTTGCTTGTAACAGATTGGGCCGGTTTACAGGTCTGTGGGACTCAATGAGCTAGGAAGGCCTGAGAAGATATAACCTAGGCTGTACCGCAGGACTCCAAAGGTTCAGGGTAGATGGGCTGAGTGGTAGTTACAGTGGTTCAAGCAGGGAGCTGCCTCAGCATGCGTCGGCTGCAAAGGAACAAGTAAAGGTTTATTCCATGCAGAAAAGACACCCGAAGAAGTCTCCACAGCTGAAACACAGCTGTGTTTCTTTTCTTCTCTTTTCAGCAGGGAATAAACCCTTACTTGTTCCTAAGTGGCAGTTTGTTTACCAGGCCCAACGAAGATGAAGAGCGATGATAAGGAAATGGGGTTGGAATTAAGGGTGAATAAGGGGCGAATGGAGGTGTTGTAGCATAAAGACAGCCGGGTAGCAGGGAGTCACTTGACACAATGTGGCAGCATACTGCACGTTCTCCCCTCTACAGGGAGAGAGGAGTCTTGAAGGCACAGGTTGAGTCCCAGGTTCTCCCTGTGCCTTGAATTCAGCAGACAAATGGGCAGCCTTGGAGTGAAGTGAGAAGGAAAGTGGAAAAGGCAAAGCTGAAGAGTTGAAGTGAATTCACTTGAAGGCAGGGAAATGGACGACACAGAGTACATGGGGTTGAATACTCCAGTGCCTGGTGATTAACAACAGTAACATAACAGTAAACATGATTTAGCGTGTGTGTGAGTCAAGCAGAGTGCAGACCAGCAGAAGGAAGAGGGATATGAAGTCTTCTCCAAGAGGAGGCAGACTAACAAGATATAGGATCCCAGAGAGGCAGAAAAGAACTGGAAGGAGCAGTTAAAAAAGTAAAAAAACAAAGGTGGCAGCAGTGGCATTACTGGGCTGTGGCAGAGTGAGCACCAGACACAATGTCTGAGCTTGATTTATTAACAGATTTTTTAAAAAAATGTTTAAAAGTAACAATTGCACCCTTATAACATCTGCATTTTCCATTATTTGAAATTGAGGGGCCGTGCCTCGAAAAACTGTAATGATTTCATATACTGTATATCAAGCATGGACATGCACAGTTTTTAGAACTGAGAAGAATTAAGGCTAACCTTTTACACCTGCTGCACAATATACCTTGCCATATACAGAATATGCTGATGATTACATAAGAATGAAATTCACAAAACATAATAAGCCATTATTACTCAAGGATTTCTTTTTTAAACCATTTTCATTTCTCATCAAAAGCCCAGACTGATTTATTACCCTTTTCTTATTAGATATTTATCTCACACGAAACATTTTTATTAATCTGAAAGGTCACACAACTTTTCAAGAAAAAGAAATGCTTGAAAGAAAATGACATAATTGCAAAACTGTTTCCCATTTGTGTGATGCTGCTGTGTAAACATCAGCTGAACTCCCTGACAGACACACAGACTGCCAAGTGAACACACTCTGCCAAGAATTAAGCCCTCCAGAATAAACTCCCAATATGTGCTCTGATAGCAAGGCATTCATTTGGAAACCATTCTCCAAACCCCGAGAAACATTTGTTTGCTCAGTGGAGCTTTCCTTCTGTTACACCATGAAAAGCTGAAAACCGCAAACTCCTCTTTCCTGAGTGTTCACTCCAGCCCCATCGCAAGCCTCTCAAGAACTCATCATTTTCTCTTCTTGAGCCAAAGCGCACATATGGCCCAAAAAGGAACACTTAACATAATACTAATGCTGGGTCTCATCTCCTGGAAGCCACCTTTGTAAACATTCAGCGATTCCTATAAAAAAATCCTTGTAAATTGAATAAGGAACACAGGTTACAGCCCCATCGCAGCTGCCTTTCACCAGGTAGGAAAAAAAGACGTTAGGTAAAAGAAAAATAGAGGAACCTAACTGTCATGTACTGTCCTTAAAAGTGGATTTATATGCCCTATCATTATTAGTTGTCAGATTCTAAATGAATAACTGTTACCTCTGAAGTGGTATCCAGCCAAATGCAGCTTTGATTTCTCACAGCCTCTTGATATAATAACATGTGTATATGGGTCAAATGTATATTGATGTAAAGAGGGAGGTTCAATAATGATTTAAAGAATGAATGACCAAATCTCATTATTAACTATTTTTCCCATGCAAACTAAATCATTTTTTGCCAACAAGTGTTCATTTCCACGCAAATATAAACGTGCAAGTATTTATAATTGTGCCGTCCAATAACTGTGCCAGGCCAGACTGTCTACTTGCAGAATTTAAATACCTTCGCCTACCAAATAGCTTTATTACAGATGCTCCCTTGGCAGTGAAACTAGCAGGCCAGAAAACAGAAAACGGAAGTGGAAAAAAATGTTCTTTTTTCTTAAAATAAAAACTGTATTACACAGTCCCAAATTCCTTCTGTATTAAGCTGAGTGAACAACAAAGCAGTGGTCCGCTGTCTGTATCATCCTGTTCTACAGTGTTTCACAAACCCTGTACCTTTTTCCCGTCTCCTAATGTCAGTCCCTGCTGACTGGTAACAGAATATATCCTCAGGTAATGTTTACATTGGCCAGACAGGCACTTCCTGGAAACGCTGTATTGATCTGAAAGCCAAGAAGTATCTGTAGACGTAAAAGATGAATTGTAGGAGAACCCTGCATATTTTTCTCTAGTTCCTTATTCTTTCTTGGCTAATATTCCAAACACTGCCTTATAACACGTACGAAGTACATCTTTAATGAGAAGTGTGGTAAAAAAAAACTCTACTGGGCAAGTTTTGGAAAAAAGAAATGCAAAAATAAAGAAGGGTATTTACTACAATTGTCATAATTCTTGGTATAAAGAAGATAAATAGGAGGCCAATACATAAATAGCACTTAAGTGAAAAACATTCTTAGTTAATAACAATTTTAGTGTTCTGTTAAGCTGTTTACTGATGCAATAATGATCCCAGATGTTTTGAGAACACACCTTGTCAAAAATACTCAGATAAGGCAATTAGGAAATCACAATATTAATGATAACCATAAATCATCTGTTATTCAAATGCATTTTGTACACTGGAAAGTCAAATACTAATATTTTTAAATACATTTCCACCTTATTTTGAATGGTAGAAATAATATTAAAAAAAGTCACAACAGCTTAAAATACATACAATAATACAGTACATCAATCACAGTAAATAATACATTTTGAATATATCCGTCTCTTCTCACTTTTGTGACGGACTGCTTAGAAGTTAACATCGGAAGCATATCTTACAGAACAAAAACAACGTCTGAATCAGATGGAGAAATTCATTTGGGCACGAAAGGTGAATTAGAACTATTTAAGTTGTTCTTCTGACTATTTTGTAGGTACTGGTTCAATGGAAACAACATCAAAATACTTGTTGCAGGTTTGGAAGTTACCTGTATCTGCATTTCCCTTTAATGTTCTGACTAGTAAGAAGAACAGAGCAAGATAAGAACAAATACCACATGTCTAATCCCAATATCAGACATGCAGATGGTAAATGTCATGAAAATGAATTAGAAAGTAACTTCTTACGTGTTATCATGTTCTTCTCAAAATATTTAAGGACTATTCGCGCACAGATTCCAAGTGTGTGATTCGAGGGGTTTGGAATTAGCCATTAGCAGGAAGGCTGATGTCTTGATTTAATCTGGGATCATTATAAAAACAAATAATTTAAATGGTTGAATTGAGAAAACAAACTATTCGGAGCACATCGAGTTTGTTTCCAGAACAAGTGGATGTTCGGTAGCAGGGTTAGATCCTAATGAAACCAATAGGAGGACGAATGTCTTAGAGGTTATCTGGCATACCTCACCTAGCTGAGAGAACAGCAGCCTAACCATAATTCGCGAAGAATTACAGCAGCCGAAGAGTGAGAGCAGGTAGAATTGTTGTTGTTTGAGATGTGAAGACTTGGTCTAGCTCGCTTGGCTGCGGGCCAAGCTCCCTTCCGTTGGACGGGGAGGATAGGGCCCCCATGTGACGGAGAAAGGTGGGGCGAGGGAGAAGAGAGGGTGACGTGTGGTATACATGCAGACTGAGCACTGAACGCGAGTTGCAGCAGCTGAGTTTAATTACTTTGGCTGCCTTCATCCCTCCCGAGCTTCCGTTAAAAACTACATGGGCTCCATGGATGAAGCTGACTGAACCCCCCCTCGCTTTCCCCCACTACAATGAATGAGCTGGGGAGCTGCTGCAGGGGTGTAGAGAGGATGACAGGAATATCGTGAAAGAAATGCAAAAACAGATGCCAAGAAGGTGAAATAGTTATATACAGAGGAGCAGAAATAAGCGAGACCAGGGTCTAACCTCCTCCTGAAATATTGCTATAACTTCTGTTTTTAGGTGGCTACATTTTAGCCAGTCACTTTGAAACATTTAATACAATATTTTATGTTGATACAAAATTTTAATTATCGAAATTATCCCATCCAGTTCAATTACAGTATCTAAAGAACCAACATTTTTCTAAACCGCACATTGTGTATATTACTTAAGCAATGGATCACCAGAACTTGAATTCAGAGGTGTGTGCTTGTTGTGACAAAAATCTTAAGAAACATGTTCAGGCTCAAAATAATTTTATTGAACTGAAGCAACTGACATTTTGTTAGGAATATTAATAGCTTTAGATTTACAATATGTTCAAACAGCATCTGCTCCATCTGTGCCATTTCTGCTAGTCTGAGGTATTTCTTAATTTGTTAATATGGAAACAATAATTGTTAATGAGCTATTGTACTGTATCACACACAAGCCTACTACAAAACAAAGTTTTGCTATCAAGGGCTTGCATCTGAGAATCAGGGAGTTTCACTGAGAGTGGGAATAAACCTCAGACCTAGTAAATTTATTAGCATACATTACTTTACCACATAAGTTACATTATACTCTACCTCTGTGTTACTTTGATTCCTAAAGAATTTTCATAGACTGAGGATATATGGTACAGTATAGGATTCTGATTTGTAACAGAATCACTGTTTTGTTGATCAGTTGGAAAGTACAGTACGTTAATCACCTAATCACAATCACTTTCAATAACCATTTCTCCAATTCAAGGTCATAATGATCTGGAGCCTATCCCACAAAGCACTGGGCACAAGGCAGGATACACCCTTCACAGAGCACCAGTCCATCACAGACTATACCCAGACACACACGCTCACACCAGGGCAAATTTAACATGAGCCACTTAACCGATCAGTACGTCTTTGGACTGTGGCAGGAATCTTCCACAAGAACAGATGGAACATACAGACTCCACACAGACAGCACCCCAGGAACTGAACCCAGGGCCCCAGCGCTGTGAGGCAGCAATCCTATCCACTGCGCCATCCATACACAAATCCATTCATTTCGAAATGAAACGAGGGCTACAGTACATCTTATAATGGGAAACTTCTTGGCGATGAATAGGAAATTGCTGTTGTACTAAAAGAGTGTCGCTCAAGTGTTCACTAAAGAGAAAAGCCAACAACATGCCACAGGTGTGTTGTTGTGTTAGGCCATGAGCCATTATCATAGGCGTTTAAAGACATCACAGAGATCTCTGTAATTATCTCTCACAGATTACATTTTATTTTGTCATACTAATATACTGTAGGTGGCTCACATGTCTACTGTAATGCTTAAGCTTCCCTATTCTTCTAAAATATTTTGGTAAGACTGCTTTTATTACCTTAGTATTACAAAACTAAAAAATTACCAAACCTAGAAAAAAGGTATACAACTGAAGAAGTAACAAACATGCATGAAGCTTTATTTGAAACAACTCTTGCATATTCAAAAATGTTCTCAAAACTACGAAGCTCTGCGACTAGTGCACAATACTTGCAAATATTTTCTGTTGATTTATGGTGCTGTTAGCGAAAAAGATGACCTGGTTACACAGCCAAACAAATGGAATTCATTGCTTTGTTTACCTTATCTGAACAACTACTACCATAGCGTTCCTGTCGATATAACCCTGCCACACATTCCTCCTGAAATGTTTTGTCGTGTCAGGCAAGGTGTTTTGGGAAGCAGAGAACAGATCTGTTATATTTATTCTCCATGAGCTCGGAGTCAACAGCAGCTATAGTAGCATTTACCCAATCGAGCCCTGACTCTCGCAGGTCCCGTGTGAGTGGAGACGGCCACACAGCCAGACACTCACGGCAAGCACAGGCGATAATCGTGTCCCAGGCTGCTCCCACACAAGCGAGTGGGAAGCCGAAATTGGGACGACTCGACAGTTAAGGCAGCGCATTATATATGAAAAGTAAAACAAAAACAACGGAAGTCACAGCTTACCGACGCATTGCAATACTTCGATTCACTCAATTCTGCAATTTGAAATCAGACCTTGTGAAGGAAAAGCTTTTTCTGCAACGAGACCACAACGGGATGGCTTTCTTTCAAGTAGAGCAGTTTATTGCCCTATGTACTGTACATACTGTATTCACTGGAATTCTTAATCTCTAACGATCTCTCGGGACACCCTGTGCACAGTACAGACAACACTACACAATGTAGACAACGGGTACAATAAATATATTGTGGGGAAATAGATAATTATGTAGTAGTGTGACCGAGGGGGGAAAAAAGGCTAAGACTGTGTAAAAAGTGCAGAGAACAGATGTGTATTGAGTCCGAGGCCCTGCGGTTAGCTGTTGAAGCCCAGTCTAGCAAAATGAAGAGCTGTCGCGATAAATCGGTTTATCCATGAGGGCCAGGGGATTTCTAAAACCATACAACAAGAACAGCAACAGCAAGCAGGGGTTGTTTTTGTTGCTTTGTTTGCAGGCGGCGCGCTGTTCTATTTGTGGCACTAACTAGTATGTTTTTTTTTCCACTTCAATGTGGAAAATACTCCTATTCAGCTGGGGGACCCTTGTGAACTTACCATGTTTATTTCCTCCGAGAAATTACAGATGCACGGCTTTAAAGTCGTTCCTTTCTGACGTTTAAACCGGGAGAGTTATTTATAAATTATGAGCATGCAGCAGAAATATTGAAAAGCCAGATTTCTGAGGCATGTTTAAAAAAGAAAATCTATAATGACTTGATATTTAGTATATCGATGTCCTTGCATCATAAACATACTGTACAAAAATCATTTAAAGAGACATTCGGTACATTTGCGCATTATTACACATTAATATAATGAATTATTTGAATGTTCTGTATAAAAATAATTCCCTGGTATGACGCAACATATTGAATGTTCTGTATTGGTATAACTAGCATTTACTCATTTATACTTTGAGACATCATACTTTGGTAGTATGCCTCAATTGTTAAAGGAAAGCTTTTTATCATTCAGTTGTGGGATTTATGTAACAGCTCTCATAGTATGAAATGAGATTAGTATGGAATTGTCACTCCCAGGGGCTACCAGTTGTATAGCTGTATCGCAGTCTTGCATGGTGGGAGGCTGGCTTGCTGGCCTTGTGGGATTGCCCACTGCCTGTGTGGGCAATGTGTGGCACCTGCTCCAGTGTGGATTTCAATAGCAGGTTTCATCACACACACTTCACTCGGCCAAATGCATCATCCTCTTGTAGTCGGTAACACCGGCCCACGAAACGCAAGTCATTGTGGAGAAAAAAATAGAGTAGGCTGGAGTGAAAAAGAAAATGTAACGTTTATTTAGCGGATTTGAACCCTGGACTGACCATTTCAGTCTATAGATTTCACCTTAAAATGCTGCAAAAAAGCAATTGTTTTCTTTAGCAGACCTGTAAGAACTGACGGCTAATCCCACATGCTGTGCATGGATATCTGTGTGTTTAGCTCCTATCAACCTAATCTCTGAAACTCAGACGTATCCATGAGTTTAGATTTCCAGCTGTTTTAGATTCTAATTATAGGCACTCCTTTTGAAAGGCCAAAATGTATTGTATAGTGAGCATCAAAAGAAGCGGGACATTTCCAATTGCAAAATGATAAATTCACATTTCTAATTCTAAATGTTTTGCTCCTGGTTGCAATCTGTCCCCTTCCTCTCTCAGAGTCTGGTCAAGCGTCTACCTGTTCATCAAACTCGGAGAGCTAGATGTCACATGTCACCCCGGCTTACTGCACAACGAGACTCAAGTCTGGCAAGTACTGTGGGGCTTCCCTGACAAACATGTCACCTTCCCTTCTCTCACGGAAGCCGGTCTTGCACAGGCAGCATGAAGACCCCTGCTGTCCTGCTGGAGCGTTGTCACTGCAAGACGAGCTTTTGGGAAAGGCAACAGGGGAGGACTTGCCTGGACTTGAAGTGCTGTGTGGTCAGTTTGCAATCGGTCACTACAAGTGGAATAACAACAATAATAATTCCTTACATTTATACGGTGCTTTTCTGGACACACCACTCAAAGCACTTTACGCTTTACGGAGGAGAGCAGAGTGATGAAGCCAGTTCAGAGATGGGGATTATTAGGAGGCCATGATGGGTAAAATCAAGGAGGAAATTTGGCCAGGGCACCAGGGTAACACCCCTACTCTTAGGGTAAAACCTCAGTTTTTCCCAGGAGGTCTCCCATCCAGGTCCTGACCAGACTCACTCCTGCTGAGCTTCAGTAGGCTGCCAGCTAGGAGCTGCAGGGTGATATGGCTGCTGGAATTTTGTAGTAACCATCCTTTCATGGCCAGACCATCACACTTTGTGGTCCCCTTCAATCAGTATGTTGTACACAACAAGTTACACCACACTTGCTCACACTACCTCGTTCTGTTGTGTCAATTAACAGAATGACTGGCCCCTGTGTAGTTGTCTGCTCGGCCATGATGACGGTTTCATTGCCTCCAATTGAAATGTTGATGTGCAGGTTGGCGTTTCTGATGCTGTGACATTGGCAGCACAAAACCAATCACGGAGATGGAGCACGATAATGAGTTGATCATGCTGATCTTTCATGACCAGCGGGTCTCCCAGATCATTGACAGTGTGTTTGCCTGTAACATCTTGCCTGGTTAGAAATTGCTGGCTGTGAATGCACCAGATGGTGAGCAACAGTGCGCTGACTTATCCTGCCTCAAACAGACCGATGGCACGAAGGCGTTTATTGACAAGCAGGGCATATTGCTTCTTTCCTGTGTTTTTCTTTCTGGACTCTCAAACAACTTGATATTCAACATGTTTAAGCACCTCATACCCTAATCAGCTCTCTCCAAACTGAAGTAATTTAGTGTTTATGCAACACGCATTTGAGTGTTGTCACAATCAGTCTCGAATAATCCAAATAATAAACTTAATAAAATCACACCAAAAGCAAGAAGTTAAAAATGAAAAGTCTGTATATTCTATTTCTGTAATGTGCATATATTGAGCAATGCACAGTATATATTACATGTATTTTGCAAGTGCATGTAAAGAGATTTTACAATGATTTTGGATGTATTTTACACAATCACCAATCGCATACCGGTCAACCAAATTTGGCACCCAGCTATATTTTCACTACTGGATTCCTTAATTAAAAACAACACTCGTTGCCAAATCTGTAACGGGGCTCACATGAAGCTGAGGTTGTTACAGAGGGTGACGTTATCTCAGGGGTACCTAGAGAGCACTGAATCCTCCCACAGCTGTTCACGCGTAGCGGTATTCTCTGCAGGGCAGTGATCCGCGGCTCAGCTGAGGGCACCTGGTTTTCCTTACGCGTGCGCCGCAAAACAGAGAAAGAAAGGTGGGAAAGGCAATCATGCTTTTTAACATACTTTCACCGGAGTTTTTAACGAAGGTCCAGAAGGAAGGACAGCAAGCCAGGCCTCCCTCATCTGTGCTACTTTACCTCACTTGCTCAAGAGGCGCTGAAGGCCATTCTAAGCCTCTCTCCCTTGCTCGCAATCGTCTTTTTCCATCCTTCCCCAGCACCATCTGCATCTGCCCCTTGGTTAACGTCTCCGTCTCACTATGGGGGTCCTGACTCCCTCCTCAAGTGGCCAGGTTGTTGACCCCCCAGCCAAGCGGACAAAGCCAATGTTTCTTGGGCCTACATGCATTTTCCTAACGGCTGACACATTCCCATCTGATCCGACTAATGGTGATTATGGAAACAGAGGTGATCGAGGAGGTCAACTCTAATCTCGCACTTCCACTCGTCTGCATAGACATGCTTTCTGGCGGCGCGCGGAGCCACACACCCCTTCTTCTAGCACCCGAAACAGCAGCGCTGCTCCGTTTTCTCTCCGGCTCGTCCCCTGGGCGCGATGGGCCACGTCCTCAGCCTAGGCTGGGCCGAGCGAATGCCAAAGTCTTAGGTTCTCTGTCCCTTTATACTCGCCGGCTCATTCCGCCTGTGTGAGAATTCGACCGGACTACTGAAATAGTTATAAAACAACTTCGCCGAAGTGATAAATCAGAATCCCGAGCTGCCGGCTTTCTTAAGCACGCTTCATCAAATGCGGAAGATGTCAAGGTTGACACGGTCTGTATCCGAGTTTGTTTTACACTGTGTAAAATAGCGCAGGTGTCTGGAAGCATTGATTTTATGTGCTCAGTCCGCGTCTTCTTCACCCTGATGTACACACATTCACAGCTGGCGCCTCTGGGCACTTGGCTCAGAACGGCTGCCTTGAGTCCCAGCTGTTCGGCTGAACATCTACAGTACAGCCCAGATCTATTCCCCTTTTGCACTTACTTTATCTCCCATTTGAGTTGGGTGCCTTTAGTCTTTTTTAACCTGATAAAAGAAAGTGTAGACATACTGTAAAGCTGTTTTTTCTGACCCCTTTTACTTCATCTGTGTGCCAAAATAGGAATCCATAGATATGCCTGTGCAATAATTTTTAGTGATGACAGCCTGCAGCATGTGACAGCTCCATTGTGCCATATAATAAATGTGATGACGATCAATCTTTTGGGTAGTGTGAGGGGAAAGCTTACTGGAGGAGTAAATGTGAGTTAATTTAGCTCTTGCCCCTCCTGGCAGCTCCGGTAACAGTTGCCCTGGTAAATACAAGAGCACGGTAAAGGGAAAACAGGAAAAAGTAGGAATAAATTAAATGGCAAAGTAAAAGATGGAACAACAACTAGAGCACTTCTAAAACACGCGAGTCAGCTTCAGACACTTCCAGAGTGTTTTCTTCTTTCGTTTTCCACTTGCCATTTCATCTTAAAAAAAATGTATTTCAGGATCGGTGCACTTTCTAATGCATTGTACTGGACTTTAATCCCGATGGAAAGTGTTTCCAACCAGTTCCAGAAATGTAAGGAAACACAGAAAAATGCATTAACTTGACAGAACAAGCCAAACCTAACCCAGCTCAACCCTTTGGCAAGACTGTGCTCACTCGATGTGATAGGTGCAATTCCGTGTGCTAGAGCCACTGATCATCAAACCAGGTCTCTCGTTATTGTCCGTAAGCATGAACAACATACTTGAACTGACTTATACGTTTGCATGCTCTGGAACTCAATAGACTCTGGACCTGCTGTTGCACTTTCTAAACTATTCCAACCTCTCAATCAGTATTATTTTTTTCTGACTTGGAAAATATGACATAAATGGTTAATGAAGCTCATGGACTCTGTGCTAGGGAAAGAGAGTCGAATTCCAATTTTCAATCACATAGTGAAAGTTAGGTAAAATATTTTAAATGTGTATGTACTGTATATGAATACAGTACAAACATTACATACAATACATTTCTTCCATTATTTGTTTTAATTCAGTACACTAGAACTCTACATAAGCAGAGAATGTTTCAAGATCAAATGGACTGTATTGGCTTGTGGCATACTGGGCTGGTTTATACTGTACAATGCAAAAGGAAAATTATTAAAAAAATAAATAACTTTTATGCCATGAAATCTGGTTGTTGTAAAAGCTCAGTCTTCAAATCTATGAAGAACCAGAGAAATGCTTTGGAATGAGATATAAGAGCCTACCTCCAGGTACTTGCGTGACCAGATTTATATGTTACCTATAATATTTTTTTAAATCAGTCTGTGCAAAGACTTTCTATTCATGCCAGAGGTTCTATACCAACTATTTAAAGACATGGCTGCTCTGTAAAGGGCAACAATGAAGTTATCTATCACTTCGTAGATCGGGTATAAAACTAAAATTGAAGTCCTAATATTACCACACAAGTTCAAAAAAATACACATTTGTATAAATTGTGTCTTATTATTTAATACTTGAAATCTATTCTCTCCATGTTTTATTTTTAATATCAATGTTTAAATATAGACAGTTTCACAGATGGCACAACGTTGTTATTAAAACTGGAAATAATGAAATTCACAGCATTGATAAAAACGTAGGGAGATGCAATACAAAATATTAAGAACCTACAGGGAGAAAGCGATACTAACTTGAAATTACAGGACGCAAAAACAAAAAGATTTAAAATAAAATGGACGAATGAGACAGAGATGCTTGAAAATTCAAATGTTAACTCAGATTCAGGAAACTCTTGTGAGAGTAAAGAAAACAAACGCATCAGTCTGTATGTGTGTTTTCAGAGGGAGGGAAGTCTAGAACAGCAAAATACTTCCAGCAACAGTAGCTTCTGGTATCACTCATTTAGTGGTTGCATCTTACACAGTAGCGTGTACCTTATCGGATCCATACGCGATAAAAAATAATATATCACGAAAATTGATTTTCATTTAATCATTTTTTTTACATTGCAATCTGTACTCCAAAGTAGATCAGGGTGTCTCCAGCGCAAAGGTACGTGACAGGCAGTCCCGTAGCACCTGGGCAAGACTGAAATCAGGCTGGATCCACTCACTCATTCATTGGCTGGCGATGGGTTTGAAGTGACACCTGCGAGAGGCAGCGCTTGACACCCACTACGTACCTGCGGCTGTCAAAAAGGGAGGTGGGTGATGACCTGGGGCCGAGCGGATGGCCCGTCTGGCACAAGGGCGAGGGAGGAAGGAGGCAGTGTCTGACCTGCCCTGGGCAGCAGCGGGTGACATGTCATCCAGAAACATCATTTAAGGGGACAAATGCTAAATGCTAAATGGGAGAGGCATGAGAGCTTTCCCCATCCTATCTCTGGTCAATTCATTGCAGAATCCCTCTAAAATCCTAACGCTGCGAAAGGCAGCACGGATTTAAAGCAATTTACTACAGTATATACTGTAGGTGAAATACTTTACCACATGCTGTTTCCCAACCCTGGTCCTGAAGGAACGCTGTCTCTTCTGAGTTTTGCTCCAGTCGGGTTCTTAATCAGAAGGCTAATTGATTTCAGTTTCCTATTTGGGGAATATGTGTTCGGCTCTGCAGGTGCGTTGTCTGAGAAAAGGTAACCATTTGCACCTTTCAGAAGGAAAGGAAGAAGACAACGGGGAACAACACTCAAGGTCGAAGCTGTCCGACCTAGATTGTGCAGCTGAGGTTTAGTGATGGGGATCTGATGGAGAGTGAGTCCTCTTTGAATTTGTCACGAACGGTTCTTTCCGGGCCCTATGCAGACGACATGATCCAGAATTGTGAGGAAACACTGGGGAAAAAGTCATGCAGGAGAGGGTATGGAGACAGGGGGCGTGTCCAAGGGGTGCAGGTGTCCAGGGGGAGTGAATCCGGGGTGAACAATCTATGAGAAAATCCAAACGGGTAATCCAAGACAGAAGGTAGTGTCCAATGCCAGAAGATCCATCCGAGGGAATCAAAACCATGAACCGGGTCGGGACCGGCGGGGAGGGACCAGGAACAGAAGGTTAAAACCATGACAGAGCCAGACGCAGCAGGACCCGGGCTCTCACGAAACGGGATTCAATGAGGAGCCTTGGGTGACGTTTGCGTCTGGCTTTTAAG
Source organism: Lepisosteus oculatus (assembly GCF_040954835.1). Lineage (NCBI taxonomy): Eukaryota > Metazoa > Chordata > Actinopteri > Semionotiformes > Lepisosteidae > Lepisosteus > Lepisosteus oculatus. The sequence goes on from NC_090701.1 coordinate 41,273,470, forward strand.
GGGGAGCTGAAACAAGGCACAGGTGTGGGTAATGGGAGAGAACGAGGAAGGGCTGGAGCACCCTTAAGAGGAGGAGTAACGATCGTGACAGAATTGCCTTGTGCCAGCCGGCAAAATTCCCCAAATACTTTCCCTCCCTCTTTCCCTGAAGCCAGATACAGGGGCGCCCATGTCTGGACATGAACTGTTTCATGAGAAACAGCAGCAAAACAAGCTGACGAGAGGCTGTGTAAAGTTCTGTATGCTGATGACGTTAGAAAGGTGCATCTTTGAGGCCAGGTGTTTCTGAGGCTCAGGACTGACCGCAAAAACAAGTTAAGTACAGCTCCGAACAAAGCAAGGAGATCAATTCATTCTTCAATTAGCAGTAGAAATTTAGAGTTCATCTGGAATAAAATCCAGCAAAAACAGTGCTGCTCCAGAACCGGGACTGGGAACCACTGCTACATTCAATATATAGAATTAGGTGACAAATATAAACTGATATTCAAAACAAGCATCAGACAGAACGAAGTCATTTTTTTCATCTATATGTTCTGGATGGAACATCATTTCATCCTTTGTTAACAAGTCCCTGACAATGAATTAGAAGGCTGCACATGGGAGCCATGGAGTTAGATACTGTTCCCCTAGGTAAATGATGAATAAAGGATATTGACACCATGAACTCAACAACAAGCATTCTGACTAGGTAGCCTAGCTTAGGAGACATATTGCTTATTGAGTATAGTTATGATATTCTTAAAACATACCAATCTTAAAACAACTGTTGGATTAACTCTGATATCAAGTGGCATTTGGCATTGACATGATCTACACACCCATCCAACTCATTGTGCAGGATCTAGCTTGGGGCATTGAAGCAGTAAGCATAACACTGATCACTGATCTACACAGAAAGCTTTAAGTGCATTTAGACATGTGACAATATCAATAGACAACATTTAGAGATGAAAGGATTATACTGTACCTACAGTTAATGTGTAATAAATCACCACACCTTGCCAAAATTGACCAGGCTTTCATCTATGTCGATATACAAACTTCACTGCTGTATCACAACTAGAGTGAGTCAGGATGTTTCCCATACGGGTACTCAATGACTGTGATTCCTGTGGCTTGTGGGTATTCCTTGACACCCAATGGAAGAGGCAGCCACAGCAATCCCTCAAGCTGTCCTTCTCAATCTGAAAGTCTCCTCATTGGGTCGACACACAAGACTGACCATGACTGGATTGATCACAGGTGCGTCCTGTCAGTCGACAGTGCAGCTGAAGTCTAGTGATGGCAATTCGATGGAACCCGAACACTCTAAATGTCTTTGAACTGCCTTGTGCCAGCTGGCCAGATAAGCCAAGTACATTCCCTCTGTTCCCCTGAGCCCAGGTATAGGGGCGTTGATCACAACTGGCAGACCTGCACGCTGTCAGTACAAGCGCACTTTACCTGTGCGTTGGCCCTCTCACCTGCACACATTTCTCAATGTGTAGAGAGTCAGAATCAGGAGGAAATATGGAAAGATGATATGCAGAGGTAGGCTTGTGGATTTTCATTTTCATTTCCTGCTGGCAGGAAAGTCGGATTTAGTGGTGAGCATTGTGGGTGAATATTCAATGCATATTTGTATTTATTTTAATATATTAAGGTTGCATATGGATGTACCACTTACAGTACAGTACATACTTTTTTTATATTATATTGCCATTGTCGTCCACATTTCCTCATACGGTATTTTACAACATACTTCCATCCATCAATTTTTAGCAACATTAAATACATATTCTGCACTTTCTACATTCACCAGTTTGATTTTAAAAACATGATATGGTCAAAATATGACTGGGTAAGTAGTCCACAGTGGAGCTTTACCTAAATCCTGATCACTAATCATAGCTGCTGAAGGCAAGCATACTATCATACACTACAAAGCCCTGACTGTACACCAAGGTGTTCTACCCCCTACCCCCCCCCCCCCCCTATGTGTATCTCTGGAACAGTACCAGAAGTAAAGTGTGTTACACTATACAGTAACATGACAGTGACCAATACATAGTAGGTGGATGACTCAAAGTAATAAAGGCATTGCAGGCATTAACCCAAGCCCCTCTAAAAGCATCTACTTCTCGTCCGAACAGCATATGAATTTACCCACACCCCTATTGTTTCACTCTTTCAGATTGTCACTACACAATCTGGCCTCGTGTCAACAGCTCCACATTAGTGTGAGTCAGTGCAAGGTGAATTCCCGAACTGGCTTAGCATCGCCAAGGCGTCCACCATTCAAGTGAAGCAAATATACTAAAATGATGCCTGTCCACACTGACGTGCAAGACGATACTCTATGCAAGTGAACTATTAAAAGTCACACATTTTAATGGATGTACTCTGGAGAGTACTTGAATGTTCATTCTTTTTTTTAAGTGCAACTTACAGTTTTAAGTGTATTGTATCTGGCATACCAAATGACTGCATGATACACCATTACATTGTTACAATTATGATGATCCATCCAACATCGATGGTTAACAAGTTTATTGCCTGAAGGATTTGCCTACTGGCCCTGCCGAAGCACACTGACTCTTGGAGAACAGTGGTATTAAAGGTTGGCTGAAGCTCTAGAGACTCCAGGTAAAGGTTCCCAGCTGTTACTCATACCAGCAGCCTTGTTACCTTTGTGTCTCCTTTAGGTGTCTGAATGAAGATAATCACAATACCATCAATACAGAGAGTTAACACTTGATTCTGGTTGTTGGGTTTGTGATCTTTCATAGTTGCTTTATGACAAAGACAGAAACATATGACCTGTAAAGGCTTAGTGTGCAGTATGTTGTCTGCAATTTCTTTCTGGGTGACCAACTTCATGATAAGCACACCATACAACAGCCTCTGGCTGTAGGAGCTACATTCCAATATTCCTCACTACCTTCAGTTCAATTAGGAGGAAATTCAGCTTCGAACGATGTCATATTCAGGCATTCAGGCAGAGTAATGCTCACTTCCAGGATTATAACAGAAGTGGCTCTGTTCCTGGGGCTTAAGTCGGGCTGTAAAATGCTTGAGGAGTAGATTACAGCAGTCAGTGAAATCCAACAAAATACAGTTAGTCCAATCCTTGCAGTCATGTGCATGACCCAGTGTGACGTCACAAAAGGACCTCTTGAACACAAATGATGTAATAGTCCTGATCTATTAACAATAGCCAATGAGCAAAAGTGCAGGATCAGATCTCAAGGAAGATTCCCCCTGAAAGTGCTCAAATTAAACACTCGTGGTACTTTTTGGAACTTTTAACTCACAGAACCAAAGAGGTTCTAAACGTTTCATCGCCAATTCCTCGTTTAAAATCCCCAGTTGGAAATTCGGATTTTGTTTAAAAAATGAAACAGTGGGTGATTTGCCATCATAAAGTTTGCAGAACGTCCCACTAGGAAGAAGTTCCACGACAGGCCCTTCACTGAATCAGAGCCCAACAGAGAGATAGGCTAGACATTTGTAAGACAGTTTACAAAGCTTTGCACAAGGCTTCAAAATGTACTTCATTTTCAAAGAAAGTTACCTTATAATGGTAACATTAACTTCAACTGATAACACAGCATTATCACTCTCTTTACAGCTATATTTTCACCCTTCTGATATATGTCTCCACATTGTGTAACAATTTCAGAAAATGTGAAACAAACCTTCCTGTGAAGCAAGAAACTTCGGGATTTCTCATTGGTATACTGACTTACCATTTCAAATTGCACCTGATCTAAGCGTTTAGTTTTGTGCTAAATAATTACAGCTCAAATTCATATTAAAATATTGTGGCTGAGATAAGTAACTCTTGAGACAAGTTATAGTTTTGAAAAAATGTGCCACTGGTACTAGTAATATTACACTGTTAATATTATTCACATCCTCCACTGTACTTGTGCGAAAGAAATGAGAAGTATGGTTTCAGGATACTTGTTGTCTATCAACAAATACTGTTGTCTGTCATCTTCCTTTCTTATTATTTTATGTGTATCTCATGTATTGCTCCCCTCACCATTTTGTAAGCTTGTATGTTCCGTGTTTAGTTTCTTAACTAGTGTTTCTCGAAATGCATTCATGACACATTACCCTGATGTAGAAAACACAAATTCAAATCTACCGAGAGGTATTTTGTTTCCGGATATCGAGTACGGAAGGCGAGTCTCTGCACTAAGCATACTGTAACTCACACACCCGAATGTTTCAGTGCGTCAGGGAAAAAAATGTACGAAAGATCAAAGAACGTATACTGTATGAAATCGTCTTCAAGATAACGTTATTAAGGGTATTTCAGTACTTGCCAATCCATCATTGTATGTCAAGAAAGTGGGGACTGTGAATCTGTCCCCCGGTTTAACACATTTCAAGCATCATATCAACCGGATAAAAAGGGTGCGTGAATGAAACGTCACTTTATACTTGAACGAACAGCTTTCGTTCAACATCTGGTGGAAATACGTGAGAGCATTAAATAGGTTTATCGTATTTTTGCATACGTATCTGGGAAGAGAAAATATATCGAAACCGAGAAAGAGAGAGCTCGAAAATAAATGTGGATTTTCGGTCACTCTGATCACTGACGTGTGGTTGGAGCCCAACTGTTATTTTTAGCTCGGCACCTGCCTTACCACGGCTTAAGTGCGCTGTCAGTACAGTTACACCCCTGAAAAAAACCACAGCTCCGCGCAGAGGGCTCTGCGTGCGCTCCGGAGAACAGCCTCGCCGCATTCACTCTGAGTGAGCCCTGCATATTTGCCCGCCTTGATTCAGTATTCTTTATGTGGCCTTAAAATGGTTTAAAATGGCAAAGCACTGTTCGGAAAACTCTGTGTTGCAATTCAGTTTAAATCCTTAGTCCATCAGGACAACGACAAAATAAACATCTAATTGCACTTTTTGCAGGAGATAACTGTCAGATTCTACTTGCCGTTAGAAAAAAGTTCTTAAAATCAGACCTGACTAATTATTCATATCACAAACTCAAAATCAGTTATTTCATGGAAATTACTGTACTCTATATAAGGTATGCGATGGTATATTGTATGGGTTAATCGTAATGTATGCATACCAAGATATGCAAAGTTTCATCACAATAGTTCTGAATTGATTTACCAACTAACTTTGAGACTATATACTGTATATATGTTTCAGATTAAGTTTACACATACCTGAATTCAGGAGCCATATTTGACTTGAGTCCGTAAAACCCAGCCGACAAAGTCAGAAGCCAGCGGGGGATATAATTTCCTTTTTCACACTCCAAGTAAGGGTCTGACCACTTTATTTGAGTTTTATCAACGACGTACGTGTCCCCCTTTCTCGAGAAGGAATCTGCCGGCTTTAGTTCTTGTTGCAAAACTCGTCGAAGCAAGCGGGGCTTCTTTCCGTTTTTGAACTCGTTATACCACTGTGTTTCGGCCGTCTTGTTTTTCAGGTGATGGTGAGCCGTCGTCGAAAGGTCCTGCAGGACAATCTCGCCGCCCGTTCTCGTCGCCTGCAGAAAGACCTGGGGACCGGACGACAGAGGCTTGACGTTGAAGGTGACCACGGCTCGATGGATTTGGGGATCGCCTTCCAAAATGCTCCTCACTAACGCGTGGTACCATTCAATGTCGCCTCTCAGGTTTTGCTCTCTTGACCTGTTCGCCTGCAAGATCATGTTGAGGAAGTTGGTGGCGTGCATCACAGTATCAAGCACGCTGTGGAGGGGATAAGGAGAAGCCAGGTACGATGCGTTTCGGAGGATGCCCAGCTCGCTTCGCCGAGAGCAGTTGGCGTGTTTCAGCGTGGAAGAATCCCCAGTATGAAAAAAAGCCTTTACAACCTCTGGAAGATCTTCTACGATTTTCTGTAATACGACGGAGCGCTCGTTTGCTGGTTTCGTCGAAGACGCGTAATACTGTGGTTCAGTGTTAATGTGACTGTTGTAGATAGGCTTCTTGTCCTTAATTGCCGAGTGCCCGGGGTAAGCTGCCCACCCCATAAATCCATGATTTGATCCAATAACAAATCCCGTTTGCAAGAGTAAATAAAACAGGAAAACAGCCATATCGTTGTACCTTGTTGAAGTCACAGTTTATTCCCACCAAAGCTGCTTACGAAGAAGGAAATGCTATTCTTCAGTTAGCGAATTGAGATATATTCACCTGTGGATAAGGGAATGCAGTTCTCTCTCTTTTTAGCTCTTCTTGAAAATACGGCGAGGACAGCGGGTCACATCCTTTTCTCAGAGATGCTATAGTTAGCTCGCTTACGTCTCTCTCCGTTAGTCAATGATTTTCATTAAAAGGTGTTTTTGGAGTCCGTTTAAGAAGCACATCCCCGCTCCTGCTGGAAAAGCCTTGTATTTCGCACGTAGCCCTTCGTATCTATCAATGCTTTAACCCAGGGTGCTAAAATTGAAAAAGCAAAAAAAAACCCATCGGATTACTTATGCGCAGAGAGCCGTACCCCTCTCACACTTCAATAACAAACACACTCCGCCCTCTTCGGCTTACAACAAGCTGTAACTAAACCAGCGGGACGGCAAGAACCAATTGCTCTTAAATCCCGTCTCCTTCATCATCTTATAGGGTTCTTATAGTGTCCTTGACTCGCGAATGGCCATTTCTTCTGTCAATCACTTCACCGGGGGCAGGTTAGGTAGAGAGAATGAGCTGTCCAGTGCTGAAAAGACCTTCGGGCAGAATGTTGCGAAATAAATACTAGTACTGCAGTTTAAAAACATGGATATCTTTCCAAGCGTGAAGTATCCCAAGTGAATAGGAACGTTAACGCGTTTGTGTTCAGCATGCACAGACAGAAAACCTTTGCCTTGGGTTCCTGTTTTCCTTGCTGAGGTAAAGATAGACGAAAAATAAGTCAACTGGTTTTAGTCTGAGGCGCTTATTTGTGGCATTTTTTCTCAGGCGATGAAGATTTTATCATGGTATGCTGATTTCGTTAGGGAGAGGCTTGAAAAAAATCGTATCTGGCATTCGATGCAAAATAATCCTTGAGTCGAAAAAAAATCGAATTTAAGATCGATTTTAAGAATTTCGAATCTCCTAAGGTGCACAATTTAACAATATCATAAAACCACCATGTTTATCCGCTTCATCTGAAGTTAGCGGTTCAATGCGGGGCGCCCACACACACACGGTTTACAGCAGGGTGTCCAGCTCTGCTTCTGAACGACAACTTGAACACCTTTTCCCGGCTTTCCGCGTGCTGCCGCTTTTATAGCGCCCTTCCCAGAGACCCTGAAACCCTGCAGACACACCGGCCGTGCAGGACCAGGACTGGACACCCCTGACTTCTAAACACCCACCCGAAGCAATTAGCCTCGACCGTGGGGTGCTGAAACAATCCCACACGAACACGGGGAAAACACAGAAACTCCACACAAGGGCACCCCAGCCCCTAAGGGGGACCCCCCGAATCGCCTGGGTTCCAGCGCTAGCCAACGTGCCACCTCGTCGGCCTATTTCACCAGATTTAACCGACGAAAAAGTCACATCAAAGCCAACGTCCACATAAGACAACCCTGAAATTGACCAATTTAGTGTTTGTGTTCGGATCCAAATTCCAAGATATCTCTCTATTTTGCCAACGTGCCGATTCATGACACGAAATGGAACAAGTGAGACGGTGGTCTTTACAGAAACACCTGACCTGACGGCCCCACTTTACCCTCGGTGATTCACGATGTGGATGAGTCATTTCACCTCACGATCACTTATTTTGTCCACTCTGCTCAAAGAAGCGTGCCGGCACGACCAATGTAGGAATATAAAGATATTTTCCCGCTTATGTCTGCTAGACACAAGACAATGTGCAAAATATCAGCTAAAATACATAAGAAAAATAAGCAGATTATTAAAAAAAAAATGAGTAGCGTCTCCAAAATGCAGACGTGCTTTTGTTGCGATGTTTTATTGCATTTACTGCCCAGGCTCATCTCCTTTTCTAAACAAAATATTTTAGGTCTCATACTGCTAAACAATTATTTTATGTTTTTTTTTTGGCGAAAGCTAATAAAAACATGATAAAAGTAATCGCCGCGTCTTTCCTACGGCTCGGTGTGATACTCCGTCCTAAGGAGGAGCTGCACAAGGCGTTTCTTGAACGGAAAGAATGTTTGTTGAAAATATCCCCAGAGCACCAACTTGGAGATCACAAGAGGCAACAGCGAAGCTTCAGAAAGCACAGCATAAGCGAATTATTCTCAAGGAAATTTGATCGCAGTTCTTACACATAGTACTCCGGGCTTCCTGGAACACAAATTAAATATGCAGCCATCTCTTCCCATAAACGGTATCTCATATAAAGACGGAACCAACTGAACTTTTTAGCCTAGTAAAATATTGCAGTGCAAGCGACAATTAAGGATGAAAGCAATTGTTCTCGCGCGAAGACAACCTTGACATTAAATATTTTTAAGTGTGCCACTTAAAACTATTGTAATATCAATTTGCACGTGGGGATTTAGTCTTTTTCTAGTTTTATACTAATGAAAATGTGTTTTATTATTGGACATGAAATAAATTCAAGTGAGAAGAGAGTTTTGACAAGTGTCATGGTGATACCAGTTACGTTTATAGCCACAGTAGGTACTTTAGGATGTGGACATCCCTTGGGAGATCTCAATTTTCCTACATAGAAAGTGGGGAGACCAACAGGGATGTTAGCAGCAGACACTGAAATTTTGCACATGAATAAGCAGAGGATATGTTTGTATGGATCTCTTGTTTTTTATGAAAAGGAAGAGTTAAGAAAAAGTAGTGGGAGTAACCTTTTGGAAATGGAGGCGTGGTTTGAATTATATTTCTAAACTGTACAGGTAGAGTCCAAAACGAAAGTTTTGAATTTAGGCACAGTGGGTTATGAAGGACTAAGGCTTAGGAGAAGCTAGATATAATAGGACACAAAGAATCAATAGAGAAGAGATGGTAACAGGTTACAGAAATTCTGCTTGAAATATAGAGCCTATCCAAAGATTAAGAAAATAAAAGGTAAGAAAGCAGGGGCTTCAAATGTTTAAATGGAGAGATTAAGAAAAATATAAAGAGAAAGAAAACATTTAAATTGATTTTTAAAAAAAGGTGCAATTACAAAAAGGAATGCCAGGAATTGCAATATATCAAAAGCCAAGACAGAAACAAAATAATGAAGGCTAAAATTTATTACAAAAACTTTGTTTAATATTTCAACTCCAAGCAAAAAGTTAAGGAAAAGAAAAACGGATACTCATGGGGAACTTGTTGACGATGAAAGGAAAATTACTCACGTATAACATTATATTTCACTGAGGTGTAGTATTAGTGTAGCAGCAGAAACACCTACAGGACCTGATGGTATTCCGCCAATTGTACATAAGGAAACAAAAGACGTTATTCATAAGATGTTACGAAAACTCGTCTAAAGCTATCTCAAGACAATGTAACACCCAATGAGCAGAACATTCCTAACGTAGCACCCAGCCATAAAAAGGATCAATCGCATAATTACAGGCTAGAAGGTCTTACGTATATTACTCTTCATGAAAACGTAAGGAAACAATCATTACATTTAAAAAGGGGAGTCATCGGTATTACTGTAGCAGCGATATTTTACTTTAGGAGATGTGTGGATTTTTTTTCATTTAGATCTTGAGAAACCAGAAATCTTTAACACCAAAAATGAATACACTCAACATTCAAAATTGTATGTTTTGTTTGTCAGCAAGTAATGCTATAATTCCTCCCAAATGTACAATTGCTTAATTGGAGAACATAGACTGTCTGAGGTGTGCTTGTGTTTGGACTGAGAACTTGTTAATGGAGAGAAAATGTATGGGTGAATGCTCAGGTTGGGGTGATGTAATTAGTAGAATGCTACAGAGATCTTTACTGGGATCACTGCTCTGTATAATATATAAATAATCTAGGCTCCACGGTCGAAACGTTGTGTTCTCTTTCTTCTTTTTTTCAGCATGGAATAAACCTATTACTTGTTCCTAGACTCTGGTATACTTATGAGGGACTAGACAAGGAAGCAGATGATAGCAAAAGAGGAGGACTGGCAAACTCTGTACAGCTGACAAAGGACATAAAAAGGTCTACAACATAATTCAAGAATTGTGATTACCTGGCAGATGTCATTTAATGTTCTGTGGACAAATGTTGCGTACTGTTTTAATATAGTAATAACTATGAATGAGAGATGAGAAATACTGAAATGGAAGACACTGTGTATGCAAATGGATCGGGTGGTTACAGTTACAGATTTGGTCATGATTCAGATCATATGGACAAGGAATAAAACAAACCAACAGAATTTTAGCATGTACCGTATGCTTGAAAGTGCAAGCAACTATCACAGCAATCTCAGTCTTACCCAGAATGACCTGTGGCTGTCAGTCAGTTTGCTGCCTGTTGCTGCCAGTGTTGAGCTCATGGAACTGAATACGTACATGTGATCAACATGTTAAATATTTTTCTCCTTAGGTTTCGCTGACTTTTACTGTAAATCATCTTACCCTTAGAAGGCTTCAGTTTGTGCGTTCGTGCTTTGAATAAAGCACGACATCTAAAAACACGAGAATACATTGCATTGTCATTTCTCGAAATGGGACACCATAGAAAGGGTCAGAACACTTTTGATTATACTTGAAAACAGCTACGATATTCATCAGGAGAACTGCCAAAACAAAAACCAGAAAAAAACATGACGTGTAACTTTAATATGACGAGAAGCCTCTTAGAACTGCGGTGCCGAGAAAGTTGTGACCACCCAGGATCTGGGCGTCTGTCAGATTGTGGCACACAGCCATCGGAGCAGAAATAGCTCCCAGCAGGCACCACCAGACAGAGCCCGATGCCGTGAGAGTGATGGCTCAGCCAGATACTGCGGAGAGACTGGATTGAGAAAACCAGTTTTTTTTCTTTCCAATTTTTCACACTTTCAGTATCACACCTCTTTACAGCCTAATAAACATCTAAAACTCCTTGCCACGTTGTTATACCTTCTTCAGGACTCGCAGCCTCTTGCCACATCGAGGAACTCGAATGCCTTCCCTTTTTGCATGTGCAGTGGTTCATCTGTTTTCGACTTGCATTACTATTAAAAGAATTTCAAAAAGGACTTCCTCCTTTCACACGGCCTTGCCCATGTGCAGTTCTGTTTTGTGACTTTTGTCACAGATTTCTACTCAACAAACAAGAGGAAAACTGTAGACGGAGGAAACCGTCTGTAAATGTCACTGAAAACATTTTAAGAAATCATCCACATCCACAATACATCACATAAATCTGCTGTCATGCAATTCAGGACCTTGAAAACACTGTACTGTTCTTTACATACTGTACCCGCTGATAATGATGATAATAATAATAAAAATAATAATAATAATAATAATAATAATAATTGCTTACACTTATATAGCGCTTTTCTGGACACTCCACTCAAAGCGCTTTACAGGTAATGGGGACTCCCCTCCACCACCACCAATGTGCAGCACCACCTGGATGATGCGACGGCAGCCATAGTGCGCCAGAACGCTCACCACACACCAGGAGGATGGGGCATTAGGACCCACATGGACCGCAGGGTGAGCGCCCCCTGCTGGACCCACTAACACCTCTTCCAGCAGCAACCTTAATGAGGGGAGATCTCGATACACCCAGATCACTAAACCTCAAGACTGCCACTCAGTAAGAATATGGCTTGATGAAGATGTTGCCATAACAGTGGAAATCAAGGGCAGAAGTTTTGGTCTCAGCCCATTCACTTGATATAACCCCAAAGCCTGCCAAAGTAATCTGATAGGTTTATTTCATAGGGAACCGAGCCACAGATCTCAGTTACAAACTACCTTTAACCCCTGCAGGAAAGCACAGTAAGTCTGAAAAAAAAACCATTCTTTACTAATGTTTCCTGAATTGTATTTATTCTTTGGGAAACCATGATTTAACACCAAAAACGTGTTGTTTTCCCCTTTAAGCAAGCTTCATGCAGCCAAGAGTGAGGGACTGTCAAAATACTGAAAAACATTAATGTCTCAGTGACGGTTGCTGGGTTCATCATCACTTCTTGATTGTGTGGCCACATAGAACATAAACAGCCTCCTCCACGTCCCATTTCTTTATTGCATTACAACACGTCCAGAACTTGCTGTGCACTTACGAAAGAAATCAAACCACATTACACTACAGTATGCTTCTAGTAGTCTACTGTCGTAAGGCGGAATATATATATTCTTATTTTTTTAAATATAGACTCATTTCTGTGTCTTGAGGTAGGTGCAGATAGGCGTGACAGGAGGTAGAGCGGTCTGCAGCGATAGAGGCATTACTTCACAGTCAGATAATCAGTATGATCAAAAGGTATTATAATAATAATAATAATAATAATAATAATTGCTTACACTTATATAGCGCTTTTCTGGACACTCCACTCAAAGCGCTTTACAGGTAATGGGGACTCCCCTCCACCACCACCAATGTGCAGCCCCACCTGGATGATGCGACGGCAGCCATAGTGCGCCAGAACGCTCACCAGAGTAATGAAGCCAATTCATAGATGGGGATTATTAGGAGGCCATGATTGGTGAGGGCCAATGGGAAATGTGGCCAGGACGCTGGGGTTACACCCCTACTCTTTTTGAGAAACGCCCTGGGATTTTTAATGACCACAGAGAGTCAGGACCTCGGTTTTACATCTCATCCGAAGGACGGCGCCTATTTACAGTATAGTGTCCCCGTCACTATACTGGGGCATTAGGACCCACATGGACCGCAGAGTGAGAGCCCCCTGCCGGCCCCACTAACACCTCTTCCAGCAGCAACCTTAGTTTTTCCCCAGGAGGTCTCACATCCAGGTACTGACCAGACTCACACCTGCTTATTCCTCCTGCATGTCAAATCTGATGGTAGTTTGAGTGTCTTCTTTTCAAAGGACGTGTGTGGAGGTTTGCTAACTCATCCTGATGAGTCATGCCGAGGTCTAAATCCTTCCATGATGCAAGTCTGGACAGATTTCTCTCATGACATCTTAAACTGTGCTTGGAATGACAGAAAATGGGTTTATGAGTAAAAAGGGACTGTTTTTATAATAAAAAGTGATACAGCTTGTGTGCAGCCTTGTATTGTCACTAGTCCTACTAAAGGATCATTCATGCCAGCTGAAAAAGATTTCTTTAGTATCTGTGGACAGCATGTACAACAGCCTCATTAAAGAGTTTATAGCGATTAAGAGATACTGTACTCCTCATTTGAGATAAATATGAAACCTAGAAATCTTTTTGCCTTCCCGCTTATCATTTTAAAAGTTCTACGGTTTCATTTAGATCTTCATGTAATCTCTCATGAAGAACCATTCCAGAACCATCTACCACATAAAAGCAGGAACATGTATATTTGTCCCTTGATAATGGTTGCACAAGCATGTGCTGTAATTACTAATGTGGGAGCAGTAGCATCTGAATTCTTCCATTCCAGTCTGCCCTTAAGCCACAGATGGCTTCATTTAACATGTCTTTTTACTTAAAAACATTATACTCATACTATAGAAAAAGTGGTACCATTTTCGAATAGCAGAAACCTGTAAGGCATGTGTTAGTTGTGTTTGAATGAATAACACGCACTCTCCATACATTATTAATTAGGCATGTATTAGGAATTTGCTATTACTGAACTAGCTCTGAAGAAGTAATACAAGCATCACAGTTTTCAGCATTACAAAATATTAATTACCTACAGTATATTATCCCATTTTAATAAATACACCACTGATTTTGTGTAGCTAGATATTTATTCAGGCTATTGAATATAAATTAGAAACAGACTTTGGAGATTAAAACACAAAACATCATAGCAAATAAAAGTCGAATGAAAAAGAACAGAGCTACGTTTCTTTCACTCTAATGATATATAGACTTATTATTCTGTAGACTTGTGCGATGTATTTGTAGAAACAAATAATTGCAAAGTTGAAGTTCAATATTTATTTGGTGCAACATAACCATGCCTTCAATGAGGAAACATAATAAAGGTTATATAAGTGAAAATCCGAGTTTTCATAATAAACACTAATGGAAAAAACAAATAAGAAGGCAGTTGGCATTTCTTCAATGGGCTTTTTAAATTGCTTTTTTTATTCAGTCTTCTCTAATGCAACCCTCTAGATTTCTGTAAGATAAGGAAGTTAAAATAGCTGCTTCAGCATAATTTAAATTTTCCATATTTTGTACAAATATGCTTTCTTGTAAAGCCCTAATCTGTGCTCCAAACAAAGGGAAAAGAGGGTGTTCTATAATCTTCTCTTTTTATAAATGGAGCACAAGCAAATCAAATAAAACCTGTTCTCAAACAGAGCTGTAAATGTTTCAGATAGGAAAATATAACAATTGTTGTGCAGCATGTAACTTGGAGCTTTTTTGTTATCAAGTGAAACTGGAGAAACTATAATGCCAAGAAAAACGTTTGTGAACCACAGAGAGAAAAATTGAAGTTTTAATAGTTTTATCATGATAGCGTTGTTGAATCAAAACAAATGTTAAAGGGTTTACAGCATGTGAACCAATTCCTTCTCTGGAATAAATGGTGTGTGAATTAAACAAGCAAGGAGAGATTAAGGTACAGGGGATGTGAAAAAGTAAGTGAACCTCTAGTTTCATTGGCTCACTTAAGGAAACTCAGCCCACTTTCTGGGCTGCGTTTGGAAGGTTCAAGACTATATAAAGATCAGTCACCTCCAAACAGGTGTCTGGAAGCAAGACATGCTACCATCTGAGAAAAGCCCTGAGTAATAATAATCATAATTCCTTTACAGGAAATACGCTTTACAGGTAATGGGGATCCCCTCCACCCCCACCAGTGTGCAGCCCCACCTGGATGATGCTCCAGTCTGCTCACACACACCAGCTCTCAGTGGGGAGGAGAGTAGAGTGATGAAGCCAGTTCAGAGACGGGGATTATTAGGAGGCCATGATGGGTAAAGGCCAGGAAGACTTTGGCCAGGACACTGGGGTAACACCCCTACTCTTTTTGAGAAACACCCTGTGATTTTTACTGACCACAGGGAGTCAGGACCACGGTTTTATGTCTCATCCAAAGGACGGCGCCTTTCTTACAGTCTAGCGTCCCCTTCACTGTACTGGGGGATTAGGACCCACACAGACTGCAGGGTGGGCGCCCCCTACTGGCCCCACTAGTGCCTCTTCCAGCTGCAAACTTAGCTTTCCCAAGAGTCTCCACTCCAGGTACTGACCAGGCTCACACCTGCTTTGCTTCACAATTAAGGCATAATTATTGCATAGCAATAACATAGTTATTGAAGCTCATGATCCAGAAAGGGCAATAAAACAATTTCTATTTGTGGATCTAGGGCCCAACCAATCCGCTGTCAAGATAGTCTACAAATGGAGAAGGGACAAGACCACATTCGCTCTACCCAGAAGATGTCAACCTACCACAATCTCTCCAAAAACAAACTGGAAAAACAAAGAAGTTACAAAGAACTCCAGAGTAACATTCAAGGAACTGCAGGCCACTCTCACCTTGGCTAATGTGAGTGTTCATGACGCAACTACTGTAAGTCAACAAAAATGACATTCAAAGAAACATAGCAAAGAGAAAACCACTGCTCTCCAAATAGAGCACACACCTGATCGACAAGGCTTCTGGAACAATGTTCTCTGGACAAATGTAGAACACTTTGGCCTTAATGAGAAACAAAATGTAATATGTTTGGCGATAATCAAATACTGGTTTTGAACAAAGAAGCTCACCTCAGCCATCAAGGATCCTGGTGGCAGTGTGATATAACAAAAAGTCATAACAAAAGATTGGCTTCAGAACAAAAAATTCTGCATTTTACAAGTGCCTAATCAAAGTCTGGATCTCAATCCCAATGAAATCTTGTGGCAGGACCTGCAGTGAAGTACTGTATGTGAAACATGTGAATATCTTTAGGGTTCACGTACCCTTTCTCTGCATTGTATCAATTACTGAATGCAAGGACATTCGTGGTTGGATTTATAGTGTTAGTTATGTCATGGTAGCACCCAAAACTACTGCATATTTTAAGGGATTATAAAAGTACATTCCTGGCCAGTCAACAGAGGTTTAGCTATTCATCTCAGTATATATTTTCATATTACTAAGTTGTTTACACAGAGCCATATGGTGTCAAAAGAATAAATTGAATCCAGGGCCCTGTCTTGCAGTCTGCAATTTTTGTGTCACATCTGATTAATGAATTAATTGCAACAGATACATGGATTTGTTTCAGCCTTCCCAAGATGTTATGCTAGCATGCTACAGTATGAACCGATGGAAATATTCTTATTTCCCCTGCACCAAGAAAAGCCTAGATACAGTATGCATTTGCTAAATTCCAGTGCTGCTGTTTAATTATAATTGCAGTAACACATTGCCCTGTTTGTTGGGATAAACAATAATGCAATTGTTTAAATCTAAGTAAGAAGATATGTCTCCGAAAGGAAGATATGTCAACATGCAGGCTGCAAAGTCAAGGTTAGCAGCACACTGAAAAACATTTTGGTTGTGGAGCCTTCTTAGGCTGTGAAGTAGCTTCCTGACAACTGAAGAAAACTCCACAGCTGAAAACACTGTGCTTATCTTCTTTCTGCTTACCAGCCCGAAGTGCAATTATTAGCAGTCAAAGACAGAAATATTCCATATTCCATGTGTCCATCACAATTCATGCCAAGTAAGCATCTTATGTTAAGATTTAAGAACAATACTTCCAAACCCCAAAGCTACATTTTTTACAAACCAGCTTTTTGAAATGGTTTATCACACATACTGTTAAATGCAAAATGCGGTAATGTGTTTGTAGAAATATGGCAAATGTTATACAATAATTGAATAACTGAACATAAAAGTGGGCCGCTATCGAGATACAGGAGACAGAAGAATGCACTGAGCATCACAAAACATATTTATTCCATGTTTATTTATGAAAAATACATAAGAATTTTTATATACAGTAGATGTGTGCATTAACTGGCAGCGTTTTACACATTTTTATTAATCCAAAACTCTCCTGGCTAATCTTTACTTCTGAACAAATTCCTATCTAGCTTTGGTTCATGCTGATGATAAGAGGTTTACATCTTGTGGTGAGGTCTGCTTTCTCAGTGTTCTGCAAACTCAATTTTTATACCTTCACCCCTGTTGTTGTTAGTAGTTGTTATCAGCTACGTATGTGTTTATATTACCAACCTGGTCTTGTCACGATTGTAGTCCAAACACTACAGTCAAAGCAAGAGGGGCTGAGAGGGTGCTCACAGCTCTTTTATGAATGTCATCCAAACAAAAAATATCTGACCAAAAAGTGACAGCAGGCATCAAATTGTCTATAAGATCCCCCAAACAATTCCGATAATGAACTCCTGTTGCAGTACTGTGTGGTATTCTCAGTATGATTCTTATGTCATGAAAACCTTTTGGTTCCAGGCTTTTAAAAAATCAGTAGAGCAAAAATATCCAGCATAAGTATAAAGAGCTCAATTTATCTTCCTGTCAGGAAGAAAGGAGCCTGTGCTCTACTTTCTTCAGCAGTATTAAAAGGACAGCCTAACACGAGGTTCATTTTGTTTTCTCTCTCAATAAACAAGGTCCCTCACACAGTATTCTCCCTCTAGGTATTTCTTTCTCTCTTTGGAAATGTGACTGTTGATGCAAAGGAAATTTTCTGCAAGGGATTCTAGCCTGGTCTTCTGCGTCAGAATCCACAGAGTTACAAAACGCACAAAGAAAGTTCACTGAGATACTATATGAAAATACTTCCTTTCAGCGGCTGTCTGCATGGTGTGTGTCTGTGCTGAATATGTATTTTTCACCTTTTGAAGCAGATATCAAATGACCGAAATGGTACCATAACAACGTTAATTCCTGTGATTTCATGCAAAATTGACCTTTCTTTTCGATCATAGCACTTTCAAGAACTGTAAGCCCCCAAGGATGGGTAACCTTTCTCCCCTTTGACAAGATGCTAAACAGTTAAAATAGATTTTTTTTTTGCTTGCGGTCTGTTCTCAGCTCTCTGTTCAGTAATGGCACACTTTGATGTGATATTTTACCAGACTTTACCTGTCTGAATAATAATTGGAACAATATTTCACACATCCCATCAGAAACAGATAAAATATTCAAAAGCATGTAATGTAATAAAGAAATATGTGTTTGATAAGTTTCTTTAAACCTCTTTGCTGACTGACTCAGTGGTATGTTGAAATAACAGCCTGGATTTGTTGTAAATATGTATTATTGCAAAGGTTGTTTTTTTTTTTAAATGACACGTTCATGGAGGATCAGAGTTTGCTGTATTAAGGTTGGTTGATTGCACTAGAGAAGCCAAATCTTATGTATCAGTTTTATATAAATCTTATATATCGATTATATTATATATCAGTTTTCCAGGTAGAAAACTGATAAGTCAACAGATAAGCATTTCTAACTCTAAAGTATGTTAAAGAACATTAATCTAAGCTATAAGGACACATACAGTCCTACAAGACCAACTAAGTTATTGAGAACATCAGAACAGAACCAGGAATCTCAGTTCTTTGATAGTATGATATAAGATCAAGTAGGACGTGTTCAGATGATGGCTGGAATCCAAGCACCTTCTTAAAAACTATGCAGAACCTAAGGACATGTATTATACCAACATCTACATTAGCTAAGTTATTTACCTAATTCTTCAGTTTTTATATGTGCCCCCAAAACATCTGAGCTTCAGGTGCACATAAAATATCAAGCTATATATTGTAGTTCAGGTGGGTAGCTGCGTCAATGACACCTGAAGAAGGCTCCACGGCCGAAACGTTGTGTTCTCTTTCTTCTTTTTTTCAGCATGGAATAAACCTATTACTTGTTCCTTTGCAAGCTATATATTGTACTAGACAATAGGATATATATTGCAGAAAGCAGCACAAAAGATCAAATCCAAGCAAAAGCACTTTTAAAAGGGAGGCTGGCTGACTGGGTAGGTATGTAATTCCACAAACAATAACCACTCAAATGCTCTCAGCAGTTGCAAGTGACAGACTATGACCAGTGTCTGCCAAGCAGCTCAAAAGGCCTAAACAGTGGCCGGTCAGAGCCTGCCCAGTAAATCTGGCAAGTAAGGCAGATATCTGGACAACAGAGAGAGAAAGAATATCCCTTTTCTCTGATATTCTAGTGAGCTAGAATAACCTTCCCCAACAATACTGCAGTAAAGTGTCTGGGTGCTTGGAGGTCCGGAGTTTCGCTTTCAGCTCAACTCAGATGAAATAAAGGTAGAGAGGCTGGTCTGGTATTCTTTGACAACATCCTACCGTATGATGAGAGGAAAACCTTTCTTGCTTCACTAACTTGTTAGAGTGCTTTTGAGCAAGCAACAACAATAATGGACTCACAGGGTGCGTAATACGGTATATTTAGATTTTCAGAGGGCTTTTGATCATGTTCCTCATAAAATATTGATCCTCTAAAATCAGCAGGTAGGCATTTAGGGGAAAAGCATGCATTTGGATTGAGAATTGGTTAATGGATCGAGAACAGGGAACAAAGAACAGAAGAGGGGTAGGAGTTCACACCGGAATAATGCAGAGAACTGCATTGCTACAGTTCTGCAGGGATCTCTGCTAGGAACACTACTCTTCCTTATTGAGCTAGCGTCTAGACTACTGACTAAATCCACGAGGTTTGCAGATCATAGAAGGATCAACAAGTATTGTAGAAAGTAAGTAAAATAAGCAAATAAAATAACCAAGTAAAACAAATACAGTATTTAAAATGTATACTGGTCTGGACTGGACAACACCTGGAAGATTACATTTAATGCAGTAAAAAGAAATTATAAATGCAACATTGGAAACACAAAGATTTTTCATAAGCCTTTTTATGTTGTCACATTAGCATCTTCTAGAAAATTCAGAAATGCAATAAAAAGGCAAACATAATTAAGGTCAAATTTAAATCAAGGGATTTTATGTTAAAATTGCATTAGCAAGACCACTAGTATACTGTATTTAGAATACCATATCATTTAGAATATTTGCACTATTTGGGTCATCACTTCACAAAAATATATATCCTTATTTTAGAATCAGTTCAGAGAATAGAAAACAGATGTATCCTGGGGCTTAAAGGAATGCCCTACCCTGATAGGATAAAAAGCTGAATGATTTCAGTTTCTAACAAAGAATTCAATGACCGGACCTATTGTAATCTAAATATTCCAAAATCTTCTAAGGCATTCACAAACTCAGCCCGGTGAACTTGTTTGTGATCAGCAGTGAAACATGAACCAGAGGTCACAAGTGGAAGTGTTTTTCAATCTGAGAGCAGGATGTTTTTGTTTTTTTACACAAAGTGTTGTGGGAGCATGGAACAAGCTACACCTTGTTTCATTCATCGAATGGCTGGATGACATTCTTGTACCAATTTCAAACAACTAACTACCGAGCACTGAACTGGCCAGATGTTGTCCTCTCATTCGCCCCCTTTCTTACGGTGTTAAAAATGGCTTTGAAAGAAAGGCCTATGGGTGGAATGAAAGCGCAAACTAAGGTCCCCAATATAAAAGTAAATTGCACCCTCTCTCAAGCAAGGTGGTGTTTTTCTATCCTATTTTAATTCTTCAAGAAGAAGAATGGATTTAAGGAAAACCCAGCACAGCACCAAGACATACAGTACTGTACTATCTACCCGTCCGTTATCAGAAAGGTGATCTTTCTTGTCAAAGGTCATGTCTTATCCAAGAAGGAAAAAGACAGGACGTAATCCTGGGTGGCAGCCAGCCCATCCTAGGACCCACGAGTAAGACCCCCCCCATGTAAAAAGCACTCTGGAGTTATTTGAAGGCAAATGCATCCTCTCTGAATTATCAGGTGGGTAGCTGCGTCAGCATGCGTAGGCTGCAAAGGAACAAGTAATAGGTTTATTCCATGCTGAAAAAAAGAAGAAAGAGAACACAACGTTTCAGCCATAGGTCCTTCTTCAGGCATGCTGACGCAGCTACATATGACGTTGTGTTCTCTTTCTTCTCTCTAAATTACGATCATCATTATCCGTACCGCAGTTAAAAATCTTGGGGAAAGCATTCTATGTAATATCCAAGCAGCTTTTGCAGCACACAGAGAACCAACACATTATTCAAATGGGAAACAGCTGCAATTATCCTGATATTTGTGTGTGTGGGGGTGGTTCTTGCTTTCACTATATTTAAGAAAGGCATTTTATATTTAAGTAAAACACCAGTGGTAGGCATTACTTCATCCGCACACGCCCAGTGTATTTCTCAGAGAGCGGCGCTGAAACAAAACCTGTGTTGTAACAAAACGTTCCTGCGCTGGTCTGGGCAGTACACACCTTTCATTTCTTGTGCCCTCGCAACTGCGCCAGTGTTGCGGTTTTTCCAAAGACAATATTCTGGTTTCTGTCACTCCCACCTGTTTCTTGTCCTCTAGGACATTTATCGCGTTTCATTTGAGAAAGTGAGCATTGCCGATGTACTGTATGTTTCCCTCCAAATTCAAATTAGAAATTAATTACCTCATAAGGGGTAGCAATTAATAACGGGTAAACTGCGACAGTGAGGATGATATGATGTTTAACATACATTCTAAATAAACGTAAATAATCTGTAGTTATAGGTTTTTATTCTAAAGAAGACTAGGAGGAAATGCCACAATTATTTGCTGACGGAATGTAGAGACTCATTGATCTGCAGCAGCTATTGCAAAAGCAAAAGGATGTGAAGCCCTGGAAAGGGTATACAGAGATGTTAGAAAAGAACCTACTGTTGATTTTACTAAAGCGATCAATGGAAACAGCCAGAAGCGAAAAAGTAAACAACCAAATTATACATCTAAGCATCTTGTTCTGCAGGGGCCCAAGAGACTCTTCAAACATGCCTTCACTGTTAATTAACAAAGACATAGATTCTCACCAGAAAATTAGTAGCAAAATCCGACAAATGGAGAGGAAATTGAGTCCAACTGGCTGACAGACTCAAACTCGTGGGACTTGGACTTGTTTAGCAGGACATCGGTTTGCAAGCTGTTAAACTAGGCTCGGGCACAGCAGGCTAAAGTCTGAATGCTACACTTTGTCCCAGTCAGAAGATTATTATTATTAATAATAGTAAAACAATAAATGATTTTATGAGACTTGGTACCACTACGCTTGGCAACAGCTGGCCAATAAAGTGTAGCTATGAGCAAGTGTGAGCTTATAACTACAACTTTCTCTTGCGGTATTGTTTTCAAATGCAGGAAGCTGAACAGGAACAACAGGGAAAGTGTTGCAAATGGTTTACTGGTGCTATGGCGTTACAACCCAGAGTTATAAAACACCAAGCACAGTCACAATTTTGGTTACATTATAAAGTTTTCCTTGAACATCAATCTTCAATGTATTCAATGGGAATAGCACAATAACATTTTTTTATTCTTCATGACTACATGAATGCACATGATAAAATGGAAGAAATATACATAGTAGTAATTTTGTATTCAGTGGGAAGACAACAAAGCCTAAACAAGATGCCTGGCTTACATTTAGTGAAAATATATTTTATTGGCATTATTGTACATTCAGAATATACCTACAGGGAGAGACACTGACACTGAACAAAATAGTTAGCATTGCTGCAATGCAGGGGTGGAAACCCGGGTTCTATTCTGGGCCTGGGGTGCTGTCGGTGGGGAGTTTGCATGTTCTGCCCAATGATTGTCTGGGTTTGTTTGGATTCTTCCCACAGTCCTGGTGACATAATGGTGGATTAATTGGCTTCTGGTAAAACTTGCCCTGGTGTGTGTGTGTGTGTGTGTGTGTGTGTGTATGTCTGCCTTGTGGTGGACTGGTGTTCCATCCAGGGTGTAGCCTGCCTTGCACCTGCCATTTCCCAGGATAGCCTTAGGCTCCCCCATGATGCTGTATTGCATAAAGCAGCTGGAAATGGATCAATGGAAGAATGTTTTTTAATATTCTAGACCTGCATCAGGAAGTATTTTTGCAGGGTGTTTGAGGAAACAGTTGAAGACTTGACAACAACAAGGAGTTCTCCCTCTGAGCCTGATGATGCTCTGATTGGTACCGCATACCATCAATTCACTAAAAATAAGGGTAGAAGTAGATACCAAACAACACTATAGACAGTTTCAAGAAAGCCGCAAAATGTTCTTTTCTGAGATCATTCTCATGTTTGTTTCAGCAACTTTGCCATTGAACACTTGCTAAAAAAAAGAAGTGTTTATACAAGCAGAACAATCTTCACTTCAAAGGAATGTAGACAGCGCTATCTAGATTTACAGAAAATTATGAACACTGCTAATGGTGACTGACAATACCTCATTACTGAACAACTGACAACTAAATTATAGTTGTTGCACAAACTAAATTACATTGTAGTCACTGGCCACCCAGCAATATTTTGACAGCAATGTAACCTAATATACAAGCTGATCATTAATAGACCCTATTGTTAAATTCCAGTTTCAAAATAAAAGCTCTTGCTGTGCCTACATACAATTAGGAAAAAAAATATTTCATTATAGTGTATCTGTTTAAAGTATTAAAACAGAATATTTAAGTAACTGATAATATTTAAGTAAAGGAAAACCTTTTTTTTTACAAAGTTTGACCTAAAAGAGAAAACCGTGATGCATTCAGAGAATATTTCAAGAAAAACCTCAAACACAATTTTTGTGAAAAAGTATAAAAATTGATTTTTCTTTTATGGTACATCAAGAATTAGCTTTAATGGATCTGCAGATCTTCCAAAATTATTTAAAGCCTTTAACAAACACAATTAAAACAGTGTGCTGTAAATACTTTTGAACAAAATAAAACTAAAGGTTTTATGCATTTCATTATCCATCCATCTCTTAACAGAAAGCTTCTATTCTTGCTAAGGGCTGCCACAACCCAGAGCCTAACTATAAATAATGTATGTATAACAGCATACCAGCCAAATGTACTGAGATATATATTTTAATGCATTATGTTCAAATGAATAAGTATTTCTACCCTTTAGTTCTGATCATCTCAAGGACAGACTGTCTGCAGCCTTTCCATTTTAAGCCCTTTTATCACCGTATTTTCAAGCCCATTGGTCCCAGCCTTCACTTGAAAAAGCCTAGGTGTGGTTTTCAACAACATTACTGGGACACTTGTTTCATAATCCGTCAACATTCTGCCCAAAGAGCATTTTGTTCTGGATTTGAAATGCACTTCAGCATAGTTTCTGCATACTGCTATGTCCTCGGGTCTGTGTTCCATGGTTTATTCTGAAGACGTCCCATATAGTTGACTTTGTGAATGCCTTTGATTGGAATTGGGATTTCAGGATTCTGAATACTTGGACCAGATCTGTTCAAGACTAAAAAGAGTCTGTTCCTTCAGCCGGTCAGTATAGGATGCTCCTTTAGTCCCAGAATGGGCTGTATCTGGCTGCTCTTCTCTGGACTGATTCCACAACAGAAACATTTCTTCTATAACCTGATGACCACACTTATACTAAACATCGTCTTGTACAATTTTAACAAATCACACCTGAATTTGAATTTTGAACTTTTAACCATAAAGTTTTCCCATAAAGTGTCTAAAAGAGGTAAATGAGGTGTTATAGTAAGCACTCAATTCTTTTGTCTAAGTAGCCATTTCAAAGTCAGTGTGTCCCATTTTGTATTTGTAGTTTGTTTTTACGACCTGCAAGCAATATCCTGTTCACATTAAACACCATCTGCCAGGCCTTTGCACAGTCTTGAATTTTGTCTAAGTGGGTTTTTATTATCTTTGCCAGTTTTATAGTGTTTGCTACACCTCATATTTTAGTATTGCTGTTAAACCTGATTAATTTACTAACTACACCAGAATTTAAAAGGCTGATATTAAGAAGAGCAGTGATCCCAATATAGATCTCTTTGGTACTCCACTAGTTACTTCAGTATAATTAGTCTTTACCCCCATACAGTGCTTTCTGCCTGTAATTGGAGAATTAACAATATTAGAAAAAGCATTCTGAAAATCTAAATCCAGTATATCTTATGCTTTCTGTGTGTTTGTTACTGTTGTTGATTGTTCAAAGCTATTAACTTAGATAAGCAAAACCTACTATTTCTAAATCCATGTTGACTGTTCCCTACGATCTTATTTCTGTATACTGTAAGTGATCCTCCAGTGTAGTACTAATTGTCTCTATAATTTACATGTGCTTCAAATTAGACGTGCTGGTCTGTAATTACCCTGTGGTGACACTGCCCCTGAGAGAAGAGACTGTCACCCGCAAAGATGCTCTTGAACCCCACAGGAGATAGACTTTCCCATAGAAAACAGAGCTCAAGAGTGACTAGTCAGGGGACCATTCCTTGTTGATCACAACATAAAATATATGTAAATATATATACAAAATATAAACAAAAATAGAAAACAACACAAAGTTGAAAACATCTGATGTTTTGCATGATTCAACTTCATAGCAAATAGAAAAAAATCAGTACTTATGGCCAGCAGCCATATCACCCTGCAGCCCCCTGAAGCTCAGCAGGAGGGAGCCTGGTCAGTACCTGGATGGGAGACCTCTTGGGAAAGCTAAGGCTGCTGCTGGAAGAGGTGTTAGTGGGGCCAGCAGGGGGCGCTCACCCTGCAGCCTGTGTGGGTCCTCATGCTCCAGTATGGTGATGGGGACACTATACTGTAAAAAGGCACCGTCCTTCAGATGAGATGTAAAACTGTGGTCCTGACTCCCTGTGATCATTCAAAATCCCAGGCCGTTTCTCAAGAAGAGTAGGGGTGTTACCACGGTGTCCTGGTCAAATTCCCCCCTGGCCTTTACCCACCATGGCCTCCTAATAATCCCGATCTCTGAACTGGCTTCATCACTCTGCTCTCCTGCACACTCAGAGCTGGTGTGTGGTGAGCAGACTGGAGCATCATCTAGGTGGGGCTGCTATACTGTGTGCTATACAGTATAAGTGTAAGGAATTATTACAAAACATTCAAGCAACAAGAAACAAAACAACCACTAGGTTTGACCTTCAGTGAAAAGTGTTAGCATCCTTCCTCCACCTCTGCAGCAACAGCTTGGTCACTCCTCTCTGCTTGAGGTCTCTCCCAGCCAGGAGGCTGGCCCTCAGCCAAGCGGGTTCAGCCAAGTTATGAGTGAAACACTCTGTGATCCCTTCAGGACACGCAGTTCTGGGTGGTGTTTTTCTTAGTGAAGGTGAGACTTGGAAGCAAAACAAAACAGAAATGAAATACAAATTCTCTGTGTCGGCTCAGACGTTGCTATGTGTAAAAACGTCATCATAAATTCATGTTTAGCTTAATCAAGTGGGAGTATTTATGACGACAATTCTACTACATGGCTGCTGCACACTAAGAGAAATAGATACACAACTGAAAATAAACATTTTTAAATGGCTCTAGAATATTCAGAATTACAAGACTGAAAACTGAGGAAACAAGAATGTCACCTTAAGCAGAGGGTGATTTAGCAGCACTGGAACCTTTAATGTCAAAAGTCTCAGCTTTTAATTACAAAGATAACAGTGTAATTTAACTGATAAGTAGGGGCTGAGTGGAGATTAAAGAGAAACCCTCTGAGATCGCTGAAAAGCCAAACTGTGCTGAATATTTTGAGTTTCTCGGAAATTAAGCTTTCATCTTTAGTGACTGCACATTTTTAAAGCTTATCAAAACTAGCATTTAATATCATACATATCCTGAGGCCAAAAAGATGTAAACAAGATTTATTTTAAAAAATGATATGTGCTCCCATTGATGTTAGAATCTGCAGCAATTATATTGTCTCCAGTAAGGCCCTTATGTGTAGAATTTCTTCAGCCTATAGGAACCTAGTATAATATGTCATCGACAATTAATTTTTTCCTTAATTCCTAAAATGTTACATTTTTGCAAATAAAAAAATAGTAAACAGCAGCTGGAATCTAAGGACCCTGATTCTTTAGAGACAATATATTGTCTTTAAGAACCTTGAACAGTGGCACTTCTGATAATAAAGACTTACAGCTAGCTACCATGGCGAAAAGTAAACCATTTACAGTAGATTAAGCTACAGGTCTGTTTTAAACCAAGGGAAATAAGTTGACACTTGTAATTATTCCTGTTCACTCAACCTTAACGCATTAGCTGCATAATAGCAGCTGGGATGCTGCTTTCCTTAGACCACAGATCCTTAGCCATTAGAGTAGAGGGGCCTTATTAATCAGATTCAAGCTCAGTGGACCTCATCCACAGCCTTGGTGAAGCACCGCAGATTAGTCATAATCATTTTGTGGAAAACTTCCACAGAAAGCAGGACGATTAAGCCTTTGAGCTTTTGTTAACAAAGAATCAAACTATAACTTGTAGGATTTTACTGTTCAATATATTTAAGTGTGGTTACTAAATAATCTTTAAGAAATAATGAGCCTGCAGCATCATTTGTCCATCATATGTCCACTCAACACTGATGCAGTAAACTGAGCACGACTGCACACCTGACATTACAGAGTAAAATAAGAGAAGCAAGATTTACACCCATAAAAGCTCCTGCAGGCTAAAAAGTTACTAGTCAGAGTCAAACTCGCTTCCAAAATATTTATCTACTTTGACCAAGAAATTAAAATCAGTCTCAAATGAGCATACTGTACATGTGAACAGGTGATAGGTTTATTCCATGCTGAAAAGAGAAGAAAGAAAACAACGTTTCAGCCATAGATCCTTCTTCAGGCATGCTGACGCAGCTACATATGATATTTTTCATTCATCTTGATAGTTTTATCTAAATCTCTTATGGATGTATACTGTACTTAACTGAATTTAACTTCACCTTATTTGTTATAGATGTATATATATATATGAGTAGAGTATGTAGAGTAATGAGGATTGATTGAGACAAGAGAAATATTCAACTTTCAAAACACGTGGGATCCCAGGAAAAGCAAAATGGACCAAAAAATAAGAGTGTTGATAGAGTTGGGAAGATAGAGTGTTTATTGAAAACGTGACACCGGATCTGTAACTCCACTCTCCTAACGGACGGTATCCCGTCTCGTGCTGCACCAGAGGGAATGGCGGGAAGAACTGGGAACAGGTACCATATGGACAACAGTTCACTGTACCTCTGCGTCTCATAACTTATTGCTGTGGTACAGAAATAAAAACAAAAACAGCACCTGTCTACCCTCTACGTATTCTTACAGCACCTGGAAACACATGACTTTACTGCTCTTAAGTGAAACAATCTACAAAATCGACATTTTTTATATCATATTAACAATATTAAATTCCTTAATTGTTTTATTCCCATGTTTCCACCTAATCCACTGTGCAGTAGCGTTGCTGCCACACAGCAGTATGAGCTCCACTTTACTGGTGGATGAAGTAAGTTGCTTCCTATATGCAAAGTGCTACAGATTTCTTTTGGGGTGAAAACCACCTTATTAATACAAATACACGTTTTCTTAAGATTACTTGCTGTACACACAGTAGGTTTTTCTTGATAGCGATACTTGTCTTATTTTGCTTAACTCTGATTGCAACCACCTGGTGACAGTTCTGTATACTGTAGCTTCCAGGCGCGGAGTTGAATTGAGATTAATCAAGCCTTTCTGGAGGCATCAGACTGAACAACAAGAGACTCAACACTTAACCCCTAATGTTCACCGTTCTCTACAGCATCCAGATCAGATTCCCTTTTTTTTCCTAAGGAGATACATTGATGGCACCCAGGACCACTGGTTTTGCAATCCTGATGTTTTGATGCATGTTAATGGTTTTGCAAGGAGAGAAGAGTTGCAGGACTGGGAGCTAGCTCACTCCTTTATGGAGTTCCTATTTCCACTCTTGAAAGAATGAGTTATGAAATCTGAACTGTATCTGTATTGTATTTGTATGTATTGCTCTCACACACAGCTTGTACCTTTAACTCTTACATGTGTATTTAAAACACAGCAGTGCACCACATACCAGAGCAAAATAGCTTTTAGTTCTTTTGCTGAAGTGTGAAGTGTGAACTGTATGTATTAATAATTAGGAGTATGAGAATCTTCCACAAGAAGCTTCACATCCTCACATGGAGGAAGAGACAGCTGCAAAATGAGATCTAATTCCCACAGAACTACCCTGTGGTCAGTAAAGAGGGACTAGGACCCTTCGCCATATGAGATAAATCTGCCTCTTTTCCATCACATTGCAGTATAAAAGTCTAAAACCCTACCCAACTGTTACATCAACGCACAGAGCACACTTAAGTTATTCTGACATTTGAATTCCCTCGGTTGTTATCCGTACGACACTACAGGCATGGCTCCCAAATGAGATTAATTTCACCACCGAGCTGCCAAATTGTTAAATGTCACCTCTCACAAGTTGTCCTGCTGTAATGATTTAATGAAAGAAACTTGTGCTGATGGTGTGCATTGTGTGAAATGTCAACCAGGAGAGCTTGCATTTTACAGCACGTCCTTCGGATTTCCAGCAAAATAAAGCCAAACATCTTTTTATAAACAACTGTACCTGTCCTGCTAGACCTTCAAACACCGCCAATTGAAGTCATACCAACATCCTTGAGCTCTACGAGCCTTTTTTTGTTTGTATTCGCTACCACCGAAGCTCAAACTCAGTTTAAATTGCCTCATTTACTATTCGCGGAGGGTACAGATTCAATTCTGACATTTGGAATGCCGTGAGACAAAGCATATAAATTGAGTGAAACTTCAATTTATGTGTGCGGTATTCTGTATGAAGAATGAAAATAAGGTTCTTAATAAAAAAAAACAGTCAAATAGGATACTACAATATAAGCCAGAGAGGAAAATATTCTAAAAACAGTTTGGGAGAAAGAGATACTGTTATGATCATGATATAGAAAATATCACTCAATCTCAGTTTTTATTTTTCTGTAGCAGGTGCAAATTTACAATCTCAACCTAGCGCGTTCAAATTAGCATAACACAACGCAGTAGGGATAATGTCTTCCAAAACCCATCGAGAAATAGTTTTGTTTATGCAATTGCTTGAGAAGTACCATAATGTCACAAATACAGTATACAGTATGTAACTAAACAATAGAAAACTGGATATTATGTTTGAAAAGCGGACCAACAGATTTCAGAGCCAGAGTGTTTTAGGGGTAAATAACAGCTGAATTTGTTAAATATATCAGTCACTCCAATATAGAAGTGAAATTTGTAAAAAGTATAAAGTATATCTGTATATATGCAATAAGCAACATGAAGCATGAAGCATGCAGCCTGAAACCTGTTCTCCGGAAAATATGGAGTTGGACAACATTTGTAAAATAACATTACTCTGCAGTAATCTACTAATCTGCCCTTCTACATTCTGCCTCGTATGAAGCTCGTTACTCCGCGGCTGGTTGTGGTCCTGCAGTCTGAACGATAGACTGAGACCTAACTGCAGAACTCGGGCTGATTCTGGAGGACTCAGAGGAAGCAGAGCCAGAAGATGGAAGCAGACAGAGAGGGAAAGGCTGGAGCAGAGAGGCTGACTGGGAAAGGCTGGAGCAGAGAGGCTGACCGGGAAAGGCTGGAGCAGAGAGGCTGACCGGGAAAGGCTGGTGCAGAGAGGCTGACCGGGAAAGGCTGGTGCAGAGAGGCTGACTGGGGAGCCAGGAGCAGAGAGGCTGACTGGGAAAGGCTGGAGCAGAGAGGCTGACTGGGAAAGGCTGGAGCAGAGAGGCTGACTGGGAAAGGCTGGTGCAGAGAGGCTGTCTGGGAAAGGCTGGTGCAGAGAGGCTGACTGGGAAAGGCTGGTGCAGAGAGGCTGTCTGGGAAAGGCTGGTGCAGAGAGGCTGACTGGGAAAGGCTGGTGCAGAGAGGCTGTCTGGGAAAGGCTGGAGCAGAGAGGCTGACCGGGAAAGGCTGGAGCAGAGAGGCTGACCGGGAAAGGCTGGAGCAGAGAGGCTGACCGGGAAAGGCTGGTGCAGAGAGGCTGACCGGGAAAGGCTGGTGCAGAGAGGCTGACCGGGAAAGGCTGGTGCAGAGAGGCTGACTGGGAAAGGCTGGACCAGAGAGGCTGACTAGGAAAGGCTGGAGCAGAGAGGCTGACTGGGGAGCCAGGAGCAGAGAGGCTGACTGGGGAGCCAGGAGCAGAGAGGCTGACTGGGAAAGGCTGGTGCAGAGAGGCTTACTGGGAAGCCACGCCACTGGAATCAGTGCCAACTGCAGGAGAAGATCAGGAAACCGAAGGAAAGCAGCACTTCTGAGATTTTGGTAGGATGACAGTCCTTGGGTAGAGTGGGTACATTTTCTCCATTGCATACTGTCTGACAGTGGATTGCTGGAGCCCCAAACTCTTACCAGTGGTTTTGTAACCGTCTCTGGACTCAGGAGCTCCAATAACTCTTTTTCTGAAGTTATCAGAGATCTTCCTTCGATCGTTGCTTAACTTGTTTCCAGACACCCGTTTGGTGAAGGAACAACTGACAGCATTTCTGATCTACAGTCTGGAGCCTTCCAAACTCCTCCCGCAAGATCTTTTTAAACACCTGATTCGAACTACTCCCTCAAGTGAGCTAATGAAACTACTTTTTCACATCCCCTGTACCTTAATCACTCATTGCTTGCTGAATTCATATACCACTTTGTTTAAAGATACATGGAATTAGTTACTATGAACTCTATAGGCCTGTGTTTCAGCCCTGCCATGGACTGGCGTCCCATCCAGGGTGTTCTGTATGTACTTTGCCCTGTGCCCACTGCTCCAGCACACCTCTTACCCTGAATTAGCTAGGGTGAGTAGAAACCCTATTAGATATTTACATAAAAAACTATTGAGATTAAAGGCGGCAATCAAAGTAAAACTACTGCAGAGTAGGCAAAGGTGGATCTGTTAATATTACTTTAGTAGTTGCTGACAGTTTCTAAGAACCTTTTTTTTTAACGCAGAAAAATCTTGTTTAGCCCCATAGATTAAAAAAATTAAACATTTTACTGTGACCACAAAACATGTGACCTAGGAGGACTTCAGCTGTATTATTATATTTTCTTGGCTTTCTTGCAGAGAATAGCAAAATATTGTACCTATTAAAGCCATGGACTAACATCGCTAATTGAACTTAGTGAGCTTACTGCTCCAGTAATTGTCAAGTATATATGCTGAGCAAAGAGGGCCACGCAGCGTGTGATCCCTTGTGCTAATGCTGTCAGACATACTAACCATAACAGATCATTTTAAAAGCAGTTTTCTCTGAGATGTATATTTTTAAAAGGGAGTATGTTATATCATTTATTTTTTCTTTCATTTTATAGATAGTTTCTCAGAATATACTGTACTGAGTTTCTAAAACTGCAAGATTAATCATTAATGATATAGGCACAGGATAAGACATGCAGACATTTTCTGTTTACTGTGGATCTGTGTTATCCACATGATAGGAATGTAGAATGGCATGTTTTCTATTATTTGTCCTCTGGCACTGTTTTCTTTTTCTGAAACACCAATTTACAGTGTCAGATGCTATATTAAAATTTGCAGGCTCACTTGGCAATCAGCATTGCAAAATCCCGAGTGTTGCTCACAAGACAGCCGATGTTTCGCCTCTTATACTGATTCAGCTACAATGTAACACGAAGCAATATAAGACATTGAACACCTTAATATGTTCTAAGGCTTCTAAAGTTTAAATAAAACTAAATGTATGCATAAAGCAGAGTACCCACACGCTCTCAGTACTTGGTGTATCCTCCGATGTATTTTGCCAGGCATTGTACAGTATGAGCTGTCAGCATGCCTCCTGTGAAATGTTTCCTCACGCTTTGATGCAAGCAGCTCTGAGTTTATTCAGATTGGAAGGTTTCCCAGCAGCCACGGCCTCCTTCAGATGCATGTGTGACATTTCTGTTGGACTCAGGTCGGGTGATTTGAAATGACCTTCTCTATCACTTTTATCTATTTCCTCTTCAGAAACTCTGCTGTTAATTAGCAGGGCTGGAATCATTGTCCTACAAGCATGAGAAGCTCCAGTACATCCTGTGTGCTTAAGGGCGTTTCTTTCTCTTAGCAGTGTGTGCAGGTATTGAACTTCAGTTTCCTTGACAGAAATGTTCTAGTCCCTGAAGATGCCTGTTCAATTACGGACCATGCTTGTTAAGAGGCAAAACTGTCCCTTTTAATTCAAGTTTTTTTCATGTCTGCAGAATTTTTGGTCACTGCTTTGGAAACTGAGATTTTGACTCCTAACATCATGTCATTAGCCAGATTAAGCTAGCATGCTAAAAGTGATCCATGTTACGAGAGTATCTACATAAAATGAAAATGTGTAATTTGAAAAGGACAGCAAATACAAAAGTTTTCTACCTATCAAATCACTTCAGAATTTTCCAGTTTCAACATGTCAGACTTTTTGTCGAGTTCCTATTCACGGAAATGTGTGGAGAAGTCCCAGTAGTTTTATTTCTTAGGTTAGTTAGGTTACAGTTGTGCCTCCCTGTCTTCCTGGGGGTTTTCACTGGGTGCTCCGGATTCCCAGCACCTGTGAAAGGCCTGCAGCTGAATGAATTGGTGTCTTTAATTTGTTGCCGTCTGCGGGTGTGTGTGTGTGCATCCAGCAATCCAGCTTCTTGTCTCACTTTACATACAGAGGCCCTCGATTGACATGGTACTTCTGATAGCTGCCAGATATTAATTTGCCTTAAGGGAGAAAAGTTAGTGAAACCAAACGTATGTAAAATGTCTGAGTAAAAATCTGCCTACAGTTCATTTTTAATTGGGTTTGCAGGACTAAATAACACTTTCAGGCAGTTAGATGTTCAGTTTTTATCTTCAGTCGGTTTTGATCATTGGAGAATTCTCCAGGTACTCCAGGGAGGTCAGCATAAGAGGAAACACTTCTTTCGGTGAGACATTCCAGAGGATCACACGCTGCCAGTGAAGTCTGATAAATTACATTGTGCTCTTTGGCACTAGCTTTTTATTTAGAAAACCCAGGCAAACACTTGAATCATTTTCTGCTGAGAAATAATTCAGATACAGAACCATCCTTGGCAATGTGTCATTATGTGCATTTCTCCAAAAGCATTAATTCCCTGAAAGAAATTATCTAACATCTGTGAGGATTCATTTATTTTGTTCTGTTTTTTGAAGCTACATTTCACACTCACGCCTGTTTCAGAGTTATGAATTTCACACTCCATTACAATGTATCTCAGGCACAGCACTTGCTGTTATATCTGTGCGAAGTAATCAGGATTTCTCAGCTGATGTCAAGAGGGGCGATATTCTCAGTCTGGATACCTTGAGGGTACATCCTATCTTATCACATGCGTGATTTACACTTGCCTTTTCACATTCTGCAAAATGCGAAACACCAGACCAAATTAGATCATGCTGTAAACTTACAAAGTTTGAAGCCATTTTTCCTTGAAGAGCACACTGTAATAATACCACTTTTGGAGTTAAAGAAAAACATTATTTCTGAAGTGTCTTTTATAGAAAAAATGTGACAGAAGAGACAACATTGTACACCAAGAAAGGCCAGACCCTTATTTTGCCCAGTTAAATTTCATTCAACTACTCCGATTTAAAATTGTCTACTACTGACCCCTTTGCCTGTTATTTCAGGATGAGTTCTGAATACACAAAGTTTCACTTTGCTGAAGTTACCTTTTCCCTTCACATTAATTGGTAGCTGATTTAGTTATGCCAATCTCGGAGCTTTGCTACGTGGTTAGCCAAATATTTACAAGAACAATTTTCAGTATATTAGGCCAGTGTACCTCACACGGCCCACTGGGAGACCTGCCCAGGGACCCCAGGGAAGACCCAGGACGTGCTAGAGGTATTCTCTCTCTCAGCTGGCCCGGGGCCACATGGGAATCTCCCAGGAAAAAATTGGGAACTGCCGCTGGGGAAAGGGAAGTCTGGTCAGCCCTGCTCTCCCTGTTACACTGCGACCACAATGCTCACCAGGAGAAAGTGGTTAAAAAGATGAGATGAGCTGAGCTCTCTCTCTGTAAGGACCCTCTGTCGGGTGGTGAATTTCAAGCAAGGATTCAACCATGGAAATCAAAGAGCTTTCGGAACAGCTCAGGGATGAAGCCGTTTAAAGGCCCTGATTGGGACAAGGAGACGAAAACATTGCAAAGTCCATCATTAAGAAGGAGAAAACACCACTGACTGATGTCACTGTCCCTCCTAACTGAGCAGCCCAGTAAAGAGGAAACCAGTTAAGGATGCAAATGGCAGCCAGCAGTGACTTTGAAAGAACTACACCGCTGAAAGAACTACAGGAAGATTGTCACCGGCCGAGTAACCAGGCTTGGCGCAAAAGAAAAGAAACTCCCACACAGTAGTCTTCAAATGCAAACAAAACTGGATTTGTTGCCATCAAAAGAGGGATAACAAAAAAAAAACCCTCACAGGAATACTCTCCACACCTTTCCTCCAAGGCACCCTCCTCCATACTGAGCTCTCCCAGTCCCTTTAATAGCTCCTCCTCTTCTAAGGACCATCCTCTTAAAGGGACACGCTCACATTTTCTTAACAGAGATGGGCAGTTTTACCAAAATAAAGTATTTAACCATCCAAAAAAATACGTATAAATTTTAACGTATAAAATTTGCACGAGTCATGCAACCGTGATCTATTCACTTAAACAAAACAACTAACCTTACATCAGTTATTTATAGATGGCTCACCAGTCACCTTTCCCTTTAAAATCATTTGTGTGATACTACAAACAGGAAAGGTGACTGGTGGCCATCTTGATCAACACAATACAATACTCCAACGGGGAAAACACTGCAGTGACTTTGGGGAAACAACAAAAAGGGTAAGTATCATTCACACTTCATTCGTATCACATACACTCTCTCAAACATACCAGAAGGGTAGAGGGAAATATTGGAGTATTTCATATTCAGTAAAAGAAAGACAAAATAACAAGCACTCCGTCACAAAGATGAGAAAATGTTCATGCCTCAGGACTATGCTAGGAATACTCCACAGAACTGGCTCAGATGGCAGAATGGAAATTCCATCTTGAATACAGCAGTGAGTATAGAACAACGCATTTAAGCAATACTGAAACACGCGTCAAAAGTATTTATGGTCGGACAACAGAACTCAAACCTTTTGGTTCCACAATGCTGGACTCAGGATGGATTTGCGTCAGGTGTATCATACAGTCAACACCATCCCCACATCAAGCGTGGTGGTGGCAGCTCTGTGTTCCAGTCCTCCTCCTCACCAGCAGGGACTGGGAAGCTTGTCAAGGCTGATGGGAATACAGATGAATCAAAGCACAGGAAAACACTAGAGGAAAACCTTTTTCCATCTGCTAGGCTTAAACGTGAGATGACAATTCGGCCTTTCAGCAGGACAATGATTCAAAGCAGAAGGCCTGCTTGAATCCTGCTTATCCTGACTTGAATCCTATTGAGAAATCCGGGGAACAACTTGAAAACTGGTGTCCAGAAGTGAACAGTAAGCAATCGAAGACAGCATGAGCAAATCTGTCAAGAAGAATAGGCAATGATTGCACCAAGCTGGAACACGGAATTCAAAGACTTAACCCAGACTGGCTTCTACCAAATTACAGGGCTGAATACTTGTGCAGTCAACACATGTCAGGGTTTTTTTGTCTTTAGTTTTTGGTGATATTTAATGTAACATATCTCATGCTTAGAAGGCTTCAGTTTAAGAAAATATGAACCAACAAAATAGAAACTCAATTATTAATACTCCGGATGGGGGGATGATTATTGTCTCAATTACTTATTGTTTTAAATTGTGGTTTATTCTCCAATCCCCCAAAAAGCTAATAGTATTTATTATAATTAAGAAAATATTTTCAGACTTCTTAGTTTATACTTTCAGACCCTTATTTTTTTAACAAAGTACACTGTACCACATGTTCGTAATTATGTTTTTATTATTTCTACTTAGGTTACTTCATTTACTTATTCTTTATAGACAAGAGAAAGCTTTTCCAAACCCACCCCGTACAATTACTGAGGAATGATGATTTAACAAAATGAAAGTAAATGTGATGCATAAATTTACTTATGTGTTTTAAATGAATGTCTCTTTGATGAAGGCAACAAAAGTGCTTTAAATTTCAGATGTTTTTTTACTGAAATGTATTGTTTTTAATTATAGGAAAAAAATGCCAATTCGAGTTTCTACAAAAGGATACGTCTACATGGACCTGGTGTTTGAATTAGAATAGATCAAACAACTGTTAAAGCATTTTGGAGTGTATGAAGCAGAGGAGAGTGCAAAGGTAGTCAGTGTGCTCTTGTTTTCCCTTCTGTTTCTACTGTATAATCTTTTCAAAGACAACACTATCAACAAGTGGAAACATCTAAGAGCTCCACAATTACAGCATAAACTAAAGTCATAAGGTTGTAATCACAAATTTAGACTGTAACTGTTCTAGCCTCTATAAGCGATTTCCATTATTGTCTCACCTCTGACAACAGACAAGGTCACTCGTCAACCCTTTCTATAATGGACGCTTGCCTGCCACCTAGTGGCCATTTCCCATTACTGATTGATATATAACAAGCATTCTCAATGATGTGTGAAAATATTATTTCACTGCTTTGCAATTCTTTCATTAAAATATCTATCTATATAAAATACCTATGCACACCTGACATGGAATGTAAATATCTGTCCTAGCAGCTACTTTACTTCCAGATTAGAAATTCAATTAAATTAAATTATTTCCATCCATTTTCTAACCGCTTTACCCAGTACATGGTCACTGGGGGAGCCAGAGCCTATCCCAGCGTGCACTGGGCACAGGGCAGGGTACACCCTGGATGGGACACCAGGCCATTGCAGGGCAGACACACAGACACAAACCCACACTCACGCCAAGGAGTTTTCCCTGACGTCTGTTAACCTACTACTATGTCTTTGGACTGTGGGACAAAACCGGAGCACCTGGAGGAAACCCATGTGAAGACAGAGAGAACATACAAACTCCACACAGATAGTACCCCAGGTCCAGAATTGCACCCAGGGCGACAGCACTACGCTGCCCTGCCACCCCTAAAATATCTTCATTAACAATATATACCGTGAACAGCTGGTAAAACTTGGAATTCATTTGGAAACCCAAATAAAATGAGGCAGTATATGATTAAGTTTGGTAAACATTGAATTCATTAAAATAAATCTGAAAGTCAACAGTGGTGTTCGTTTGCTCTTTAAAGAGTCTAAACAAACTGAACAAACTAGCAGAGAACATGAAGTTCAATCCAATGTAAGCAGACCTGCAGTTCCCACAAAATATAAATATATCTTGCCTACTGTGTTAAGAATTGTCTGTTTTAAATTATGTAAGTGGGGCATCCCTATATCTGTAACTGACAGCATCTCTGACACATAGTAAGTTAAAAGGCAAATGTATTCATTGAGTTATGCAGCACTAAACCTGTCTAGCTTTCCATGCTCAGGTAACTTTTAAGAATGAATCTCGAACAACAGTTTCAACTTCTTCAACTAGGTCACTGACGTTAGCATCACACACCTTGTGCCTCCTTGGATCTCTTAGAGACTTTAAGTCTGCATGCATGGGAGGCAGGGAACCTAACGAGCTGAGCAAATTAAGCTGATCGAACGGATCCTCGGCAACATCCTGAAATTTCAATGCTTTCAGCACAGCGGGTGCGAACTTGGCGGGGTGAACCGTGGAGGAAATGATAACTGGGCACGTCCTGTCTTGCAGGCGATCTGCTACGACTTTGGCAGCCGCGGCGCGGGTGTCCAGAATGTATCCTGTGGCTGAATGAACAGCGCTGATAGCAGCCAAGCACTCCTCTTCAGAGCACCAGCCTGCCAGACAGTCCTGATGCATCCTTTTCAGTAGAGCTCTTGGCACCTTAAAATACCTCTCCCTCTCAAACTGAGAAAATAACCCTCTAACGAGCTGCCAGTCCCCATCAGAGATGTGAAAGAGGTATCTCTCGAGGCTAGAAGGCTTTAGGACTTCTGTTGCCGGAGAGCTTGAAGGCAGAAGCTGTCGGTCTCTAAGGTCATACTCCCCAGTCCTCATGAATTTCGTTAGAACACCGCTCTGGTGTGAGGCACAAATAAATTTCCTGATAGGAATTCCCATTTGTTTTGCATACACGGCCGATAAAATATTTCCAAAGTCGCCAGCGGGGATGCAGACGTCCACAGGCTCTCCGAAGGCAACGGTGCCCTGGCTGACGAGGTCGAGATAGGCGGAGGCGTGGAAGATGACCTGCGGAAGCAGCTGGGCCCAGTTAACGGAGTCGGCGGCGGTCAGCACCGCGCCACACTCCACCGCCAGGTGGCCCGTCAGCTTCGGATCGCCGAGCATCTGCCGGACCGCCTGCTGGCAAAAGGCCAAGTCCGACTGCACACCGACCGCCTTCAGGTTCCCCTCCCGAAAACCCGTCATCTGCAGTCTCTGAACGGGGCTCACTCCGGCTTCGGGGAAGAACACCAGCACGGCACTCCTGCGCTTTTCAGCCTCGGGTAGACGACTAAAGCCGTTCAGCGCCGCGCTGCCCGTGTCTCCAGACGTGGCCCCCAGGAGTAAATGATTGCACAGGTTCGAGGTGCAGTACGCCAACAGCTGAGGCAGCAGCAGCAGGGAGAAATCTCGGAAAGAAGCCGTGGGGCCGTGAAAGAGCTCCTGAACGTACTGGTTATGTACGAGGTGTCGGACTGGAGCAATCCTTGGGCAAGCAAAATTATCCGCATAAGCCTTCTTGACCATGCTGTAGAGCTCCGGAGCCGGAACGTCAGCAGGATGGATACATTTCTCAAGCAGGATCTGGGCTCTTTCAGAATACGGCAGGTCCACTAATCTCACCCATTCCCGTGGGGGCAGCTCTGAAAGACCACCCTGTGGCACATAAAGCCCACCGTCGGGAGCCAGACCCTCGACCAAAACATCGCTGAAAAATTTCCGCTCTGACACCGAACCGTCCTCTGGCAGAAACTTGTTTCTGGTTGAAACAAACACTTCAGATTCAGTATCTTCACATCTCTTCACGGCTTTTAATACATTTGCGGCCACTTCTTCAGCGCTGTCCCCAGAATCACAAAGGACCCTTGCATCACACCACTTGTTATATATTTTCCGCCTGCAGCGTAGAATCTCTCTCAAAGACACTCCTGATCCGCGCCCAACGATCCTATTCCCTCTCCCTCCCGACAGCCTCTTTATGATGACTTCAGGGTTAACATCAAGGTATATAACAATTCCATTTTGCTTCACGTGGTGCATAGCTGCAGAGTGCATTGGACTGGACTCCGTCAATAAAACAATACTTCCAGACGCAGAGAAACTTGAAAGAGCTTTGCCTTCCTCTTCAACAAACTGTTCCCAACCGATTTCTGACAGCTTCTCCCCTGCAGTCATGTTCCACTCTTTCTTGAGGATGTGATCATCTAGATCAATGACAGGATGTCCTAACTTGCTACCAAGGATGTTTCCTACTGTTGTTTTTCCTGAGCCTGGGAGGCCCATGATGAAGATGTTTTTATGTCCGGTGCAGGAGCTCAGACTTGCTGTTCTGGATGCTGAGAAAGAAACTATAGGAGAAAAGAATGTCTTCCGAGTCAGTAAACGAGAATTACTTTCATTAGAAGCTCTTCCCCGATGGTAAGCCAGGAGTCCTTTGATTGCAATGTTTTTCACAAGTCGACAAGATGGATGAAACATCCTGAAACAGCCACATAAAAAAAGTAGGAATCAGTCTAAATGACAAAAGAACTACAAAATGTAGATCACAGTTTTGTTTCAGGCTTAAGCCAGCAGCCATATCACCCTGCAACTCACAACTGGCAACCCACTGAAGCTAAGCAGGTCTGAGCCTGGTCAGTACCTGGATGAGAGACTTCCTGGGAAAAACTAAGGTTGCTGCTGGAAGAGGTGTTAGTGGGGCCAGCAGGGGGCGCTCATCCTGCGGTCTATGTGGGTCCTAATGCCCCAGTATAGTGACGGGGACACTATACTGTAAACAGGCGCCGTCTTTCAGATGAGACGTAAAACCGAGGTCCTGACTCTCTGTGGTCATTAAAAATCCCAGGGCGTTTCTCGAAAAGAGTAGGGGTGTAACCCCGGCTACCTGGCCAAATCATGGCCTTACCATGATTTACCGGCTACCTTACCAATCATGGCCTCCTAATAATCCCCATCTATGAATTGGCTTCATTACTCTGCTCTCCTCCCCACTGAGAGCTGGTGTGTGGGGAGCGTTCTGGCGCACTATAGCTGCCGTTGCATCATCCAGGTGGATGCTGCACATTGGTGGTGGTGGAGGGGAGTCCCCATTACCTGTAAAGCACTTTGAGTGGAGTGTCCAGAAAAGTGACATATAAGTGTATGTAATTATCATTATTAAGCTTAAATCAACAAAAAAAACATCTGAAAGCAATACCCACAGTTTTCACATTAAACTAATCATTTTAAGAGAAACATGACTTGATGAGTGCTCACCTTATTTATGAAAAATACTTCGACAGTCTCCAATTACATTAGCAGTAACTAAAAGGGTCATCAAAGCTCAGCCTTAAAGACTAGTCCTGTGCAAAACATTCTTTATCCCACAGTCCTATAAAGAAAGAAAAAGAAATATTAATATAATAAGTATTCACTAATAGATCTATCTGAAGCAACTATATCTCAAGGGTATCTAATTAAGTGATCATAGGGAAGAACATTATTATATTAATAGAAGTTTTGCTGGACTATTACACACGTAAACTCATTCTCACTATTTGTGGGTTTTAAGCGCACTGCAGAATTTGTTTTACAACTGGTCTGTTTTCTAATTCAGTTTGTCGGACTGCTAAACATACACACATAGGGTACATTTCTAAAAATGTATATTGAAGTCAAATGAAGTGTTATAAAAAGTAGAAGACAGGAACATGCATTCATTATGGATTAAGTATAAGTTTCTGCCTGTCTTCATGACTTTGTTAGATGTGACAGTCAGTGGTCCAGGCCTCCATGAATTTTCAATCCAAGGCAAAGGCAGCCTATTTAAAGTCCTGGATCTAACAGAGTTGGATAAAATCCGATTAAAATGAAAAATTATCAGATCCTTTCAAAGTGTTAAATCTGCTGGATATATCCAGAATAAATCCTTGAAAGTTTATGTGCAATGGAACAATTTAAAACATTTAAATCTGTAAATAATCATCTGTAAACCCATACTGTTTTATGACACATCTTCATCCATGCATTTCCAACCTGACTCAAGTATAGGCTACATAAAAATGGTGTAGCTTATCGAACTTCACAGCCTCTGATGAAAATGCCAAATTATCCAATCTAATATGTTCTAACCTCATTCTTTTTGCACTTGTTTTTATTTA
This sequence comes from Lepisosteus oculatus, assembly GCF_040954835.1. Classification (NCBI taxonomy): domain Eukaryota; kingdom Metazoa; phylum Chordata; class Actinopteri; order Semionotiformes; family Lepisosteidae; genus Lepisosteus; species Lepisosteus oculatus. The sequence continues at coordinate 41,315,802 of NC_090701.1, forward strand.
ATACTCATCCACTTTGGATTTTTGCCCATTCTGAAAATACAAAATTAACAAACTACCTTGAACTGACCACAAAAAGGTTCTAACATTTTAGTGTGTTGAACGGGTGCCTTTTCTTTTTTATATATAAAGAGATCTTCCTAAGGCTCCACGGCCAAAACGTTGGGTTTTCTTTCTTCTTTTTTTCAGCATGGAATAAACCTATTACTTGTTCCTTCCTATATATAGTCTACTTGGGATCATATTTCTAAGAAGCTTCAAAACAGGTACATTGCATCTACATTGAAGGCTGGTTTGACCCAACGCTGTAAAATAGACATCATACTTTGAGACGCACCTTCTGGTGTTAACTGCTCACTGCTCACATACACTGACGGCCAGAGTCACTTCCACCATGCAGATTCACAGAGCGGCATCCACATCAATGTTGATATACTGAGCAACAGAAATCCTACTTGAAGACCCATGGTGCAACACAGCTAGTGTACTGCTTAGAGGATACAGAATCACTGACCTTTATGGAGTAGGGCAGGATACAGACCGCACTATAAAGCATTTAATTATTTGTAAAAAATGTCATGTTTAGTCACTGGGACAGCCTCCATGAAGGAGTGTAGATCAGTTACCGAAAATTATGCCTGGCATTGCACTCAAAGCCATTCTTTAAAAGCGCTGCATTCATATCTGCTATACTCTACATGGGTAGTAGATTTTCTGAATTCTGCTACTCTGATACACAGCTAAATTCATTAAGGTGCTACTGTTTGCTGAAATTCTGCAAATCTCCTGCTTTCTACATCATGCTATCCCTTATGCTGAACAAAAAAAGCCATTTAGTGATGGGCACCTTGAAGCTCAGCACTGACATTTCTCAGATTATCGCTCAAATTCAAGAGCAAAGTTTATTAGCAGCTATGGACACGAATTGTTGAGCAATGCATTCACCAGTGTCATATCCCACCACTGTAAAAGCAGAATGATCTGCTGTTCCTCTGAACATAGGCCATCTTTATCATGAATCTCTAAATAACCAAATAGTCCACAAAAAATAATTATTGCAAATAAAATGCTATATACCATGCTGAATGTGAGCATACATTTTTCTTTTCAGTAGCTGGACACCTATTGGAAGTATGGCTGTATATATGATATGTTAACAAAAAAAGGGAGCATTATGTGAACAAGCAGTACAAAAAAACATGGAAAAAGTGTTCACACAATAATACTATTTTCAAACAAGTGTTAATTGCTCACAAAAGCCCTTGTCCAGTTAATTACACAGCTACAAGCCATCACTGGGTCTATATTGATCCTAGCTGATACAGTGAACCTTAAGATAATTGCTTTCATAATGAGCAATGAATAAAGAGTATGATACAAGGTTCAAAACATAAGTGACTTCAACAAAAATAACAAAATACAGAGTTAGCCCAAGCACTTGGTCTCCCTATATGAAGTAAGAAGATCGATTACCAAGAAGTACAATTTTACAGGTATGATCACTCCTCCATGCAGATCTGAGAGATTGTCTGCATGCAGAAACTTCAGGCCACAGAAGTAGAATCTGTGCTTGAGAGCTGGAATCATGTGGATAGTTTGGATTAAGCAACTGATGACGACTTGAAAAGTGCAACAGGTGATCTGGATTTGACACCAAAATAATTAGACAAATTAAGCCATCACAATCAGAAGTGACTGTCTCATTATTGGACTGACAACTAGAGTATCCATCCATCCACTCGTGCAACTTTATAGATTTACCACTTTCTGGAAAAAGACACTTACAACGATATGATATGAATTTACATGATTTCTCAGAATTTCTTACAAAAGTTTCCGCAGAGTGGGAAAAACATTTTCACATCCACTTCCATTTGCTAAGTGTTCCATGAACGTCTGTCCTGGGCCATACTCTTTACTCCCTCTGATAACAATATTGCTCAGGCTATATTTATGGGGAAACCCTCAGCTAGAAGATGTGCTTCAATTTGGTACAGCTGCCGAGGCAGAGACAAACAAAAGCCCAATCGAAATCTGAGTTATTGTTTCCAATAAAACCCTCGTGTGCAACATGCCCAACATGACTTTGTGTGATTTCATTCTGTATGTTGTTGCTCAATTCATACAAATTAAAGCACAACTATTGAAACACCATCTGGATACCTGACTAATGAAATACATTCTGAGCCAGAGAACCTGTTAGAAGCTTTCAGACCAAAACACTTCACACATCACCTCACTTTCTATAACCAATTATCCAATTCAGGGTCACGGAGGCCCAGAGCCTATCCAGGGAAGCACTGGTGGCAAGGCAGGATACATCCTGCATGGCACACCAGTCCATCACAAGGCACACACGGACACAAACACACTGACAGAGAAGCCTGTCACGAGGTACAGATAGCAAAGAAAATACAACATTCATACACCTTCCACTGAGCGGTTGCTAGATAAGTTCCTGAGAGTGCACACTCAGGGCTTGACTAGTAACTGCTATTACTTAATTTCATATACATTCACATACATAAACATACTTAATTTCATATATATTCATATACTTAAACACAGGTTTGAGTGAGTATTGTGGTGTGAACGGAGAGCACTCTCAAAACGGATGATACTCAATGTTTGTTTGGTGTCGGTACTTCCGGGGTGGGTCAGCCTATGGTGGCCTCAGAAGGCCAAACCTAACCCCACTTCTCAAGGGTTATTTAAGGAGATGGGAAAAACCACTTTGAAGTAGAGAAATGGTTTGTTCCAGAAGGTGAGGGGCATACAAGCTATTTAAGCTGGCTCCTCAGCCTAAGAAGGTGTTGGTTGTTGGTGGTTAGTATATTAGGTAGAGACACAGAGACACAGAGACACAGAGACACAGAGACACAGAGACACAGAGACACAGAGACACAGAGACACAGAGACACCGAGACACCGAGACACCGAGACACCGAGACACCATTTGAAGAATTACTTTTGTTTCTTTTGGGGTTTTGTTTTCTGTTGTGGGGGACTGAGAGCACTATAAATAAACTGCCCTTATTTTACTTGAGAGTTTATCTGTGAATACAGGACTCTCCTTCTCCTCACAGTCTTATGGCTGGCCATCCCACCTCTGCCACTAAAATGTCACACAATGGTCTGAGGAAGGCCAAAGTAGGTCCGTTTTATAACGGAATGGCTCCATTGCAAAAATGCTCACGTAAAATAAGTGCAGTTTATTTACAGTGCTCCCAGTCACACCAGAACGGGTTTTTTACAAAAGCCTATTAACCAACTGGTGTGTCTTTGGACTGAGCTCAAGCAGAACATGCACCCTCCACACAGATAGTGCCAAAGCAATTGAACCCAAGGGCCCTGCACTCTGAGGCCGCAATGCCAATCGCTGTGCCACCATGTCATCCAGAGCTTCGCCTATTTAAATCAACTTTCACGCTGTGCAGAAAAACAAACCAAGCTATCATATGACAGTGTGAACGAAGGGACAGCTTTGGAAACGTTTGAAATTTTGAAAACTTTTCAAGCCTCAGAAAAGGGTACATTTTTAATGAATGTGATACAGATATGCAAGATTGTTTTCTTTGAGTTTGGAGGATATTAAGTTGACCATTACTATAACTGAGCATTCATCATCTCAGTGCTTGATTTTAATGTGACTGCTACCCAACCTATACTATAGTTCTATACTATACAGACTATAAGCTTAACATTGACTTTTAAGTGAATTCACCAATAATTATATAGAATTAGTCTTTCTTCACTCTCTTGCTCCCTAATACATACACCTGATTGATCTTATAAATCATAACATTCTACTAATTCAGCTGGAGAGCTTTTTTTGGGCCCTCTTGTCCTGCCCATGAGAGGTTTAAAACTGACCTGACTTTATTTTTCTCGGTGGTTTTAGTTCTGAGGTGAGGCTGGTTACAGCTGGTGGTCCAAGCGTTACGCCATCAGCTAGCCTTTCCATAGAAGTCAAGCAGAAGAACCTGTGCCTGTTGTGGCTGACAATAAACCCAGAAGAAAAACAGCGCCAGGGCCTTTTTGGAAGAAAAAATAAGAATCGTTTATTTTTTAAACATACTATTAAATAAACGGAGGATTATGTATATTCATGTCCTTGGGAATTGTTTTATAAACAGTATTTACTATTTGAAGTTGTGGTGAGAGGTGGACTCATGCTTTGCGGGCAGGACAAACCAGCACCGTGAAGTTTCTCCACCCCCGCTACAGACAGCACAAACGATGAAACCCACCTCATTCGTTAGTGCTGCGTTTGTGCCGGTTTGTGCCGTTGAAAGTAACTTCCCAGCTGCTTCCCAGTTTCCCAGAGCCTGATACTTGCTCCACCTGTAGGAGTTAAGCACGAAGAGGTTCTAAAATTTCTACTGTAAACAAATTACAAGGTTTGGAATGCATGAACAACATTAAGATAAAATATTGACGGATAGATGCGAGTGTGCATTTTACAGATAACTATTCAGATCGCCTCTAAATGACAGAGCTAAAATTAATCCAAAGTATGTATTTGACGCTTTTATTAGCAGACCTTTCATGCACTTAAAGGTACGATTAATTGGTTAGCACTGTAAATGGACTATAACAATTCAGTGTAAAGTCTTGGGGGAAGTCACGAATTTCCAAATTACGTGTCTTTTGGCAACAAAATAGAATACTAATTTCGTGGGTTTCATACAAGTTTAAAAGCATCATGAAGTGTCAAACAAGATCTTCAGAACTTAATATTTTAATACCTTCGCAGTTTTTATTTTCATGGCGCCTCACTCGATATTACCCTCGGGGCGATGCATTTACTCCAACCTCTGAAACCCATACGCGCGTGCACGCTCTTCTGGTATGTTACGCTGAAGTCCGCTGAATATTTAAAGGCAAGGTAAAAGCTCCGTGAAGTTGACCTCCGCACCCAACAGACAGCACAAACGATGAAAACCACCTCATTCGTCACTGCTACGTTTGTGTCGTTGAAAGTAGCGTTTGTGCTGCTTTCGTTCCCGAGATATAGCATCTTGTTTTGCCGGTGATCACATGACCATGCACGGTGCCTTTGACCTCCAGTGACCCCGTCTGCCGAGTTTAAGCGCTCTGTTACCGTTTGGCTCGTACCCTTAACATTGTAAATACAATCAATATCTTAAAATATATGAGCCTACTTAGATGTGAATAATACTAAGATGCCAACAACTTAACCATCTATGACATAAACCTGTGGTTGTAATGTATGTAAAATCACCGGGATTGTAAGATCTATGCTTTTTTTATTTTCTAAGGTACGTTTTTCTTTTCTTTCCCAACTCGCTGTTGCCAAACGCGTAACTGTGGGATACCATCGCGACAAGACCTCTGCAGCATGTCATGATAGGGACTGTAAAGCAACGGGGGCTCAGGCGGGCGCCCTTGCCGCATTAGGTCGGCCCCCCACCGTCGGGGGCTCGAACCCGGGACTTCCGCGTCACTCAGCAGGGACCCAGCCCGGTGAGCCAAAGAGAGATCTCTCTATATCCCAGTAGCTGTAGTCCTGCTATCACAGGGAAGGGCGGCGACGTCACCGCTCTAGTAAGCCGGCTTTTACACAGTGCCTGTTGGCCATAAGCGTTACAGGACCTAATGTATAACACATGTATATCACAGCAGTATATATTGCGACTGGCGCCTTGCTTCCATGCCACCCTGGCACCGCTGTCGCAAAAAAGGTCTCATATCAGGACATGATATACCCAGATCGGACCTGTCGCAACATATGGACTCCATGTCGTGACATGAGGGCGGGGCATTTTGGTCGGGGTATTTCATATCGCGATATAGGGGCTTCATGTCGCGACATGGGGCGGGGCATTTTGGTCGGGGTATTTCATATCGCGATATAGGGGCTTTCATGTCGCGACATGGGGGTGGGGCATTTTTGTCGGGGTATTTTATATCGCGATATAATGGCTTCATGTCGCGACATGGGGTGGGGCATTTTGGTCGGGGTATTTCATATCGCGATATAGGGGCTTCATGTCGCGACATGGGGTGGGGCATTTTGGTCGGGGACTTTCATATCGCGATATAGGGGCGGGGCATTTTGGTCGGGGTATTTCATATCGCGATATAGGGGCTTCATGTCGCGACATGGGGGTGGGGCAGTTTTGTCGGGGGATTTTATATCGCGATATGCGGGCTTCATGTGGCGACATGGGCGCGGGGGGCTCTGTCATATCATGTGGACTCCGTGTCACGACATGGGGTGGAGGCGTTTTGTCGGGGTATGTCACATTGCTGTATCTGGACAGTGATGCGTCAGTCGCAATGGTTAACGCGATGTGATCGTGATGCGCGTACTCCTATCGTGACATGCTATCGGAGTCGTGAACGAGCTGTGGATGCCACGATATTCTGTCTGCTATTCAGTTTTGACCTCAATGCGACTTGATCAGTAATTGGAAACCAATGGATATGTTACTGTATATCCAGCGTGCTCAAACAGCACACACGGTACACACAGAACTTCCGCTGTGGCGCTTTACCCAATCAGAGTGTCGATTCTCACTCTTCACCCAATCGCGGCCCGAACTGCTCGGGGGTTTAGCCAATCGCGGGTCTGAGAGCTGAGAGCTAGCAGCGCCAGGTGGATCGGCTTGTTTACTGTGTCAGTGAGAATCTAGTTTTAAAATGCTTTACTTATTTGCAAAACAACTGCATAAATTAAACTACATTTAACGTCTTTATTGATTCACAATGTCCCGTACTCTTCGAAATACATTTTTTATTTGCAATACAACTGTCTCCGCTGCTTTCTGTCATGAATACATGGTATTTGAACAATTTTAATCGTATATTTAAGGGAAACGCCTTCTGCTTTGTACTTTAAAAATGAATAGAAATGTAAAGTGTATGATCTATTATAATGCTCGTGCTTTCAATTTTGTTTTTTATTGTTAAATTATATCGATCTAGAAACGAATACCTAAAAATGTGAATATGGGCTCTCGTGTTGTACCAGCGGTAATTTGGAAACTGGGGTCTCTTCACCGATGAAAGGAGTACACAAGCAATACATTTTCGAGAACATGGTTAAAATTTAAAAGAAAACGCCTAACCCAATGAACTAACATAGTAACTCCTCCCTAAATGTAAGACTGTTTATTCGTGTAAAGGCTCCAAAGTCTGGGGTCAACTGATCAAAAGATCACAACTGAAAGATCTGGTGGTCGTGACTTTCCTATTTTGTACGTCACAGAGTGACGCCAGACCCAGGAGAAGAACGCGCTATATTGAAATATATTGAAACATCCATCCCACCCGACCAGACAGACTCGAAAAACAAATTGCCCCCATTGTTTTCATCACAATCAGGAGCTCAAGTACCGAGTTTGTTGGTATCTGTAAACAGCCTTGTAAAGTCACGTGATTACCCGAAAAACCAAGGCGCTATACAGTATCTCGGAAACGAAAGCAGCACAAACGCTACTTACAGCGACACAAACCGGCACAAACGCAGTACTGACGATTGCGGCAAGTTTCGTCGTTTGTGCTGTTCGACGGGCGGGTGGGCAACTTCATGGAGCAGGACGTGCAAACATGTCTGCGTCATTACTTTGAAGACTGCAGAAGACTCGACTTCACCTGAGGATCTAACACAGGCGCCCATACCTGTGTCTTCAGAGGGCAGGCGTGCCTTCACGCTGTATTCTACACCAAGGACTGGCCGGAAACACGAAGATAAAACTAAGGACTGTGAGTTCATCGCTTCATGTTTGCGCATAAGACCCGTGTAAATACAAACACACGGATAATGACAGTTTATTAAAGAATTCAGATATATGTTCATTTCTGTTATGTGAAAATAAAAAAATATGTTTCCAATATTGCAGCGGTCCGCAGGTGTGAGACGGTGGACTTTCCAGTGTTGCTTCTCGGGTGTGTTATTTACTACCCGCGACAACCTTGTACGTAGGCCCTTAAAAAACACCCTGGTTCTTTTTCACTATAACGAATGTGTTTTGTATAAAAAGTGCAACAGTGGTCTTGTTGTTCTAAAGCTGCAGATTAAAGCCTTTTTGAACACGTGGCTCGACAGACGGTCGAATCTTTACACGTCCCTTGGTGCGTTTAAGAAGGAGACAGTGAAACTGAGAAACTGATCACTCCTTCAGGTTTTTAAGAAAGCACACCTCTAAGAAGGATTAAGCCTCTTGGTAAGAACATGCAATTGTTTTCTAGTGTTCGCTTTTTTAGACTACACCCGAAACTCTTCTGATTAGGGTATGTGGTATTCGTAACATTTAATTTTCCTGCTCACATATTAAATGATATTAAATGCAAAATGTACCGCGCTATATCTCGGGAACGAGAGCAGCACAAACGCTACTTTCAACGCCACAAACCGGCACTAATGAATGAGCTGGGTTTCACCGTTTGTGGTTTCTGTAGGAGGGGCAATTTCACGGAACTGGACAAATTTACTTTTTTCCGTTAATACAACCATTTATAAAGCGTAATTCAGAAACGCATTTTCACGCCGACATCGTTAGTTGATTTTTTTTCGTTAAGCGCTATTAAAAAGGAAAGTAGCACACTTCGGGACGGATCGGTCAAGCCAAAGGCAAACGAAGCCGCAGTCTTTCTTTCAACTAAATTATTATTTTTTAAAAAACATATAATATAGTGTGAAGATACACTTCTTACCTGGCAATAACGTCATCTAGATTCGAATCTGCGAAAACCAAACCTGGTGCACTTCCATGCTGCCATGAATCCTTCCCAACCCTACCTGACCATACATCTACTAATATAAGCACCATTTACAGTATATTACCGTAAATTTAATAAATCACGGTCGCAAATTGCTAGCCATTTGTTGGATTAGTCTCAGATGGGAGGGGCCGGTGTTGTATTCAGTCCAGTCTCCTCTGGGAATATGTGTCCCCCTGTAAAATGCGTTACTTCAGGAACGAGTGAGTTTTCTCACCCCCCACATAAAAAATGATATATATGTAACACATAAGGACAAAAGATGAACATAGACTTCGTGTGCTTTCTCTTTGGCTGTCTCTTGTCTCGTGTAGAAATAACTTAAACTTGCATTCAAGCGGCTGACCTGTTTTTTACATTACTATAATCGCTGCAAACGTATGAAATACAGCGAAAAACCGATATGAAAACACACGAACAGGCTCCTTTTTTATCCATAGCGTAATAAGCAACCACACGACCATACGCGCAGGCGCCACCTGTGTCTGTACCTGGAAAGTTCTGTCTCACAAACAAATCATTATGCATTCGTTTCATTTCTCAAATTTATCTTTAACTGTTTCATCCACATTCTTAGAGCAGGATAGTATGAAATTCCATCTTTTCATCCAGTTTTGTTTTGATGTGTTTGCAATTCCCCAACACAGTCATGAGTTTTCATAACACGTAAAATTCACTTTTCATCTCTTGATGCTCAAATCCAATGAAATCCAGTCCACATATTGTACTAGGCATTAAGATTCAATTTATAGTTTCAAAGAGATTTCAAATTGTTTAAAAAAGCTTTTATTTTCATTTAGCATTTTCTGTGTGCTATACAGAGTCAATAACCCATAACTAATATAAAAAAGTAATATTGCAGGTATTGCAAAGTATTGGACCTGTCTGTGCATTTTGACATATTATACAAAACACCATTGGAGCAGTCTCCACTCCCAGCAGTCCTCTCCAGAGCTCACTGGACTGCCTTCGCCCCTCCTGCTGTCTCTCCCTGCTCCTCGAGCAGTCTCCACTCCCCGCAGTCCTCTCCGGAGCTCACTGGACTGCCTTCGCCCCTCCTGCTGTCTCTCCCTGCTCCTCGAGCAGTCTCCACTCCCAGCAGTCCAGATTTCTCCTCAGGTTACCTCAACCTTACACCTAATCCTCTGTCCAGATCATCACTTCACTTTTCCTTATTTCCTTTTCCCTCTCTGTGGCCACCTTCTTGCTTCCCAGTGGAGACTTCCTTGTTCCTGTGATTCTGTTCTCTAGGAGATGCCCCTAGCAGCACGTTCTGTACAGAATGGCACTGGCGCGCCTCCCTTAGACCACCCTTTGAGTGAGTGACCCACCCAGCCTCCTTGCTAGACCTCTCCACCTTTCACTGCGCCCTGGGGCTGAGCCCAGTTCCAGACCTGGGTGGCTCGCCCCAGTGGAGCCCTTTATGTTCCTGAGGTCCAGTTCTCTCGGGCTCTGGGACCTGTGCCCACGGCTGTGCTGTCCAGACATTTCCAGTAGTTGAGAGGACACCGGAAGACAGGCCAGAAGCAGTAATGAAGTAGAGGACACAGCAGAAGTCTGGAATTCAAGGCAAAACGAAGAAAACAGGAACAAAGCAAACCTAGGAAAACAGGAATCCGGACTCAAGGGGCTCAGAGACAGAACTATGTAATAAAGGCCTGAGCAGACTCATTAAATACACTGCACCACCTGCTGTGGGCATGGATGTGACTTGCTCACAGGTGATGCAGATTTCCTGTCAGCACACGTTTCAACACCTAGAGAGATGCATGGCCGCCTGCCTCTGGCGAACGCTAGCTTGCCCCGTAGCTGTGCCACAGGCATGAGCCTGACATAAGGGGAAAAACTATCTTTCATAATTAATGTACCATTTCATTCTTTTTTTCTTGCTTTTAACATTATTACTACTTATATATTATTCCCAATTTAACTTCCCATTTTGTGTTATAGCTAGCATGCTTTATGTACCCTGGGCTACTTCATTCTAACTGAAGGCTTTTGCTGATCTGCAACTCTATTTCCACCTCCTCTCTGAAATCACCTAAATATACGGTGGCACAATCCCTGCAATGCTTCAGCCTTTACTGGTTATCAGCTGTGATCCTTGTCTCTGTTGACAGTGACTCACCCTAAGGGGGCAGCACATTCACTACGACAAACAACACTTCCTACCCTCTCTCAGCGATAAGGATCAGGATGACTGGAACCAGCAGTGAATGTAGGAACGCAAAAATTCACAACACAGCTAGCTTAGAGCTGGTCTGCAGAGGTTTAATCTTGTTTCTTCCAATCTGGTTTACATGTAAATACTCACAAGGAATTTATACACTCTAAAGCATCTCTTTCAAATGCCATAAATTATAATAAATCAGTCAGATTTATTATAATTTTATTATTATTTTATTATTTATTATAATCCAGTACATTTTAGGAATAGTATATTTACAATTAATCTTTTGATCCTTCATGAAAGAACTGTGATAGATAAGACAACAATATGCCCTACTCAGCTTAACCATCTCACAAAAGTTGTCAGCTCAACACAACAGCTGTTCATCTCTTTACTTGTACACAGTATTTAACCACCACCACAAGATTCTTCTCACAAAAATCCTATAGTCAATATAAAGACAGAAACACAAATGTAAAGTCCTTGCACTGGCTTCCGGTCAAGTTCCGTGTAGACTTTAAAATCCTCATGCTCACCTATGAGGCTCTGCATGGCTTGGCACCTCAGTACCTGTCTGAACTATTATCGCCCTACTCCCCACCTCGCAACCTCCGCTCTTCAAATTCTGCCCTCCTTACTGTCCCCCAAGCCCTTCTACATTGTATGGGCGACAGGGCCTTCTCCTGCTATGCCCCCAAGCTCTGGAACTCTTTGCCCAAGGATATCAGAGAGCCACCTTCTCTAAACTCTTTCAAATCCAGACTCAAAACCCTCTTCTTCAGAAAAGCCTTTACTTAACTGGTTCCATTCTTCACCCCTCTGCTCTTCTTAGTACCACCATCCACGGTCTCCTCTATTGTTATTGTTGTAATTGTATATTGTAATTGTGTCTTAATTGTGTATTCTGCTTATTTATTGTTGTATTCTTCTTATTTATTGTTATTGTCATCCTGTAAAGCGCTTTGAGAAGCCACCTTTAAAGGCGCTATATAAAATAAAGTTTATTATTATTATAAATGTAAGTTTTCACTGATATAATTGTCTGAAGCAACTATATATATATAGTTATAAAGTATATTTAATTAAGAGAGCATTATAGGAACATAACATTATTATTAATAGAATAAAACTTTCTTTGTGCTTCCACTGACAGCCTTCTTGAAGGGTATGAATGCAGTCCTGGGTGGAGTCTTGAGATTGGTCCAATATGTGACCAAATCACAGTATATGTACTTTTTGAGCTGAAAAATGGTATGTTCCACTATTTCTGAGTAACGGTGATGGCAGGCAGAGAGATGGTTATCTTTTTGGTGGTCCAGAAGGCAATTCCTTTACTATAGTAGGCACATTCATTCACAAACACAGGGTACACAGTCTCTTCTCCTCCAAAAACAAGGGGGTCCCCACCACTGAAGGGCTGGAATATAGGGTCCCCTGGATTAAGGGGCTCAAAATCCCTGTCCTGAGAGAAAGACACACAAAGAAAAAGGAGTGTTAATACAGACTACAAACACAGACTACCTGTCACTGTGGTAGTAGAGTACACTACAGTACATTAATACTGCACTGAGAGAGGGGTTAATACAGTCCAGACACACTGACTGGACACTACAGTACATTAACACTGCACTGAGAGAGAGGGGTAAATACAGTACAGACACACTGACTGGACACTACAGTACATTAACACTGCACTGAGAGAGAGGGGTTAATACAGTCCAGACACACTGACTGGACACTACAGTACACTAATACTGCACTGAGAGAGAGGGGTTAATACAGTCCAGACACACTGACTGGACACTACAGGACATTAACACTGCACTGAGAGAGAGGGGTTAATACAGTCCAGACACACTGACTGGACACTACAGTACATTAACACTGCACTGAGAGAGAGCGGTTAATACAGTCCAGACACACTGACTGGACACTCCAGTACATTAACAATGCACTGTGATAAGACAGACTCAATACAGAGAGAGCCGGTGTTGCTTGTTGTACATACCTGAAGCTGAGGGTGAATGCAGGCTGTGAGTTGCCCATCTGAATCTCGGGGGTAGTCAATCTTCTGATCAACTTCGAAACACTGCACTGAACCAGCTGGGATCACTGCGCCTGGGAGAGTCAGCAGGGGCATCAATACATTCTGCTGTAACAGAGACTCACTTTGACTTCATATTCTGATACATTAGTACTGCTAGGAAAAATGACTAATATATGCATTTACAGTATATACCCACTGCCTCCCCTTCCCCACTGGAGTGCAGGAATCCCACCTGGGAGACACACAGCCCCCTCCTGCCCCGGCGGCCCCACCTGGGAGACACACAGCCCCCACCTGCACCGGCGGCCCCACCTGGGAGACACACAGCCCCCTCCTGCACTGGCGGCCCCACCTGGGAGACACACAGCCCCCTCCTGCACCAGCAGTCCCACCTGGGAGACACACAGCCCCCTCCTGCACTGGCGGCCCCACCTGGGAGACACACAGCCCCCTCCTGCACCAGCGGCACCATTTGGGAGACACACAGCCCGTGACCGTGACCACAGAAACACACAACAATAAAATCTGGAGTAAAACACACACTCTCACACAGATGGAGGGGGTCTGTTCAGTGTCACCTCTGTTGAAGAGCTCTATCCAATCCAGCAAGCACTGCAGCAGACGGAGAGTCTTGTTGTAAACATCTGCTCTTATCACCCCTGGAGGTTGTGGCCCCATCTCGATCGCTGTTCGGAGAGAGACACACAGCCCAGATTATACGGTGGACAGCAGAGATCCCCAAGACATGCAGCACTGCACTTGTCCACATGCTGCTACAGCCACTCCAGCAACATGCCTGTAATTGTTCTCTTCCATGTGATCACACCCTGTGAGGGAAAGCCACATGTCTAAAATGCAGACTCTCGTTTCCCTGCTGACACAGAAGTGCAGCTCAGTGCTGGAACGTGTCCCTAAGCTGGCTGCCTAGGGCTGCTTGCCTTGTCCACCCCTCTATAGGCCTGTGACCCCTAGATCACGCAGCGGTTGGAGTGATGTTAGATGTGCTGAACTGCACTGGACAGTTCATCATTTAAGGGATGTGGGAATCTAGAACAAGCTGTTGAACCATGTGTGTCAAAGCGATACCCTGGAATCTTTCCAGAAACAGCTGCATGGGATCCTCCAGTTAGGACTGGAGTTTTACACAAAGAGTTGTGGGAGTATGGATCAAGCCACCCAGCCATCTCAAAGCCATGTTGTTGAAGCTGATACCCCGGATTCTTTCAAGACACAGCTGGATGAGATCTTATGTTTTCATACTCATATCATCAGCACCAGAGGACACAAGTGGAAATGACAGAAAACACATTTGAAACTGGGAACTGGAGTCACTTTTTTTAAGCAAAGGGTGGCAGGAGTGTGGAACAAGCTGCCTGGCCACACTGTTGAAGCCGATAACCTGACCTCTTTCTAGAAACAGCTGGATGTGATCCTCCAGTCAGGACAGGGGTCTGCTGATAATCTCAAATAAATATTCATATACCACTTGAAGCCGATATGTGGGTTTCATTCAAGAAACAGCTGGATGGGATCTTCGGACTACTTAGCTACTAATTACTGAACAGGCTGATTGGGCTGAATAGCCTCCTCTAGTCCGTGAGCTGACTTATGTTCTTAGTGGTCTATCAGCCCACCTGATAAGAGACTGTGAGCTATTTGATTTGTCACGCTTAATGTGGAGGAGGTTATATAACACACCACAAGCAGTTGACATTTTTAACAGTTTGAATTCCTAAATGTACCTCTTCCACCCTCAAAACATCACTCAGCGAACAGTCCTCAAACTATCACCGAAGTTTCTCTACTGCATCCTGTGACCCACACGACGACATGGTCTTTTTCAAACTGATCCCATCTATGTGAAGAAAAGCGTTGAGCCAAGAAAGACAACCTAAGCATTGCACCTCAGCTTTTTTGTGCCTTTGATAAGAATATTTACAGATGTTATCCATGAGCCTGAGCTGGGACTACTGGCCTGATTTTGGCCAGGTCTTTCAAAATTTCAATAAACGGAGGTTAACCAACTGCTCAATCTCACCACTAGAGGGGGGTGTTGTACTTGTTTTAGACAGTATTAGGCAGAAGATAACATAAATAACGCGATATGGTCGATACATTTACCAGAAGAGTATTATGGACTCTTGGTAAAAACGTAGTATCAGTCTCTTACAACAGGACCTCCGTTTTATATCTGATCCAAAGGCCGGAGCCCATGTGTAACTCGTTCGAGAATGACGCACAGTGTGAGACAGAGCCAGGGGTCGATCTGGAAATCTCTTGGTCAGCGTCCCTGACCTTACACAACACATCAACGAACCTGCTGCATGAACATTTACCTCTTCACTAATGAAACTAAACACGTTGTGCCTGCAGCAGTATCAGTGCTACGCTCTAGCTGGAAAAGACACAGGACAAAAAGAAAATCCACCCAACGGTCTCCATACCCCCACAAGCACCCCAAGGTGCAGAAGACAAACTGTAAGGTACTCCGCAGAAATTAATTCACCCCTACATATTCTGAGTTCAGCTGTGCTTTCCCCACATTAGAAGAACCCCCCATTTTGCTGTAGCTATCAAGGGTGCAACAGCAGAATCCTGCCCAGGATTTGAACCCGAGATCCTGTGGTCAGGTGGTCCGGATGGCATAGCTCTAATCACTTCTCCACAGGGCTGCCTCAGGAAAGCTCCTCGGTGTGAAGAGGAAATAAAGGAACAGCTTATCCCATTGCAAGATACATTGCCAAACCACACTGCATATTATTTCATATATCTTCCCCACTTTGATTTCTCCAGCCCTAACACTAATCCTTTTCGTTTTCTGTTACTGTTTTGTGTGTTTTTTTTCTTCTTCTGGGAAGACCCAATCTTTGATCAGATCCAGATTTCTGAGCCTCCTGTTCGGTCATAAAGGTGAGAATATGTCAGAACCATGTGTCACGGATTAATGCCTTTTTGCCTAATCATATAGCAGAGAATCACTCTCTCAAGGTAAAAGTCTGTTTAATACATTTCGCTGACAACCCCTGAATGGCACTGCAGATCGGCCGCCTCCCTTCCCTCCCTGCCAGAACTCACTCATGTTGTGTTTCCCAATCGACATGAACGAGAACGAAGGAGTGTTCCTCTTCATCAACAGGATGCGACAGGGCTGCTTTGACAAAGACTGAAAGAGAGAGAAGGGTTAATACAGTCCAGACCCACTGACTGGACACTACAGGACATTAACACTGCACTGAGAGAGAGGGGTTAATACAGTCCAGACACACTGACTGGACACTACAGTACATTAACATTGCACTGGCAGAGAGGGGTTAATACATATCTAACATATCCAACAACTAATTCTCAAACCAAACACTAGCAATTCCCTGAATGCCTAACACTTGCAGATGAGAATTAACCATTTATGGGGAACTGTGGAAACCGTAAACACACCATATCATTTGCCAGGCGTGTATCGATTACTATTGTTGCTTGATTGAAGAACACTAACAAGTTGGTCGAGACAACTTGTTTTAAAGTTTTGTTGTTTGAAAATGCCTACCTTTTCTGAGTCCATTTGGACTATTTTCCTAGGACCTTACAGCCATATAGGTGATCCACTAGTTCAGTTCTAAGAATTGTTTCCTTTACCTTACATGTAAGAGAAGTCAGATTTCTTGGTCTATAATCACCTGGTTCAGTTTACACTCCTCTCTTCTTTATGAGAAAGGTATTACAGGAGCTGCTCTCCAGCCCCTGGGTCCTATCTCTGTTATTTAGGGACTGTTGGAGGAGTAGTGTCAACAGTTTCTGAATATCTCTCATTGCCAGGAGCACAGCTGGTGAGATCCCACCAGGCTCTGGGGATTTATTAACACCCAGAGCTTCTGGAACTGAACCTCTTCTCCCTCTGCTCTCCTGACTCTGTTTAACACAGAACCTTGTCCTTCTGCTGCCCGAGTCACGGTGCTGGTTCTTCTTTGCTGAGCACCTGAGCAAAATAGTTCTTTAGCACATCATCCTCTTCTTTTTCATCATCTAAAAGTCAAATATGCTTTTTTAACTGTGCTTGCAACACGCTGTGCTCTTTTTCTTGAATTTGCCTGATACTGAGTACATTAACACAGGGAAGGTCCAAGTGATGGCAATCTAAACTTCATGAAGAGTTCCTTCCCAACCTATTTTTCAGGAGCAGACGTCAGCAAACGTGTAGAAACTGGTGCTCCTCAGATCAAGGTCAAGCCTTAGGAGAGTATGTGGTGTGGAGCACAGGGTGCAAATGTGAGATTTCACCAGTGAGCACCTAGGTCAGTACCTGAAGGTATCTGGCAGCATGCAGTGACAGGTAGTCAGACTGAGTGTCACAGATCAGGCAGGCCTGTGTGTTGGCAGTGGTGTTGTGAAGGTCACAGATGAAGTCCACAGCTTGATCTGACCCTTTGGGGCCAAAGGTCTGGTTCAACTCCAGAGCTCTCCGGACCTCGTAAGGGGAGTCAGCTGAGGCACACTGACTGAAAGAGACAGAGCAAGAAAGGGAGTAAAAGCAAATTCAGTACAAAGAGGTTAAAGTAGTTCAGGTGGGGAGCTGCGTCAACACGCGTAGTCTGCAAAGGCACAAGTAATAGGTTTTTTCCATGCTGAAAAGAGAAGAGAGAAAACACAACGTTTCAGCTGTGAATCCTTCTTCAGGTTCCTCACACCTGGAAAAATGGAAAAAATGACACACAGCCGAGTCAGTTATTTTGCTAAACAAGAAATGTTTTTATGTAAAAAAAACATGGGATATGTAGAACACCATTAAATTTAAAGAACATTCAGAAATGGTTATTTTGAAAATAAGAAAAGTATTTTAAGCTGGAAAACACAGATAGGAAACATGGGCACTGTTAGCCCATCTGGACCCAGAGCAGGGGCTTCAGTAGAGCCTGGCACTGCTGGAGCAGTACTCTCAGACCTGGGCACTGCCAGTCCATCTGGACCCAGAGCAGGGGCTGCAGCAGAGCCTGGCACTGCAGGAGCAGTACTCTCAGACCTGGGCACTGCCAGTCCATCTGGACCCAGAGCAGGGGCTGCAGCAGAGCCTGGCACTACTGGAGCAGTACTGTCAGACCTGGGCACTGCCAGCCCATCTGGACCCAGAGCAGGGGCTTCAGTAGAGCCTGGCACTGCTGGAGCAGTACTCTCAGACCTGGGCACTGCCAGTCCATCTGGACCCAGAGCAGGGGCTTCAGTAGAGCCTGGCACTGCAGGAGCAGTACTCTCAGACCTGGGCACTGCCAGTCCATCTGGACCCAGAGCAGGGGCTTCAGTAGAGCCTGGCACTGCAGGAGCAGTACTCTCAGACCTGGGCACTGCCAGTCCATTTGGACCCAGAGCAGGGGCTTCAGTAGAGCCTGGCACTGCTGGAGCAGTACTCTCAGACCTGGGCACTGCCAGTCCATCTGGACCCAGAGCAGGGGCTTCAGTAGAGCCTGGCACTGCTGGAGCAGTACTCTCAGACCCAGGCACTGCCAGTCCATCTGGACCCAGAGCAGGGGCTTCAGTAGAGCCTGGCACTGCTGGAGCAGTACTCTCAGACCTGGGCACTGCCAGTCCATCTGGACCCAGAACAGGGGCTGCAGCAGAGCCTGGCACTACTGGAGAAGTACTGTCAGACCTGGGCACTGTTAGCCCATCTGGACAAGACCACAGTCATGGCTTTCCAGATGAAAGCCACATACATCTTAGAGAGACAAATACCACTGCACAACAACACATTGGTACACAATCAATGACAATTACATGGTCCAGAAATCAGTAAGGGCACTGAAGAAGACACACAGGGCTTTCTACTCTGTAAGAAACAGACTCAACAATATTAGCATCTCGGTAAAAAGCTGGCTCCAAATATTTGAAAGTGTAATCCAGCTCATGCCTTATATGGCAATTAAGTGTGGGGTCCAAACACAGACCAGGATTACAGTACACTAAACAGGACAAACACCCCATAGAAGCCCTGCAGACAGAGGTCTGTAAGAACATGTGCAAAGAAAAACACCACAGTGACTGCAGCCTGGACACAGAAACATGGCGACAATGAGACTTCACTGCCCAGAGAGGACAAGATCAGTGACCACAGCCTGTACATAGACACTGGACACAGACAGACCTCAATGTCCAGAGAGGACAGGATCAGTGACCACAGCCTGTACATAGACACTGGACACAAACAGACCTGACTGTCCAGAGAGGACAGGCTTGGTGACCACAGCCTGTACATAGACACTGGACACAAACAGACCTCAATGTCCAGAGAGGACAGCCTCAGTGACCACAGCCTGTACATGGACACTGGACACAGACAGACCTAACTGTCCAAAGGGAAAACGCTATGCTCCCACTGCCAGCAGGGGGTGGCAGAGACAGAGAATAGCAATGCAATAAATACCTTGGGATTTGACATTCTTTCTTAAAATAACAAATCTAGCCCTAGATTTCCCACACCTACCAGTACCAGAACAACTTTCAGTCCTGCTGGGGGAGGGAACTCAATTGAGCAATAGAGTATGTGAACTCTGTCACAGCCTGGGGAACAGAGAGAGGAAGCCTCTAAATAAAAATGTTTGTAAGTTTCCAATAATAAAGTTTTGTTGTAAATGTTTGGGTTTTTTTTTTATTACTGGTTTAGTGACGAAGTAATGTGTTTGGTACGCCAGCAAAGCTCCTTGAACCTGAAAACCGAGTCTGTCGGGTGGGGACTGAAAGCCCCGCTCGGACCGGCGCCGGTACCTGAGCGCCTCCAGGGTGAAGCAGCGGTTCAGGTCGGTGTCGATGTGGCGCACCCCGCCGGCTGTGGCTCTGGGGTTGGTCAGCACCGTCTGGGTGCTGAAAGAGGGTCTCCGCAAACAGGGGGCGCCGTGTCTCACCACATAAACCCCTCCCAGCTCGTTGCCGTGGGTGCCACCAGACACCAGCACCCGGCGCAGGGGGGGGTAACACTTCCTCGGTCCCTCCATTGCTCGCTGGGGCACAGGGAGCGAGAAGAAACGACCCGTGAGCAACACGTTATACTCCACAGTGTCTGCACATGTCTGTCTCCACCACAGATCGCGGGTGCTGCCAGCTGACAACACGAAATGCACATGATTATAGAGATGAGAAGACAAGAAATCTTATCTTATCAAATAAGAGGACAAGAGGGCAGTCAGCCCATCTAGTCCGTTTGATAAAGAAAATCACGTGTGTGTGTTCTCAGACTGTCACGACTGCAGTAAATGACTTTAATTACTAATACTATTATTTCAAAAAATATTATTTAAATAACTATGATTTGCACTATCTCCCCGTTGTAATGCCACAGTTTAGTGAATAAATAAGATTTAAACTTGTCTGTCGCTGTTAAAGCGGTTACCACTATCTTTTACAACAGCTCCTAGTGACCGCTGATGTGATACTGTTACAAACACAATGCGATCAGTTTAATTAGTTAACAGGTTAATCGATGGTCTAGATGATGAGATTACAAAACATAACGAGCAAGTAATTAAATGTTTCGGTTAAAACAAAAACTAAAAACTGTTCCTAATCAGATTAAACGCTTTCTATTCTAAATTAAACAATTCCGCATTCGTTCTACAGCAGCGCGACGGGCTTTTTCAAAGTGAGAAATTTAAACAGATGACAAATAAATCGATTCAACACAGCGCCAGTGAGTCAAATCCCACCTAATCTTGGGTAATGTAAACATACATAAACACTGCTTCAGCTACGGCCCCGACTCTCCTCGGCCTGCTGCGCTGAATTCCTGAGGCTGCGTCTGACGTCACCGTGGACGCAAGCCTGCCGGCGGGAGCCGCGAGAAATCCGGCTTTCTGGAGACCACGCGGTCCTCAGTGGACGACTGTGACAAAATGCGTAATACATTTGAAAGGAATGTACCCTATACATTTGAGGCTTTATATTTTGGTAAACTGGATTTTGATTGGAGGGGAACTGATGAATATTTGTTTGGAATCCTTATATCAGCAGGGAAGAAAGCTATAACAAGAAAGTGGCTTCTCACAGATCTACCAGCAATGAATGATTGGATTGAATTAATAAAAGAAATATATATAATGGAAAAAATAACATTTTCACTAAAATTACAAATGAAAAAAATGGTTAAATATTAGGCTAGATGGGCTCAGTACATTAAACCTTTAAGGTCAGATTTTCTTGAGATACAAAATAACTGAAATTTAATAAGATACATTTATATAGTTTCCTCCCTTTTCATATTCATAAATGTATACATCTTCCTTCTTTTGATTGTATATAGTTTTGTTAAAAAGTTATATAATTGTAAAAAATAGGGGAACAAACAGGATTTTGTGCCTGCGATGTAAGGCTGAATAATGCTTGTTCATATGTAAAATGGTTTTGTTTTGTTCTCTGAAATAAACAAAATTAAAAAAGAAAATGCGTATTACAAATAAATAAAAAAAATGAGTGAGTTCTGTGCTATCACATGAAAAAATAAATGATGTTTCTTTCCTGTCTGCCGTGTGAGCAGCTGTACAGGGTTGTGAGTTTCTTGACAAACGCTGAAAAATTAGATTCTTCATTCTTATTCTAAAACAATTCTTAATTCTAAGTTGTTATTTCAGTTATTCTAATGAGGGGGGGAGATAAATGCATGGTGAAGTGGGGGCAACATAAGCACACTGTGTTTCTGGATTCAGCTGCTGGCCTGTGGGCTTTGGAAAAGCCTGGGGTGTGTATGTTCACACATCTTCACGTGGAAAACGAATAAAAAACACAGCGTCTTAGGATGTATGGTGATTAGTGTAGAATTAAGATCAAAGGATGGTGTGTGGTCACTAGACTGCAGCACAGCCGGCAAAAGTCTCAGACATTAACAAAGTCCACCCAGCGTGTTTCTTCAGAATGTGAAGCGTGTTGTTTCAGAACTGTGAAACATGAGCCAGGGACACGAGTGGAAACTGTAGAAGTGCACTTAAAACTGAGAGCAGGGGGGGCTTCTCTACACAAAGGGTGGTGGGAGTGTGGAACAAGCTACCCGTCCATATTCTTGAAGCCGATATCTTAGTTTCTCTCACAGAAAAGGCTGACTGAGATTCTCAGGTCCACTAAGTGCTAACAACCCAACGGGCTAGGGCCTCCTCTCGTTTGTGACTCGTCTTGTGTCATTCCTATGTCTGGCTCTGCCAGGAGCGGGGTGACTCCGAGGACAGCCAGAGCCCCCTCCACCACACTGCAGCCTCGCATCCTGCGTGTCCACCTTTGTTTGACCGTTGTTTGCACAGCTGGGCATCAGGCGGCAGGGAGAGATCGACACGGAGTGGACAATGTCTACCCTGGTGAGGGACTGCAAGTATTGACACAGCCCCTATAACAACACGGACCAAGTGCCGCAGAACAGTGCGAACGTCACAGATCGCAAAAGAAAAGATGTTTACCATAGTGATCTTACCATGTTTATACTGTGGTGTCAACATTCCTTCACTGCTCTCTGCTACTTCAGGCCATGGGAATGCCAAGCTATAATAAGACAGTTTTCTCTGGTGCAGACTGGGGGAGTACAGAATAGCAGGGTACAAGCTACCCAGCTAAGGGGTTGAAGCGGATACTTTGGGATGCTTAGGTCAATTATTCAATTAAATTCAATTTAAATTCAAGGTGCTTTATTAGCATGACCAATGGGTACAATCAGTGTTGCCAAAGCAAATGAAAATAACAAAATTCCCATGAAACAAAACAAAAAATAAAAGTAAAATAAAATCTACAGACACATTACAGACATTTACAACAAAGACATATTATAAAATATGTACATATACTGTAGACAGAAGGAGCATTACTGGGAGACAGACTCCCAATAACTACCAAACAGACTCCCTCTTTTTCTGGTAATCTTCCTTAGATTTCCTCAGTCCTTGCCTTCCTGCCAGCTCAACACTTCCGATTTCCTCCGTGTGCCAGAGGTATCGATGAAATGCTATAGCACTGTCCCTGTTGCAGCTCAGGGGCCAATAATTGAAATCGGGACTTGTGCTGGAAGGAGAGAGGAAGAGAGAAGGGCTGGATTTCCAGATGAAAACCAGGGACCAGATGATCAGGACAGAGAGGGACCCCCTGTTGTCTCCTGGCATGTGGAGGGGGTGACAAAAGGGATGATTAAATATTTGCCCCGTCTGTCTGAGCTGCTCTTAACGACTTCCCTTTCAGCTGTGCTAATTAGCACCGTGCTAACAGCTCACCACATTCCAGAGAAAACTCAATCACTCAGGACGGCCCTTTCTTTCTTTGCCACTGGTCCCAACATCATCGGCAGCATTTAGAACACAGACCCTGGGAACACTGGATACCCCAGATTCCAGAGTTGGGGGACTTGGTGTCTTGTTGCTCTTTGCCCTGTACCACAGCCTGGCCATAGAAACTGTACCACACAGACAGAGCTGACTGTCCAGAGAGGACAGGCTCAGTGAGCACTGTCTGTACACAGAGAGACCTGATTGTCCACAGGGGACAAGCTCAGTGAGCACTGTCTGTACACAGACACTGGACACAGACAGACCTGACTGTCCAGAGAGGACAGATCAGTGACCACAGCCTGGACATAGAAACTGGACACAGACAGACCTGACTGTCCAGAGAGGGCAGATCAGTGACCACAGCCTGGACACAGAAACTGGACACAGACAGACCTGTCTGTCCAGAGAGGACAGGCTCAGTGACCACAGCCTGAACACAGAAACTGGACACAGACAGACCTGACTGTCCAGAGAGGACAGGCTCAATGACCACAGTCTGGACACAGAAACTGGAGACAGACAGACAGAGCTGACTGTCCATAGAGGACAGGCTCAGTGAGCACAGCCTGGACACAGATAGACCTGTCTGTCCACAGGGGACAGGCTCAGTGAGCACTGTCTGTACACAGACACTGGACACAGAGAGACCTGACTGCCCAGAGAGGACAGATCAGTGATCACAGCCTGGACACAGAAACTGGACACAGACAGACCCAACTGTCCAGAGAGAGTGACCACAGCCAGCAGGGAGACATGCACTTTCTGCTGCACTTTGAGAACTACTCTGGGATTAGACGAGCATTCTTCCCTAAAATAATTAATCTTATCCCAGAATTCCCACACTTGAGCAACTTCCCATCCTACTGGGGAACGAAAATCATTATTGCTGCAGCTCAGTATGTGATCTCCTGTCACAAAACAGGGAGTGAGGGAGTGTCTCAAATACAAATATTTTGTCATTCTTGTATATGTTTATTGTTACTTCTTTGGCAATGCTGTAGTTCAGTCAATGATTTTGAAATGTGAATTTGTGTTTGCTGTGTAGCATCAGTGAAAGGAATGTGTGGGTGTGTCATCTCAGTGTGTATTCTGGGTGTGTGGTGTGTGGAGGTAGTAGTGTTTGCCTTTTCGGATGTTTACTGGAAACGGGGTCTTCACACAGAGCGGGGAGGAGAGAGAAAGGGGAGGAGGGCTGGAGAGAGAAGGAGGGAGGGGACTGGAGAGGGAGGAGAGGAGAGGTCTGCTTGGAAAAGAGAGAGTTGAAGCAGCTGTAGATCACTCATCCCTCCCGAAAGAGAGAGGCAAGAAACTGAAAGACAGGCAGAGTGGAAAAGAGAGAGAGCCACTCTCAGTGCGGTCTTTCTGAAACACACCAACGGGATTTAGGAGAGAAAACAAGCAGAAGAAAACAGAGATCACATCTGTGAGAGGGAGAAGTCCCAGTTTTCCAGGACTCATTGAATGAAGGTAAGAAAAGACCAGTTCTTTACTCACTGGGTCTTCGATTTCTCTGCAGGGATCAGATGATGATGGTGATAATGATGAAAGGGTCATATGGTAAAATAAAGTTTCTGATGAACTAGATTGCATTTGTGCGTCCTCTGGAATAAATGTTGTGATATCCTGCAGATCTAGAATAGAGATTCTCTCAAAAGGTTTAATAGTAAATGCTGGATTGCTTGCTTGAAGTCAGGAAGGATCTAGTCTAAGATCTGCTGATGAGCGTACAGAGTAATTTCTCCTGGTTTCCCTGTGTGCCCATTTAAAAAAAAATGTGATGGAGTCTGTTAAGGATGCACAGTGTCTGCATTGGGACATGGAGAATTAGTTTGAAGAAATCTAGACATTCTTGTAGTATTCTCTGCACACACTTCAGAAAAAAGGTGGATTTCTTTTTCTTTTCCGAACCCAGATTTAAATAGCAAAAGTGGTTCCTGTGGGGCCTCCAGTCTCTGATTTGCTTTCCTGTTTCTTGCTAATCAGGGCAGAGGAAGAGCTGGAGAGATGGGAGGATGAGCGAGAGGGGGCAGGAAAAGGGCACGAGGGAGTCTGGGATGCGGAGAGGAAGAGGCAGAGGGAAAGAGGAGCGAAATAGCCGGACCGGCTCGCACGCACAGCAGCGCTGACTCAGCGGGTGGTAATCAGAGCCCAGCAGACCCCCCCCGGACAGAGAGTCATCCCAGCTAGACACGGACACAGCGGGGGCGCCACCTGCCCACACAGAAGAGCTCCCACACCTCACCCGAGCGCCATGGCGGCCTCTGCCCCTGCCCCTGGCCTGGCCCTGCCCACCCCCTCCCCCTCCCCGTCTGCCATGGCCCTGTGCGACTACAGCGAGTGGAGCCCCACCTGGGTCCTCATCCCCCTGGTCTACCTGCTGGCCTTCGTCCTGGGCTCCCTGGGGAACGCGCTGGTCCTGTGGCTGTACCTGGGATGTTCGGTGCCCCGGCTCCGCCGGGCCTGCCCCGTTCTCCCGCGGGTGCCCCCCCCTTCCTCCTCCTCCTCCTCCTCTTCCTCCTCGCCCGCCCCCTCCCGGCCGGGCCGCTCCCTGACGGACTCCCTCATCGCCAGCCTGGCGGCGGCCGACCTGGCCTTCGTGGCCACCCTGCCGCTGTGGGCGGCCTACACCGCCCAGGGCTACCACTGGCCGTTCGGGCGGCCGCTCTGCAAGCTCAGCAGCTACCTGGTGGCCCTCAACATGTACGCCAGCGTCTTCTCGCTCACCGGCCTCAGCGTGGAGCGCTACTGGGTGGTGGCGGGGCGGGGCGCGGGGGCGCGCCGGAGGGGCGGGAGGCTGGGGGTCTGGCTGGTGGCGGGCGTCTGGGCGCTGGCGGGGGTGCTGGCGCTGCCCGCCCTGCTGCTGAGGACGGTGCGGGAGGTGCAGCTGGGGGAGGACGGGGAGGAAGTGGAGACGCAAGGCGGTGCCGCCCACTTCCAGGACCAGGGGGTGGGGGCTAGCGTCCCGCCCTCCCACAATCCCCTGCAGCCCGACGACGGAGGCGCCTTCCACCCCCACTACTCCTGCGTGATGGATTTCTCCGGCCTGGTGGGGGCGGACGACCCGAGCGAGAGGGACAGGGCCGAGCTGCTGTGGACGGCCGCGCTGGGGCTCAAGTCCACCCTGCTGGGCTTCCTGCTGCCCCTGGGCATCCTGCTGCTCTGCTACGGCTCCCTGGGGCGCCTGCTCTCTCGGCACTTCGGCAAGAGGGCGGGGGAGCGCCGGCGGCAGAGGCGCCTCCTCAGGGTCATCGCCACCCTCGTCCTGGCCTTCTTCCTCTGCTGGCTGCCCTACCACGCCAACAAGATCCTGGACATCCTGGTCAGCCTGGAGGTGCTGCCGACCTCCTGCGCCTTCGAGAGAGTCCTGGTCCTGGCGCACCCCTACGCCACCTGCCTGGCCTACGCCAACAGCTGCCTCAATCCGCTGCTCTACGCCTGCTGCGACCCCTCCTTCCGCCGCCGCTGCCAGGGCCTGCTGGGAAGGTGTCGGGGGACAGGAGGGCGAGAGGAGGAGAAAGGAAAGGAGGCCAGCCGGAGCTCCGGAGTGCAGTCTGGGTCTGAGAGCAAACAGAAAAGCAAGAGAGAGGGGGAGCAGGACAAAGTAAGGAGATGCAAAGACCAGCCTGATGCAGAGCAGTACTCAGAGACTGGACACTACAGTACATTAACACTGCACTGAGAGAGAGGGGTTAATACAGTACAGACACACTGACTGGACACTACAGGACATTAACACTGCACTGAGAGAGAGGGGTTAATATAGTACAGACACACTGACTGGACACTACAGGACATTAACACTGCACTGAGAGAGAGGGGTTAATACAGTACAGACACACTGACTGGACACTCCAGTACATTAACACTGCACTGAGAGAGAGGGGTTAATACAGTACAGACACACTGACTGGACACTACAGGACATTAACACTGCACTGAGAGAGAGGGGTTAATACAGTGCAGACACCCTGACTGGACACTACAGGACATGAACACTGCACTGAGAGAGAGGGGTTAATACAGTCCAGACACCCTGACTGGACACTACAGGACATTAACACTGCACTGAGAGAGAGGGGTTAATACAGTCCAGACACACTGATTGGACACTACAGGACATTAACACTGCACTGAGAGAATCTCTGAGAGTGGCTGAGTATCACTGATTCTGGACCAAAGACATGAACAGAAATAATGACACTTCATAGCTGAAGAGTTGCCACATCCACTCCAGAAGAGGACAGAGAAAATGCCCGACAGGAGTGAGAACTTTGTACTTGTTCAAGAAGGATTGTGTATATTTATTTCTTATATTTAGAATAGTAAAAATAAAATACTATTTTAAATTGTGTTTTTATTATTTAACTATTGTTCA
Organism: Lepisosteus oculatus; assembly: GCF_040954835.1. Classification (NCBI taxonomy): domain Eukaryota; kingdom Metazoa; phylum Chordata; class Actinopteri; order Semionotiformes; family Lepisosteidae; genus Lepisosteus; species Lepisosteus oculatus. The sequence continues at coordinate 41,343,413 of NC_090701.1, forward strand.
CAAATTTGTATATTGGTATCACAACCTGTATTGAGGTATCTCTATCAAATTCAAAACATCAGAATGGGTGTTTTAAAATACAGGAGTCAGGAGTCTTAGTCTTAGAGCAGGAGTCTTTAGTAACAGAATGTACATCATAATATATTGTGCAGTGGTACAGAGTAAAAGATGTGTAAAATACACAGTTGAACAGTGTGGACAACATCCAATACAGTACTGTGTGGGCTTGGTGTACAGTGCAGGAAGTGTACAGTGGGCTGGGTGTACAGTACAGTTGGTGTACAGTGTGTGTACAGTACAGTGTGGGCTGGGTGTACAGTACAGGCAGTGTGCAGTGTGTGGACAGTACGTTGTGCAATGGGTGTACAGTACAGACAGTGTACAGTGTGTGGACAGTACGTTGTGTACTGGGTGTACAGTGTGTGGACAGTACAATGTGGTTGGGATGTACAGTACAGTCAGTGTACAGTGTAGGATGGGTGAACAGTACAGGCTGTGTACAGTGTGTGGACAGTACAGTGGACCGGGTGTACAGTACAGGCAGTGTACAGATTGTGGACAGTAATTTGGGCTGGGTGTACAGTACAGTCGGTGTACATTGTGTGTGCAGTAAAGTGGGCTGGGTGCACAGCACAGTCAGTGTACAGTGTGTGTGGGCTGGGTGTACAGTGTGTCGACAGTACAGTGTGGGCCGGCTGTACAGTACAGGCAGTGTGCAGTGTGTGTACAGTACAGTACACTGGGTGTACAATACATTATTCACTGTACAGTACACTGATTACACCATACTGTACAATGACTACACTGTACTGTACACCCAGAATGAGATGGTCAGTGTACTGTACAGTGTAGATCTATTTTACAGTACTGTGTGTAGCAGTTTATCAAAATGCAGAGCTTTTTTCCTGAAATACCGTGGAAATGGAGGGTGAAATTGTTAAATCCTCAATAAAATCCTTAGCCCAACACCCACACATGGGCTTAGAAACTTGTCTCCATCTTCCACTCCCTCCTTCATTTGTAAAATGAAGGTGTTTTGCAGGAGGCATTTCTCTCCAATTTCCCACCTTTTCCCACTATAATTCCTGCCCTTTACTCTTCATCCCCAATTCCTGGAGAAAGATGTCTCACTGTGTTCTATGTTCAATGTGATTATTGTTTTTTCAGGGAAAAGAAAGAGTATTACATGATATTGCATACAATAATGAATACATGTGAACAATCATCGTGGCAGGAAAGTCTTGGTACCTAAACAAACCGTGTAAATCAATCATATAAAAACAGGAAGGAATCAGTAGAAAAAAGGAAACCAGAAATCTGGAAGAGAAAAGCAAAGGAAACGGAGAAAAGGAAGTTAAAAAGGGTAGTGAAAGGACAGAAGAGGGACGCCACAGTCTTCAAGGTCTTTCATGTGTCTGGGTCGAGCTGCAAGCTCTTGAAGAAGTTTAAAGGGGCTGCCCGGCAGAATTAAATTTCACAGTTGAGCCACAGAGGGAAAACCTAATTGTTTCAAAGGTGAGGAAGTACATCACATCCCTTACCCAGGGAGTGAAGGTGGATGCAACCGGGTATTGCCAATGGAGCAAAATCAACCAGACTGGTGAGATACAGCTTGCCAAGGGTGTAGTGAGGCAATATTCCTGCAGAGTCCAGTGATGCTACACATTATTAATAATAACAACATCACTTTATTAACCCCGATTCTCACTTTTAAATGCACTTTCACATAGTTCCACCTCTGTTTTACTGTTCACTAAGAAGACGTGAGAAAATAAAGAATCTTTTCAAGCTTTTTAAACTTTTCAAAGTGAGGTATGTGATACATTAGCTACTTTAATTTTTCTCCTGAAAGACCAGAGAGGGGTATGTAAAGGCCAGTTCCTCTGTAATCCTTTGCTGACTTTCTCCTAGGAAGTTGTTAGTGTAATAATCCACCAGTATCTCATAATACTGCAGTCAGGTCCAACTGAGGTGGAGGTGCCAATTTTTAAAAAGCACTGGTGGATTATGTAACATTAGTGTTAGTGTTAAAGTGTGTTTCTTCAGTAATCTTGGAGTCTCATGGAAAATTTCCAACTTGACCAAGTGGATTGTGTATATTCTATGTGAACTCATCTCCTGTCTATAATAAACTGTGCTAATGCTGTTTGTATATATTCTAATACATTTGTATACATTCTAAGCAATCTCATTATTCATCTCATTAAAACGGTGCTGTCTGTAAATATTCTGTTACTTTTAGGTAAGCAGTTATAGTCTTCTTCAGTAAACATCCGTGCATTTCTTTATTAGTACATTTGGTGATTTTGTATTCCTCAATTGCTTTTTTGCCACAAGGATTGATTTGTTGAATTTGGGATTAGACTTCCTATTCCTGGCTATTTCTCAGAAGGTCTTTTTGTCTGCTTCATACAGTAGTTTCTACCCTCTCAATTGGTGCGGTTAGTGTGTCTGGACTGTATTAACTCCTCTCTCTCAGTGCAGTGTTTATGTCCTGTAGTGTCCAGTCAGTGTGTCTGGACTGTATTAACCCCTCTCTCTCAGTGCAGTGTTAATGTACTGGAGTGTCCAGTCAGTGTGTCTGGACTGTATTAACCCCTCTCTCTCAGTGCAGTGTTAATGTCCTGTAGTGTTCAATCAGTGTGTCTGGACTGTATTAACCCCTCTCTCTCAGTGCAGTGTTAATGTACTGGAGTGTCCAGTCAGTGTGTCTGGACTGTATTAACCCCTCTCTCTCAGTGCAGTGTTAATGTCCTGTAGTGTCCAGTCAGTGTGTCTGGACTGTATTAACCCCTCTCTCTCAGTGCAGTGTTAATGTCCTGTAGTGTCCAGTCAGTCTGTCTGGACTGTATTAACTCCTCTCTCTCAGTGCAGTGTTCATGTCCTGTAGTGTTCAGTCAGTGTGTCTGTACTGCATTAACCCCTCTCTCTCAGTGCAGTGCTAATGTACTGTAGTGTTCAGTCAATCAGTATGTCTGACAGAGTCTAGTGTACGGATGTTATCCAGCTGGTGGCTGCTTTGTGCCCTACTGGGAACTTGATCAAATTTCACAATAAGCCTCTTTTTTAATTCCTCGTTCCCACACCGACGATTCGACTCACTCGTGACACGCAGTCCCTCGCTCCTCATTTCCCATCACCCCCTCTCCGTCTCAGCGCTGTCCTGTTTTCTCTCTCCCCCTCGCTCCGCCCCGAGCGGTGGGGGATGATGTGTGCAGATCCCTTGCAGCCAGCGGCCCGGAGTCGTCACTGAGGAGAAAGAGAGGGGGCGTGGGCCTGTGTGTTGTGTAGGAAATGCGCGAGCTCTCCTGCCTTGAGATTTCCCACCTGCAGCCTCTGGCAACCAGCCGGTGAGAGCAGGGAGATGGAAGAGAAAAGAGAATTTTGCAGCAGACGCGCTGTGTTTTTAGTGATGCAGAGACGTCATCCATTTGCAGCCTGAAAATCCTGCTGCTCTGAGCTTGTCCCTGCAGGTCCAAATCCTGCACTTTAAAAAAAAAATCAACCTACTGGTTTTTAAAGCAGAAGAGACTTGGGCTTCTCTCAGCAATGCAATCCCTGAAACTGTTCCGGCACTGTCCCACCCAACCCAGCTCATGATACTGTTGAGGTTACAAGATAAGGCATTTCCTCTCAACAGGAAATCCGAGCAATGAGTTGTTCTTTTAATTAAACTTGTTTTGTTTCCCCTTAGAAGAATGGCAACATAGTAGGCTGTATTGATTTGCCCTTCTGGAAAATGGATAAAAACCAAGGTCAAAGGTCAAAGTTCAAAAGTTTGTTGGCCTTACATATTTTATATATATAGCTGTAAATCTTATACAAAATAGATCCATTTTACAGATTATTTGCAGTGTTGTAATACAATATTTTGCACGTACTGTCCAGAAAAATCTATTGTAGTACAATACTGCACAGTAGTAAGGTATTTTGTAATACTATAGAGCAGTTCCCTCCCTCTCTCTTATCACGTTATCACTTACTCCTTAACACGAGGAGTTTCCTCTGTAATGGGGTAATATCTTTTTTGCCTATGGGTTTGCCCTGTTTTCACTGTGCTTTACTTTACTAGAATATGCTAAAATCCTCAGCTGTTAAATGTTAACGTTATAGGTTTAGAAATGGAGTTCACAAGTTCCAGATTCGTATTACCAGCTTCTCTTTTCCAATAACATCACAACTCCCTCCCACTCCATTAGCTGCTCCAGATGTGCACAGCTGTAGAGAATTAACTAACATCGGAAGCACAAAACATCTGTGCGGATACCCACCCACCTTTTCAGAGCCTACTGTGTGTGCATTACGGTATGGTTCTCTGTTTTCTCCTCTCTCTCCAGCTGTCTCCTATCCTGTTGTGTGTGTTAATAAAGGACGTTATCTCGTCTCGCTCTGTCTTCTGTCCTGTTATATTACTGAGAGATTCTCTATTATCTCCTGTCTCACTGTGTCTCCTGTTCTGGTTTTTGTACTACTGAATGATTCACTGTTGTCTCCTTGCTCTCTAATTGTGTCTTCTGTCCTGTTGCTTTGCTGAGAGATGTTCTCTGTCTCACTGTGTCTTCCATCCTGTGTGACTATTCCAGCAAAAAGAGCCTCTGTAAAGACGGATCTGAAATGAATGAATACACTGTAAGAGAGAAGCAAATTGGTCAGATTATTAGCTGATTTGGCAAAACTCTGCATTTTGTTCCAGTTTCAGATACTGTATATAATGCATCAGATAACACATTATATCTGTGTATTTGAAAGTGTTCTTACTTGTTTCTCAGCAAGGGGGATGTTATTTATCCCTCTAGAGTTGTCAGCAACTCGTAAGGATTCTGGATCATACTGTCTCAGTGGGGGACCATGGACCACGGGCAGTGACGTCTGACCACTAATGCTGAAACTATTTTGACGTTGCACAGCACGCACGGTTGCATCAGATGTCTGTGTGGGTTTGAAATGAAGCAGTGGGCGGATGGGGCTGCATTAAAAGCCAACGAGAGAGGCAGCCCCAGACTGTCTGATGCCATGATATTTTCAGATCTCACGGCTGCTCAGCCCAGTGGCAGGAAATGAAGGTTTTGGGTGGCGTGACCCCAGTGCAGGATGAAGGTACAGGACATTCTCGTTAGTCACCTCTCTCTGGCACTGGGTTCATTTCCTGTGTCTGTATTTAGACTCTTTCCTCTTGACCATGGGCTCAAGGAGGCTGACGTACAGATCTGGCAGGAGTTTAAACATTCACAGAAGCGTGTGTGCCTTCATACATCCAGTGATCACACAAAGCGGTTCTTTTCCTTTGGAACTGGAAATCACTGATCTACTTGGTAGATGAGGGCGCCAGGCAGGGGTTCCCCCAAAGCGTGCTCCGTCAGGGCTCCCCTCTTCTTCAGCCAAGCGAAGGTACTGGACAGCTGACCGGCAGAGCTCCCTTAGTGCTGCCAACTCCCAGGACTCCCAGCCAAGTTGCATGGGCTGTAGACCCATATCCCGGCTGATCTCAAGGTCACCCAACCCCAGCTGTTCTCCTGCAGTGGTGCGCCGCCCTGCTGGCAGTCCTGCGCCACAGCTGGCTGACGATATCAGCCTGATGGCAACCAGCGATTCCAGGACTTAAAGGGCACAGCTGAGTGAAACCACTGGGGATCCCCCTTCAGCCCAGCCCCGCAGTTATTTTAAAGCAACCCTGAATCCAAACTTTTGTCTCGAGTGTGTGTGTGTGTCTTGTGATGGACTGGTGTCCTGTCCACAGTGTACCCTGCCTTATGCCCATTGCTTGCTGGGATAGAATTCCAACTCCCCCGGGATAAAGTGATTAGAAAACTTAAGCATGGATGAGTTGCAGATGTTGCCACTTTCCCTATCTTTTTTTTTGTTTACCCAAGCAACAGCAGCTTTAACTGAAATGTAGAGCTTTTACAATTTGCCCCTGGACTGACCAACTAGAACCATTTGGTTAAACAATGCATAGTGCTGTTCTGCTCTCTTTAAAACACAAAACAAAACTCCTTGAACAAACTGAGTACATGATAACATACAATAGTTATTGTGCAATTTACACCCTGCTGTCATTTATAGATACAAAATAGGGAACAAAATACAAACTTACTAACTGCTGGTGATGCCTGTGTATCACAGAAATTTGCCTTTAGCACAATTAAAGACAAAATGACATGGTTTGTGGCACTTGCATGTTATTTGAAGGGGATTCTGATTTAGTGGCCTTCAGTCATCACGGTAGGTTACCCAAAGATGATACTGTAGTTTCATACCATCGGCTTCTCAGCCAAGCATTGACACCAACTGTTCTCATAATATGAAGCGCTAGTATTGCAACAAGACATCGTCTAAATTAAAAACATATTTTTCGTCATTTCTTTCTGTGTTATAGCAAGTATTTTACTACACGACACTCACGCTGTGCTCCGGTGGAGATGAACTTAGCCCCATCTCTTCCAGACTGTACCTGTACGATGATGTCCTTACATGCCGTACTGGTGGGCAGTAGAGCATTTTGTATTTCTCCGCCTCAACAGTAACTTTTACGTCGTCCATCTTCGACGTGAATCTCGAGCTAATCTTTTCACTGCAAACAGACGATGTGAGACGCGGTTTGACACTTTATTGATTGCTTGGTTCATGGCCTCATCGCCTGTCTTTGATGACAAAGCGGCTCACACTACTGGCATTTGGGCTAGTCGACACCTCTATAAAAAAATTGGGGGGGAAACAGTTTTTTGGACAGGATATCGATATGTTACAATGAAGACCTAAATATCCAGATTGTATTGAATTGTTCATTTACGTGTTTAAAGCTCCATTTACGCACACAGTGAAGACTAATGCCTCCCAACGGTCATGTCGCACTTGCAGCTGTGAATTGCTCATGTGTGCTCTGATTGGCTGTCGGAGCGTCAGTTGTCTAGGCAACCTGAGGTTTGCGGCGCTTCCTTTTGTCTGAACCGGAAGGAAACTGTCGCGCCATGTAGGCCATTCTGGCTCCAGAGAGCCTTTAGAGGCAGGCGTCTCGCCTTACCGGGGGTTAGAGCCGAAATGACTTTCCTTTCCCAACCCTAGCTGAAAGAAAGATGTCTCTACCGGAGCCTGTGCGAAGGCGCCTGGAAGACTTGTCTCGCACGGTTTTTACCGACCAGAACCGAACTCGGCCCCTGTATGAGGAGCATTTCGCTTCTGTCAGTAAGTCTTCAAGATATTTAATTGTCAACTTACATTTAATAGAGGCGGCTCATGGAGTATGACGTACTGTGCCGTACGGTTTACCCGTGTTTTGTTTTCTGGCTGTTCTACAGAATTTGTGAAAAGACTGAGAGGGAATATTTATAATAAGTGTGTCTGGACTGTATTAACCCCTCTCTCTCAGTGCAGTGTTAATGTCCTGTAGTGTCCAGTCAGTGTGTCTGGACTGTATTAACCCCTCTCTCTCAGTGCAGTGTTAATGTACTGTAGTGTCCAGTCAGTGTGTCTGGACTGTATTAACCCCTCTCTCTCAGTGCAGTGTTAATGTCCTGTAGTGTCCAGTCAGTGTGTCTGGACTGTATTAACCCCTCTCTCTCAGTGCGGTGTTAATGTCCTGTAGTGTCCAGTCAGTGTGCCTGGACTGTATTAACCCCTCTCTCTTGGTGCAGTGTCAATGTTTTGTAGTGCCCAGTCAGACTGTGCGTCTTTATGATTAAAACCTTGCCCTCTCTCTTGCAGACAGTGAGGTGGTGTCTAGTCTTCCTCTCCAGATGTCCCTGTTCTTCAATCTGTGGTTTTTCCCCCTCTGGTGGGTGTGTGAGGTTGTCATGCTACAGCTCAAGGTAAACTTATAAGCCTTCGTGTCTGTTGTTCTGTACCTCTTTCTGTCTCTCTCTGTGTTTGGGTTTCTGTCTTTCTTTATTCTTTGTGCCTGAAAAAACAAACATGTCCTTCACTCTGCTTCCTTCTTTTACCTGTACTGTGTTAGCGTCCTAGACTGTGTAGATATTTGGTGTTTGAACTGGGTTAATGGCTCCCTTGTTCTGTCTCTTTCTCTCTCAGTATCCAGTGCTCACTGATTACTACAAGTTCATTCTCATCACCATCCTCATTTTAATGACTGTGATAGAAGCCATCAGACTTTACCTGGGCTACACTGGGAACCTGCAGGAAAAGGTACCGTCTGTGTCTCTGTCTGTTTTTGAACAGTCTTCACTCACCAGGGGCTGTGGTGAATAGCCAACCTTGAAACAGGGACAAGAGTAAAAGTACAGGTGAACAGTCATGTTAAACCAGGGGGCCATGGTGAAAGTACAGGTGAGTCATGTTTCACTGTTCTCTTACTGTAGTGTTTGCACTCACCCCCATCATAATGAAGTGCTTTGAAAAACTACTTATTCCACACATTAAAGCCAGCATTCCAAAAACACTGACGCTCCAGTCGCACACAACTAGACTCCAAAATAGCTCTTCCCCAGAGCCGTCAAGCTGGTGATGCCCCCACTCCCTCCCATCACACTATGATCTCTCCTCACTTCTTCCTGTACCCACAATGACTGTACTCCTACACCACTACATACACGACAACTGAATGTAAGCCAAAGCTGTACTTAAAACTGTAGTAGTTTACTAGTTGTAACTTATTAATCACCGTATTATTTTTGCACTGTTCCCCGGATTACTTTTGCACTGTTTTTGTCCAGTTGTGTATTTTTCTCTGTTTGGGTATTTTCACAGTTTTTGATTACACTGTTATTGTTATTGTGTTACTGTCTGTTGTCTTGTCTTCTGTTCTATTTATATACTGCACCTGAGAGACTTATGAGAAACTATTTTCACTATACTATGCACCCGTGTTAGTATAAATACAAATGAAGTTGAATTGAATTGTGTGTTGGAATTACAGCAGGATAGTCCTGTTACCAACAAGCTAAACTCACATTAAAAGATGAAGATAGTTGTAAAAGTATGATGTAGTAGACACTAAAATGGACAGTGTTACAACTGTAGAAGCATAAATTTCATGAACTACGGACTGATAGACAAAATTTACAGTAGCACAGATATTACACTAGCAGACTCAAGTCAAAAAATCTGTTGCAAAATTACCAAAATGTACAATACAAAAAGCACCTTGTTTTGGAGTGACACATTATTGCACAGGTACAGGCCAAGTGTTAGAGAATTTCATGGGTGTGCAGTTTTATATGAAGCAGCACCATGGGGTCACTGAGCTGCAGTCTCTGAAAGCCTGTTGTGTGAACTCTGTCTCCCCCTGGTGGCAGGTCCTTGAACTGGCTGGATTCTGGCTGCTCAGCCTGTTGTGTAAACCTCTGTCTCCCCATGAACTGGCCAGGTTCCAGCTGCTAAGCCTGTTGTGTGAACCTCTGTCTCCCCCTGAACTGGCCGGGTTCTGGCTGCTCAGCCTGTTGTGAGAACCTCTGTCTCCCCCTGGTGGCAGGTCCCTGAACTGGCCGGGTTCTGGCTGCTCAGCCTGTTGCTGCAGCTCCCTTTGATCCTGTTCCAGCTGTTCAACGAAGCCATCCTGATCCAGCCGCTGGAGCGGGGCGTCCACATCGTGCTGGCCCTCTTCCTGCTGACCCAGGTGAGAGCCTGCCTCCGTCCCGGCACCGGAATCCGGAAGATGAATCCTCTCTGGCCGAGCCCAGGGCCCTTGCCCCCCGCGGCTCTGCAGCAGCTGTCCGTTTCTCTTGCGGGTTAAGGCTCTATTTCCGGTCGGAACGCCAGTCTGTCCTTGGCCCGGGCGATCTCGTTTGCATTGCAAGCTCCAGTTGGTGCTCTGCATAAAACTGCAGTCTCTGTACCCTTGAAGGGCGAGCTGGTTCTGTTTGAACAACAGTATGTCCATATCGGTACAGTCCAAGCTAATGCATTTCATTCATCAGAATAAGACCCATTTCTCTAGCAGCCAGTTAGTTTACAGTGGAGGGATTTTGCTAAAAAAAAAGGGGGTATTTAAAGCAAAATTCGTACATCAGGAACCAAAAATGTCTAGCAGTTACCTTATTCAACAGGACAGTTAAAAGACTGAGAAGAATGGTTTAATTGAAGGCATGTGATATTTCAAAGTAGCCTCTGTAAATTCACAGCCCGCATAACTCATATACAGGAAGAAAGGTACTTGCCTTTTCGATGACTTCCCTTCAGGTTTTATTCCGGTCAACGTAGACAGAATATAACATCAATTGACTGATGAGAGTCTAAATATTTAATTTTGTGGATTTTCTTGAAATTATTTGATGCTAAGAAATGTCCTAGGGTGTTCATTTCCAAACTCAAGGCTACGCCCTTCCTGTGTGCTCCATTCCAGAGTTTTGATATAACCAGCTCCTTCATTTCTATACTGATCCTGTATTGACCCTGCTGAGTATCAGGTAATTAAGAAGCCACTTGTCGCAAACTGGAAGGCCTGCAGACTGGGTTGAATTAGGAACAGATCCTCGATTAGATGGATCCTTCCAGTAAAGCCACATGGGATACGTGCTGCCAGCAGGAGGCAGCAGTGAGGAGCAGTGATTAGGGTGCCGGACTCGTTCATGGAAAGCTGTGGGTTCGAATGACAGGTGAGATGCTGCTGTTGTAACTTCAGGGCAAGATACTTCACCAGAGCCAGTAAAACAAATTCCCAGCTGTATAAACGGGTGCAAATATCCGTCGCCTTGGGTAAAAGTGGCAGATCAGTAAATAATTCAATGGCTAATGAGCAGTAGCTCTGACACATGAACGCTTGCCAGCCATCCACTCTTCCAGGGAGGGAACCCAAGCTTCTCGATAAAGCACAGCTCAGAGTACATGGACTGGCTGTAGTTTTCAGTCAGAATGCCATGGCGTCTGTAAACCCCGTCTCTCTTTCTCGTTTGCTCGCTCAGGCTCTCACTGGGTTGACTGCTCTCCGCTCGATGGTCCGACACACTGAGAACCGCTTTCACCTGAGACAGTTCAGCGGCCTGCAGGAACTCGGGACCTGACATCCTGGAGCGAAAGAGCACCTCCAGTTTTGAGTGACTGGCAATCTGATGAGGACTGATGTTCTGTCTGGCATCATGATTCACCTGCCGGTTGACTGGCAGACACACAGGCCTGTGACATATGGGCAGACATTCAGAATGACTGACAGCGGTACTTCAACAGATGGAATAACAGATCATATGTATATATTTTTATTTTTACTGATACGCTGAAACCCAACTGAAAAAAATTGTAAATTGTAAAAAGTATTGTGTGTAAATGTGTGTACCAATAAAACCAGGATCTTCTTGATTAAAAAAAAAAACCCACTCATTTTGCTTTTTGAACAAGTAAAATGGCCTTTCTTCATCTCCTCTCCCTCTCACTGCCTCTGCTATCCTGTTTTGTGTTTATAACCGAGAGACTCCGTAATCTCCTCTCGTTTTGATTATCTTGTTTGTGTCGGATGAAATGTAACTTGAGATCTTGGAATGGGAATTTTGCGCGTGAAGTTGCCTGTAACTTTTACTCTTTGTTTTAATCCCAGTATTTTTACTCATCTTTCCCGGTCCAGATAATCAGTTTCCTCTTTAATAGGCTGTAGTTACTGTTTTACCGGGGAAATGTGTATTTAAAGGTACACGGCCTGATTATGACATTTGGGAGCTTAAATTTGATTAATCCCCTAATGTAAAGGATTAAAGTGGAATCTTTCTCAGAATCTACACGCCATAAACCTGATTTAGCAAGAAACTCAGAGTTGTGCCGCTTTTACTAGTAAAAAGATAGTAAAATTTCATTGCTCTACTGAGAATTTTGTGTGTCTGTAAGTTTTAGTCACTGTCTAGGGTGCAAAGTGGACATTTTTAATGTATACATCTACGTACAGCACAAAGTGGGAAAGTAGGACCAACAGTGTCCTGTTTCCTTCTGTACAAATAGTTTTTAAACCACTTCTTATTTTCCAGCTGTTCAAAGAAAATAACGGGTTTAATAGCGTGGTTTGCAGCACAATGGCACAGCTTTTTATGGTAAAGAGGGCACATCAGGCTGCCATCACACCTAGAAAAGGCAGAGACAGCCTTCTGTGCAGGGGTGCAGAGAGAAAAGTGTATCCAGGGACTGCACTGCAGAAAGAGGAACGATGCATTAAACATTAAACACACCATGAATCTGGGGAAACTCACTTTTAAAAATAAGGACCCTGGAGAAATGAAACTGAAAAAAAAAATTAAAGGGAAAACCCAGAAAGGCAAAACGTGTACATAAACATTAAGCATTTTAAGCATAACCTTAGGAGATTCTGGGAAATCAAAAAGAAAAGGATCAGAATGTCATCAGTCATCAACAACAAATGTGACAGCCAACACAGAATTAAGCACACATGTGAAAGCAAGTATTATGAAACATACCAGAAACGAAAGACACTCACCTGCCTCATGATGGGGTTCAAGCAGTGGCCCTACTAAAAACTCGCACCTGAGTGCATGAAACTTAAACAACGACAACAGAGACCTCTTCCCAGCAAGACACACCTGAGCACAACTAGAACAATAAAATTTACATAAATAACCAAGTCACAAGAAATATACAGTCACACTGTCGACATGTTGATAGCCACTGGTCTGTACAGTCCCCTTCCACCTAAACAAATGCAAAACACGTGAAAAGAAAAAAAAAACAGTTGAAGCGTCTTAGTATCATTAAAGTGACATTTATTTACGCAATGTGGGTGACAACAACATAGGAAAGCAAGTAAGAATCATCATCAGTTAAATCTACAGTACAAAGGCACAGATCACACTCATTTAATCATGATGTCTTTGATATTTTACCTTAGACACACACTTCCCACACTGGAAATCCTGATGCCTAGGGGTTCTGGGGTAGCAGTGATTATACAGATGAATTGCAGCAAGGGTATAAAGTGTTTTTAAAAGAAACCCCCAAATCACCAGCTGTGTGTTTTAATGTCTCTACTTACAACTCTGAACCCTGTGACCGCACACAGGGGAGAGTGAGGAAGGGCGGTCAGACTGCTCTGATTGGCCTGTCTTCCTGTCACAGGAAGCTCCACCCCACACCGGAGGATGAACACTGATTGGAGGAGAGCTGTCCCGCTCACTGCCAGCACTGTACACCTGCAATCACTCAGGAGGCCACAGGGGAGGTAGGGAGGCTATATCACCCAGAGAGACCGAACCAAATAATCCCACCCTACCATCAATGGTAGGCCAACAGTGGATTTCCAGTCACAGCCATCTAGAGACATGACCCAGGCTTGAACGCACAATTATAGAGCTCAGAACAATCAGCACGGCTTCTGTCCCTGGTGGTCCTTCCCATCCTCACCTGCCTTCGCTACAGCCCTGTTCCTGGCTAGCCCCCTCACTGCTCCTTGTACTCTGCCTCAGGCCGCCAGCCCCTCTGCCTGCACCGTGTCTTGCCCGACCCCTGGGACTCTACACTGGATCCGGTCTTCAGTGGGAGCACTGTGGGGCCCGTTCCCCGGCACAGCGCCCTGACGGCGGAGGAGACCGACTTGAGAGAGCAGACCGCCCAGATGATGCACGCCCTGTCCTGTCTGGCTCCAGGTGCAGACAGACCAGATTCTCCCTGATCCAGTCCTGACGTTGTGTTGGGTTTGGCAACCTGTAAAGAAGTAACAGAAAGCCTCCTCGACTCACAAAGCCTTGCGAGAATTTATCCATACACACCCTGGGGACCTCCCAGCTATGTGTGGGGTCTGGCACAAGAGGCTGCAAAGAGTTTTCACAAGGGTGTCGCCTCTAAGAAGTATGAAATGCCAAAACGAGCCGAGAGCCGACGTTAACTTGTGTCCTGTGACCTGTGACCTGTGCTCTTGCTCCATCTCAACAGGTTTGACAGATCTGATCAGCACAGCGCTGTGATTCCCACAGGCGTGAGGGCAGCGGTTTGTTCGCCAGGTGTGTATGGGGTTAGGCCACGCAGCTCCATGCTGAGGCTTCAATTGGAATAAACTGGACCAGAGAACGGGGGCTCCACCTGTACAGTCACCAGGAAAATAGGAACTGCCGATACGGACCAGATGGGGCCCTACGGTCTCTCTTCGGTGTGAGTAATCAAGTGCCTCTTGAGGTCGCTGGTCTGAATGAAACTCTTCTTGCAGATGGTGCAGCAGTAGGGCCTCTTTCCCGTGTGCGTGCTCTGGTGCCTCTTCAGGTTGACTAGTTTGCTGAAGCTCTTCCCGCACTGGCCGCAGCAGTGCGGCCGCTCGCCCGTGTGAATCTGGTGGTGCGCTTTGAGGTTGCACGACTGCCGGAAGCTCTTCCCGCACTGCGAGCAGGTGTAGGGTCTCTCCCCGGTGTGGATGAGCTGGTGCGTCTTGAGGTGGCCCAGCTGGTTGAAGGTCTTCCCGCACTCGGAGCAGCAGTACGGCCTCTCTCCGGTGTGGATGCGCTGGTGGATCTTCAGGTCGCCCGCCAGGCTGAAGCTCTTCCCGCACTGGGCGCAGCGGTAGGGCCTCTCTCCCGTGTGGATGCGCTCGTGGGATTTGAGATGCCCCGAGTAGCTGAAGCTCTTCCCGCACAAGGTGCAGCAGTACGGTTTCTCTCCTGTGTGGGTCCGCTGGTGCATTTTGAGAGACCAGGCGGTGCTTAAAACTATGCTGCAGTGGGCACAGCGATACCCCCCAGTGTTTGCACTGGACGCTGCGGAGCTCTCAATGGCCAGCGTTGGGGCAATAGAGCAGGACGGTCCGGTCAGCTCCTGTCCGTGCTGTACCGATCGGCTCTCATCCACGCCTCTCTCCGGGGGCGTTTCCCCCAGCTCCTGGCAGGAGATCTCCCTTTCCCTCTGCTCCGCAGGCTGTCCACCGTGTTCCCAGTCCCCCGGGAATCGGACCAGCCGCTCGACCCCTTCGCTACGCCGCTCCTCTTTAACGGGGGCCGGATCCGAGCTGTGAGATTCCAGGTGCGCCCTGCCAGGTCGTTCGTAGGGTCCCAGCGGTTTGCCATCCGGGCCCTCCACTTGGGCGCGGATGGGCTCCAGCTCGATGTGTTGCTCTGCGGCCTGATGGGGCTGGAGCTCGGCACCCTGCTCTGTAATCCTCAGGACAGTCACGTCTCTGTCGCTCTGTGTTTCCATGATGACGGGCTCCAGTTGGCCAGCTGTCCACGTACCGCAATCGCGTCCGACACTGCTGGGCTTCTCCGCGTGGAGCTTGGATCCCAGCAGGCTACACTGCAGCGTGACGCAGTCGGGCCAGGAAGCCATCACCTGCACAGAGTCGCGTCCCCTAGGCCCGTCTACGCTTAGCCTACATCTTGGCCACCTGGCAAGCTCTTTCTCACCCCCTGCGGGTGCGGGCTCTGTCTCTTGCCTCATGCCAGAGCCCCACCTCTCCCTGGGGCACTGCTGCTCAGCAGGGCTCTGTTCTCCAGAGTCGGGGAGCACGCTGACCTCTGAACCTGCTACAGACCAGAGAACAAGGTGTAAGAATGACTCCCATAATGAAATGCTAAAGCTACTTAATTTCGGAACTGATTTATTTGTTCCTGTCTGATATACGAGAGTGGATGTGTCCGTTCTTGTATGATTGGTGTGAGTGATTCTATCTGCACCTGTCTGATCTGTGTGTCTGTACCTGTCTGATCTGTGCGAGTGTGTCTGTCTGTTCCTGTCTGATCTAAGTGTGTCTGTCCATTCCTGTCTAATCTTTGTGTGTGTTTGTCTGTACTTGTTTGATCCGTGTGAGTGTGTCTATCTCTTCCTGTCTGATAGGTGTGAGTTGGTCTGAAAACCATTCATGTGTAATCTGTGAATGGATATTGAGGATCTGTGTGCCTGTCTATCTTGGTTGTCTGCTTGTGCGATCTATGTGCGAGACCAGACTTTTCGACTGACTAAAGAGAGGTGATCTGTGCTGGGTGTGTCTCAGAAGTGTATACTCTGCTGTGTATAGCACAACAAAAATTCTTCAGTTCCTTTGTACACCATATAGCACAGATAGCAATGAAACGGTGTAACCGACAAACACATGCAATAGCTATGTGACAGATTATACCGTTTAATTAATGAAATTACGTTTACTTCCACCACACTCCTGTCATGCAGTTGATTAAACATGACACTCACGCTGTACACCCGCAGAGATTAACTGGGCCGTATCTTTTCCAGACCATATCTGTATGGTGATGTTCTTACATGATTTGCCGCTGAGTGGAAGAGCAAGATGTGTTTCTCCACCTCAACATAAATTTTACGTCGTTCAACCTTGATGTGATTCTTGAACTAAACAAGATGCAGTTTGACACCTCACTGAGTACCTGGTCCATGATCTTGTCACGTGTCTTTAATGACAAAGATGGCTCAGGGAATCTAGTGGCATTTGGGCTAGTCAGCACCCTTAAAAACATCCTGTCTTTCATGGTGGTAGCAGGCTGTTGGGACACAATAGTGGGATGATGATGATAATGAACACCTTTAATGGCACTATAAATCTAATGTATTTTTACTCTCCACTTAATGTAAAAATAGACTTGAAACGTAAAACAAAAATGAACAGAAAGCGGGGCCACACTTTCTTCCAAAAAAACCCACCAAACCGAATAAAATAACGAATACGCAAATCGTGAGTGCAAGGAGAATTTCTGCCAAGGACAGCGGAGTACATTCTGGGGCACCCTACTCAATGAGAGTCTGTTTCCCTGGATGTAAACACGTTGTTATTTTCAGCGGTTCGTGCTTGACACACCTGTGGCTAATTCTCTCTTCAGACAGCCGCTGCCCGAGTCCTCTCCAGGCCTCTCCTGTTTGACAAGAAGCGATTCCTCCATGTCTTCGTACTATAAAAGACAAGAGGAGATTTCTGAGCAACACTACACTACATGGTTCTAGATATGCACTGCAGTTACCACTGGTAGTCCACACCTGTACAGGAGTAGAGGTGAGCTATCGGAATATAGTGCTGTGCAGAGCACTGTTTCTTACAGTGCTGCCTACAGCTGTGGTTCCCAACCCTGGTACAATGTCTCTATGGGTATTGACTTCAACAACATGGCTAAGCAGCTTGTTTCACACTCCCACCACCCTTTGTGTAAAGACTTGCCTCTTATCCTAACTGGACAATGTCATCCTGCTATGTCTTGAAAGAAGCCAGAGTATTGGCTTCAACAACACGGGTAAGCAGCTTGTTCCACACTCTAACCACCCTTTGTGTATCACCATGCCTCCTGTTCCTCGGTTTATTAGTTTAGGAAGTGTTTAAGAACTCAACCAGTGTCATTTTAAACCTTGGCAGAAAACATTATACAGCTGAAGACCCAGATCAAATTCATACTACTGACCTCCTCTTTAATCACAACAGATTCCAGGTCAGTGTCCTCCTCTGTGAGGTGGACAGGATACCGATCATCAGTTCCCACTGGTATGCCCTTAGACATCAGCTCTCCGAATGTCCACAGACCCCGTTCCTTGTCAAAGAGGCTCTCTGTGACTGCAGGAGCTCTGTCCTCCTCAGCTCCTGCGAGAGAGAAATTGCAGACAGTTCTGAGCACAGCTGCAGAGGAGTAATGCCAGTACTGGAACCAGGCCTGACACAGTGAGCGGGTCAGAGAAGTGACATCACGATCTGGACTCCTGGACAGTGGAGACCTTTGTTGGTCTTTTGATGGTGACCGCTGTCTAGGGAGTGGTGCTGTGTCTGACTCCACTCTGTGGGACACTGCGATCCAGTCCCAGCAGGGACAGAGCAGAGCTGCACGTGTTACGCCATAATGTGTTTTACTGATACAGTGCCACTCACACTGTGGGCATGTCTGACACAGTGCCACTCCCACCCTGGGTCTGATAGAGTGTCACTCCAACTACTCACACTGTGAGCATGTCTGACACAATCGCACTCCCATTGCAGGCATGTCCGATAATAGTGTCACCCCCAGTGTGGGCGTGTCTGATATGGTGTCTCAAACAGACTCTGTGGGTGTGTCTGATACAGTGTCTCACACAGACTCTGTGGGCGTGTCTGATACAGTGTCTCACGCAGTCTCTGTAGGTGTGTCTGATACAGTGTCTCACACAGTCTCTGTGGGTGTGTCTGATACAGTGTCTCACACAGACTCTGTGGGCGTGTCTGATACAGTGTCTCACACAGACTCTGTGGGCGTGTCTGATACAGTGTCTCACACAGACTCTGTAGGCGTGTCTGATACAGTGTCTCACACAGTCTCTGTGGGTGTGTCTGATACAGTGTCTCACACAGACTCTGTAGGCGTGTCTGATACAGTGTCTCACACAGACTCTGTAGGCGTGTCTGATACAGTGTCTCACACAGACTCTGTAGGCGTGTCTGATACAGTGTCTCACACAGACTCTGTGGGCGTGTCTGATACAGTGTCTCACACAGACTCTGTGGGCGTGTCTGATACAGTGTCTCACACAGTCTCTGTAGGCGTGTCTGATACAGTGTCTCACACAGTCTCTGTGGGTGTGTCTGATACAGTGTCTCACACAGTCTCTGTGGGCGGGTCTGATACAGTGTCTCACACAGACTCTGTAGGCGTGTCTGATACAGTGTCTCACGCAGACTCTGTGGGCGTGTCTGACACAGTGTCTCACGCAGACTCTGTGGGCGTGTCTGACAGTGTCTCACACAGACTCTGTGGGCGTGTCTGATACAGTGTCTCACGCAGACTCTGTGGGCGGGTCTGATACAGTGTCTCACACAGACTCTGTGGGCGTGTCTGACACAGTGTCTCACATAGACTCTGTGGGCGTGTCTGATACAGTGTCTCACGCAGACTCTGTGGGCGTGTCTGATACAGTGTCTCACACAGACTCTGTGGGCGTGTCTGATACAGTGTCTCACACAGACTCTGTGGGCGGGTCTGATACAGTGTCTCACAAAGACTCTGTGGGCGTGTCTGATACAGTGTCTCACACAGACTCTGTGGGCGGGTCTGATACAGTGTCTCACACAGACTCTGTAGGCGTGTCTGATACAGTGTCTCACACAGACTCTGTGGGCGGGTCTGATACAGTGTCTCACACAGACTCTGTAGGCGTGTCTGATACAGTGTCTCACACAGACTCTGTGGGCGTGTCTGATACAGTGTCTCACACAGACTCTGTGGGCGGGTCTGATACAGTGTCTCACACAGACTCTGTAGGCGTGTCTGATACAGTGTCTCACACAGACTCTGTGGGCGTGTCTGATACAGTGTCTCACACAGACTCTGTGGGCGGGTCTGATACAGTGTCTCACAAAGACTCTGTGGGCGTGTCTGATACAGTGTCTCACACAGACTCTGTGGGCGTGTCTGATACAGTGTCTCACATAGACTCTGTGGGCGAGTCTGATACAGTGTCTCACACAGACTCTGTGGGCGTGTCTGATACAGTGTCTCACACAGACTCTGTGGGCGGGTCTGATACAGTGTCTCACAAAGACTCTGTGGGCGGGTCTGATACAGTGTCTCACACAGTCTCTGTGGGTGTGTCTGATACAGTGTCTCACACAGACTCTGTGGGCGTGTCTGATACAGTGTCTCACACAGACTCTGTGGGTGTGTCTGATACAGTGTCTCACACAGACTCTGTGGGTGTGTCTGATACAGTGTCTCACACAGACTCTGTGGGCGTGTCTGATACAGTGCAACTCCCATTCTGGGAGTGTCTGACATAGTGTCACTCCCATTGTGGGCGTGTCTGATACAGTGTCACTCAATCATGGCCGTGTCTGACATAGCGTCACTCCCTTTATGGGCGTGTCTGATACAGTGTCACTCACCCAGCTCCGTGTGTTAAAACCGTTGAGAACCGAAGCCTGTCTCATCTTTAGAAACAGTGCCTCGTACCACAGAGCTCAAACTAGGGGATCCGGGGGGATCTCTCAGAGGGGTCTCTCCAAGGCTGACTGGCGCCACACCCACACGCCCGAACCCACGACACCCTGAGCCTCACACAGTACTTCCGCCTTTCCGAGCTCCCACCGTCTGCTGGGGAAGACATGCTTTTCTGGCTGGGGGCTCGAGTTTTTTTATAACCCCCCTCTCAGCTCAGAAACAAGGGCCTGAGCTTGTGCACTGACCTGCCGGTGCCTGGACCCCCACGGAGCGTGCCCCCCCACCCGCGGCCCGCCGCCGCAGGCGCCGCCGCAGGGCCTCGTTCTCCCGCCTGGCCCGGGCCAGCTCCAGCCGCGCCGCCGCCATGCTGCCCTCGAAGAGCTCCGAGACCTCGCACACCGCCGCCCGGAACAGCGCCTCCATGACGGAGGCCAGCTGGCTGCGGAAGGGCATCCCGGCTCTCGGAGATCGGAGATCCGGGTCTCGGCCCAGCCCCCGCCGGGTCTCCCCTCTCTACAGCAGGGCGTCCATGTGAGAGGGGCACAGTCTGGAAAGCGCCGGACCTGGACTTCGGGGCAGCGGCCTGGGAGGGAGAGGTCAGAGGGAAGAGTTACTGCCCTGTCTGTGCCACGCACCCTCGTATCCCCCTGCAGCTCCCAGCAGGCAGCCCCCTGGAGCTCAGCAGGAGGGAGCCCGGTCAGTACCTGGAGGGGAGACTCCTGGGAAAGCCAAGGCTGCTGCTGGAAGAGGTGTTAAGAGGGACCAGTAGGGGGCGCTCACCCTGCAGTCTGTGTGGGTCCTAATGCCCCAGTACAGTGACGGGGTCACTTTACTGTAAAAAGGCGGTGTCCTTCGGGTGATACGTAAAGCTAAGGTACTCAATGACCCCCATCCAGCTGTGTGATGAAAGCAGCCTGGGTATCAGTTTCAACAACATGGTTGGACAGCTTGTTCCACACCCCCACCACCCTTTGTGCAAAGAAGTGATTCCTGTTTTTTTTTCTGTATGAAATCATTTATCTCCTCTGCAATTTCACTTTTCAATAATGCAAAAGAAGTACGTATTTTACTGTATTATGTACTTCTAATATATGTTCCTCAAATACTGTTTAGCAGGACCTCTTGGTTGGTGAAGGCTTGTTATGCTGCACTCGGTCGCAAAATAAATAAATGATAGGGCGTAATTAAATAAAGTGTGAAAACATAACTGTTCTCGGTTTTCAACGTGCTTCTCGCGTTTACAGAAATCACTATTGGAACAACGAATCTGAATGATACTAACAGTAGTTATTCACCATTTCAGGCATGCTACATATTCTCAATGTGGTGGTCCATCCTTCCCAGTCCCGGTAAGGACTGCACCTGCGTCATCGCGGGCACGGTGATGCTAAACTGCATCTGCGGACAGCCTCGTCACGGCTCAAACGTGTCCAGTCATCCCAGAAGAGATACCGCCGCCGTGTTAGTCTGCAAGCATCCCATTATCTCAGTGAACAAAATTAATGAATGGCGATGTCCAGTCAATCCCGGTGTGTTCTACTCTATACGAACACGATGAGCTGACTGCCTCTTCTAACCGCAGTATGAATAGTTAACGGGAACCACCCTAGGCTTCATATTTGAAAGGCACACACTGCCATTCCATATGTACTACCTTCAGGTTATTTTTCACCTTCGTAATCCCACGATGTTGTACTCATTTTGTATATTCATTGACCGTGGGTGTTGCCCATGACGAAAGGGGTTTACACCGAGAATTCGTACAAGTTCTCCTTTCTTGCCTTTTCGCTCAGTTCCGGCTTTATGCATCCTCCAAACGCCACCCTTTTTGTCAGAAACATGAAGTAACGAGATACTCATTTTGTACACTGCCCCGACACGTAGGCTTCATGTGGCGCACCTAGGGTTGCGTGCTGGACGGTTGTACACAGTGAAGGTTTCTATACCGTCTGTAGCAGCGTATCATATATACGTGGATTTAAGACGCACGACGTGATACATTAAGCGTAAACAATCACAGTATAAAGAGACAAAACGTTCACGGTTCACTGAACGACCTGTGACAAGCACGCTAGGAATTGAGACCGCATCGAAGTGCAAAAACGATCCATCGTGATGGGCGATTTACAGCAAGGCTTACGCAAGGGTTACGCAGCTCACGGACAAAACTCTGCCCCGCAGCGGGTCTGGCTGTCCCAGGCGGTGACTCCCCAGGCTGTCACACGTACTCCCCGCCAGCAGGCAACATGAACAGCAGCTGACGAACAAAGCTAGGAAGCGGACAGGAGTCCACGGTTGGGCCCCTACGGCAGCCTTGTTTGGACAAGCAGAACCAGGCTGCTGCATGCGCATTTGATGCGACATCTGCAATTTGGGCATAGAAATACCAATTATCACTCTGAAAAACGGAAGTCGGGATCCTGTAAATAATGCAACTCCGTAGTGACTGTAATGGAGGTAGACCCTGCCTTGAGAAAGGATAGGTTTACTGACCACAGCTTGTCTGTAGAAACTGGACACGGACAGACCAGAACGCCTCAGTAGTGGGAGTCACTACGGTGCTGGTTCAGTTCTGGTGCAGCCCAGGAGTGGGTGTCGGTTCTACAGAACCAGGAGGCCATATCAGTGTAACGGTAGAAGAGTGTTTTCCAGCCCCCCAGGTTAGTGAACTTACACTGCATTTACAATTTGTCTGCCATTATAACGGCAAAATTCTGCTTCGGTAATTCAAGAGCCCCAATGCTTAGAATATACAGTAGGTTCCAAAGACTTCAGAAAAATCAGGCAACACTATTTATTATGTACTTTATTAAGATGTTTATGCTTTACAAAATACATACAAGAACTTGGAAGTATTTTTCCCCAAAATTATTAAATAGGTTCCATGCAAGGAACATGTCCATTATCCCTGAGTTTGTCTTCCCCTCTGAACATGAACAAACACTCCAAGTCCACCGTATCCCTCTGTCCCACTGCTCTGTCAGCTCCCAGCTCAAGAAATCTCTGACCCACTCCCACCCGTGCATCCCAGACAGGCCCACAGACACACAGGAGAGCCCTGCCAGCTCCAGGAAGCCAGCGCTCAGCCTGGTCTACCACTGCCCCCCGGGGCTGGACAGAACAAATACCCCAGACCTGGTCTACCACTGCCCCCCAGGGCTAGACAGAACAAATACCCCAGACCTGGCCTACCACTGCCCCCCGGGGCTGGACAGAACAAATACCCCAGACCTGGTCTACCACTGCCCCCCGGGGTTGGACAGCAGAAAAACCCCAGAGCTGGTCTGCTACAACACTGCCCCCTGGGGCTCTATAGTAGAAATACCCCCAGACTACCACTGCCCCCTGGGGCTGGACAGAACAAATACCCCAGACCTGGTCTGCAACAACACTGCCCTCTGGGGCTCTAAAGTGGAAATACCCCCAGACTACCACTGCCCCCTGGGGCTGGACAGTGGAAACACCTCAGACGTTGACTACAACAACCCACCCCCGGTGCTACAAAGGAAACACCCCAGACCTGGTCCCTGGTCTACAGCGTCCCTGCCAGGCCTGGCACAGCGAGCCACAGGCTGGCAAGGGCTCAAGTACAACCCCTGATCACCAAGGCCTGTTCGCCCGTGCCAAGAACGGCCCAGGACTGCTGCCCCGCGCTCAAGCCTTCATGCGCCAAGGCTGGCAGCAACAGAGAGGAGAAAAAAATCACAGCAACAGGGTCAGGGCTAAATCAGGTTTTCCCATCCCAGAATAAGTGGGTTCTTGTGGATCCTGTGTGAAGTTCTAGAGCAGCAGTTCAGAAACATCCGTCCGGTTGCTCAGCGGGAACTGAAAGCTTTCCGCGTCGAAAACAAACCAGACCCCGACGAGACGCTGAGCTCCAGCAGCCTGACCTCTCCAGTGAGCGCGGCCCGCGCCGGGCCCTACACGCCCCCGTACAGGTGGATCTTGGCAAAGGAGACGGACTCATAGGCGTCCCGGTGCCCTTTCTCATAGACCACGTAGATGTACTTCCTGTCCTCCACGCGGCCGCGCAGCGTCGTCATGGAGGAGTAGGCGCTGGGGCCCCGCCACAGCCGCAGCGTCCGGGGCTCCCAGGACGAGCCGTTGGTGAAGGACCAGCGCAGCGTCAGGTTCACGCCTGGGGGCGGGGAGAGGGAGAGGGGTTACCGAGAGCGAGGCCACACCAGGGGGCAAGCGCCCGGCCCGGGGGTTTCTCTCTCCTCGGCCTGAAATCCGGCGCAACCCTGGCTCTGCTCACGGCCTTGTCCACGTGTGCTGTTACTAAGGCAACGTGCAGGCCCACACCCCCCACCCCACCCCAGTCACTCAATTCCCAGCAGCCCCAGTTCCCAGACTGTCTTCATGCCAGATTGATAAATAACAATTCCTCACACTTACATAGCTCTTTCCTGGACACTCCACTCAGCACTTTCTCAGCATTTTACAGGTAATGGGGATCCCCTCCACCACCCCCAGTGTGCAGCCCCACCTGGATGATACTCCAGTCTGCTCACACACACCAGCTCTCAGTGGGGAGGAGAGCAGAGTGATGAAGCCAGTTCAGAGATGGGGATTATTAGGAGGCCATGATGGGTAAAGGCCAGGGAGAAGTTTGGCCAGGACACCAGATTAACACACCTACTCTCGTTGAGAAACGCCCTGGGATTTTTACTGACCACAGGGAGTCGGGACCACGGTTTTATGTCTCATTCAGCTTTTTTACAGTATAGTGTCCCCGTCACTATACTGGGGTATTTGACCCACACAGACCACAGGGTGAGCGCCCCCTACTGGTCCCTCTAACACCTCTTCCAGCAGCAACCTTAGCTTTCCCAGGAGTCTCCCCTCCAGATACTGGCCAGGCCCTGAGCTCCAGTGGGCTGCCAGCTGGGAGCTGCAGGGTGATATGGCTGCTGGATATCTGGAGGGGAGAGGACCACAACACAGACTTGCGGACTCAGACGTTACACACTGCTGAGAGAGAGGCGGAGAGGCAAGCAGAGAGGATGGCGGGGCACCAACTGCGCCTGAGAAGAGTGTTAACAGGGTGTGTTGCATGTGCAACAGAGCTCCCCCCTCCCTGTGAGAAGTGACCTGTCTGAAACACCAGGGGGCGCCATGTGTCTTGAGAAAGAAAAGCTCCAACTCTTCCCTCAGCCTCAAAGCACGTGCCCTCCACGAGCTTGACAGGCCGCACAGGGGTGAGCAAAGTCAACAGGTATTTGCAAGGTGGTCAGGAAGACACGCTGGCCAGGGATGGCCAGTCTTATCCCCTACAAAGCACTGAATTTCAATAGTCGGAGACAGAAAACACTACGCCTGGACAGAGATTCAAAATTCAGAGCTCAAGTTTCAGAATTCTTAAAGGCAATGAGAGACACTCCAGAATACTTCTCTAGAACCACAAGTGGGAACTATGTGAAAGAGCATTTAAACCCGAGAACAGGAGTCTCTGCTTTACACAAAGGGTGGCGGGAGTGTGGAACAAGCTGCCCAGCCATGCTGTTGAGGCCGATACCCTGGATTCTCTAAAAAACACAGCTGGCTGAGGTCCTCCAATCGGGACAGGAGGCTGTGCTCTACACAAAGGGTGGCGGGAGAGTGGAACAAGCTGCCCCGCCATTTTGTTGAGGCCAATACCCCGGATTCTCCAAAAACACAGCTGGCTGAGATCCTGGGATCAGGGGTCTCCTCTCGCCTGTGACCCCCCCCCTCGTGCTCGGGCTCTTACGATGGTGGGGGTTGGCGGGGTTGGTGAAGAACAGCACCCCGTCCTTGAGCAGGGCTCCGGCCGCCACCGCGGGGTCCACGAGCGTCTCGTCGAAGCGCACGCTCTCCACGGGCAGCGTCTGGCAGCCGTCCTCGCTGCGCGCCAGCAGCCGGCAGCGGCAGTGGTACGCGTTCTGGTTGCGGGCGTTGACCACCACCGAGCCGTCGGGCATCTCCACCGGCTTCCAGGAGAGAGAGAGAGAGAGAGAGAGGCGGGGGGTGAGGCGGACAGAGAGGGGAACGGGACACAAGGACAACAGAGGTCAGTATCCACGGACAATGAGCTACTCAGGCAGGACAAGCAGAGACAGGCTGAGGCCAAGAGCTCAGAGCCAGAGCCAGGGCACTTGGTGACGATCAGCCAGCCAGATGGAAGAGGCTCAACATCAGGTGCATCACCTTGAGTGTTCGAAAACAAGTTTATTCGAAAATCCCTGAACCAGCATCCGAGTTACACCCCTCCCCCGTGTGCGAGAGACCTGCCTGGCACTCGTCTGGGTTGAAGTCCCCGGCGCGTTTCGGCTGGTTGTAAGGGATACTCTTCAGCGCTGCTCCGTTTCTCCAGGTCTGCCCGTGATCGTCGCTGAGCACACAGAACACCCCGTCCCCGCTGATCGTCCCGTGACCACACACTATCAGCCTGCCCTGAGCCGGGGGGAGGCGCTTCTACACGGACACAGACAGACCAATACACCAGGTGGTCAGGAACACTGATCGGGGACTGCGGCTGACTTTCTTATGCTGTAGTGTCCAGCCAGTGTGTCTGGACTGTATTAACCCCTCTCTCTCAGTGCAGTGTTAATGTCCTGTAGTGTCCAGTCAGTGTGTCTCGACTGTATTAACCCCTCTCTCTCAGTGTGTCCCACTGCACTGTTCAAATTGACAAAATACATGAGTACTGCCCATTATCATTAATTAAGCTTGTATTCAGTGTTTAATTAAAACACATGAACCCCTCCACCTCCTGCCCCCATACCTGGAGGCCGTAGCCTGGCCCTGGCATGAACATCTTGGTGCCCAGCTCGGTGGACAGGTTCCTGGGCCTGCTCCAGCTCAGCCCGTCATCAGCGCTGTGAATCAGCATGGTGCTGGACACGCTGCAGCCGACGTAGTGAGGGCACAGGGTGTACATGACAAACACCGTGCCCGTCTCCTCGTCCACCACCACAGAGCCCAGGTTCAGCCCATCGGTCACCTCCCCGTCGTCCACAATGAAGGAGGTAGGGCTCCATGTGGCACCTGAGAGAGGAGAGGGATCACAACTCTGAGCCAGGGAGACAAAACACTCTGACCCCATGATGACAAATACCATATACTACATGAGCAACATAAGACTGTACAGTACAGGCACCCTGACTGGACACTACAGTACATTAACACTGCACTGAGAGAGAGGGGTTAATACAGTCCAGACACACTGACTGGACACTACAGGACATTAACACTGCACTGAGAGAGAGGGGTTAATACAGTCCAGACACACTGACTGGACACTACAGTGCATTAACACTGCACTAAGAGAGAGGGGTTAATACAGTCCAGACACACTGACTGGACACTCCAGTACATTAACACTGCACTGAGAGAGAGGGGTTAATACAGTCGAGACACACTGACTGGACACTACAGGACATTAACACTGCACTGAGAGAGAGGTGTTAATACAGTCCAGACACACTGACTGGACACTACAGGACATTAACTCTGCACTGAGAGAGAGGGGTTAATACAGTCCAGACACTAAACTCAGAAGGAGGAACAGCGGGACCGGGGACTGACCTCTGTCTGTGGAGCGCCTAGTGGCAATGAACTTGGCTCCGCTGTCCGAGGAGGAGTGCTTCCTGGCCTCACAGAAAGCGAGCAGGCTGCCCTGCGGGGTGAAGGTCACCAGGGGGATCCGGTAAGTGTCCACTTCTCCAGCGCCGCCGCTGACCCAGAGCAGCTGCTCGTTCAGCAGCAGGGGGCTGACCTGGAGAGACAGAGGCCTCCTCGGTCCCGGTTCTGGAGCTGGGCCTGGGGCAGACCCTTCTCTGACCGGGGCAAGTACTGACTGATCTCCTGGCTGAGACTCTTCCAAGCTCAGTCCTGGTTTCCACAAATACCCCTGTTAAAGCACATTATTTCCCCCAGATCCACAACACAGAACTCTATTGTCTCTCCTCACCCTGACAGTCAAGACTTTGCTCCCTATTTCAAGTCAAGGTGCTTACTGGCATGACCAATGAGTAAAATCAGTGCTGCAAAAAGCAAAAAAAATATACTGTTAACAAAAAACAAAAATCTACAGACATTTACAATAAAGACACAATCATAAACATATGGAGCATTATCGGGAGACATGTTCAGTTTTCCTCAGGCTGAGACAGGAGATCACATACTGGGCTGCCAGTTCAGCTGAGTTCCCTCCTCCCTCTCCCAGTAGAATTGGGACGTGTTGTGATTCTGGCAGGTGTGGGACTTCTGGAATTCGATTTGTAAAGCTGGTGAAGAATGTTTCTCTAATCCCAGATTATCTGTCACAGTGCAGTAGGAAGTGCACCTCAGTCTCTGTTTCTCCCCGCTGGCAGTGGGAGCACAGGCTGTCCTCTCTGGGCAGCCAGGTCTGCCTGTGTCGCCCAGTTTCTATGGCCAGGCTGTGGTCACTGAGCCCGTACTTCATCAGGGTCTGTTTCTTTTTGCTGTTTCTTATCTTGGTCAAATATTTGGCTAGTGTGTATTGTCTGTTTAGGATTCTGTAGCATTCCAGTTTGTTGTGTTTGTGCGAGATATTGGTGTTTGATCTGTGCTGTGATTTCTGTCTGAGCAGCTCTGGGTGTCCAGCTGATGATGAGCAGGCAGGTGGACACCTGGGACACACCCACGGTGGGAGTTCTGATTGGTTACATTCCAGCACACCTGAGGGAAGGCCACTCTGAGCTCAGAACCTGAACAGTGCCAAGAGCAGTTACAAATCAAATATATCAGTCAAATATAAACCAGACAGAAATCTGAAGTCAATAAGCCTGTAATTAAGAACTTGGACGAAACAAGAAACAGAAGAAAGTCTTTCACGTGGACCAGGAACTTCTTGTGCTCAAATAATTGTAGATAACAGGTCAACGTTTACTCTAGCCTGGACAAAGTCAGCCCAATGGGCTTCTCCAGAATTAGAGAAACATGAACCAGAGGGCACCAGTGGAAAATACATGGAAGTGGATTTTAATCCTAACATGAGGCACTTCTTTACACAAAGGGTTGTAGGAGTGTGGAACAAGCTGCCCAGCCATGTTGCTGAAGCTGATTCCCTGGCTTCTTTCAAGAAATGGCTGGTGAGATCCTTGGATCTATTAACTATATCGAACAGAGAAAGTGGCTCGAACTTCCTCCTGTACAAGGAGTTTTTTGCTCTTAATCTTTGTAAAATATGACAAAAAAAAACAACCACCAGCAAAGACACTGGAAGCGCGGCGGGAACCAAGCCTTACCGCACTACCAAAACGGCAGCTTCAGCAAAACCGGATGTCTCTGAAACAAGCTTCTCTTAATTGTTGCTTGTGTGTGGACCCGACTAAAAAGGGGAACTTTTAGCCGTTCAAATAAATTTCTTTGCGACATCTTTATCTAAAACAAACTACCAGATTCGAGACAGGTAACAACACTACAGGGAAGGCTGGACCATCTCAACACCCCGTAATTTGATTAATAAATGAAAACTTTCCTCGCCGGAGATCTTGTTTACTAAAGGGCTACTTTGCATTATTCCTCCAAAGAACTAATACAAACATCACCCATCATTAGCGCGTTACTTACCTTCTCAAATCCCCCCGAACTCAGCGGGATTAACAATGTAATGACGGCGACTCCTACAGGAAGAAGGCGAATCCAGTTTCCTGGACTCTCCGTTTGACCAAAACTCCCCATCCAGCCTGTCCACGGCTCTAGAACACTCTCCCCCTACCGATACTCACAAGCCTCTGTTTCTGCTGCGGCTCCACCAGCGAGGCCGGAAAACAAACGATGATATCATATGACTTTAGCGGTCATGTGACCAAGAGGAGCCGTTGGCAGGCATCGGGCGCCATTGCGGCTCGGAAAATGGGAATCCCCTGTGTCATACCAGGGGGAAATACGGAGCCAAGATGGCGGCAACGTAGACGCAGTATCCCGAGATCTGACCGGCACGTTCGTCGTTTGTGCCCAACCTTCATTTCTAGGAAGGTAATGTGATAAAAATTGGTTAAGGCTGGAGGATAATTAAACCGACCCAACTAAGTTTTAGGTGGAACAGACTTAAGGTTTGGTCTTTTGTAAAGACCTAAAATGGATTCTGGATCCTGAAGCCGAGGAGTTGAGAGCTCTTGGAGTAAAGTATTGTGACAACTGTCAGCGTTTTGACGCTATTGCAGGTAGGGGTGGGACAATATAGTTCTTCACCTACCACAGGGTACTGCTGGGAAGAGTTAAGAGCTACTTGTATGGGACTCCCTATCCTGTAGGCGCTGTAATTAATCGCTCTACTTAGACTCCTCACCTGGTTGGTGTTTGTGGATCCATCAGCCTCCCTTGGACTGGCTTCCAGTGGTCTATGGGCTGGTCCTAGGTGGGGTTATTGAGTCCTTGTGGTCGTCCTGAGTGGTGTCGTCTCCCTTGAGCACCTTGACGTTGAGCCCACAGCAGTCCCTGGCCTCAGACTGTCACCTTCTCAGGTCTCGCCTTTTCCTGCGTTCGCCCCTGTAAAAACAGACAGAGGTCCGATGTGCACCTCTCTCTCTCTAAGTCTGTAACTCTCTTGCTTTCTCCCTTTCCAAATCTCTCTAACGCCCCGGCTCCTCTCCAGGCTCATGATTACAGGCCTCACTGTAAAGAGCAGGGCAGTAAAACTGTCAGTGGTCATCTATCGCCTGTTATTCCCCACACCACACAGAGTACAGAGGTACTTTTATGACATCGGCTGCCACTGAGCACTTCCATACTGAAGGATTAGCTGGAGAATTGACTTGCAGTGGCACTGCAGGGTGTCTGGGTGCTAAGGTCCCACCTCTGTTTCCTGCTCATGACAGGCGGCTTTAGGGAAGACTGCTGTGAGGTTTTTCTGACAGTAAGCAATGTGAAGGAAGAAGGCCAAAATAGGTCATTATTCAATGTGAACAGCCTTGAACAAAGCTCGAAGATTGTTCTGAAACATTTATTTAGGGTTGGTATGTAGTTATGGTGGACCAGCAGCAGTGTGGAGCTGTGGTTATAACGTTGACCTCTGAAATGGAACGTTGTGGGTTTAAATCCTCTCTCCTTTTTGCTCTTCTCTCTTCTCCCTCTGCCTCTGTCGTCTCCTCAAATTCAACAGCCTGTCAGTGTGCGACACTCCCTTCAGTCTAGAGACTCAGTTCCTTCAGTGTGTCAGTGTGGGACACGCCCTTCAGACTAAAGAGACTCAGTTCCTTCAGCCTGTCAGTGTGGGAGACTCTCTTCAGAATTAAAGAGATTCAGTTCCTTCAGCCTGTCAGTGTGGGACACTCCCTTCAGACTAAAGAGACTCAGTTCCTTCAGCCTGTCAGTGTGGGACACTCCCTCCAGCTCCTGGAATGTACATACCTTCTGCATAGACACCATAGAAAGGCGATGCCATAACTAAGTGCACAACAGTTCCCATGCCCTTTGTGCAAGAAGAGGAAAATGGCTTTTTGTGCATCCCGACAGCTCTGGGCGCATTTTGTTTGAAAGCAGAATATGTGGAACCACATGAAACCTCAGATGCACACACTGTTGAACTCCGTCCTGCCAAAAAATGTTCTGAAACACTAAGTAAACATCCAGCATCCAGCTTTGACTCATTTCAAGCACAGATAGTCATCGAACAGGCAGAGATAGACATATAGACAGAGATCTGTGGGTGGCTGGAAGAGCGTTCTGCCTGTCACCAAAGCAGGAGAACAGGAGGTCTGGAGTGCACTACAGCAGGGAGTAGTCTCACTCCTCCACTCTCTAAACACAGTTCTCACAGTTTCCGCAGACTTCTCCACCTCCAGCTCTTCGTTAGGTCTCGTCCCTTCGCTCACAGCGCCCTGTTTCTTCATGCTGCCCCCGGTGAATCTGAAAAGCTCTTGGACAGGGCTGGAGCCAAGGTGTCAACCCCAGAGTTACCACCTGAGACTTCAAGCCAGGGGGAGCACCGTGAAGAAAATGAGTGATGGGGGACTCCTAGTAAACTATTGACGATTAAAATCCAAAGTTGGTGCGGCAACAGAAAAAAACAAGGACTTGCGGGTCCTGAACTTGCTTTGTTTCATTAGTCGGGCAAGGGAGCATCTGATCATTTTAAAACCTGCTGCTGCCTCCTGTACCTTCAATCAGACTGTACATGATTTGGCTTAAATACCCATTAGTGCCACAGTGTCTTAGTGTCCCGCTGTCACTGTGTTTGCAGCTGGGAACCCAGTTTTCCCACGTGTAATATGCAGTAGTTCTTCAAGTCATGTCTGATTGCAGGTTTTGATATTAAAATCAAAACCATATAATCATATATTGCACTGTTTTTTGTGCAATATATGCCAGGGACCTGTGCAATACATTTATATCTATATTTTTCTGTGTACTGTTCTGTTCTAGTTTGTTCTTTGTGTGTCTGGACTGTGAGTAACTCTTGTATTGTATTGTATGTATTGTACTATTATTATATAATTCGTTACACTGTGGCTGTGTTGTGTGTGTTAAGCTGCTGTTGCACTGCAATTTCCCTCACGGGATCAATAAAGTATCTATCTATCTAAAATATTATTTTTGCCCAACAAGGGGTATGCATACTCTCTCCTGAGAGAGGAAACTTTTTTAGGCTGGGCTCTGCGTCACAAAACGGCAAACAAAACCAGCGCGACAGCAGAGGGAGGTTTAAGGAAATGCACAGGAGGAGGAGGTGTGAAGAAATAGCCCCATGCAGAGGTATTGCGACACGCAGAGAGACGAGAGACGAAGAAGTTCAATATGTCAAGCCAGTTCTGTTGGTCATCCTGGTGTAACGCGGTGTCTGAGAAGCACTGCTTTTAAGGATGTTTGAAAGGCACTACATCGTATAGTTCCATCCAGACATTGTGATCACAGCGCTACAAATTTAACATGATGCCCACAGGCCCTGGGGGGACAAATTTAGTCTAATTATGTGTTAATAGAACTTTTCCTGCACAATACAAATGATGTTCCAGTCTTATATATTGTGGTCTCTGTTATCTAGTTTCATTGCTCAACTGGTGACTACTGAGGCCAGATGGCTTGAGCTTCACCTAAAGCAGGGGTCCCCAGTCCCAGTCCTGGAGGGGGCGCTGTGTCTACAGCAGGGTGTCCAGTCCTGGTCCTGGAGGGGGCGCTGTGTCTACAGCAGGGTGTCCAGTCCCAGTCCTGGAGGGGGCGCTGCGTCTACAGCAGGGTGTCCAGTCCTGGAGGGGGCGCTGTGTCTACAGGGTTTCTAGGTCTTGCTAAAACAGGTGCAGCTGCCGGCCTGGGTAGATTTGAAACTAGTAGAATTAAGTTAAGAGTTGTGTCAGGTCACCGTGAACCCAGCTTGACTGAACACCTGCAGACACAGCAGCTCCTCCAGTACCAGGACAGAAATGAACATAAACACTTGAGTGGAATTAAATAGCTTTCTTTATTCAGTATCACTCAATGGTGGCACAGATCATAGGGCCTGATGCCTTATAAAGCCTCTGTTGGCGATAATTCACAGAAGGGAAGATGAATTACATTAAGGGAGGGTAAAAATTATTTAGAAAAGAGAAAAATTAAATAGCAGAGGCTAAAATGAATTAGCAGAGTTAAACTAACTCCATAACATGGGCAGCAGCAACAGACTGACAATGGACTTGAAAGACAGACTTTCAGGATTTTCTTCTTCTTGGATATATATGCCTAGTGTTTTAACATATCCTGATGGGGACAAACCCCCATGTGCATATGGGAAACAGCAGATATGTGATTCCTTGCAAATTATTTCAACCGAGAGCTGAAGAGGGAATTTCTATGACAAACTACGTGTGGTCCCCAAAATGATTAGTTCGTTAAGATAAGATAAAACTGGATTGATCCCGAAGGGAAATTGAGGAAAATGTGCCGGCTGTGTAATAAAAACTATGCAGCCAGGTGCCGTGAGGTTTGGTTACCTGCTTGCCTGTGATTCTCTGCTTGCCTCTATGCCTGCCCTGTCTGTGAAATGAAGAGCTGTGTGACCTGATCCTTGCTCACTCTCTCTCTCTCCTGCAGCGCAGGGCTCGTCACTGCTGGGAGGGGTCTACCTGGGAGCAGGCTGTGTGTCTTTGATATATATGGACAAACGTGACACAGTCCGATGTGATTTGCCATCTGCCCTATTTGAAGGTTTCCTGCTGGCAGGCTGAAAAAGGCAAGGCAGAGTGTGATTGGTGATGGATGGGGGCCATGATATAGCTAAGAGGCTGGGAAGTGAGAGTCTCAGCTCAGTTGCCCTGTGGGCTCGGGTGTGAAGTCTGGGGTCTCGGCTGCAGTCAGGGGAGGGCTGGTCCGTCCTGACGATGATGGAGAGCCGCCTGTTCGTCTTCGTCTTCGCTCTCGCTGTCCTGGCGCTGCCCACCTCAGCCGGTAAGTACCATAGTCTTCCTCCTCTCCAGGCACAAAGGGACTTGGAGGGCAGAGGGTCAGGCGTGAGCTCAGGTGATTCATCTGCAATCTTTCCTGTCACTCGCTGGCGTGAGCCTGGGCTCACTGGACTTCTAAACACCATCACTGATTAATCGGTATTGTGTGATAAACCATTTTACTGGAAGAAACTAGTGAGAATTGTAGTTGTAGAAGAAGGACCCTTCTTTACCTACTGCTGTAGAGGTAAATATAAACGGGGTGAATCAGAGAAATATTCAGTGTTTCATGAGCAGCGCTGGTGTGCTGGGGCTCTAGCAGAGCATTAGGAGAGGGGCATCCTGCTCAAAGAGCTCTCTGAATTCCCAGGCAGGCTGTCCAGATTGTCTCTGCATTAGGATTTGTTGGGGCTCCGGCAGCTGGGTTCAGGAACAACCAAGTGTGATCACAGCAGTGTTCAAGAACAACCAAGTGTGAACACAGCAGTGTTCAAGAACAACCAAGTGTGATCACAGCAGTGTTCTGGAATAGCAAGATGTGCTCACAGAAGTGTTCAGGACCAGTCTGGAGTGCTTACAGCAGTGTCCAGGACCAGATGGATGTGCTTAGAGAAGTGTTTAGGAGCTTGTTCACAGGGGTGTGCTCACAGCAGTGTTCAGCGGCAGCAGAGGTGAGCTCACAGCAGTGTTCAGGAGATGGGGAGTTGTACTCACAGAAGTGTTCAGGAGCAGGGGGGGTGTACCCACAGCAGTGTTCAATGTTCAGGAGCAGTGGGGGTGTGCTCACAGCAGTGTTCAGGAGTAGTGGGGATGAGCTCACAGCAGTGTTCAGTGTTCAGGAGCAGCGGGGGTGTGCTCACAGCAGTGTTCAGCAGCAGCAGGGGTGAGCTTACAGCAGTATTCAGTGTTCAGACACAGCAGGGTGTGCTCACAGCAGTGGTTGGGAGCAGCGGGGGTGAGCTCACAGCAGTGTTCAGTGTTCAGGAGCAGCGGGGGTGTGCTCACAGCAGTGTTCAGTATACAGGCACAGCAGGGTGTACTAACAGCAGTGTTCAGGAGCAGTGGGGGTGTGCTCACAGCAGTGTTCAGCGTACAGGCACTGCAGGGTGTGCTTACAGCAGTGTTCAGGAGCAGCTGGGGTGTGCTCTTAGCAAAGGGAGTAAATAGACACCACAACCCTTCTTTTAATACTCCATCTAGCCACTCCAACAGTAATGCCTGAGCTCAGACAGGACTGCTGATAATAGCACTGACAGAGTTCCTGGCATTCATTAACTGCTAACAACCAAATGAGCAGGACGATCTGAAGGGCCAGCTCTCGTTTGTGACCTGCCTTGTGTCTTTGCGATCAACAGCTGAGAAAATTCAAGACCCACTGGCGATTGTGCCCGTTCAAATGTTTTCTGGCGAAAAGCATAGGCCCAGTGGAAAAAAAAAAGTTCTGAGCAATTCCATGTCGAACAGCGCTGGTGGTGAAAGAAACTCCCTCTCGCCCCTGTCCCCCAGGCCGTGACGTGAGGCTGGTGGGTGGTGCCCACGCCTGTGAGGGCAGGGTGGAGGTCCTGCACGCGGGACAGTGGGGGACAGTGTGTGACGATGGTTGGGAGCTGAACAACGCCGCCGTGGTGTGCAGGCAGCTGGGCTGCGGATCCGCCGTGTCGGCACCAGGGGGCGCCCGTTTCGGACCGGGGTCTGGACCGGTGTGGCTGGACGGGGTGTCCTGCGAGGGGACGGAGGTCACACTGAGCCGCTGTGTTTCAGAGGGATGGAGTAACATGAACTGCGATCACAGTGAAGATGCTGGAGTGATCTGTTCAGGTAGGGGATCGATGGCGGTCTCTCGAATCTCGTGTGGATCCAGTCCGCAATTTTACAAATTGAAAAAAACAATACATCAGTCTTTATTTGAATATCTGATATTTATGATGAAAATACTGGAAAAGCTTGATCTCTGAATTGATAGCAGAGCAGCAGTATCCTATGAAGTCGACCTTCTATACTATTTAATGTTGTCTTTAATTTATTTAGCTGATGTGTTTGTCCAAAGCAGCTTCCATTTGTATCTGCGAACACAATCGTATCTGGAGCGATCTTTCTCAGGCGTACACGAGCTGTGCCTCTCCTGGGATTTGAACCTCCCACCTCCTGAGTTCTGAGCCCATAGCCCTGGCAGCCCTTCCACAGTGGTGCTTTTCCAGCTCAGCTAAATATTAACCCTAAATAAATGTTTTGGATCAACCTCTGGAATCGATTCTCATCCACACTGTTGCAAGGTGGTTCTGTTTTTAGCCCAGTGGCATCTGATGGCATAAATGTAATCACTCAAGCTTTAAAAATCTCACATTTAAACTCAAGCTCAAAAAACTATCTTACTAGCAATAGCACAAAAGTTCAGAGCCCTAGGGCAGTTTCTACTCTTCGAGAATAAGGTGAAAGATCAAAAATTGCTTTGCTGGACAGTGACTGATGGATTTCTCCAGCATCGGGGAAGTTTCGTCCTAGTTACAGCTTCTCTCTTAGTTTGTACTCTGCCTCTTGACGTGCTGGTTGTTTTCCTAACCTGACCTTCTGCCCGACTGTCATTCCAGCTGAACAAGGAGTGCGTTTAGCGAGTGGAATCCATCTCTGCTTCGGGAGGGTGGAAGTCCTGTCTGAGCAGACCTGGGGCACTGTGTGCGAGACAGACCTGGACTGGCCGGGCGCAGAGGTCATCTGCCGGCAGGAGAGCTGTGGCCGCGCTAAAGAGGTCCTCGGGGGGGCCTATTTCGGAGAGGGGTGGGGCCTAATCCGGGCCGAAGTGAGGCGCTGCCGCGGTGACGAGACCCACCTGTCGTTCTGCCCGTTGTCCACCAGGGGGAACCAGAGCTGCACGCACAGAAGTGATGTGAGCGTGCTCTGTACAGGTGAGGCTCGGAATTCGCTCTGAAGCCTGTAACAGTCTTCTACATTACCGTGGTGCAGCGCTTGCCCAGGCATTTAAACTAACTTGCCTCTTAATTTACATCAGGGACTTCCTCGAACAGTTGAATGAAACAAAAAAACTCTTCACAGTGTATCCAGTTGTACAAATACAAAAAATAATAATCCGCTGGTACCCTCTTTTCTGACCACCCCATCATCTCATATCGCCGACCACCTAATCTGCGTGACCTTCTTGCTCACAGCTCCCTTGACCACCCTCAGCAGCCATCCACACCAGGCACTTTCCCCTGCAACAGAGCTCGCTGTATCACCTGCAAGTACACAGCCACCACTACACTCATTCAAGG
Source organism: Lepisosteus oculatus (assembly GCF_040954835.1). Classification (NCBI taxonomy): domain Eukaryota; kingdom Metazoa; phylum Chordata; class Actinopteri; order Semionotiformes; family Lepisosteidae; genus Lepisosteus; species Lepisosteus oculatus. The sequence goes on from NC_090701.1 coordinate 41,380,787, forward strand.
CCCCTCAGGACAATTCCGGATCACCCAGATGGCATCTTGTACCTCCAGCAACCTTATTTACTGTATCTCTTGCAGTAAATGCCCGGCCATCTAGATTGGTGAGACAGGAAGGAGACTGGGAGACAGTTTCAGAGAACATGTTGGGGCTCATGTGAAGATCAAAGATCTCTCCAAGCTCATAGTTTCCCATTTCACCTCTGACGGCCATGATCACACTGATCTCTCCACCTGCGTTCTCACCAAGGGGTTTCTCAACTCCTATTGCAGAAAGACATCCCAACCAAAGTGACCCTGAAACTAGGATCACACCTTCCCCCTTCTCTGAGCGACAGACTCGTTTCCTTCTAATCCTCTCCCCTGTCCAAAACGTTGTGTTTCTTTTCTTCTCTTTCCAGCAGGGAATAAACCTTTGCTTGTTCCTCTGCCAACAGTAGCTGTTGCTCTTGTGCTCTTGCCGTACTGGAGGTGAAGTGTTGAGACCGGGCTGCCGAGAGCTGTGGTCCCTGTCTTTCAGGCTACACGGGGCTCAGGCTGGTGGGCGGCCCGGACCCCTGCTCTGGCCGCGTGGAGCTGCAGTGGCGGGGCGAAGAGTGGGCGGGCGTCTGCGGCCGCCACTGGGACCTGAGAGACGCCAGCGTCCTGTGCCGGCAGCTGGACTGCGGGGTCGCGGTGGCGGCTGCCGGACCGGGAGCGCTCGGCGTGGGGTCCGGCGCGGCGTGGAGAGATCACTTCGACTGCGAGGGCAGCGAGGATCGCTTGATGGCGTGCCGGGGGTTCGCCCTGGGGCAGGGAGAGTGCCCGCCCGGCGCCCGCGCGGAGGTCACCTGCTCCGGTGAGTGCGGTGGAGGAGGGGGGGTGAGGGGGGTTGCGCGGGTCCGCGGCAGTGGCCGACATCACCCCCCCCCCTCCGAGCTTCTACAGTGCGGAACAGCTCCTGGGCTCTCGGCGCGGTGGACTTGTTTAGGGGTCGAATACCAGCAGTGCCAGGGAGAGCTGCATGTAAACAACGATGTTGCGTCTGGAACACGCCTCTCTCTTCTAAGGCAGAGCCCGGGTTCTCTCAGCCTTAGCCAGGGTTCAAAAACCTGAGACGCTCGGGTCTGCTTTATCCTCGGCACTGAAATGACATCGCAGTCAAATAAAAACATATTCTCTTAATGTCAATATTAATATTTTTCTTTTGGATTATTATTATTATTCCTTACACTCATACAGTGCTTTTCTGGACATTCCACTCTAAGTGACGTGCAGCTGATGGATGATCCCTCTTTTCCTGAGGGAGGGTGACATCATTGGTGCCGAGCCCTGTACGTGCTGTACTGATACCGCGTGTTTCTCAGGCTTCTCTGACCGTGGCTGCTCTTCGACGCTGTCTAACACATCATTCCTCCTTACCTGTCAGCAGTAGAATCAGAACAGCAAGGGGCAGCTGTATTGTCAAGCCCCCGAGAGTTATCGGTTCCTCCGCCCTGCTGTCCTCAGGGTCGTCGTTCCCGTTGCGGGACGTCCGGCTGTCGGCGGGAGCCAGCCGCTGTGAGGGCCGGGTGGAGGTGCACCACGGCGGGACCTGGGGGAGGGTCGTCCAGGACTCCTGGGGCCCCGGAGAGGCCTCTGTGGTGTGCAGGCAGCTGGGCTGCGGCGCCGCCGTGGACGTCTTCGGCTCCTCTCAGTACGGGACAGGCGAGGGCAGCGTGTGTCTGACCGGCATCCGGTGCTCCGGGGGAGAGTCTCACCTGGGGAACTGCAGCTCCCCGCGGGCGCAGCGCTGCAGGACCGAGAGCAGCGTCGCCGTGGTGTGCTCACGTGAGTCTTTCCTGAGCACAGACTTTATTTAATGTTAAATTCAATGGTCTAATTGAATCGGAAGAAGTCTAATTCAACAGACGTGCCCAAAGTTGAAGAATCAGCCACTAGAGGCCGCCAAAAGCACCTTTTATCCCTGTAAATAGACTCACTGGGTGCCAAATATTGAATTTTTAGATTACTGGTGATGGGTGGAGAAGTGCATATTCTCACTTGGAATTTAATTTGTGTGTGTTTGGTATATAAAGGGCTTGCACGGTGCTTTGGAGCTGGGATTTTGTAGAAGAAGCAGATTGATGCGGTTTGCTCAAGCGAGTTGAGTTGTCACAGAAGCAGAAGACGGAAGCAATCCTAAGGACTGGACGCACGCAGTACAGTCTCTCTCCATCACTTACACCAAAAAACACTTCCAAAAGGGCGGCCCTTTCCAGAACTGGCCAAAAAAACAAAGACACTCAGGCCGGGATTTTCTTCCATGCTGTCTCAGCCCGTACTTTCCGTGACGTACAGTACTTCCTCCGCACAGTCCGGTGTCGTATCCGATTCAGTATCGACAGGAAATCTGATCCCACTCCGAAATGAGGGCGTTCCGCAAAACTTTCCACGATAGAGACGGGGGCTGAGTGTGTGTTTGTGCTTTTGCTTATTACAACAGGGTTGAAAGGAGCCCGTTGTTTGTGCGCTGATATCAGTCGCCTGGTGTATTTTATGCATTTGCAAGGAATAAGAGTTATGTAAACCTTTTACCACCACCACTTGAATGCAGATTGAAGTCATGTTTGAACAAGACAGGGAGACCGAAAGAAAGAACACAGAGTTCTGTATGTATCCCTTGTCCTCATGGATTACATAGTGATGGATGTGAGGTCAGCATCTAGCTACTGTCGTCATTTGCAGTTCTCTGGATTTGAAAGTGAGCAGCAACAATGGGTGAGGTGTTTGCTGAGCTGTAGTGGTTCTGAGATACACTGAGACACATTGATCAAATGGATTCATCTGATTTTTCTGAAGTAATTAAATCCTTGGTAAATCATCAAGAGTCTTGATCAGTGAGAAACCAAGAAGAGGCAGACGCAGGAGGGACACATGGAAAGAGAAGGGAGAGAGAGGACAAGGAAGTGCATGCCTTGCAAGAGGACCTTGTTCGCTAAGTACTGGAACCTTTTTTTAAGAGAGCTTGCTGTTCTGTTATTTAACAGGAAACTTGATTTCCCGTTTAAAGAATCCCAAGGTTAAAAACATTCTCTCCTGGATAGTGATGCAATTATAGACCATGGAACCAGATTCTGATTCATTTTGAAGTATCTGGATTTGTAGGAAGAGAGATTCAACTCTAGGTCACATTCTATTTCATTTAGAAGGCAGGTCTGTCTCTCCTGTTGGCCTGTTTAGGCGTTATGTAGGAATATTTTTTAATACTGGTTAGCAGTTTGGGTTTTTCTGTGTATTCAGGATGTAGGCCTCTGAGATGCCTGTTTATAAACAGAGTAAGTTGTATGTGTTATGTAGTTTGTGTTATTGTTAATAAATATTTGTTTATCCCAATTTGCCAAATGTATTAATCTTTCGCCAGAGCTTTGTCAGAGAATGAAAAACTCGGGTGCTTCTAACTACACCAATTTCTGTGGTATATTCCTGGCATTTTTCTGAAATTTGAGGGATCTGATTATTTCATTATTGATTATTCCACTTTCTGTTTTTTTAACCCCCATATTTGTGACAATATAAACATTAATCAACTTAAATCATTTTATACATGGATGGTGAGAAAAATCATTTGTGGAATGTGGAACATGCGTGGAACAACCCGAGAGTGGAAGAGATATCAGCAGCTCATGTGCATTTCAGAGGGGGATACAGATTTCCAGGGATTACTGAACTGGACAGGACACTGGTTCTCTTCCTGCTGCCACATAGAGGAAGCACACAACTCTTTCTGAAGTGTAATCGCTGGCTCTGTCTGCGCCCAGACCACAGGGCCCTGCGGCTGGCCGGGGGACCAGACGGCTGTGCCGGGAGGCTGGAGGTCTATCACCGCGGCTCCTGGGGGACGGTCTGCGATGACTCCTGGGGCCCGGCGGACTCCCAGGTGGTGTGCAGGCAGCTCCAGTGCGGGACGGCCCTCGGGGACCGGGCGCAGACCTCCTTCGGACCGGGGACCGGACAGATCTGGCTGGACGAGGTGGGCTGCGCGGGGAACGAGTCGTCTCTGTGGGAGTGTCCCTCGGCGGGCTGGGGACAGCACGACTGCGGACACAAGGAGGACGTGGCGGTCGTGTGCTCAGGTACCGAAACCTTAACTTAATCAAACTGCCGCTGTGCAGGTCTGTCCAGGGCGCGGTCACTCTGGTATGTGATTGTCAGGTACTGAGCGAACGATGAACATTATATGACTATATGACACGCCATTGAGTCCACATCTCAGAATGCCACGTCCGGTGATGTCAATGACTTTGAGAGAAACCGGCCTGGAGAAAATGGGAGGTGTAAAATGTCAGAGCGGGAGCTGTGTTTCTTCAGAAGGGCTGTCCTCTTGTGTTGGCAGAGCACAAGCAGCTGAGGCTGTCCGGGGGCTGCTCGGGGCAGGTGGAGCTTTTCTACAACGGCAGCTGGGGCAGCGTCTGTAGCAACAACATGACCGACCTCGCGGCCGCCGTGATCTGCCACCAGCTGGGGTGCGGAGACGGCGCGGGAGTCGGAGAGACGGCGTCCAGGCTGACCGGCGCCCCCCGGTGGCTGGACGACATTCAGTGTCGCCGGCAGGACTCCGCCCTGTGGCAGTGCCCGTCGTCGCCGTGGGGCCAGACCGCCTGCCGGGATAACGAGGTGGCTGAGATCACGTGCTCAGGTACTCGGCTCGTACTCCTGGACCGCTATGCTCGGCTGGTCCAGCCCCTCCTGTAGTCTGAAGTCTGAGTTCTGCTGGTTCTGTGGAATGTGGAGCAACATGTGCAGCAGTGTGACATGTGTCTTTTTTCTGTTGGATCTGTGATACGAAGTTAAGTGCCCCTCAGTATCCTTGTCCCCTCTTCCTGAATCGTGAGCTGTTCTGTTACCCATCACCCACCTTTATTATGATGCAAAACTGGTTCTCACAGCTGATTGGCTACACACCATGGCCACAGCCAATTAACTGCACCGATGAAGTCACAGTCAAGGGGCGAATTACTTTGCTGAGCTTTGTCTAGTAATTGGTTATAATATTTGAAGAAATAAGGTCTCCTCTCCAGCAGGATGGGTTTCATCACAGCCTGGCCGTAAATACTAAAGCTGCAAATTGTTTGAAATAGGTGTACATATATTCTTGTTAGATGTATCTGTAAGATGATGTGACTTTATTTTGAAGAAAAAAGGAAAGATTTTATTTGAACCTTGTTTAGGAGAGCTTGCCGTTCTGTTATTTTAGGGAACTGATTTTCTTTGCAAAGAATCCCCAGGTTGAAACATTTTCTTCCAGTTAATGTTGCCTTATTTGAATGGGAAATTAAATTCACTTGCTTTGGGGGATCCAGATTTTCATGAAGTGGGATTTAGCCCTGGGTTGGATTCTCTCTTATTGAGGAGGCAGGTTGATCTCTCTTGTTGGCCCATGTAGCTGTTATGTAGGATTTGTGAATACTGGGTAGCTGTCTGGCTGATTAAGACAGTCCTCAGTACCTTGTATGTTGTATCAGTAACTTGTATGTTGCGTTGTGTGTTACTTTGTGTTATTGTCATTGTTAATAAATATTGGTTTGTACCTGATTTATTACTCTTACACCAGAGGAACGAAGAGCTCAGGTGCCTCTAACTATGCCGAGACCTAGGGTATACTCTTGGCATTTGGGGTTTGTGATTATTTAATTATTGATTAGCCCACTCTGTATTTTGCTGGTTTCTTAACCTCCATATTTGTAACAATGTAAATCATTTTATACATAGATGGTGAGAAAAATCATGCATCCCCGAGCATGGAAGAGAGATTTTAGCAGCACATGTGCATTTCAGAGGGTGATACAGATTTCCAAAGGCTACTGAACTGGGCAGGACACTGGTTCTCTTCCTGCTGCCACATAGAGGAAGCACACAACTCTTTGTGAAGTTGTGATCGCTGGCTCTGTCTGCTCCCAGACCACAGGGCCCTGCGGCTGGCCGGGGGACCAGACGGCTGTGCCGGGAGGCTGGAGGTCTATCACCGCGGCTCCTGGGGGACGGTCTGCGATGACTCCTGGGGCCCGGCGGACTCCCAGGTGGTGTGCAGGCAGCTTCAGTGCGGGACGGCCCTCGGGGACCGGGCGCCGGCCTCCTTCGGACCGGGGACCGGACAGATCTGGCTGGACGAGGTGGGCTGCGCGGGGAACGAGTCGTCTCTGTGGGAGTGTCCCTCGGCGGGCTGGGGACAGCACGACTGCGGACACAAGGAGGACGTGGCAGTCGTGTGCTCAGGTACCCGAAACCACAAAGTGATCAAACTGCTGCTGCAGTTTTGAAATAGACACATATCCTCATGAGATGTAGCTGCAAGATGACATGGGTTTTCTTTAAAGGTGAAAGCAAAGATGTACCAAGATACAATACCTCACTGCCGGGAAACCAGACTCATGAACGCAACCCAGGTGAGTCCACTGAGCACTGTGTACATGCACTGCCCTATGTGAGATTCAAGATTATTTAGATATAAGAACATAAGAAGGCTTACATACAAGAAGAGGCCATTTGGATCTGCTAGCTTGTTTGATAGACAGTAGTTTACTTAAGTGAGGATCTCATCCAGCTAGCCAGGATATCGGCTTCAACAACATGGCCGGGCTTCTTGTTCCACACCCCTACCACCCTTTGTGTACAGAAGAGCCTCAGACTCTTTATTCGCCTTCCAGAGCTGGCGCTGCGCCTGGTGGGACCCAGTCACTGCTCTGGCCGGGTGGAGGTGCGGTTCGAGGGCTCCTGGGGGACGGTGTGTGACGACTCCTGGGACCTGCAGGACGCCCAGGTGGTCTGCAGACAGCTGGGCTGCGGGGCGGCCGTGAGGGCCGTGGGCAACGGCTCGTTCGGCAGGGGACACGGCGCCATCTGGCTGGACGAGGTGAAGTGCGCGGGCGATGAGCGCCACCTGTGGGACTGCCGCCGCTCTCCCCTGGGACAGGGCAACTGCGCACAGAAGGAGGACGCTGGGGTCGTCTGTACAGGTGAGCGGGGAGCGGGTGAGACGAAAGATGGCTCAAATCCAGTCCTGAAAGGCCCGAAGGTCTCTGGTTCTCTTTCCACTTGAGGCCTCAATTAGCTAATTTGACAAACAGCCTTTCCTTTTCCTTGAGACCCAGCGCCTCTGTTTATACCATGTCTTCCTGCCCACCCAGAGGTGCTGCCAGGGGGCGGCCTGTCCATGCCGCTGGCGGCGCTCCTGCCGCTGGGCCTGCTGCTCCTCGGCGCGCTCCTCGCCTTGGCCTGGCAGACGCAGCAGAACCGGCAGCTGAGGACAGGTCAGGCGGGGTCTCCTTCCGCCCGCGGGCAGATCTCGCACACACACAGACCTGCACATGCATTCACACACTTACATGTACTCACACGTGCACTCAGACATACACAGATTCACTCACACCCATGTGCACAAACTCATACACATGTATGCACACTCAAACTCAAACTTGCATACGCATGTGCTTAGCCTCGCTCTCGCACATGCACTCGTACGTGCACTCGCACTTTCACACTTACACGGTCACACGCACACGCACACGCACTCGCACTCGCTAGGTACACAGACTTGCATTTTCCGCATGCACTCACACACACACTGGCACTCGCACATGCTCGCTCACACGCATAGGCACACATGTACGCACACACACGCACACACATGCATGCACACCACGACTGTAGAAGTAAAGTGGGGGAGACTGTATCTCAATGTCCATGATTGATAACAACTCCCTTTGACTGCTACCAAACCCAACCACACCTATCACCATGCAAGGGCTTTTTGTACCCAACACACCACTGATTAAACCCATGTGAGAATGTGCACTTCACCCCTGGTACCAGTCATCTAATCCAGTGGCCCACAACTCTGCAGCTCTTCATTCCAGCTCAGTTTAACGATCTAATTGAGAAGAAATCAATTCATAGTATAATATTAATGCTTTTCCATCTGTTGGTGTTTTAAAGAGACCTAGAAAACCTTCTGGATTCTGCCCCCACAGGGACAGGAGTCATGCACTTCGTTTAGCTCCCACTGAGATTACATGCTCTTCAATAAAAGCCCTTTGGCGCCTCTAGTGGCACGCCAGCACATCTGCAACCACTTCATAGGCCTGCCTGCCACGGATCCAGTTAGCCCGCCAGCATGTCGCGCACAATCCAGAGAGGGACAGGACTGAGGAAGGACCGGCCAGTTGTTGCTGTACAGTTCAGACAGGAGGGCTGAACTGTTTCCCTTCCCCTCTCAGTTGTAGCCCGGAGAGAGATCGCTCTGTGGCAGGATGCCGTCTATGAGGAGCTGGACCACAAGCTGTACACGGTGAAAGCATTCGGACCCCCCCGCAGAGGTGAGGAGAGAGAGCGTCTCGGAAACTACCCCGGGCCTCCACCCGCGGCTCACGGCAGGGCAGAACTAGCAGCCACGCAGCCCGTTTGATTGTTTATAGATAATTGATAACAGGGTCTCATCCAGCTGTGTCGTGAAAGAAGCCAGGGTAACGGCCTCAAGAACATGGGCTGGCAGCTTGTTCAACACTCCCACCTCTCTCTGTGTAAAGACATGCTTCCTGTCCTGACTGGAGAATCTCAGCCAGCTATGTCTTTTAAGAAACCAGGGTTTAACGCCATGACTGCGGAGCTTGCTTCTCACTCTCACAACCCTGTACGTAAAGACGTGACCCCGGTTCCCGCTTTTAAATGCACTTCTGTGAGGTCTGCACTTGTGTGGGCTACAAAGTAGTTCCAGCTTGTAACTTCCACCTGGTTAGGTATGTCTGGTTACATAACTTCAGTGAAAGGCTTATGTTTTAAAGGTAAAGGTACTAATCTTTCATGAACTTGTAAAGTATTTTTGTTCTTTTGGAGCAAAAACAAAAGCTTTTTGCAGAACCTTGCAAATGTCTTAGAAACTCTCACCTAACACTCACTCCTCATGTTGAGTCATTGCCTGAGGTCTGGCCTGCTTTCCTGCTCACAGGGAGACTCCTGTTTGAAGAGCCGCCCTCCGACTATAATGATGTGGAGATCAGGGAGGGGCACCCCAACCCAGGTAGGGCTTCTGGTCCTCAGTTATCCCACAGTGCACCACACCAGCCCTCGCTCTACCCCAGGTAGGGCTTCTGGAGTCAGCAGAGGTCACTGGTCCTCAGCTATCCCACAGTGCACCACACCAGCACTTGCTCTACCCCAGGTAGGGCTTCTGGAGTCAGCAGAGGTCACTGGTCCTCAGCTATCCCACAGTGCACCACACCAGCACTCGCTCTACCCCAGGTAGGGCTTCTGGAGTCAGCAGAGGTCACTGGTCCTCAGGTATCCCACAGTGCAACAAACCAGCGCTCGCTCTACCCCAGGTAAATTAATTTCAAGATTTAATTTATTACTTTGCATAGTTACTAAACACATCTGACAATACAGCACAGCACCATAACTGCTGACTTCAAATTCAAAATTAATTTTCCTTCAAATTAACTGCTTGTTAACTTAAACCCTCACCCCATTTGTCAAGGGTGCTGGGAGGCTTTTCTTGTCCTCCTGAGACCTGACAGAAGCTGGTGACGTCATTCTGTAAGAACCGTTAGTTGGACTAACATTGGGGCTGTAACAGCAGCCAGACAGCCCTGCGATTGCAATTCTGAGACTGATGAGCAGCTCATAACAATGATCATTTCTGACCTCTGTCCCTACAGTATATGACTATCTGGTAGATGGAGAAATCTTCCCCTGTGTTATGAAAGACTATTCAAGGGCCCAGCAGGTTAATCATTCTGCATCTCGCTGTGTGGTTTAGGTAAGGCAACACCCCTCCTGAAGGAAGAGGCTCCAAATGACTATGATGACGTTTTCCCTTCCAGCCAGGGTCCAGATGTGGTGTCAGGTGAGACATTCCCAGCTAGAATTCCGGCAGATCCGTATGTGATCAGGCGTGACTGCCCTGCTCTGCCACTCACAGGGAGACTATATTGATCCGGTGCTCCTGTAGTGCCTGAGGTCTTAAAAGGCAGCACAGTGGTTGCTATCACAGCCACTGTCCACTACATTGATACAAATTAGGGTCTGTCAAAAAAATCGGGAGTGGGACATAAAATATTTTAAATAAATGAATGGTAAAAAATGATTTGGGATTTTTAAATGTATTTTATATCTTAGTCCAGCCATGTTGTTGAAGCCGATACCCTGGCTTCCATCAAGACACAGCTGGATGAGATCCTCCATTTAGGATAGGAGACTTCTTTACACAAAGGGTGGTGGGAGTGTGGAACAGGTTTGCCAGCCGTGTTGTTGAAGTCGTTATCTTGGCTTCTTTCAGGAAAGGGCTGGATCTGGGATCTAGGCATCACTTAGCTACTAATTACCAAAGTGGGCTGGATGGGCTCTCACGTGTAACTGTTCTTGAGCCATTAAATGTTCAAGCATGAACTCTTAGGGTTGGGTTTCCAAATGCTTTAAATCAATAGTCTACATGTTCTGTGTTCTGTACGTCTTCACACATGATCTGTAATTGTAGCTGGAAACTCTGACACTGTCACGTAAAGCAGTTATTGTACGTCTGTGCCCGAAATCAGAGCATGTGTATGTCCAGCAGGCACTGGCCTCACTGCCCCTGGCGTGGAGAGTGTCCGGACCGCAATGCTGTGGGACGAAGACATTCCGGCTCTTGACAGGACGGACTACGACGACGTCGGGGTGCAGGCCTCTGCCAGGGGCCGAGCGCCGTGAGAAACAGTCAGATACCTTCAAGCGTTCATGACGGGATTCCATCTAATCTGCTTTGCTATCCTGTGCGCACGCTTGCGTTGTCATGTCCTGCAGCCCGAGAAGCTTGATCCCACCCACGAGCGCATCTCAAGTATCAGCTCTTAGCAGTCATGGCAGAATTGCTATTATCTGTTTCTATATTCTAAACCCTGATGCTTTCCGGGAAGATTTGGAAGGTCTTGGCTCTCAAGCTGGCCTCAGGGAGACTCGCTCTGGAAAGTATGATCTCCCTTTTGTCACTCGTTCTTTTTTTAACCTCATGAAAACACGAACAGCTCCTTGCCCAAAGCTGTGCAGAGCAAAGTTTGAATGTTTGAAATGATCAGATATGTAAGAAAGATATCGCCCTGTCCACAGTAGACCCCCTGGGGGCAAAATCATGTTTCTCCCTCAAAATCTTTCAGATATTTCAACTAGGGAAGGGAGAATTCTTGTCAAAATCGACACTTGAGGAATGCAACACTCTTGTACACATTACATTATGACTCAGCGAATGTTTTTACATATAATTACAGGATGCAATACACTTAAACATACTGCTGGAGCTCAGATCCCCTTATTACAGGCTGCCAAACAGTGGTAGCGAAACCTCTGAGGGGACCAGATATAGGTGTTCAAATTCCCCATAGGAAAAGGCAAAGTTAGCCCAGTGAAATCAGTGAGACAGGAACCAGAAGACAGAATGTAAACTGCATGAAAGTGCATTTTAAATTTTTTTTTCAGCTGGATAAGATCTTCAGGTCAATTAACAACCTATCAAATGAACTAGATGGGCTGAACGGTTTACACCATTCAGTTGCACTTTTAAGCATATGTGGTTGCACCTCGTAGCTGGGCAATTTGTTATTTTCCATAAAGAATCTAAAAGACATGCCAGAATGTCTTCATTGAAATGTGGCTAAAACGTGAAGAAGATCTTTTGATCTTGGCCATCTGTTTTTCTGACGCAGTCAGCATTCTTGTACAGCAGGGTCTGAGATCACTGTTCCTAACGTTCCTAAGGTTGAGCTCTCACGAAGGTTTTGCTGTAAGGGAGAGCTCTTGACCTAGGTGTGATTGTACAAGGACACTACTGCCTAATACTAATACCTGGAAGGGCAGAATGTTTTTAATGCAGAATGTATCACATTGTATGTGTGAAAAAGAAAGAGGGGATGTAGATACAAAATAATAAGTCCTCTTCTCAGATTAAAGGAGGAGTGAGAGGGGTCTAATGGTGCTGATTACACTCAAACGTCTTTCTCAGACTAGGAAAAATCCCCCAAAAAAGAGATATTTAACATTTGAAATACAATTGGATATCCTTCAGATTCCTAGAAACATAATGGAGCTGTTTATTTATTTTTTAAATCAGCATTGCCATCAAAACAGCCTGTCGCTGGTTTAGTCTGGTCTAGGTTCATTTTCTTTTACACAGATTCATATCCTGATGTTTGAGTCCCTGTACCTCTGTTAGACTGACGCTTTTATTCCACACTGGGAAGGGTGGTAGGGCTCCACTTCTGAAAAGGAAAAATGACCAATATCAAAATCAGGGATCCCCAACCCTGGTCCTTATTCTTCTAAGTCACCCTAAATCACCTATTTATAGATCAGGAAGAGTTATTTCAGAAATTGATCAATAAAGTAATGTTTTGATGAAGGGAACACTGGTCCTTGAGACCTGAAGGATATTCTGATTTTTGTTCCAGATGATGTGTAAGCGAACTTCATTTAACCCCCCGGTAAAATTGTTGCAGATAATTAAACGCCATCTGTAAAACTGTAAAAGGGTTTGTTGTAAACTGATATAAAGCATCCATCACAAGTTTAATGTTGTTCTGATTCTAAACAGAACCCTTTACTCAGATGAATATTGTCAAATTGAAGTCACTTTGCGTCTGTGAAAGCAAACGATTTTATTGTCTACATTGAGAACGGTAATAGGTTTCCAGTTCTGGTAAAGAATTACAGATTTAGGAGTTACAGTGATTTACAGATTTAGGAGTTACAGATTTAGGAGTTACAGTGATAGGAACATTGGAGAGCTCCTGACTCCGGGTATATCGTGTCACAAGAAAATACATAATATATAGTCATCTCAGAGAATGACACAAAATTCAATTTCCTCTTGCTTTGCCTTATGGAACAGCTTTGATAATCCAATAACAAGGGGATCTATATTCATGTGTGATACATTTGCCACACTATCTGTAAACAATTTGTGACCAATTGATTGATTTCAGACAAGCACAGACACGTGTAAAAGATCTATGTGTGTCCTGAATGTACTCTGTCAGCTCGTGCATATTTTTAATTTTTAATTTTACTTGCAATTTTGCTGTTCTCCAAATAACACAATAAAATATGCTCATTGCATTCACTCTGTTGTACTCCCTTCACTTTTTGGCAAATAAGAGGAAAATAGAAATGATGAGGCACTGTTCTTAGTAAGGAAAAATATCAGAAAAATGATTTATGCAGTACCATTCAGAACTCTAAAACCTCCTACACAGACAAGTGAGAAAATACAGATACAGTACTTCACTTTAATCCCCAGATTCACTCAGCTTTTTCTATCCCTGAACAGATAACTATTTCCTCTTTGGCAGTATATTACAGATATGATGAGTGGATTATATACATCAATGGAGGGGACATGCATGTGAAATCCATCAGTTTCGCTACAAACACCCTTGTGCAGGCAGGTCGAATGTCAGTGCCAGACCACAGAGAGCAAGAATAAGATACTAACAGGAAGACAGTGCAGGTGTGAAACTTGACTGTTACCTCAGGAGCTGCAATTAGTTGCTAGTGCCTTCAGTGTCTGTGGGCATCCAGGTTCAGAGACCCTGCTCACAGCGAGGCACAAGAGCTGCCTTTAAAGCATGGAAACAAAGCCCTTAAAAACCTAGACTGAGTTTGAAGACAAACTCTCCTTTCTGAACCCGAGAGAATGAGTGCAATCATGTAAATAACCAGGCTAAGGCGAACAAGACCAATGGGCATCACAATCACACAACTCCAGTCCTCAAGGGTCACTGTCCAGCAGGTTTTAATCTCTGGTTTCTTAAGAACAAGGAAAGGCTGCAATTTTTCCCAATAAGCAGTTAAGGAGAATCCAGTTAGGTCATTAAAGGTTAGGGTGAAAGGAAAACCAAAAAACCTCCTAGCTCCCCAGGATTATGACTTCCCTGCAGGAAACCATAACAAAAGGTAACGAGGGTGCTAGGATATAGCATACAAATTGAAATCAAGGAATATTTGAATTGCATAATGCACTAGTAAAGTCTACTTTATACAATGCCACATTATTGCCACATTATACAAAATAATTTAATACTATGCAAGCAGTCCAGATGAGAGAAACCATATACATTACTGAATATACAGAACTGAGTCTCTTCAGTCTGAAGGGAGTGTCCTACACTGACAGGCTGAAGGAACTGAGTCTCTTTAGTTACAAGAGTGTGCCCTACACGTGCAACAGGCAGAAGGAACTGAATATTTGAACAGAGATAAATAAGAGAGGACCTGATACAAGTATTCGAGTTGACCCAGTGGATTTCTTTGAAATGAACATCCAACCATTTTCTAAACTTGTGTGTGTGGGGGGGTGGGGGGTGGAGTCTAACGTGGCAAGAAATGGGTGCAAGCTGGTGATGACTCTGGACAGGATGCCAGTGCATCACAGGTACAGGCACCCACTCACACTAGAGCCAATTTTACAAGACAGCTAAGCTATCAGTGTGTCATTGGACTGTGAGAAGAAACCTTAGAACACTGAAAGGCCATCCCAGGACCTGAGCCCAAGACCCCAGCGCTGTGAGGCAACAACACTAACCACTGTGCCGGTAAGTACCACCGGTACCACCCTCTGAATGAACAATGAAACACAAAACAAACTTTGTTTGGAACAAGTCACCCAACCATGTAGCTGAAACCGATCTTTACACATTTTCAGAAAAACAGCTGGATGAGATAAGCATTTGTTAACTACGATTTGGTAATTAGCTACTAAGTACTCAACTGGCTAGCTGGGCTGAATGGCCTCCCGTCATTTGTGAGCTGTCCTACAGTATGTTCTTAAAATCTGAGTATCTCTGAGACCTGCTGAAGCATGGGTTCAATATTTTGATTCATTTATTTTGTGTTATGGGATACACATATTTTATTTGCAAACTTTCTAAGGATTTTTTTATTTTAAAAAAATTAAATCTATTGAACCAGAAAGTTCAGGTCTGAAGCTTGTAGATGCCTCCGGTCCTTTCTTTAATTTTACAGATCGCAGCACGTCAGTGAAATAAAGATTTTCTTTCTGTTCTGTGTCTTCCGTATCGAGCGGGCTGTCTCTGCAGGGCGGACCCTGCAGGTGGAGGGAGGTGTCCTGAGAGGAAGCCATGATGCCGTTGCCGATATATATGGAGAAAATGGAAACGGGCCCGTTTGATTTGTCGGCGTGCTTGTCTGGGGGTTTCCTGCAGACGATCCGAAAAGGCAAGGCTGGGTGTGATTGGTGATGGATGGGAGAGGGCTGTGCTATAGTGGGGTCCTGGGCGCAGAGTCTCAGCTCAGTTGCCCCGTGGGCTCGGGTGTGAAGTCAGGGGTCTCGGCTGCAGTCAGGGGAGGGCTGGTCCGTCCTGACCATGATGGAGAGCCGCCTGTTCGTCTTCGTCTTCGCTCTCGCTGTCCTGGCGCTGCCCACCTCAGCCGGTAAGTACCATAGTCTTCCTCCTCTCCAGGCACTTAGGGACTTGGAGATACTTTATTAAATAATATATATAGTTGTAATATCGTCGCTCTGTTCTGCCACGAAGCTTGTCCTCACTCGTCATAATTACAATGCTGCCCTCATTCTCCACTTCTGCAAGGTCACAATATGTGCTACTTGAAGACATCCTTTCTTTTCAAATTATAAAAAATTCATAGGGTTTCCTCATCTTGGGTCTAGTAGGATAAGGACAACACCAATCAAGGAGAGGTTATGAACTCAGAGTCAGGCACCGAGACGTGTGCAGATGGGCTTTTGTAAGAAAATTGTAAGGTTTCCAGCAAATATTTGTACCCCAGATTTTATATACTGTATATTGCTGGGAATAGGGGTGCATTTTGTTCACAAAATAATTTAGAGACATGTGGGATACCTGCACTTGTGAGTTCATGCACAATAAACACACAAACAGTACAGGGGTTCTGGGAATATAAGAGTTGTGTTGGTTGATTTGGGAATTTTTAATGAAGTTAATTGACAGGGGAGGCGAGTGTTGTTAATTTATTAATTGCTGATGAATTATGAATTCTCCTGAACCCAGACTGGAAATGTAGCAGTGCTCTCTCACGTTCGGTGGCAGCTCTTGAAGCCTTTTAAGAATATTTCCCCATGAAACTACGAATTTCAGATATTGGATTGTCACTCAAAACGAGCCAAAAAGTATTAAAATGTTTTGGAATCTGCAGGAGTTCCAGCTGCTTGTGAGAAGATGTATACAGTTATCCCATTAGTCCCTGCTCATAGAAAAAACTGTGAAATTCAGATTTGTGACTTAAAATCACTACAGTAGCTGTTTGGAGTTTATTTTTTGCCATTAATGTGTTTTTTAGGTCATACAGATGTCAGGATTTTAGTGTTTTTGTGAGAGAAGTTTAATTTGTGGGCAAGATTTTATTTTTTAACCATTAATGTTTATGGACATTTTATGACTGAAATTAAAAATGGATTTCAATGTCAATTAAAGCCTTTAATTCATGTGATGTGGTGTGATAACAAAAAATTCCTACATTTAAAAAAGTAAATAATTATACAAATTAAACCATTTAAACATTAAGAAGAAATAATTACAACAAAATAATAATGTAGAGTGCTTGACCCGTTATAAATATACTCATTATTTCCCATTATGAATTACTCCAGTTATTGTGCTTTCAAGTACAAAAATCACTGTTTAATTTGATTTAATTAACTGATTAAAATGTATTTTGGTCTAAAGTATTGCCACGGTCCAGTAAAATACAGTAGTGAGGGCTATAAACAGTACTATTAGATATATATATCTAATATTATATATTATATATTACTGTGCTTTGCCTACTGTAATATAAAATAAAAATAAAAATAAAGTTTCTTCTTCTTCTTCTTCTTCTTCTTCTTCTTCTTCTTCTTCTTCTTCTTCTTCTTATTATTATTATTATTATTATTATTATTATTATTATTATTATTATTATTATATATTACAGTAGGCAAAGCACAGCTGGAGCTCTTCAGTAGTGAAACTACCCCAGCCGCAGTTTAAAACTAATTGCAGGTCACTTCTTGGGTAGCTTTTACAATTTTCACAAGAAGGATGTTTATAAAGGGCACTGTTGTTAGCATTGCTGCCTCACAGCACTAGGGAGCCAGGTTCAATTCTTGGGGTGTTTCTGCACGTGGAGTTTGCATGTTCTCTCCATGATCGTGTGGGAAATTGGCCCCGGTGTCTGTCTGTCTGTCTGTCTGTCTGTCTGTCTGTCTGCCATGCAGAGTGTACCCTGCCTTGTGCCTGTTGCTTGCTGGGATAAGTTCCTGCTCCCCTGCCAGCCTGTATTAGACAAAGCGACTAGAAAATGGATGGATATATCTAAACAGTACATTTTTCAGTTGACAATTCACTGGTGCACATTCAGGTGTCCGTTGTCTGCAGAAATAATGAATTATAGCAAATACTGTATGTGAAGATTGAATATATGAAGATATTCAGTTATTGGTCTGTAGCAAATTCTTAAATATTAATTTCAAGTACAGGGCTGGTACAATTCTAGTTCATGGCTCTATCAAATGAAATAGCAATCAGTAGCCCTCCAGGACTCCAGAGGAACAGTGACCTGCGCTTGATATATGATCTATTTAAGATTAAGGATGTTAAATATTAGCCCAGAGAACCCCTGGTCCCTGTCCTGGAGAAGGCGCTGTGTCTCCAGCAGGGTGTCCAGTACCAGCAGGGCTGAAGATTCCCGCTCTAACTCTACAGTCCCAGTCTAGGGCTGAAGATTCCCGCTCTAACTCTACAGTCCCAGTCTAGGGCTGAAGATTCCCGCTCTAACTCTACAGTCCCAGTCTAGGGCTGAAGATTCCCGCTCTAACTCTACAGTCCCAGTCTAGGGCTGAAGATTCCCACTCTAACTCTACAGTCCCAGTCTAGGGCTGAAGATACCCGCTCTAACTCTACAGTCCCAGTCTAGGGCTGAAGATACCAGCTCTAACTCTACAGTCCCAGTCTAGGGCTGAAGATTCCCGCTCTAACTCTACAGTCCCAGTCTAGGGCTGAAGATTCCCACTCTAACTCTACAGTCCCAGTCTAGGGCTGAAGATACCCGCTCTAACTCTACAGTCCCAGTCTCTGTGTTGAAAAGCATCTTTTCTACTAATAGCCACTTTGACAGAGCGCAGGCTGTCTGTTTTCCCACCACCAGCGCAGAGATGCTAAACCACATTCATGTGGCTGCTCTGCAAGCCTCCGTGCTGAAGAACAGCTGTGCTGTCACTGCGCCAGCCCCTCTAACGCAGCCTCTGGGCTGACAGCTCCAGCCCCACCAATACTGCACAAAGCCCAGGGCTGAAGACCGGCAGGGCTGCACCGCAGGCTGCTGGCTCACAGACACAGCCACAGGGATTTAGACTGCAGTCCCAGGGCTTCCTCCACACACCTCTGCTGCTCTCTCGGCTGCATTGGACAGGACCCCTATGGCAGAGCTGTGTTATACAAAGTTCCAGTCAATAATAATAATTAATAATAATGGCTTACACTTATATAGCGCTTTTCTGGACACTCCACTCAAAGCGCTTTACAGGTAATGGGGACTCCCCTCCACCACCACCAAGGTGCAGCATCCACCTGTAAATAAATAAATGATTTATTAAATGTATTTATTTATTATTTATTTAATAAATTTATTAAATTAATGTCCAATAAATAAATTATAGTTTAATAATAACTAATTCCTTAGACTTATATCACTTATACACTTACTCTTTCCTGGACACTCCACTCAAAGCGCTTTGCAGGTAATGGGGATCCCCTCCACCACCACCAGTGTGCAGCCCCGCCTGGATGATGCATCAGTACACTCACCACACACCAGTTGTCAGTGGGGAGGAGAGCAGAGTGATGAAGCCAGTTCAGAGATGGGGATTATTAGGAGACCATGACTGGTAAAGACCAGGGGAAAATTTGGCCAGGATGCCAGGGTAACACGCCTAATCTTTTCAAGAATCACCTTGGGATTTTTAATGACCACAGGGAGTCAGGACCTCAGTTTTATGTCTCATCCAAAGGATGGCACCTTTTTACAGTGTAGTGTCCCTGTCACTATCCTGGGGCATTAGGACCCACACAGACCGCAGGGTGAGCGCCCCCTGCTGGCCCCACTAACACCTCTTCCAGCAGCAGCCTTAGCTTTCCCAGGAGTCTCCCCTCCAGGTACTGACCAGGCTCCCTCCTGCTGAGCTTCAGGGGCTGCCAGTGAGCTGCAGGGTGATATGGCAGCTTCCTGAGTTAATCTTTGACTTGTGTGGGGTGTGTCTGTGACCAGGGCCTAACGCCCCATGTGGCATCACAGTGTCCATCGGGGAACAATGGACTCAGACTGAGGTCAAGGCCCAACACTTCTCTCAGCACCCCAGGAGTGGTGCCCTGTGTGCAGTGACTCCCCCTCTCCTCCCTGTCCCCCCAGGCAGTGACGTGAGGCTGGTGGGCGGCACCAGCCCCTGTGCGGGGAGGGTGGAGGTCCTGCACGCGGGACAGTGGGTGACCGTGGACGGGGAGGGCTGGGACGCGAGCGCCTCGGCGGTGGTGTGCAGGCAGCTGGGCTGCGGACCGGCCATGACGGCGCCTGGCGGGGCGCACTCCGGGAAAGGATCGGGGAAGGTGTGGCCGAGACGAGCCTCCTGCACCGGGACAGAGGCGGCCCTGAGGGACTGCAGGTTGCAGGAGGTCAAGTACTTCGTCTACAATCACGAGGCTGACGCTGGAGTGCTCTGTTCAGGTAGGGGCAGTGAGACGCCTGCGGTGCTCTTCCATCCTGAATCGCCCGCTAAGTGAGCAGATTTCTCTTGTTCAGTGATTCAGCTCAGCTCCCAGAGGGCCTAGAGTCCTCTTTGTTTTCTCTCAAGCATGTTCTCAGTTACATCGTTAACTGTCTCATTACCTTTGTAATACTACTAACCGGGCTCAGGGGAGATTTACAGTTTACTGTATTTTTAATTAAAAATCCTTATATGTCTAATTTAAAAAAGAATTAGGTTAGTTGTTTCATTGACTGCTCAGTTTGGAAGATAAACCAGAAGATGTTGGCCCTCCAGGAGTGGGGTCTGAGACCCCTGATTTAAAGCATGTGATTCCAGTCCTGGAGGGGGCGCAGTGTCTACAGCAGGAGGTCCAGTCCTGGAGGGGGCGCTGCGTCTACAGCAGGGTGTCCAGTCCCAGTCCTGTAGGGGGCGCTGTGTCTACAGCAGGGTGTCCAGTCCTGGTCCTGGAGGGGGTACTGTGTCTACAGCAGGGTGTCCAGTCCTGCAGGGGGCACTGTTTCTAAAACAGGGTTGCTCTATTCCAGCATGTCTGTGGGTTTTCATTCCTACTAAAGAACCATCAACGACAGTAAAGGATACACACATTTGTTAATTTTTCTCATCTTTCAACAACGTGCCTGGGCAACCCAATGTAACAAACAGCCTCCTGTCCTGGCTGGAGGATCTCATCCAGCTGTGTTTTCAAAGAAGCCAGGGTATCAGCTTCAACAACATGACCGGTAGCTTTCCTGATGTCAGCCCTGCTGGCCAGACTGAGCCTGTGTCTTTAACACAAGCGTGGTGCAGCTGTCAGGTCCTATACTCTCGAAGCAGTCTCGGACGGGGTCAATCACTGTGCCCACCCATCTCCGCCCCCTCTGTCCGGCTGTGCAGATCACCTGGGCGTCAGGCTGCGAGGAGGCGGGGGGCGCTGCTCGGGGAGGGTGGAGATCCAGCGGGCGGAGACCTGGGGCACCGTGTGCGATGCTGACTTCGACTGGCCGGATGCAGAGGTGGTCTGCCGGCAGCTGGACTGTGGGATCCCCTCGGAGGTGCTGGGGGCAGCTCGTTTCGGCGGGGGGCAGGGCCGGGTCTGGGCGGAGGAGTTTCTGTGCCAGGGAGATGAAGCCCTGCTCTACTCCTGCCCGAAAGCAGCAACTCAGAGCCTGAACTGCAGCCATGAAAACGACGTGGGACTGGTGTGTTCTGGTAAGATGGGCATGTTTGGGGCTTTTTAGGAGGCAGGACTTCTTGTCAAAGGTGAAGTCAGCATGTGAAGTCCTTAGTTATAGAGGTAGCGACAACATTGTCCTTAGTCAACAGATGAAGTTGTGAAGGTGGCGACATCATTGTCCTTAGTCAACAGGTGAAGGTGGTGACATCATTGTCCTTAGTCAACAGGTGAAGTTGTAGAGATGGTGACATCATTGTCCTTAGTCAACAGGTGAAGTTGTAGAGATGGTGACATCATTGTCCTTAGTCAACAGGTGAAGGTGGTGACATCATTGTCCTTAGTCAACAGGTGAAGTTGTAGAGATGGTGACATCATTGTCCTTAGTCAACAGGTGAAGTTGTAGAGATGGTGACATCATTGTCCTTAGTCAACAGGTGAAGTTATAGAGGTGGTGACATCATTGCCTTAGTCAATTAGTTTCCATTTAGCTTATAAGTCCTTGATTTGGTAGTATTTTTCCCAAATATTCCTTCAGTGACACTGTTTTTTTCAGCCTAAATCTACCATTGGGTACCTATAAGTAATCTAAAGTAATATGTTGCTTGACATGCTTTGTTTCACACAAGAAGGTAACTCTGAGGGTTCTTTTCAATGCCTAACAGCAGGAAAAAGCTCTCTAGCAGTGCCTAAAGGTTTTAATAGCAATTGCAATGTTTTTATTGTTATTGCTTACAATATTTCTATGATTTATTTATTACATGCGAGAAATTTCATTCCAGGTCCAGTCTTCACAAAACATTATGTAGAATGTTTTCAAATTGATCAATTTGTCCCAAATTTCTATCAAAGCTAGTAGGCACCTAGGACAAGGTTCATCTGCTGAGTGGACACATTAAGAAATAAAATAAATTTGACCTCGCGCTCAAAGCCGAAGGAGTTAGCTTCAATTTAAGACCTGAACCAGGCTCCTGCTATGTTCTGCTGCAGAGATATAACAAAATGTTTAAGAGGAGGAAATTCCAGGCAGACAGCCAGGGTCTCCAGGCAGGGTCTCTAGCTGTAAAGAGGCCTGGTTTGAAAGCAAGCTTACAATGTTAACATAGTGAAAGCCTGGAGCTTACTTCTAGCCCTCCTTTCTTTCCATTTAAAAACAAATCAAAATCAAAAGAGAAAAAGGCTGTGCTTGGTTACATCATGCCAGAAAAAAGCCCAGCAAATCCAGGGAAAGCCCCAGCTCAAAATTCTGATTTTGCTGAATGTCAGCAAAGCAAATCATTTCAGAAAACCAAGATCTGTTGTGTCCATAAATCCTCAAGTTAGATTTCAAGAGCAATGTGATGTACCTGGGATTTTGATATTTGAAAAATTCCATGCAATCCCTTTTTCATACTACTAGAAAAAAAAAAACATATGGAAGTTGAATGAAAAGTTAAATAATTTCTGACAAGACCTTGCCAGGAATCTATTTTTAAAGATGAGAGCAAAAAAATAAGACATCAACAGTGTCACTTGAATACACAGATTAAACATTTTGTTTTCATGTTACTTAATTGATTAATTGGATGATTGACTCAATGTAACTCTTTGTGGGTTCCCTTGCTTTAAACTCAAAGTATCTGCAGGGACAACACAGTGAAATACAATGAACTACATGGACACAATAAGAGTAATACACAATAAATTATATATTTCTTGTTCTCTGGAAGGAACAAGCACTTGCATCACCCAGGAATTGACACCTGGACATTATTTCCATTGTAATTTCCCCAGCGACACAGAAATCTAATAACACAGGAACAGTTGCATTCGAGAGGAGACCATCTGTCCTGTCCAGTCTGTTCAGCATTTCCTTGATCCCAGGATCTCATCCGGGATGTGGTAATTAAGGGTGAAAATTCCTAATATCACTCCAAAATAAGGTGCATTTCAAGTATTACCTCACTCTCTCAACCCCCCCCCCCGGTTGAATACTGGCCTTGTGTCCAGGCCAAGCCGCTGTCTTCCCTATCAAGGTCTAAGCTCACTGGAACCTTGGGTTTTCTTAAGACATTCGGCACTGAATGTCCTTGACGTTGGAAACCTGGGATCTCCCTTGTCATTGGCACAGGGTACTCGGATTATCGGCTGGTGAACGGCAGCGACTCCTGTTCCGGCCGGGTGGAGCTGCAGCTGCGCGGCGACTGGGGCACAGTCTGCGATCGGCACTGGGGCCTGAGGGACGCCAGCGCCCTCTGCTGGCAGCTGCGCTGCGGGGCGGCCGTCGCGGCCCCGGGAGGAGCCAGCTTTGGAGCGGGCAGTGGCCCGGTGTGGAAAGACCACTTCAACTGCGACGGCAGCGAAGCCCACTTGAGCAAGTGCCCCGTCTTTTCCCTGGGGGAGGGCGCGTGCTCTCACGCCAACGACGCGGGAGCTGTGTGCTCTGGTGAGGAAGAGAACGCACGCGCTCTCCTGCGTAATCAGCAGCGCTGGCTCCGAGTTTGAATGCCCACAGGTGTTTTCTGCTTTGATCTCACCAACCACTCTGCAGGAAGTGTGGTGTTTATACTTAGGCAGGCAGAAGCGGGTGAGATTAGGGTCTGACCTCCTCCTGCACTTTGCTTTGATCTCCATTTACCATTCCGTTTCCCTCAAAGAGGTTTTGCCTTCTGTTGCCTGTCCCCTGAGGGCCGTCTCTCCTGGCACACTCACACAGTCAGGGTTGTGATCGTTGTCGCTGTAGGGTCGTCGTTCCCGGTGCAGGACGTCCGGCTGTCGGCGGGAGCGAGCCGCTGTGAGGGCCGGGTGGAGGTGCACCACGGCGGGACCTGGGGGAGGGTCGTCCAGGACTCCTGGGGCCCCGGAGAGGCCTCTGTGGTGTGCAGGCAGCTGGGCTGCGGCGCCGCCGTGGACGTCTTCGGCTCCTCTCAGTACGGGACAGGCGAGGGCAGCGTGTGTCTGACCGGCATCCGGTGCTCCGGGGGAGAGTCTCACCTGGGGAACTGCAGCTCCCCGCGGACGCAGCGCTGCAGGACCGAGAGCAGCGTCGCCGTGGTGTGCTCACGTGAGTCTTTCCTGAGCACAGACTTTATTTATCTAATTGAATAGGTCGAAGTCTAATTCAGTGGGCGTTCCCAAAGTTCAGTAATTTGGTAACCCTTTGCCCTGTATGAAAAGGGTTTCACAGTGTGGAAGACCTGCCTAAGAACTGACCGCAATAACAGTCCATTTTCCACTAGAGGGCACCAAAAGCTCCTTTTATTCCTATAAATAGACTCACTGGGTGTCAAGTATTTAATTACTGGATTACTGGTCATGAACAGAGAAGTGCACCATCTATTCTGTAAAAAAGCAGACTGAAAAAGCAGGAAGAACTAAAACAGCCTACACTTTCAAGTGTCTGTCAGTTGTGCCACTACAAAAGATGAACTACTTATATTCCTAGATAACATTAAGAAACTTGAATATCACATATAATGGAACAAGTAATAGGTTTATTCCATGCTGAAAAAAAGAAGAAAGAGAACACAACGTTTCGGCCGTGGAGCCTTCTTCAGGTGTGAGAGAGACACAGGGCAGTGGACTGTGACTGCCCTGTGTCTCTCTCACACCTGAAGAAGGCTCCACGGCCGAAACGTTGTGTTCTCTTTCTTCTTTTTTTCAGCATGGAATAAACCTATTACTTGTTCCTTTGCAGCCTACGCATGCTACCCACCTGAACTACTATCACATATAATGTATATTATAGTGTAATGAACCCTGAGAATTTTCACGAATTTAATGTTATTTACAGTATAACAAATAAATTATTACCTACTTGTAAATAAAGAACATTGAGAGGAGATGGTTTCAGTGTTTTCGTTATCCTCTAAGAGTGCGGCCTAGAAACCCTTCCTCTGTTCACTCTCCTAACTATAAGCCTCCAGTCTTCTGCTGCACTGTAGCGCACGAATGGAAGATATAGACGCATTCAGCAAACATGAGTGCTGACAGGAGGAGAGGAGTGTCAGGGGGTCACAGTTCGAGTTCTGGCTGACTAATGCCAGGCTACCCTCAGTGGCAGCCAGCCGATCGCAAACCACTACTTGGTGATGACGTGAGCCAGACTCAAACACACGATCATAAAGCTCATCAAGAATAAGATCATAATAAGGAAATAAATAATATGTACAGATCATAATAATAAAGATCATAAATACTCTTAATGAGAGTCTGTTAATGTCTTGTGTAAGGGTTACTTCTCCAGGTTAATTAACAAGTAATTTAGAAATGGAATGGATTATATTTCTGAGGTGTCTTTCCACAATACTGCTCATTAAAGAGCGATCTGCCCTGATCGGACCTGTACTGATGAAAGTGTCTCTGCGCCCAGACCACAGGGCCCTGCGGCTGGCCGGGGGACCAGACGGCTGTGCCGGGAGGCTGGAGGTCTATCACCGCGGCTCCTGGGGGACGGTCTGCGATGACTCCTGGGGCCCGGCGGACTCCCAGGTGGTGTGCAGGCAGCTCCAGTGCGGGACGGCCCTCGGGGACCGGGGGCCGGCCTCCTTCGGACCAGGGACCGGACAGATCTGGCTGGACGAGGTGGGCTGCACGGGGAACGAGTCGTCTCTGTGGGAGTGTCCCTCGGCGGGCTGGGGACAGCACGACTGCGGACACAAGGAGGACGTGGCGGTCGTGTGCTCAGGTAGGAGAACCAGAATGACTTCTTACGTCTCTCAGCTGCAGGTCCTGTAGAGTCCCACTTTATGGAGAAGCAGCCCACTGAGATAGGAAACGCTTTAGTTATTTTTTAGTGGATATTTGAAAATACAGTATATCCCACTGGTGAAGACAACTGCACCACTTGACTGTTCTAAACAACAGAAACCAAGAAAGCAGAAATCTATTTTCAAAATGTCTCCTACTTGGATAAATGTAATCACCAGAGGGGCCCATATCTAGAGGTTGCAAGAGATTCTATCTGAATCTTCAGATTCCTGCACACGGGGATTCACAAACCCAGGTCCACAAAAGGACTTCTTCTCACACTCCAGAAGCTCAGCGATTCCTTGCCTGAATTGAGTGAACTCTGTACTGACTTCTTTCTAGTTCTAAAATGCAAGAGGTTTTGTCTGTGACAGCTCAGATTAACAGGGTTCTTGTCCAGAGTAGTGTTCATCACAGCCAGTTCCGTACTGCCTGGTGAACTACAGTACATTTTCCTTCCTGCGTCAGAAAAGGCATCTGGAGTAAACCACACCTGTTAACTGTGTTGAAAAGAATACTGTACATCAAGGGCCTTGGAAGGCCAGTGTGTCTGCAGGTTTTCATTCAAGCTTGGACTTACCAGTCCTGAATTACCTGAATCCTCTTGTTGTTGGCTTAATTGGATCAGTTTACCAGCTTCTTCCAGCTCTTATACTGACCAGCCCTCCTGTTGTCTCCTGGGGACAGGGGACTCCTGGTGTACAGCACATCACAAATCCTGTAGTCTCGACCGAGACAGGGAGATACTGTAGGTGGAGCCCTGAGCTCCTAGGAAAATTGGCAAAAGCGACAATAGTTATTTTAGAACACAAGAATGGTTGGGGAGCACATACCTGAGGATCTCATCCAGCTGTTCCAGGGTATCGGCTTCAACAACACGGCTGGGCAGCTTGTTCCACACTCCCACCACCCTTTGTGTAAAGAGGTGCCTTTTGTTCTCAGACAGAAGTTGCTAGAGGTGGAGGTAGCAGTGGAGGCTGAGCCCTGGAGTTATCAGGTTGATGTCAGAGCGGGAGCTGTGTTTCTTCAGAAGGGCTGTCCTGTTGTGTTGGCAGAGCACAAGCAGCTGAGGCTGTCCGGGGGCTGCTCGGGGCAGGTGGAGCTTTTCTACAATGGCAGCTGGGGCAGCGTCTGCTTCAATGATATGACCGACCTCGCGGCCACCGTGATCTGCCACCAGCTGGGCTGCGGAGACGGTGCGGGAATCAGAGAGACAGCGTCCAGGCTCACGGACGTCCCCCGGTGGCTGGACAGAGTTCAGTGTGAGGTGCAGGATTTCTCTCTGTGGCAGTGCCGCTCCTCGCCCTGGGACCCTGACCACTGCTGGAGCACCGAAGTGGCTGAGGTCACCTGCTCAGGTAACAGTGTCTCTTTCTCTGTCTGGAACTTAAACCCGAAGAAGGTCCATGTTCGTGATTGTGATCCCTGAGTTATTTGTTGTGGTCCACGATGCCATGTTGTCACATCCCCTCACTGGGATGACTGAGCGCACTTAGCGCGGACTTCACAGGGCAAAGGTCACGGGAGCTGGGCGGGGCGATGAGACAGGAGCACTGTTCTGGGGCAAAGCAAATAGGAGAAAAGCTCTCAAATCAAGACAACCTATTGTACAGCCCTGCTCTTTCTGCTGCACCACTCTGTGTGTTGAGCTGTGTGTGAGGCCTCACTAGACTTGCAACGTCTCAGTCTAAACCTGAGCACCAAAAGAAATATACCTGTGCTTATACATGTTGGTTTCTGTAAAAACGTAGATGTTTTTCGTACATTTTCATGAATGGATAGTTAAGATGTATTAACAAGGGCGTATTTTACAAGGAATGCATTTCAGGTTTATTAGGTGCTTGATCAGCATTGTTAAATCATAGGTTAAATAATGAATTAGTGTCTTATTTTTAATAGCACTAAGAGTCTAATAGATACCCCTTCCCTTCAGGGAATATAGAATAGACAATTAATTAATCAACCTTACAGTATATTAAATGTTATGAAAAGGGAAAACTATTCTATTAATTTAACACTGTCAGACAACAGACCATTACAATATAAAACAATGATGACGGTTCATTATGTCTGAACAATTTTAAAAACTGCTATTATTAACCTCAATGTTTAAAGCTTATGAATGAATTGAATGTAGGTGAGACCGTGTAAAATACATGAAGGCTTACAGTAGATATGTTAAAAGTGTATTCATTTGTTTTTTCCCTGAAAAGGTAAAAAGGATGAAGTTCCTGGAAGTGATGCATCACCTCAAATGAACCAAACTAAGGAGCACTGTCCTGGTGAGTTCACTCTGTAACAGTCTAGCTTTAGTCAATTCAGTCAATCTGTAACAGTCAATTCTTCAGTAGAGCAACTGAGCTGAGGGGATTCAGGAGCATCAGTGTTCGTCTCTAGAGCAACTGAGCTGAGGGGATTCAGGAGCAACAGTGTTCGTCTCTAGCGCAACTGAGCTGAGGGGATTCAGGAGCAACAGTGTTCGTCTCTAGAGCAACTGACCTGAGGGGATTCAGTAGCAACAGTGTTCTTCTCTAGAGCAACTGAGCTGAGGGGATTCAGGAGCACCAGTGTTCTTCTCTACAGAAACTGAGCTGATGGGATTCAGGAGCAATAGTTTTTTTCTCTGGAGCAACTGAGCTGAAGGGATTCAGGAGCAACAGCTTTCTTCTCTAGGGCAACTGAGCTAAGGGGATTCTGGAGCGCCAGTGTTCTCAAGAGCAACTGAGCTGAGGAGATTCAGGAGCAACAGTGTTCTTCTCTAGGGCAACTGAGCTGAGGGGATTCAGGAGCACCAGTGTTCGTCTCTAGAGCAACTGAGCTGAGGAGATTCAGGAGCAACAGTGTTCTTCTCTAGAGCAACTGAGCTGAGGGGATACAGCACCTGTGTTATTCTCTAGTGCAACTGAGCTGAGGGGATTATTTTCTCCTCGATAGTGATTAGGCCTCATTATCTAGAGGTTCTTACCTGATAACCTCAACTTTCTCAACTAGGTCTGCGGCTGGTGGGACCCAGTAACTGCTCTGGACGGGTGGAGGTTCGGTTCGAGGGATCCTGGGGGACGGTGTGTGACGACTCCTGGGACCTGCAGGACGCCCAGGTGGTCTGCAGACAGCTGGGCTGCGGGGCGGCCGTGAGGGCCGTGGGCAACGGCTCGTTCGGCAGGGGACACGGCGCCATCTGGCTGGACGAGGTGAAGTGCGCGGGCGATGAGCGCCACCTGTGGGACTGCTGCCGCTCTCCCCCGGGACAGAGCGACTGCGCACACAAGGAGGACGCTGGGGTCGTCTGTACAGGACTGAAGGGTAAGTGACTCTCACCGAGATCCTGCTTAGTGAGGTCAGCTTCTGTGGATTCTCAGTCTTTGGCAGCTGCTGGACCAGATTTCTGTAGCTGATGCGTAACAGATTTCACTGCTCCTGTCCAGAATGCACTCTGGGGAAGGCACGCGGAGCAGGACATTGTGTCTCTTTGCTAGCATGTTGGCCTTCTGCTCACCAGGTGTCGCTGTGAGCACGCCGCAGGCCCAGTCCACAATCCCCATGGTTTCCTTCCTGGTGCTGGGGGCTCTGCTCTTCGTGGTGCTGGTCCTGTGCGCCGGGCAGGTGTACCAGAACCGGGGACTGCGGAGAGGTAGGGAAGGAAGTCCCAGTATGGAGACCGGGTCTCACCAGTATGCAGATTTCAGTATAGGCCTGACTCCAGCACAACTGGCCCCAAGCCTTTACTTAATCCCTGGGCTGAAGAGCTTCTGGGCGCAAACTCCCAGAGCCTTTCTTCTTCCTGTTGGGTGGGTTCTGCTGGGAACAGAGAGCTGGCAGCACCTGCAGTTGTGTTTCTTGGTTATTTGAATTTGGATTACAAAGCTTTCTGCGCTTTGGGAAGTTGAAAGGGCTTTGACTTGCTTAAAAATCAAGGGTAGCTGAGGGCAACGTGCCCTGCATGGTGTGCACTGTCATTTTAACACAGTGTAAGAAGCACAGCTCTGCTCTGCATGAAAACAGCAGCCCAGGAATTATTCATCGAGCATTACAGTCACCACAGAGAACTGTAGAAACCTCAGTCAAGGTAACAGCTCCTTGATGTAGCTGTGTGTTTCTGTGCTGCCTGCTTCCAGTCATCGCAGAGAGAGATTTGACTGGGTCTCCTGATGCCGTATATGAGGAACTTGACTACAAATTTGGCAGAGAGGAAGTCCACAGTGACTACAGGAGAGGTGAGTGGGACCAATTTTCGATTCCTCACACTGCAGGACAGGCAGAGACGCTGAGATCTGACTTTGCGGCAGGGACTGGCTTGTGAGGAAGCATAAGAGCTAAAAACAATGTTTTTTATTTTCAGCTTAGTTGTTCTTTTAGGCCGGTGGTGAAGTTTATTATTTTAGTTTAATTTCACATGTTCATCTAAGTGGAGAAATATTTTTGTCAGTTATTTCCTGGGAATGTAAGCAAATTTCTGCTGCACAAAATAGATCTAGATTTTAGAGAATTAGAAAATGTGACCATTAAAAACCTTTTAAATTGAAAAGAACTCACTTCTATCATTAGGGTACATGTCTGGTATAAAACATAAAATATAATATTGATTTTCAATCATCAGCATTCATGATTGATTATTTAAGGTTGATTCCCTTTATAACACAAACAGCTGTTTAGCTCTAACTTCATACAGTAATTATCCCACTGTACTCCTTAGATGTGGAAGATTTGTAGGTTATGGGTGTAGACCAGGCTTTCAAAGATCTTCACTGCATTATCAGTTTTTAAAGACCTGGAACTATATACTGGTGATCAGTTGTTGTTGGGTTAAATGAAGAAGGAATTTATATTCAAATCCGTAGTCCAAGGGTCCCCAGCTCTGGCCCTCCAGCACTGCTGTCCAGCAAGTTTTACAAGTCTAAATTTCCAGCGTCCTAAGAACAAGGGAAATTTAACTTGTCCAATTCAGCAATTGATGAATCCAATTAAAGTAATTAAAGTCTCAAAGTGGAAGAAAAAACATAATCTACCCCAGATGCCCCTAAAGGGATTTGTCTTGCACATCAAAAGCTCAGAAACATGTGACATAAGAGACAATAACACAATACAACAACAGTACAATACCATCATGCACAACAACATTCAACAGCATCGAACAATCAGGACTCTTCCAGTTTAATAAGATTAAAAACAGAACATTCGCTTATAAAGAGCCTTAAAAATATTTTTTTCATTGTTCATTATTCAACCATTCCTTGCCTTTGGGTGGAAAGGCAGTAGATGCTCTCTTAGTCTTTCTGCAGGGGATCTGCTACCTCCTCCCAGAGGGTAGAAGAGTATAGTCTAATACGAGTGGATGACAGGGGTCTTCTCTTCTTATTATGTGCAAGATTAATAATAGGTCTCTCCATTAGACATGCTATTGACTCCAAGGACAGTCCAGTCCTGATCACTTTGTTCAACTTATTTTTGGCGAGCTCAGACTTCAGAAAGGACTGGCGAGCAGACGAGCGGCACGTTGGCGCGGGGTTTAGCCCTGCTGCCCCCCCAGCCCTTGGGTCCCGGGTTCGAGACAAGTGTGAGAAGGCAGGGTTTTGTGTGTGTGTGTGTGTGTGTGTGTGTGTGTGTGTGTGTGTGTGTGAAGCATGGGCGGGCGAAATCCTGTCGAATCGCTGAGTCAGACATGCAGAATGACCGGAGTCGTGGGCTGAAGTTCTGGTAACGGCTTCAGCGCGCCACACACCCAGCACTTGACCGGAAAGGCAGAGTAGTAACCTGCTCCTCCCTCCGCAGGGAAATTCCTTCTGGATGAGCTGGCGTCAGGATACGATGAGGTGGGGGACAGCAACAGGGCAGGTAAGACATCAGAGGAGCGCAGGAATAGTTGAAGGCAGAATTGCATTGTGGGGGAAGCACCGCAAGAGTGACACAAGAGTGACACAAGAGTGACACAAGAGTGTGCTGAGGGATTTAGAGGACATGGGCATGGGCATGAGGACATGGGCACAAAAAGGACGCACTTCCTTCTTACACTGCTCATGCAGAACTCCAGTCCACTGGTAAAATCTGTGTCACACTTAAGAACAGGGGTCTTAAAGTCAGACTTGAGCATCGTGTCTCTTGTAATGTAATGAGAGCTTCATATGTGAGGAGTGCAGCATCTGAAGGCTCTGCCCCAGCAGAATTAAGTCAGTGTCCGTGAACAACCAACAGCTCAGTCTTTTCTGATCTGAGGACAGGATCAGAGGCTGTTAGAGGGTGGTAGGATCGAATCGAGATGGCAGATCTTGTCTGAACTACATTTCCCAGAAAGCAGTGCGGAATGACTGGTCGCCATCTGTCACCTGACCAGTTGGAGGAATACAATTGGTCAGAACACAGTTCAAAAACAGGAGGCAGAAGCTAGGAACACAGCAGAGTTTATCAGAGGGAGGAGAGAGCAAGGAAGTGGTCAATGGACACTTTTGTTGGGAGAGTTGATTTCGTTATTTGAGACAAAATTTGATTTGATGCCAGATAACGCTTAGCTGCCTGGTTATTGATGACGAGGACAATTGAAGAAGTTCAGCGAGAGCTGGAAGAGGGTTTGGGGATTGAGTTTAAGCTCTGTGTTTTACCTCGCAGCTGTGTCTGTTACCAAGACTTATCATTTAAAAGATACCCGCTACCACACTGCCCCTGCGGTGTCAGAATATACAGGTCTACAAACTACGAAACAACATAGTTTGAGTTGTATCACATGTATAGTCAATGGAGGGACTTGACGTTGGGAAAACCTGCCAACATTAGCAATAAAAAGGCAAGCTGTGATTCAGGTAGAATCTGTCAATAGTGCTTTGTATACAATAGTAGGTCTGAAGGGAGAAACTACATACTGACCTGCTCTCTTCTTTACAGACAGTTTCCATGCTGAGGAGCCCTTAGGGTATGATGATGTGGAGGACATTGAGAGCAGCCCCAGCCAAGGTAAGGGGATCCTGTGTACAGTGTACTCAGCAGGGCAAGTGCCCAGGAGAGTGGCTTTAGAGTTGGGGTGTCCATCCCCAGTCCCAGCCCAGCCCTTTTCTAAAGAATAGCAACGCCTGTAAGATATTGATCAATTCAGCCAGTCATGTATTCAGGTAGGAGAAGTCTAATCCTGAGGAGTTAAGGGGCACTAAGACTTTGGTCCTTTATGATCTCCTATTTGGTAAATCACCTGCTTAACCGATCACAGTGAAATTGTTCCAGGCCTTTAAAATTGGTGAGTTAATGGCGACCTGCACAATCTGCTGGATTGGAGCTCACCAGCCTCAGAGACCCAAATGCAATGAATCGCAGTCCTGCGTCTTCTGGATTTTGCTCTGGACAGGTTCTTAATCTTGGACTGATCGTTCAGTTTTCTATTCGAGGCCGTTTTTTAATATAAAATAATTGGTTTCAGCTGGTACAATGCCGGTTTCCCTGGCGGTCTCTCTGGCGGCTGGCCCTCCCCCGGCCGCGGCAGACTACGATGACGTCGGTGTCCCGGCCTGCAGGAGAGACCGGGACTGGAGAGACTGACGGCGCATGATCGGAGAATCCCACTGGGTTCTCGGGAATTGACCACTTGGCAGCTGGAAGCTTTCATTAAATCTGAAAACAGTGTTTGCACGGAGGGCGGTGCAGACTCTGCAGTTGCTGTTGTGCAGAAACAAGAAGAGGGAAGAGAAGCCAATGTCTCAGAATGTTTATACCAGTCATCTTCATTTAGCCGTTTTGTCTGTTTTTTCTTCCACGTTTCAGAACCATAAAGGTTTAAATTTGTGAAAGGACAGGTATTACAGCGAGCTTGCGCTGTTTCCATTTTTCCTGAGGATAATCCCTCTCGCTCCCAAGTACTCAGATGTGAACAGTGAGACAAGGTGCACAGGCCGTCATTTTTATCCACCTGTACTGCTCTGCTCCAACTCAACTTGCCCCGACCTGATCTGTCCCACCCCACCCGACTCTTTCCTGCCCTTTGTCCCCAGCTCCGCCCACCCTTTCCTGCCCTGTGCCGCCCTTCTGTGCCCAGCTCCGCCCACTCTTTCCTGTCCTTCTGTGCCCAGCTCCGCCCATCCTGCCCCGCCCTTCTGTGCCCAGCTCTGCCCACCCTTTCCTGCCCTGTGATGCCCCACCCCACCCTGTCCCGCCCTTCTGTGCCCAGCTCCGCCCACTCTTCCCTGTCCTTCTGCGCCCAGTTCTGCCCATCCTGTGCCGCCCTATCCCACCCTTCCGTATCTAGCTCCGCCCACTCTTTCTTGTCCTTCTGTACCCAGCTCCGCCCACTCTTTCCTGTCCTTCTGTGCCCAGCTCTGCCCACCCTTTCCTACCCTGTTCCACCCCATCCCACCCTTCTGTGCCCAGCTCTGCCCACCCTTTCCTGCCCTGCCCCAGTGCCTTTATCCTGGCCACCAGGACTACCTACATTTATAAAGGACTGATGGATTTGTGTGTGTGTGATTCACATGAACCTAGTGGTTAAAAGGACCTGCACTTCTGTGGAAGGCTGATGTATGGCAGATCAATGTATTGTCAGAATTCAAGGTCTTGATGACATGAAATCCCCAAGACTAAGAGCAGCCCAGATTCACGAAGTGGAGGACAAGCTGGGGGTTGAAAAAAAGCACTCTGCACACCTTAGCTTTAATGTGGGGGAGTAGGCTGTGGAGCAGCAGCAGAAATTGGTTGTTAGAAACTTAAAACCGTGAGACAGTGAGGCAGAAACAGGTGGGAGCATGTCAGCACATGGAGAGAACATCCGTCTGCTGCTTCAGACATATACTGAACAAATGCAGACCGACACTGTGAAACGAAGGACTGACACCCGATCGATCAATCACATGAGTTTAGCCCAGCTGCCTGATCTTCTCTGCAACTTCAGATCTACTGTTCCCTCGGGTGCATCTTGGGACACCGAATGTCAGGTTCCAGCCAGTACTGTCACCCCAGAGCTGGCCACTTTCTTTTTGTTCCATTGAATGTTTCCAGAAGGCTTTTCTGTATGTTTGGCATTTCTGAGTTTTGCTTTTTGATGAAGGGATTTCTTACGCTTTGTGCTTTACCAATTTCTTAATAAAGGTATTACAGTCTTGCACTGTGGTTTGCCGATATTCTGTTGCCTGTACAGCTGCCCTGAACGAAAACCATTGTTTGTAAAGCGCCTGACCAGCCAGGGAAATTAAGAAAAAATAATTAGCACCTACTGTATGTCCTTTGTCTACCGGGGTGCTTTATTCATTTAAACCAAGCTGATATGGGAGTTACTATTAAAGCCCATATTAACAAAGTGACACAGAGTGCCCAGGGCGTTTGCTCTGGTGATGTGGACAATCGTGCAGTGGAGTAGAACTCTCCAGCACCTGCCCACACTTCTGCACATTGTTGCAGGCTACTCCAGTCACACGCTCTTTCTCACAGAGGCTCCTAGGGGGGCTGGATACAGGAAACTGCAGCTGCGGTGTCCGGCAGGTCAGAGAACCCGAAGCTGCAGGCGGGGCTAGGTGGATCCCCATACAACAAGCCCGGACTTCCTGGTCATCTGCTCAGAGTGGAAAATGAGGGGAGTTGGGTCTGAGATCAAGTCCAATCACACATTCTCATCACATCACATTTCGGGTGTCCAGTCACACGCCCCATTCCCGGGTGGCATGGTGGCGCAGTGGCTTCATTCTGGACCAGGGGTGCTGTCTGTGTTGAGTCTGCATGTTCTCCCTGTGTTTGCATGGGTTTCCTCCCACAGTCCACAGCCAAGCTGGTGGGTTCATTAGGTTCTGGGAGAATTGGCCCTAGGGTGAGTGTGTGTGCCCTGCAGTGGACTGGCTTCCCATCCAGGGCGTGCCCTGCCTCGTGCCTGTGACTCCCCGAGGCCCGGAATTGGAAGAAGTGGTTAGAAAATAGATTCCAATAACAGTCTTAGATGCTTCCTTAACTTTTACAAGTATTAATCCCTTTTTGGTACTGTCGTGAAAAACAAACTCACTCTCAAAAGCTATTTGGAAGGACCAGGTCCAACCAGACTGACCTATGCTGTTCGGGGAAAGATGTTCACTGCTTTGCTTGCTGCATGACAGATATGTATCAGCAGAGAAACCAATAAAGACAGATGTAAATATTCCCACAGCGAGCGATCCTGGGGCCAATATAATTTATCCCCACATGGAATTTTTTAATTAATTTATGAAACTCTTGTTTGAGAAAGTGCATTTAAAACTGAGAAAAGGCGGCACTCCTTCATCTGCTCGCACAAAGAGTGGTAGGAGTGTGAAACAACCTGTCTCGCCATGTTGTTGAAGCTGATACACTGGGTTCTTTCAAGAAGCACCTGGATGAGATACTGGGATCAACCAGCAACTAGCTTAATAAGCTAGCTGGACCAACAGGCCTCATTTCAAATGCAAATTCCCTTATGTTCCTGTAGAAAATATGGAGGGCTTATTTTATATTTTATATAACACAGTAAATAAAAATACTGTCCTCCCACCCTGAGCTCTGGCTCTGCCACTGTGTGAAGTCAGCAACACTTCCGGTGCTGTCCTGCAACAAGTGAAGAGCCAGGAAATCCCTGCTTCTGATTTTCTGCTTAGCAGTTATCTGCACATCTCCCAGTTAACACCAGGTGGGTTATACTACTGTGTCTGCTGAAATATTTGTGCAAGGGGAAGACACAATTTTGCAGTTGAAACAGCATTTTACTTTTCCTTAAGTGTCTGTGAACTGCCAGTCATTTTTCCAGAGACAGTTCAATAGAAATGATGTGACAGGTCAGCAACGTGACAGCAGTACTACTACACAGAACATCGCAGCTCGGTGATCAGTAGCAGGTAATAATTAATAATAATTAATAATAATAATTTCTTACACTTATATAGCGCTTTTCTGGACACTCCACTCAAAGCGCTTTACAGGTAATGGGGACTCCCCTCCACCACCACCAATGTGCAGCATCCATGCTCTGTGGGAGCTCTGATACTCTGTATACTAATATTGCGTTGTGCAAAAACAGTAAAGTCCAAACCAGAGCGGTTCTGCAGTGTTAGTGGACTGAGATCATGTCCACTTAACCACCTGGACAGGACAGTCAGTCCATTTCAGTAATAGCCCCCCCAGCAGTGCTGGTCTCCACTTATAGCAGCTGGGGTAAAAGTACCTGAGCGCTGCACTGTCTGCACTGCAGCAGGGAGTCAAACCTCAACACTGTCAGCTACAATCTGGTCACCCCCCCCACACACACACACCCGCTCTGTGCTGCATGGGACGCCATGATGTTCAGGTTGTGTGTCGGGCAGTCGTTCCCCGCACAGCGCTCGACCAGCGGGCGCTCCCTGCTGGCGGCTGAGGAACACTAACGCCGGTCCTGTTGGCCTCTGTCTGGCGCAAGAAGACCCACCGGACTGATCCGGAGCCCCACTTCCCCGCCAGGGCGCCAGGCCCCCGGAGGAGGTGCAGGTGACCGTGCCGAGCCCGTTTCCCATCCTGGAAAGACACAGATGTGTCCCGCTGGACACGGACCTTTTAAGAAATTAATTCCATATCAGCACGCTTTATACGTACTACACTGCCCACGGTGGCGTGAATTTGACACGAATGGGCGTGTTTTCTTGGTTAGGTTTGGTACAGTCCCCCCCATTTGGGGGGGCGTTTTCCAGACATGACCGTTACACAGGCTGAGAGATATCAATCTATATTAAGTACCCGCGGACAACTACACAGCAGCAACGCGCTGGTCTGTTTGGCTGTTAACAAGAGTTCAGCACCGATGCATCTCGTTTAACGCCAGTGACTTTCAGACCACAAAACCAGCGACGAGAGCCGCCCGCCCGCTCGCCCGCGTTGGGCGCTTTTATTTTGAACACGTCCCCTGTACAGCTCAGCCCCGGGGAGCGAAACTGTGTTGCGAGTGTGGCGAGGGGTGAGGCTGTGTGCCAGGAGAGAAACACGCCAGCGCGTCAGCCGCCGGTGCCTCTCTGGCTGTTTGGCAGGGCGACACCGCCAGACACTTACCTCCTCGGCAGGGGGCGAAAAGATGTCCGGGCCCGGCTCGTCTTTCCCGGCACGGCTCGCTTCCGTCCTGGAGACCCTGGTGCGAGCAGCGCTGTGCGAAATCACGCAGCTGGTGGAGGACGAGCTGTCCCAGGCCAGGAGGGAGAACGACACGCTGAGGAAGAGGCTGCAGGTGTCGGCGGGCGAGCCGGCAGCACGGCGGGATCACGACACCGACACCTGGGGAGGAAGAGCCGGTAACTGACGAGGCGTTGTATAGCCTCTCTCTCTCTGCCCGAGGCTGCATTTTCATTAGCTGTCAGTAACTTTTATTTTATGTAGCAATTGGCTCCTCAAAGCGCTTTACAGGAAGAAAAAACACACGACGAGAGGAGACGGCAGGATTACATTTATTACGTTGAGGGTTTGGGGTACAGTGGGAAAGCAAAGGGGCAGATACATACACCAGGGTAAAAAAACTGGAATAATTCCGCGTTAGAACAGGCTTTCATCCCGGTCCTGTGTCCTGCTTGAGCTCTGCCTCTCCAATATAATAACTGATGCTTTTGACTGACCTGCTTGTTTGT
Organism: Lepisosteus oculatus; assembly: GCF_040954835.1. Taxonomy (NCBI): domain Eukaryota; kingdom Metazoa; phylum Chordata; class Actinopteri; order Semionotiformes; family Lepisosteidae; genus Lepisosteus; species Lepisosteus oculatus. Next base: position 41,418,984 of record NC_090701.1, read on the forward strand.
TCAAACGTCTGTCGGACTTGCGTGTGCACACTGTCCCCCAAGTTTCACAGAGTCACGCAGCTTCCAGCGCGTTGACTCCAACAGCGTGAGCACACAGCTTCTTCTCAAACCTGCTGGCCTTGATTTCGGACAGACCCGCTCCCGATGGGAGCCGAGCGGTCGGTGGGAATGGGGCTGTGTTACGTCCTGCCTCGCTGAGCTGTTTCTCTTTCTGCAGAGCTCGGGTGAGGGCGGTTTGAATCTCCGGCGCAAACTGGGAGGAGACGCATGACTGACTGTACAGACCCCGTTCGAAGCGTTAGGAGCTGAAAGCGTGTTTAAAAAGATGCCCCTCGCAGGGGGTTGAAGTGTGGCTAACCTGTGATCACTGCGTCAGCTGGAGTAGAAATCTCCCAGAATCAGGGTTGGGGACACACTGGAATAAAACATAATTCCTGCCCTGCCGAGATCTGAAAAACAAATTACAACCCAGCTCTTGCCTGAACTCCCAATCCAGTCACCCCTGAACCTTTTAATACTGCAGACAACAGCAAACTCACAACTGGCAACCCACTAAAGCTAAGAAGGTCTGAGCCTGGTCAATAACTGGATGTGAGACCTCCTGGGAAAAACTAAGGTTGCTGCTGGAAGAGGTGTTAGTGGGGCCAGCAGGGGGCGCTCACCCTGCGGTCCATGTGGGTCCTAATGCCCCAGTATAGTGATGGGGACACTATACTGTAAACAGGCGCTGTCCTTCGGATGAGACGTAAAACCGAGGTCCTGACTCTCTGTGGTCATTAAAAATCCCAGGGCGTTTCTCAATAAGAGTAGGGGTGTAACATTGGCACCCTGGACAAATTTCCCATTGGCCCTTACCAATCATGGCCTCCTAATAATCCCCATCTATGAATTGGCTACATTACTCTGCTCTCCTCCCCACTGATAGCTGATGGGTGGGCTGCGCTATGGCTGCCATCGCATCATCCAGGCGGGGCTGCACATTGGTGGTGGTGGAGGGGAGTCCCCATTACCTGTAAAGCGCTTTGAGTGGAGTGTCCAGAAAAGTGCTATATAAGTGTAAGCAATTATTATTATTACTGGAACTGACGCAGCGAGATGTACTGTATAACCCCAAAAAGTCTCATTTTTGATGGACACATACATTCTCATCTGTCATAAGAGTGCTATACGCTCGTTTGCAAGCAGCGTGCAGACAGAACAAAGAAATGGCTCAGCTAAACCTAACCGCACATTTCCGTTGAAAGGGCTACGGCGAAATTAAAGAGGACCGCGAAAATGAGCTTGTTCGTGAAATCAATGAGTGTTGGTCACCGGTGTTCAGCAAGTCCAGTAACTGAGGCAGCCCACGCATAATGTCAGCAGAGCAGAGAAATCGAAACCCATACTTTAAAGCTTGATCACTTTTTATCAGTCATACTGAAACCTGATTTTTAACCAGAACAGTTTCTAATCACAGGGGATGTGTCTGTCTGGCTTGCAAAACATTAACTAACAAGTTAGCAGTAGAAGTGTTTTTCAGGCCTATGAGCAGTATATTTTAGCGTGAGGCTATATTTAAAGACAAACACAGCAGTGTGCGGAGAACCAGTTTTAATGTCTGTGACTGTTCACATGGGGGTCTGAACAAGCCACAGTCTGAAGTTCAGGTCCAACTTGTAGGGTCCAGAGGAGTTGGGTTGAGAAAGCTTCTCTGGTTGCACCATGGGGGGGTCGGCACCCTGCAGTTACCAGGGAAACGAGCGGCTCCGCCCCCCGGCTGCCCCCCTCCCGGTGCAGGTCCAGGTGTTAACTTTTGTCTGCCTGCAGTTCCCAAAGAGGAAGCATCTCTTGTGGTAGAGAGAGTCTTTGGCAAAGAATGGTGCAGCTGTCTGTGGAGACCTGGGGAGCCAACATCCAGGGACACTGAGGAGGTAATAATGATAACTTCTTGCATATATATAGTGTTTTTCATGCCAAAAGATCTTGAAGCACTTTATATACTGGAGGGGATTCTCTTCCTCTCTGACTGAAGTACAGCCCCAACTGGGAGACACACAGCCCCCTCCTGCACCGGTGGCCCACCTGGGAGACACACAGCCCCCTCCTGCACCGGTGGCCCACCTGGGAGACACACAGCCCCCTCCTGCACCGGTGGCCCACCTGGGAGACACACAGCCCCCTCCTGCACCAGCAGCCCCACCTGGGAGACACACAGCCCCCTCCTGCACCAGCAGCCCCACCTGGGAGACACACAGCCCCCTCCTGCACCAGCAGCCCCACCTGGGAGACACACAGCCCCCTCCTGCACCCGCGGCCCCACCTGGGAGACACACAGCCCCCTCCTGCACCAGCAGCCCCACCTGGGAGACACACAGCCCCCTCCTGCACCAGCAGCCCCACCTGGGAGACACACAGCCCCCTCCTGCACCCGCGGCCCCACCTGGGAGTGAAAATGGAAAATCTGCCTAAAGCAGATACATTATTGAAGCAGATGCATTTACAATAGGTTTTCTCAATGGAATCGATGGCTTTAGGCTCATATTCTGTGTAGAGAGGAACATTTTCAAATCTGATGACTGGAGAACTTCATAGACAGATTGCAGAATTGCTCAGTTAAAACCCCAGCTGGCGTTAGGGTTAACATTCCCACAGTACTTAGACATTTTTAACCTCATGGGTGTATTTGGGGGCTCAAGTGAAATTTAGGAAGAGTGATACTTTTCTCCCAACTTATTTTTTTGCAGACAGATTTGACGGCTTACACTTAATTGCACATTTCAGGAAATGTAATTCCAAAAGAGAGTCAAAGTGTTAAAAAAAACATACCTTTGGGCAATCTCTCTCAATTGTGTCGTGACAAGTGGAAGCAGAAGTGTTCACAGAGTGAGAATTGGATGGTTCTTGTAACCCTAACCCTAGGCTGGCCTGAAATACATGGTCATTTAGCGTAGTTTTTGTATCGGTATACACAGTATTCTATACGAGGTCTTTCTGTTGCAGTATACAGTTTAACAGAGTTCCACTGTTCCAGTTCAGCTCCGCGGAGGTCGAGAGACGGAGACTGGAGGAGAGCCTGGCCAGCTGTGTCCAGCCGAGAGGAGAGGTGTTCTCGGAGAACAGTACGAGTATGTCTTCTGGCCAGAACCACTTACAAGGAGCTGCACATGACCAATAGGGCAAAAAATCACCCACTGTATTCACACGGTTTCTGTTTCCAGTTTACACATCTTTATCGCATGTTCAGCCCCGGCTGACTCGTTTATCGTCTTGATCGTTCTGTTTCGAGAGCTGCAGATCTGGGCGCGCCTGCAGATCGGTTGCAGGAAAAGCGCGGAGCCTGACATCTGCCGCGGTTTCTGAGCTGCCTCAGCCGGCCCTCGCTGAGGCAGGAAATGCAAACCACACCTGCAGGGAGGGTTTGTCCTGTCGGGCTCGACACCCACCTGCAGAGCAAGCTCTGTCGACAGCAACACAGCAAATCCGAGTAGCCACAGCGCACATGTAAACACTGAAGGGGCTGTAGTGTAGTGTAGCGATCCAGTCTCCGCGAAAACTGACTCAGAGCTATAAGGAGACGGGCAAGCCTCTTCCAAGGCTTATTCAAGTTAAGAATAATAGTCCTTTCATTTTAATTTTTTAAACTGTAGCTTAAGCAGAGAGAACACCATCTGGCCCGTTGAGCTCATCTCATCTCAACCAGCCGTTTCTTGAAAGGTGTCGGAATCGGCTGCCTTGTCTCCTGCCTGGAGGAGCTCATCCAGCTGTGTCTTGACAAAACCAGGGTATCGGCTTCAAAAACCACGTGCCTCCTGTTCTCTGTTTTAATCACACTTCTACATGCTTTTCCACTGGTGTCAGGGAAATGCAACAGAGAGATTTAGAGAGAAGTATTCTCCTCTCCTCCTTTGTAACATGAGAGGGTGAAAAACGTGTCTGTTAGATATAAGCATTGGATACGAAAACCTTTTTGCTTCCGTTTAGAGGATATTAAGGTAGGGAAAGGCATTTCAGTCACTGTAAAATCCAGCGCATGTAGAGCCAACATGATACTCGAGTTCTTTTACAGATGATTAAACCTTGTGTACATGATGCTATTTGTTTCTAACATAAGTGGCTCCTAATGAGTGGAATGTTTAAATGTCTTTACTTTTGCTACAATGCAACATAATCTGTATCCGTCCTTCTAAACTACATTTGTCTTATCTACATATCTATCCACACGCTTCACATTCATTATAATTCAAACTACCGTAAACCGATTTTACGGTTTAAAGAGCTGTTTAGAATCTGAATCCCAGGTTAGTCATGTGCACTCCAGGACTCTAGGTGGCAGCAAAGTTTCACGCCTGACTCGCTTTTCAATATTAAAAGCGGAGCCCAGAGTGGCTGTGAATGTCGTGTCTGTCACAACGTGGCAGAGCAATTGTCAATGAGGGTTTTGTTTTTGCTAGGCAGATACTGGTTTCTTGAGATTTGAGGAAGAGCACCAGGGGCTGTGTTTCAGCTGTGCAAGCCTGCGCTGGAGTCTTGTCTGTCAGAACCTCAGTGAAGTAGGTCAAAGCAGCAGCAGCACAGAAAAGAGCAAATGGAAGGCTCCTTCTATTCTGAACGAGCCAGTGGCAATAGGTGCTGTTGTGTCTCTGGAAAAGAGGCTGCTGGTTATACAGATTTTTAAGAATCTTCACCGAGGTTCCACAAGGGTAAAATACGTGGAAGTGTATTTAAAAGGGACAACAAGAGGCACTTGTTTCTACAAAGGAGGGTAGGGGTGGGGAACAAACTGCCCAGCCATGTTGTTGAAGCTGATAACCGGGCTTCTTTCAAGACACAGCTGGATGAGATCCTCCACTCAGGACAGGGGGCACTTCTTTACACGGAGGTTCGGAGAGGCTGGAATAAGCTGTCCAGCTGAAAGGCCTCCCGTTTGTAACGGTTCTTTGTCTAAATGGCGCTGCCACCCTTGGGTGCCCAGGCCTTATTTTTCCAGGAGCTGCTGATGCCAGTTCTGCGTCTGAGGAGTGCAGCCTGACGGAGCAGCAGCACATTGAGGACAGCAGCTTTACTCCGTGGCTGGATACAGAGCCCACAGCCGTGGGGAGCAAGGAGGAGAGAGGAGCCACGCAGAGTGGACAGGAAGACCCTGAGCTGGATGCCAAAAGGCTCAGTCCCCCGCAGACTGCGCACAGGACAGAGGCGCTCGAGGGCCCAGCCCCAGGCCTGGACAGCAGCGCGGAGAAGTCCCTCCTGGAGCAACCGTGGAAGAAGGTGGCCTCAGAAACCCGGACCAGCATGCACTGCACCGGATGGCTCCCCGAGCAACGCTCCGAGCTGCGTCCGCTGCCCGCGAAGGAGGAAGAGGCAGGAAACACCACGCGGGTGTCCCTTTCGGGAAATCCTGACATCGGCTCGGGCTCGGGCTCCGTCGTCGTTAAGGAGGAGGTGATGGTTTCGGGCAGCGGAGACTGGGTAACCGCGCTGGAGCGTTCCCCAGCGGGACGACGTGACACGGACCCACAAGGCGGGGACGCCGGCTCCCTGCCCCGGGAGCTCGGGAGCATCCTGAGATCGTGCTCGGTCAGGCTGGAGAGGCTGTGCCTGCCGCGGGAGCGCGGACCCTCCGGGAGCGAGAGCGCGGCGCCGCCCCCTGCTGGCGGAAAGGGCTTGGCGCGGTTATCGCGACGGCGCGGGCAAGGGGACGCGCACCGCTGCAGGAGATGCGGGAGGAGCTTCAGCCAGCCGAGAAAACTCCGATCGCACCAGCAAACCCACAGGGGGGAGGGGCCGTACTCCTGCGCGGAGTGCGGGAAGCATTTCAGCCGGTCCATGTACCTCAAAAGACACCAGCTGACCCACACGGGCAAGAGGCCGCACCGCTGCGCCCAGTGCGGGAAGAGCTTTACCTTCTCGAGCGACCTGACCAAGCACCGACGCATCCACACCGGAGAGAAGCCGTTCCGCTGCTCCCAGTGCGGGAAGGGCTTCTGCCTGCCGGTAAATCTGAAGACGCACCTGAGGACGCACACGGGCGAGCGGCCCTACGCCTGCGCGCAGTGCGGGAAGAGCTTCGGGCAGGCGGTGAACCTGAAGATTCACCAGCGGGTGCACACGGGCGAGCGGCCCTACCGCTGCGCGCAGTGCGGGAAGAGCTTCACGCAGGCGGTGGGGCTGAAGCTCCACCAGCGGGTGCACACGGGCGAGCGGCCCCACCGCTGCGCGCAGTGCGGGAGCCGCTTCGGCAGCCCCGGCGTCCTCGCGCGCCACCGGCGGACCCACACGGGCGAGCGGCCGCACGGCTGCGCGCAGTGCGGGAAGAGCTTCGGCAGCTCGTGGAGCCTGAGGAAACACCACAGGATCCACACGGGAGAGCGGCCGCACTGCTGCCCCCACTGCGGCAAGAGCTTCTCTCGCAAAGACAACTTCACGGTGCACCTGCGCATTCACGCTGCCAGGAAATCGGAACGTCTCCTTTTCGTTAAAGAGCCTACCCGTCCGCACAATATCTGAAATAACGCCGCCTATTCCCGGAGGTACAGCAATAGTCCGAGAATCCGTCCGCTTTGAATCAGTATTTATCACGTCAAGAAGGCAGAAACGGCTTTTTCCCGATTAACCCGATCCACGGTAAAGACACCCATGAGGTCGGTGTAAGGGCCTGAAACGATAAATAGAATGGGTCACGCACAGAAGGAATCGGAATAAACTTTCTGAAGACAGATGGGAGAAAATCAGAAGGATTAATATTGTAACGCAACGGGGACTCAGGCGGGCGCCCTTGCCGCATTAGGTCGGTCCCCCACCGTCCGGGGCTCGAACCCGGGACTCCCATGTCACTCAGCAGGGACCCAGCCCGGTGAGCCGAAGAGCGATCTCTCTACGGCCCAGTGGCTGTAGTCCTGCTATCACAGGGAAGGGCGGTGACGTCACCTGCTCTGGTACGCCGGCTCTTACACAGTGCCTGTCGGCCGTAAGCGTTACAATATTATGTGAAGTATGAAGGTAGTAATTGTTCGATTCAATGACTACTTTAGAAAATGTAAATTAAAATGATCAATATGAAAAGAATAAAAGGATATTCTCGCTCCATGAAATATAAATATGATATAATATGTAAATCCAAATACATTTTTTCATGTGTGTTGATTGTATATTATTCTATATGTAAACACTTCTTCTTTTTGGGTAAGGGGTGGGGAGGTGAGGGGGTGAGGAGCGATCTTTTTTACTTGTGTGTGTGTATATTTCCTATTTTATAACTTTATTGTTTCTTATTTATATGATTAAATGCGGGGAAATATTGGATGGCAATAAAAAAAACAGAAAGATCTGGCTCCAGCTGGGTGAGGAGCACTGGGGAGATGGTGCACAGCAGAACAGGGGCAGGACAGAGAGGACCTGCTGCCCCAGCTGAATTAAAGGCGAACCGTTAGGAACAGTGTCCTGCGACTCCTGATGACCCAGGTAGGCAGGGTCCCTGTTTGTCGCGTCACCCGAAGGGCGGCTCCTGCTTACAGCGCAGTGTCCCCAGTCACCATGCCGGCCTGCGTCCGAACCGGGCTGATTTCACTCCCGGCGTTGGCCTCGGGCTGTGGCTGCTGGGCTTATTCGCCCCGGTGGGGGGGCGGGCTGGTGAGAGCAGTGGCTGGAAGAGGAGGAGCAGAGACTGCGAGGGATCTGGCAGGGCAGGAGATGGAGCAGCATCGCTCACCAGTTCACCTTCCTGGACCAGAGTGTGGGGCTGAGAACGGATAAATTCACGTGGATGTTTCTGGCCACGCACACACGTTTGTTGATCTGACGTGGAACCAACCTCACACAATGTATAGCAATCGTCCGAGAATCGCTTGTTGAAGCGAAACCAAGCTATGCTTCTCAGTGCCCTTTGGGACAGTATTATTGTGGTTTTAGGTAGCTTATTATTTTTATGTTTATGTTCTGCTTTACAAGCTTTCAGCATTATTTAGGGTTTGGTACTTGAACAGGTGAGCCCATCTCTGGTTCAAACGGGCCGCTTTCCAGATTTTTTTAGGTCTCTCCAAATCTCCAGCTTTTCAAGAACAAGGAGAGGCTTCGACTTGTCCAATTAAGCAATTAATAAACCCAAGCTGCCAATGAAGGGCTCAGTTGGAAGGAACGCCACAAAGCTGCTGCCCCCACCCCGTTCTAGAACATGTGAGTTCCACATGGGCATTTACAAAAGAAAGGTCACAGTTCATAGGTCGCAGGTTACAGGTCAGTGTGGCCGAGTCCCTGGCGTTTCTGGGGAGGCTGCTCCAGAAAGGCACACGGGAGCTGTGTTTGGTGGGCAGCGGCGTGGAGCAGGGGTTAGGGCGAGACAACCTTTGAGCGAAGATGACTGTTGTAGTAAAACATCCCGCTGTAAAAATAAAGTTAAGATGAACTTAAGCTGCTTTGTACAGAAGTAAAACAGCATTAGAAATTGGAGACTGAAGGGAAACCAGCCAGTCGGGATGAAAAATGGGAAACACTGTCGAGCAGGGGCCACTGCTCCTGGAGAGCCGCAGTCCAGCTGGTCACCTGTTTTTAAAGAGTGGGCTAACACCTGTAAGCAAGCGATCTGTTGAATGACAAGAAATCTAGTCCTTGAGGGCTGAAGGTGGTGCAGTGGTAACATTGCTGCTTCACAGTGCTGGGGCCCTTGGGTGCTACCTACGGCTTACCACGGCATCCATACGGTATCCACAACAACATACAAAATGAACAATTAACTTATCAAAATAAAATTAAAATGAACAGTTGGGCTATGAAGCCTTCTTCAAACACCTGAAGAGGCTCGGCTGATGAAGCTCTGTCTTGTTCTTCTTTCTGCTTTTCAGTGTGGAAATAAGCTCCACGTGTTCCTCTGACACAGCCCCCTGCCTGGACCCTTAAAGAGCTGCAGGTCCTTCAGCCCAGGACAGTCAGATGATCTGTCTGAGTCAAGAAGCCGAGCAGGCGCCCTGCGTCAGTGCCCTGGAGGATTCTGTAGACTTGTATGAGGTCCCTTCGTAGTTTCAGTTCATTTCATTTTTGTTCAGTTTCCCTTCATAAGAGGTTCACTTCCTGTCAGTGCAGGACTTTCCCTCAAGTCTCAGAATGTCTCGTGTTGCTATTTCCTGGACTGTTCCCAGACCAGCAGCACCACTTCTATAACATAGTGGCCAAGTATTTACATGTAGTTTAAATGAAGTCATTCTAGTTTATGATACATTTTAGTTACCTGCACTTGTGTTCTTTAATACATCACTGCATTTATATGTGGAAAACATGCCCCGTTCACCAGTCACATTTCACTGAAGAGCCCCAGGTTTAGGGTCCTTCGTTGTGGGGCTATGTGGACTTTCACTGGGTGATCCAGTTTCCTTCCAAAGTCCAAAGACTGGCTTTGCATCTGGGATGTATCCCGCCACGTGCTCACTGATCAAATATTAAGAACATACGAACACTTAGAAATGAGAAGAGGCCCATCTAGCTCATTGGTAGCAGCTGATGGATCCAAGTCTCCCTTCAAGCTGTTTCTTCTCCTGTCCTCAGTTTTAACTGCACTTACACCCAGTTTCCCCTGGTGCCCCACATGAGTCCATGGTTGAGCCAGAATCCATCATTATACATTTGTAAGAGAACTTGCCTTGATGGCTTTTTTGCTGCTCCTCCTAACTTGGGATGATTTGCCAACTTGACTAGTTGAGTCAAGTTTGGTATTCGGGAATCTAAATAATTGATACATTTAGGAAGTAGCAGTGGTCCTAATGTGGATCCCTGTGGTACTCCAGTTTCACATATGAAGCCCTCGTCTGAACGCATCACTGGCCTGGGGTGAGTGAGTGTGTGTGAATTTATCACCAGGAGTGAGGGAGGGGGGTGTAAATTCATCGCTTATCTGAGCGGTGGGACTTTCAAACTTTAGTAGCTACCTTTTTTTTTAAAGAGAAAGCATTTCTTCACTTCCATTTAGAGAAGTAAAGATCAATCAGATTTGAAAGCACACTTATCCCCCTCCCCTGCCTCCCCCATTCAAGCCCTGCTTATTGGTCTCAAACCACGTGGTTCAGTTTTCTCACCTTATTTTGTAGGTGGGCGTTATATTAACATATTTCCAGTAAACAGGTTTACCCCAGTCTCGAATGACTGATGAAAGAGTGGTGTTAAATCTATTTTAAAAATCCCTCATTTCCTTTGACACACATGGTTGATACACGTGGGGCCCTGGTGATTTACTGTATGTTGAGTGCTTACAGTACCTGTGTCACTACTGCCTCTTCTGGGTTAATATTTAATACAGGACACTGTGATGCGCCTGAGGTACAATGTCAGCAAACAGTTGAAATTAAACAGTAAAGGAAAATCAACCGTTAGTACTATATCTCCAAGACACTTTAATTCATCATGTACTGTTCTTTCACTGTTCCACCAGCAAAAGAACACTTGATCAGTTTTAGCCTCTGTTTCTGTAGTCATTTTTGTGTCTCTTGGCCAGTCGAATGTCCTGTTTACCAGTGCTCACAATTACACTCCCCTTCATGAACTGAATTTTTAAATCATTTTTAAAAAGAAAGTGTTTTCATTCTGTACTACTATTCTCTTAAAGATTAATAGTAAAGTTTTGGACTAGATGGGCTAGACAAGCTCAACAACTGAAATGTTGTCTTTTTCTCTCATCCACCTTTGTAAACTGCAGTGATTGGACAGATCCACTTTAAAAAGATCTCCAACTTGCAATCTCACAGAATATTTTAGAAGCTGTAGTAAATCACAATCTTTTAATTCTAAATTACATCTTTTTAGTTTTTGAAATGGATTTTCTATCATTGTATTAGTATGCAAAGAAGAAAATACAACAATTTAGGGGATCTATGCACTGCAAAATATTATAAAGACAACATCAAACTAATCAACAAAAGACAGAACATTACTAACGTAATGAACATTGAGGTCACTTACTGCAAAATAGTTAGTTCAGGTGGGTAGCAGCATCAGCATGCATAGGCTGCAAAGGAACAAGTAATAGTTTTATTCCATGCTGCAAAGAGAAGAAAAAAACACGTTTTGGCTGTGGAGGCTTCGCAGGAAGGCTCCTGTGGAAGAAGGCTCCACAGCCGAAACGTTTCTTTCTTCTCTTTTCAGCACAAAATAATGAGTTTATATGCAACATTATTTGTGTAAACCAGTTTTCCAAGGGTATTTTTAGATTTTGTTAAAGAATTTGAGTACAAGGTGAATTAATTTAGAACTTTTTCAAAGCACATAGATTTTTTAATCACTCTGCATGTATGTATGTAAACGTTTGGGTAACCTTTTACATGATACGAATTGTAATCTATATTTAATATAGAAATTGGCCCGCAGTTATCAATATATTTCTCATTTTTAGCTGTTTTAGGAATTCATGTAATAATATATTGTTTCATTGTGGTAGAAGCGGTATTATTAGATATGCAATCCAAAAACGTTTGCTATAAAAATGTCTTAAATACTTCTAAAGGAATCCATAAAATGCTACAGTTAATCCAACTGTGCCTGAAGCTAGGTCACGTCTTAAATGCCAGATCAAAGTCTTCAGTTGTTAATTCTGATCACACAAGCTTCTAAACTGTGAGGTTATTTTTGGTATATCTGTATCAGTTTTATTAAAGAGCATCTGAGACTGTGCTTGTGAAAACTCTGATGTATACCATTTTGAAATGAAATTAGAACTGTGACTTAAATCTCATAGTCTCGCCATCTATGGCCAATTCTTTGATGCTATTTTTTTCTGCCTATCACATTCTGCCTATCTATCTTAAAGAAGTAACTTTAATTTTTGTCCCCTTCCTCGATCCATTTTGCTCGATTTTACCCAAGCTCCTTTTGCTATTCTAGTGTCAATACCATCCAAATGCTTGAGACATTTACTTAGATTTGAGCTTATCACTTCATGATAGTTTAACTTTAATTGTATGAAGGTTTATAACAGTATGAATTACTATCCTTAACAAGAAGGATTTTCCTGTCTAATTTTAGCTAATTGTTCATTGTACTTTATTGAAAATGCACTAATCTTCCATTTCCGATACTTCAGTTTTTCTGTAAGAATATCAAAATCCATACTTTTACTATTATTTTCAACGAATAATTGAACTAATCAACTGTATAGGCCAACAATACCTATCATTATTTAGCAAGTCATTGTTCAACTTCCAATATTTCCTTCTGTACAAGATCCAAATTGAATTGGAGAGTTTGAAAGAAGCCAATACTCGATTTTTGATTTAAGGGTAGGATTAGGTTTAAACCAGGCGTGTTGTTTAGTACAGTATACAAGGTTACTATCCTCCAAATATGACCCCAAATCACTTACAATTAGTGTTTTCAGTGGAATATCATCCTTGAATGTGTCTCTTTCAAGGTATTCATCAAGACACACCTCCTATAATGAGATGTACATGTAATTGTCTGTTATTTCTTACAACTAATTTCTGTTTTGGATTACTGTGGCATTACTGAATTGTCAACAAAAAGATACTTATTTTTAACTGTTCACATTATGGACCTTTAAATACAAGAAGCAGAATCGTCAGACATTTCCCCAAATCAGAAAGGGGACGTTATATTTAAAAAAATATTTTTCTGAACTTTCATCTCACACTGGCATTTATAACCACTGGTTCAGCAGGGACTTTCAGTTCCCTTTTTTGGTCTGAAATGAGGAAGAAGACAATTTGTTCAATTCAAGATGACGTCGAGAGGGAAGCACCAAGAGCAAACAGCCGCTAATCCAAGAACCCAGACTCAATGCTCAGATACAAGAGGAAATGCGTTTTAGTCATGGGGTTTTCAACCACCAGCATTTAAATAAACACATCAACACCCTATGGTAACTTGACCCAGCCCCTGCAGGAGTCCTTAATCTTCCTGCTTTTTCTCTATTTCTGTAGATGCTTTACCGAAACTTCACCTAATGAGAACAACAGCCCAACAGTAAATAACCTCTCGTTGCTTTCACACACCATGCAAGAGCTAAGCACTTTTTTGCACCACAGTAAACACAACTCTTTATAAAGGACGCAGTACTCAGCTGAGTAAATCAGGTCACTCCAGACTGAAACATTTGGTCACAGCCAATACAAATTCCTCCCATGACTGCAAACCTCTTCTGCACGATTGTTCAACTGGCAATCAGCCCTTGCTCAGGTATTACAAAGGGTCACTTCAGAACTGCTGTGTGCAAGATAGGACCAAGTAAGAGGCCGAGGGCAAGGACAGGGAAGAGGGAGAGATACAGGGGCCCGTAGAGGAAGAATGGTTTGAATGCATGGTGTAGCTCAAAGGGGGATAATAATAATAATAATAATAATAATAATAATAATAATAATAATAAAAAAGTTTATTTTATATAGCGCCTTTAAAGGTGGCTTCTCAAAGCCCTTTACAGGATGACAATAACAATAAATAAGAAGACTACAACAATAATTAAGAAGATTTCACAAGATAGGACACAATTATAATTACAACAATACAACAATAACAATAGAGGAGACCGTGGAAGGTGGTATTAAGAAGAGCAGAGGGGTGAAGAATGGAACCAGTTGAGTAAAGGCTTTTCTGAAGAAGAAGGTTTTGAGTCTGGATTTGAAGGAGTTTAGAGAATGTGACTCTCTAATATCCTTGGGCAAAGAGTTCCAGAGCTTGGGGGCATAACAGGAGAAGGCTCTGTCGCCCTGTCGGGTACAGACAGCTGTCCTCTACATATTCGTGCAGATTCGTTCCGCACTTATCAACCTTGCTGATCTGGCAAGAGACCCATGGGGATGAAACAACTTTACAAGGTCCAGTTCCAGAGAAACAGGGAAAGAGTGAAGGAGACTTGGCTCCAGTATTTACAGGTAAGAGTTTGTCTCTTTTTGCAGTTTTTTGCAGTGTACAGTATATACAGTAGATTCTGCTTTTATAGTATCCATTTCCTGGAGAATAACAGAGAATGAGGCAAACGCAGGACCCCATACATTCATTCGTGTGGACGAAGCTGGCTTCACTCTTATATAGGTGAGGAGACGAGGGAGGAACACCAGTGGTCAGAGGGGTGCAGACACCAGCCCGTGTGCCGCCATCTACAGCACCTGCCACGGGCCCCCTAGGTCAGCAAGTGGGACAGCGTTGCTCTCCACCCCTGAAGGGACTGCAGCCAAACCGCAAACACCGATACAGTTTCTCCCTCCAGTCCCTCCTTGTCCCCAGTCCAGTTGAGGGACTCCTCTCTGCGTGTGGGTGGAAAGTCTATGAGCACCACTTGGGCAGTCTGCGTTGGAGAGGGACAGCCAGCCACATGGACGAGCCCTGCCAGGAGATATCTTCCTCGCTGCTTTGCCAGGCAGGAAACCGCCCAGCAATGCTGATGCTATGTGGGGCCTGATCAATAAGAGCCAATGGCCTGAATGTGGTCTGTACTGTACCAGTGAGGCCTCTTTTGAAACTGCTTTGACTTGACAGTGATTTGTTAATCACGTGCTGTATATACGGCGTCACAGACTTGTACAGGACAAAATGGCAAAGGGTGAAATGAAGCCTTTGGCTTCTGGATATTCGGGGTCTCGAGTGACAGTCATTTTGCATCAGTCATCTGTGGTCAAATCATTTTAGGGAAAAAGAATAAAGCCCATGCTGCGATAATGTTTGCTTGCGTTCTATGGTACAGTACATACTAGAATTATAGTAGCAACAGATGGCACAGACATGTGCAGTAGGAGAAGGTAAAGGATGCTGGGGTACTATTGATGGCTGTAGGTAGTGTTTACTAGGCCACTGTGTAATAATGACTGAAATTACATAACTTCATTACATAACAAGCTGCATGTTTTAATGGAGGAATGGCATTGGTCAGAGGGCCACTGTAAATGTGCCCTTGTTGATTTTCTGCCATGTACTTCCTGTTTTGAGAGTCCAAATGCTTTCTGCTAATGCAATGTGTCATTTTGCCCGGCGTGTTTTGGTTGGGGCTGCGTGTTGTTTCGAAGAAACAGAGTGAAGAAAGACTGTCTGCTGATATTGGAACGGTCTCCGTTCCCCAGCACTGACATTGGACAGTCTTATCCAGTTCAGTGCCCCCTGGAAAGAGAAGCAGAAACTGCATGTTTTTGTGCCTTCACTTATGATAGGGATAAAAAAGGAGCCTGCTTTACTTCAACACTCAACAAGCATCATGAAGTAGGTACCTGGCACACACACAGGTACAAAGACCTCACACCTTAAGAAGGCTAAACAGCTGAAACATTATCTCTCCTTTCTTCTCAGCATGGCATAAACCTTCATCTGTTCTTCTGAACTAGGTACTGCACGAGGATACTGAAAGGAAGAAGCTCCTAGTTCAGCACAGCAGGGGGAGGCACAGCTCCAGTTCTGGGGGGTCCCGAAAGTTTCTGTTTTTCTTTCCACCTTCGATTCCAATTACTTTTAACCAGGAATTGATTCATTGGACAAGTCAAAGCCTTTTCATGTTCTGGAGACGCTGGGGAATGGAGAAGAGACCCTTTAGACCTGCTGGACAGACCCCCATTGAGAACCAGGGTCGGCCTCCCATAATCAACCGCTCCCAATACTTGTCCTCACCCTCGTCACTGAATCCAGAAAGGAGCGTGGTGAAAGAGAATCAAGTCCAGCTCCACGCACTTGAATTCACTGTCGGGGTCATGAGATCTCATGCAGAGAACACTGCTCATGCCTTTGGACATGTTTCAACCCTGGCTGATAGTGGTATCAGTAAATAAGGGATATACTAACCAACAACAGGGTAGTTAATACCTGACAGGACACAGTCAATAAGTGCCGCACCCTGTACATTCCAATATCTGCTCATGGTTACTTCTGCAAATCACAATCAGTAACACACCCCCTCCCCCAACACACACACACACACACACACACACTTGCACCCCCAGCTGACCTCTGCACCACAGCTGGGCAGGTTTCAGCCCGATCACATGAAAGCAGTCCTTCCTCTTTCGAACTAAACCCCCGTCTACAAGCTCCGCGGGGACACACACTGACACACTCAGTCACAAAGGGGCGTATTGGAACCCGTTCAACCTCACAGACTGAACTGCAACTGGAACCAAGAGGCGGGTTTTTCGACAGCCGGAGCCAGAAAAGAGAAGCAGAAATCGAAAGACTTCGTGTGGATCCCTCACCAGCGCCGAGGTTTGAAAAGCCAAATCTTCCCCGATGCTCAGAAACTGAACTGTGGCCGGCCGACTTCCACCGATTTGTAAAGAAGAGGCGTCTTCACTAATAGTATGGCTCCAACGTTTCGCGCGTGGCTCCAGTCGGCGTTGACCCTGCTCGCGATGACCTTCCCCAGGTCCTGCAGCTCCCTGCCGGTTTCCCAGAGATCCGGCAGCGGTATCCAGGAGTGCAGGAAGACTCTGGCCATGCCGGTGCTGGAGGTCCTGCCAGGCGGCGGCTGGGACAACCTGCGCAACCTGGACATGGGCCGGGTGATGAACGTCAGCTACGCCCTGTGCCAGACCACCGAGGACGGCGCCTACCTCATCCCGGACGAGGTGTTCGTGGTGCCGCAGAAGGTCAGCAACGTGGAGACGCACTCGGAGCTCATCGAGAGCTGGCTGCAGCAGAGCAGCTCGGTGGCCCGCTCTATCAACGCCGACGTGTCGTTCCTGGGCGTGCTGAACGGCAAGTTCTCCGCCGAGAGCCAGAGGATGAAGACGCACCAGGTGCGCGAGAGCTCCGTCACCACCCGCGTGCAGGTGAGAGATTTATTACAAAGAGTTCTCTCCAACACTTCCCTCTAAGATCAGATCACTTTATTGGCCAATTTCTTGCATTTCGTGAATTTGTCTTTTCACAGACCCCCAGCTTGCTCTCCGTGAGACACACAGACAGGGAAAGAGAAGCTGGGGGTCAGAGCGCAGGGTCAGCCATTTATATGGCACCCCTGGAGCAGCTGGGGTTAAGGGTCTTGCTCAGGGGCCCACCGGAGTAGGATTCCTCTGCCGGCCGTGGGATTTGAACCAGCAACCTTCCAGCCACAGACACAGATCCTTAGCCAAAGAGCCACCTCTCTGCCCCCAAAACACTGGCATTTCCGAGCGACTGCGTACCTCATTACTCAGACGCATCAGCACTGACAGGAGACATCCAGCTGCATGACAGCCATGTGGCACAGTGGGCAGATATTGGGACTTGTAAGTGGGAGGTTGTGGGTTCGAATCCCAGCTGAGACACTGTTGTAGCCTGGAGTGACCTATTCCAGTCAGTAGGCATGCATACAACATGAATGGAAGTGAACGTAAGTTATGTGGATACAATCTAATAAAAAATAAATCTAATCTAATGTTAGGAAAAAGGATGTGCTTGGACAGCCTTAATGCAGAAGACAAAATAAAGGCACAAGTGACAAGTACGCTTTAGGATCAGTTCAAATATATTGTATTTGTATAATCTGCACGTAAGTATTATATAATTTAACTAGTAATGGTAGTTTCATTAGTATTATTTAACTAATAACTTTAGTTTAACTTATTTAATTAATAATGAATTAATCTAATAGAATTTTATCCAACATGTTTTTAATTAATGCAAGTTGAAATGATAATTAAACTCAAACCTAGGTTTAAAAATTTCGACACTGTTGAAGAGGAATTTCGACGAATCATACATGCCTTTAGGCTTCATATTCATTAGAGAATGTCATGGCCTACAGAGCTTCGTCAGCACGCATCGGCTGCAAAGGAGCACGTAAAGGTTTATTTCATGCTAAAAGGAAAAGAAAAGAGACAACGGGTCAGCTGGGCAGAACAGGCCCTGGAGAGACCCGGTCCAGTTGGTACAGGGGTCTCCAGCCCTGGCCCTAGAGAGACCCGGTCCAGTTGATACAGGGGTCTCCAGCCCTGGCCCTGGACAGACCCGGTCCAGTTGGTACAGGGCACTTCAAACTGTCAGTGGAAGACTTTCCCTTCAGCCCAGGGTTGTGTTTTGTGTCTCTTCTCCATTTCCAGAGTGGCAGTATCTCTTTCGCAATGTGGAGACCACAAGTGTGCACAATTTGGAAAATGCAGTCTTGCCACTGCGCCATCCGGTTGTAACACAACTCCCCCCTGAGTTTAATGAACCGCTTTTCACTCTGGGAGTGAACGTACTGTACGCCCTGGCCTTTCTCTTGCTCTCATCGCTCTCTCTCTCTCTCCGGCAGGTGCGCAACTTCATGTACAGCGTCAAGGCCCACCCGGGCTTCTCCTTCGACTCGCGCTTCAGGCAGCAGGCGGGCGAGATCGCCGAGGCCCTGGAGAACAACCAGACGCGCCGCGCGGCCTTCCTGGCCGAGATGCTGGTGCTGCAGTACGGCACGCACGTCCTGACGGCGGTGGACGCCGGCGCCAGCCTGGTGCAGGAGGACTACCTGCGCTCCTCCTTCCTGTCCAGCAGCCAGTCCGAGGGCTTCTCCTTCAGCGCCGCCGTGGGCCTCAACTTCTTCAACAAGGTCAACGTGGGCCTGCACGGGGGGGGGAAGGATACGGACTCGCTGACCAAGGCCTACCAGGGCAACGTCACCTACTCCGTGACCCAGAGCCATGGCGGGGCGCCCTTCTACCCCGGCATCACGCTCCAGAAGTGGCAGGAGAGCACCGCCAACAACCTGGTGGCCATCGACCGCTCCGGCCTCCCGCTGCACTCCGTCCTGAACCCCGCCACCCTCCCGGATCTGCCGGCGCCGTCCGTCCGCAAGCTGGCCCGCGCGGTGCGGGACGCCGTCAGGCGCTACTACACCGTCAACACCCACCCGGGCTGCGTCAAGCCCGACTCCCCGAACTTCAACTTCCAGGCCAACGTGGACGACGACTCCTGCGAGGGCCCCGCCACCAACCTCAGTTTCGGGGGGGTGTACCAGCGGTGCGCCCCGCTGAGCCCGGACGCGGGGCCGCTCTGCCGGGTCCTGGAGCAGAAGAACCCGCAGACGGGCTCCCTCGGGTGCCAGCAGCCCTACAGCCCCACGCTCCTGCGCTCGGAGGTGCGCGAGGAAAGCTACAGCCGCCTGGAGTGCCGCAGGGAGTGCCAACGCTGCTGGCTCATCCTCTCCTGCTGCAAGCAGGTCTGCGGCGACACCTACCGCGTGCGCCGGGCCCAGATCGACACCTACTGGTGCGCCACAGAAGGGCCCGCGCCCCCCCTCTCGGGCTTCCTCTTCGGGGGGCTGTACGGGCCCTCCCAGCAGAACCCCTTCACCAACTCCCAGGCCTGCCCCCCGGGCTTCCTCGCGCTCACCCTGCTGTCCGACGGCCTGAAGATCTGCCAGAGCGCCGACTACGAGGTGGGAGCCCGCTTCGCCGTGGACTTCGGGGGGCTGTTCAGCTGCGAGGCGGGCAACCCCCTGGCGGCGGGGCGCCCCCGCTGCCCGGCGGGCTTCAGCCAGCACGTGGCGGCCGTGAGCGACGGGTGCCAGGTGCTGTACTGCGTGCGCTCGGGGGTGTTCAACGGCGGCGAGCTCCTGCCCGTCCGCCTGCCCCCCTTCACCCGCCCGCCCCTGGCCGGCCTGGGCGCCACCAACACGGTGGCGGTGATGATGGAGGGCGAGAGGTCCTGGATCAGGGACGGCCAGAGCCGCCTGTGGAAGGTCGCCTCGCCCGGCCAGCTGCAGAAGATGGCGGAGGTGTTCGACGGGTCCCCGCGGGGCCTGTCGGGCGGGGAGACGTTCGGCGTGGTCCTGGGGGCGGCGGTGGCGCTGGCGCTGGCCGCCGGCGCGGTCGCGTACGGGCTGAAGCGGCGGCGCAGGTGGGGCAGGGGGTCGCAGCGGGGGTACGACCAGATTCCGAGCGAGCAGGCCCATGGGGCAGCAGGGCCCGCCGAGGTGGCGGAGACAGAGATGGAGGGGGGCGGCAGCGGATCCACTCAGCCCCTGTTGGCTTGAGGGTGTCTGAACGGGACTTCCCAAGCACTTCCTGCAAAACCCTGGTTGACGTTTTTCCCCCATTAATGAGTTTGCTACAGAGCGGAACGGTGGCGCAGTGCTTTGCAGCGCTGGGGTCCTGGGTTCAATTCCTGAGGTGCTGTCTGTGTGGAGTTTGTATCTTCCCCCTGCGTACACTATGGTTTCTTCCAATAGTCCCAAGACATACTTTTAGGTTGATTGGCGTCTGGGAAAATCGCCCCTGGAGTCAGTGTGCCCCATGATGGACTGGCGTCCCATCCAGGGTGCACCCTGCCTGATGCCTGCTGCTGATCAGGGTTAGGCTCCAGCTGCCCTGCAGAGCCTCTACTGGACCTAAACTGGTTTAGTAAAATGAATGGGGGGATGGAAGGACTTCGCTGCGTCCCCCAACAGCAGAGAAAAGAAGTGCTCGGCGTTGATCTGACCAAACTGTGTTTTTGTACTGCACGGTAACATTCATTAGGATATACAAACAATTGCATGATATTAAATGCCAGATGTCTTCTATGCTACACATTTCGAAAGATTGGGAACACATGGGGAGTTTCTGATCCACTGAGCAAAGGACGCGCTCCCGTAGGACTCGATCCCTTCACCGATAACCCTCGGGGTCATGGGAACACAACCCGAGCTAGGTATATGCATAATGTTGAATATAAAAAAAATTTGATGATTTAAAAAAAATAATCTTATAGCTTATAGCTTTTAATAGCTTTTGTTTATGGTATCCTTAAGGGGTCGTCACTGATGAGAACGTGTACTCACTTGTCTTCTGTAATCGTATAATTCATTCTTCACTGTCTCTGAGCTCTTTTCTATCGTAATGATTACTAATAGTCTAACCATTATTAAATTTGGTGGCATTAAAATACCAGTTGGCAATAGCACCTTCTGTGTTCTTTGGATAGCTTTCTTCAGGCAGTTTAAATTCCACTGCAGGAAGATAAGTATCGCCTACTCACAATACTGAAAACATGCACACGATACAATAATAAAACAAATTAATAAGCTTTAACTCTGGGCTTTTCAGGGGTGGGATGACCGGAGAGTAACTTTAATGATGTTCCCGTGGAAAAGCCAGCGCTTTAATGATTAGAACACATTTAATGCACAGAAAAGATTACAAGTCTGATTCTGATTTTCTGAGAGAAAAGGAAACAATATCGGGCCTTTTCGATTGAGACAATGGGACTGGAACTCACAATGCCCATGGCACTATCCTGCATTCATAACGCAAGATCCTCTGTTACAGTACCTTATAAAAATAAAACAATCACGTAAATCACAGCACACGCAATTTCACTTATAGCGAGACGTTCCTTCTTCACAGCTAATGCGGTTTCAACCTATTAGTATCACCCTGTACAGAAGTGGACAGTCCCGGCTTCTGTCTTCCCTATTCCTGTCCATTTCATCGTTTTCACAAAATGAGTCAGTCGGTTCCGCGGTTCCGACTTGAATGAATCAGTCGGTTTTGCTTTGCTGCCTAAGCAAAACGCCTTTAAACATAACTGCAGTTTGCTCAGCCATTCGCTCGGTGTGGTACTAAAGAGACGCAGTCCTTCCGGGCTGTCAGTGGAGGTCTTTCCCTTCAGCCCAGGAGTGCACCTAGTTTCTGTCCTCTTGGCCGCTTCCAATATCTTTCCCATAGCGTAGCGCCTTATACGGTACAAAGTAATTAAATGTGGCCTTAGTAGTGCACGACACATTTTTAACGCAACATTCCTTAATTTCAGTTCTACGCTTTCAGCTATACGCCCTCGCTTTCTTCGTGTCTGATAATGATTGTGGAGAAGGGCTGCGTTTATTTCCCAGCTGGGAATCTCGGCACAGCCCGCCGTTTGGATCAATATCGTAATGGGTCGCCACAGGCCGCCCCGCTACCCGTTACTTCGCAAAGTGTGAACACAAAGCGTGCCGCTGCTGCAGAAAGCCGAAGTGAAATTTCGCTACAGTAATGGGGAAGAGGAACGAGTCGACACCGGCCGTTTCCTTATTCCGAGTCTGAAACAGGAACCAGCGACCTTGATTTTTACCTTCGCAGTATGTGGTTGTCTCCCAGGAGAGCAGAAATGGTGTGGTGCTGGACCGGCTTGTCCGGACATTGTCGTTCGTCTTTAGGAAGCGTCAACGTGTTTGAAGGAGCTTTATGACACTATTGCCCAAGCGGAATCAATTAACGGAACATTTCACAGACACGTTTGTGTGCTCCATCTGAGATGAAGCTGGCCCTCCGAGATTTGACATTTAACATTAAACAGAACCTAAAGTAATGGACACACACAACTAGAATATAAACATTATGAACCACAAACAGGAACAGAAATGCAGGGCACTCTCCCCGAGCAGGAGATGTAATACGTCTTCCCAGCCCGAGCACAACCGCAAGGTAAGAACACAAACACTACAATACATTTACAAAAATAACCAGGACAAATGAAACATAGTCTCACACACTGCCACGGGGAAAGCACTGGCTTGTCACACAATTACATTAAAATATGTTGTTGTACATTTTCATTCAACATAAAACATTATTGTGGAACAGTCTCACTGTTCCTCAGGCTGTGACAGGAGATCACACACTGTATTATTATTATTGAGAGACAGGTACACTGTCTGTTCCTCAGGCTGTGACAGGAGATCACACATTGTATTATTATTATTGAGAGACAGGTACACTGTCTGTTCCTCAGGCTACGACAGGAGATCACACACTGTGTTATTATTATTATTGAGAGACAGGCTCACTGTCTGTTCCTCAGGCTGTGACAGGAGATCACACACTGTATTATTATTATTGAGAGACAGGTACACTGTCTGTTCCTCAGGCTGTGACAGGAGATCACACACTGTATTATTATTATTGAGAGACAGGTACACTGTCTGTTCCTCAGGCTGTGACAGGAGATCACACACTGTGTTATTATTATTATTGAGAGACAGGCTCACTGTCTGCTCCTCAGGCTGTGACAGGAGGTCACACACTGATTTATTATAATTGAGAGACAGGCTCACTGCTCCTCAGGCTGTGACACTGACCCTGCGCTCTGACCCCAAGTCTTCTCTCCCTGTCTGTGTGTCTCAAGGAGAGCAAGCTGGGATATGCGAAAAGAACAATTCCTAATGCAAGAAATTGTATATGGCCAATAAAGTGATCTTATCTTATTATTATGATTGAGAGACATATGTCATCTCTGTTAATATGACAGAGATGACATATTGTGCTGCAACTCAATTGAATTCCCTCCCCCAGTAGGATCGGAAGCTGTGCTGATAATGGCAAGTTTAGGAATTAATTCTGAGATTCGATTTATCATTTTATGGAAGAATGTTTGTCTAGTCCCAGAGTATTTCTCACAGTACAGCAGAAAGTGCATCTCCGTCTCTGCCTCCCCCTGCTGGCAATGGGAGCACAGCCTCATGCTCCAGAATACTGATTATAATTAATAATTTCTTACACTTATTCAGGCACTTTTCTGGACACTCCACTCAAAGTGCTAAACAGGTGATGGGGACTCCCCTCCACTCACACTGTGGAGCATCCACCTGGATGATGCGACGCCAGCCATAGTGCACCAGTCTGCTCACACACACCAGCTCTCAGTGGGGAGGAGAGCAGAGTGATGAAGCCAGTTCAGAGATGGGGATTATTAGGAGGACATGACTGGTGAAGGCCAGAGGGGAAATTTGGCCAGGACACCAGAGTAACACCCCTACTCTTTTTGAGCAACACCCTGAGATTTTTAATGACCACAGAGAGTCAGAACCTGAGTTTTATGTCTCATCCGAAGGTGTGTCCCCGTCACTATAATGGAGCATTAGGAACCACACAAACTGCAGGGTTAGCGCCCCCTGCTGGCCCCTCTAATACAGTGGTTCTCAAAGTTCTATGGTCCGCGGACCACTTACCCCAAGTCACAGATGCGGTGGACCACCTATGTCCACTTCTTCCCCTGTAAAACTCATCACCTATTCATGTACTTAAAATAAATAATATTGAATTAAATCTTATAAAAAGTACTCATATTTTTACAAACAAAGCTGCATATTTTGCCAATGTTTTTATTACTTAAAAGGTTAATGTGAAGAATGGAGTTGCTTTTGTTGAGCAATCAGAGAAGTGATATCTGGAACCAACCTGGACAAGTCTCATGTGCGGACGAAGACATCACATCAAGCACACCTTCTGCTTCCTGGCACGTCACATTGATCAAGCTGTTGGAATCAGAATTACAGCACTGCTGGTATGGTGCACAAATCACCTCACTCGCATTTTCACTCCTATTCTGCATCTTACTCTCACTTGAGCTGTCACTATCCTCACTATATGTGCGTTTCAGAGTCCCAGATTTGAGCCAGTGCTCCATAATGACCCTTCTGCTTCGACCGCTGCTTTAAATTACACCCCGAACTTTCAACCTCAAAGTAAGATATTCAAAAGTGAGAACACAACGGTACGAACAATAATAAGTGCAACGGCCGAACCACACTCATGTCACAACGGAAACAGCGTAACCTTGAATCGTGACAACTAGTGAGGCACGGACTGACTCAGGTTAAAAAACAAGATTTTAGATCGGGTTGGGCGGGTGCGGGGTTGATCTTTGACCGAAAGCAAAATATTGCAGAAAACCGATCATTTGTATCTTAAATGAAAGTGATTCTGACGTTTTACCCTATTTAAGCCCCAGTTGGTTGTATCACCACAAGGCAAAACGGGAGAAAACAGACACCTGCTGAGCTCCAGGGGGCTGCCAGCTGGGGGCTGCAGGGTGACAGAGCTGCTAGCCTGTATACAGTACAGGCTTCTCAGTGTGGCAGAGGGACAGCAGTGGGAGTGCGCTGTGAGTACTTGATTCTCAATAACAAGTGTGTTTGGCTGGGTGTGCTATCTGCTCTTCTCTTTCTCTTTTAAGCCTACTTCCTCTCCATTTTCAAGCTCTTCCTGGCATTTTTGTGCAAACAGAGCAGGCCTCAGTCTTTGGGGTTCTGAGTGGCTTTGTGCGACTAGATGCCCAGTGTTAAAGGGGAGCTGCAGTCCCAGTTTCTCAGACCAGTTATTAAATCTCATGGCGTTGAAACACTAGCCCAGTCTGGGGTCCACTGAGGTCAGTGGCATTGAAACACTAGCCCAGTCTGGGGTCTACAGTGAGGTTAGTGGGGTTGTTACACTAGCCCAGTCTGGGGTCCACTGAGGTCAGTGGGGTTGTTACACTAGCCCAGTCTGGGGTCCACAGTGAGGTTAGTGGGGTTGATACACTAGCCCAGTCTGGGGTCTACAGTGAGGTTAGTGGGGTTGATACACTAGCCCAGTCTGGGGTCTACAGTGAGGTTAGTGGGGTTGTTATACTAGCCCAGTCTGGGGTCTACAGTGAGGTTGGTAGGGTTGATACACTAGCCCAGTCTGGGGTCCACAGTGAGGTCAGTGGCATTGAAACACTAGCCCAGTCTGGGGTCTACAGTCAGGTCAGTGGTGTTGATACACTAGCCCAGTCTGGGGTCTACAGTCAGGTCAGTGGTGTTAATAATAATAATAATAATTGCTTACACTTATATAGCGCTTTTCTGGACACTCCACTCAAAGCGCTTTACAGGTAATGGGGACTCCCCTCCACCACCACCAATGTGCAGCATCCACCTGGATGATGCGACGGCAGCCATAGTGCGCCAGAACGCTCACCACACATCAGCTATCAGTGGGGAGGAGAGCAGAGTAATGTAGCCAATTCATAGAGGGGGATTATTAGGAGGCCATGATTAGTAAGGGCCAATTGGAAATTTGGCCAGGACACCGGGGTTACACCCCTACTCTTTTCGAGAAGCGCCCTGGGATTTTTAATGACCACAGAGAGTCAGGACCTCGGTTTTACGTCTCATCTGAAGGACGGCGCCTGTTTACAGTATAGTGTCCCCGTCACTATACTGGGGCATTAGGACCCACATGGACTGCAGGGTGAGCGCCCCCTGCTGGCCCCACTAACACCTCTTCCAGCAGCAACCTTAGTTTTTCCCAGGAGGTCTCCCATCCAGGTACTGACCAGGCTCACACCTGCTTAGCTTCAGTGGGTTGCCAGTTGTGAGTTGCAGGGTGATATGGCTGCTGGTGTTGATACACTAGCCCAGTCTTGGGTCCACAGTGAGGTCAGTGGCGTTGATACACTAGCCCAGTCTGGGGTCCACAGTGAGGTTAGTGGGGTTGTTACACTAGCCCAGTCTGGGGTCTACAGTGAGGTTGGTGGGGTTGATACACTAGCCCAGTCTGGGGTCCACAGTGAGGTCTGTCAGTGTCAGTGGCCCCTGTCACACAGAGTGTAATGTTGTTGTAATATGGCAGCAGCTTACTTCTAAGCTAATGCGCAGTCAACACCTTAACATGGGTGTGAGTTATTTGCACCCAGCCAGCTTGCTAATTTGCAGGTGGATTCTCGAGTAACAATAAACTATAAAATGACACCACAGAAATCACTCAACAGAGCTCATCTTCAAATATTAGCATTTATTGAAAACAGGCCAGCATTCAGATCAATGTGCAGTAATCCTGTGTACATTTATATGTTGGTAGATATACAAAGTTTACACCATCTCCCAGCCCAAACAGCCATAAGCCTGGAGTGAAAGAGATTGGCTGCAGAGATAAGAGTAAGAGAGAGATGGAAGAGAGCAGAGGTCCTGAAAGGCAGGAAATCACCTTGGATGATTTTTAGGGCTCAAAAGGGCAAAGAAAAATCAATTGTCTAAGCAATGTTTAGATCACACAGTTTCCTCATTTTTCCTTTGTGAGCTGCAGTTGCCCCAGTGCGCCTGCACGATTTGAGGGGGCGCTCTCCCCTTCTCTTCTGTTCTGGGCACTACAGACGGACTGGACGTGGTGTCCGGAAACGCTGGTTTCTTTTACCGTCCAAAGGTGTGGCGCGGCGCCCAGTGCACTGTGTCTCCATCAGCTCTCCCCCTCTGCCCCCACCCCCCCCCCCCGGTGCTCTCCTGCCCCCCCTCACTTGCTGGCCATGGTGTAGCAGCCGTGGGGGTGCCACTGCATGTCGCGGATGCGCCTCATGGACTGGATCTGGGGAGTGCGGGCGCCCCACTCATTCCAGTGCCTGTAGTCTCCCTTCTCCAGGAGGTACTGGTAACCACGGTAACCGGGGAACTGGTATCCTACCCACCTAGAGAGAGAGGAGAAAGCAATTAAAATATTTTCACTAACTGACTGGACACTCCAGGACATTAACACTGCACTGAGAGAGAGGGGTTAATACAGTCCAGACACACTGACTGGACACTCCAGGACATTAACACTGCACTGAGAGAGAGGGGTTAATACAGTCCAGACACACTGACTGGACACTACAGGACATTAACACTGCACTGAGAGAGAGGGGTTAATACAGTCCAGACACACTGACTGGACACTACAGGACATTAACACTGCACTGAGAGAGAGGGGTTAATACAGTCCAGACACACTGACTGACACTACAGGACATTAACACTGCACTGAGAGAGAGGGGTTAATACAGTCCAGACACACTGACTGGACACTACAGTACATTAACACTGCACTGAGAGAGAGGGGTTAATACAGTCCAGACACACTGACTGGACACTACAGGACATTAACAATGCACAGAGAAAGAGGGTCAATGTGTCAGTGAATCTGTGTTACTAAGCTTCTGTCTGGACTCACGTTCCACAGCTGACCATGATGCTGCCCACTCTGTCAGTGAAGCCGTAGGAGAAGAGGCTGGGCACATCATCGTCCATGATCTCCATCTTCCTGCCCTTGAACTCCCCCACCTCGTACAGGCAGATCTTGTGCTTCTCTGGGTCCTGGGGGGGGGGGGGGGGGAGAAGGAGGGAGGAATTAGCTGAGTCAGTGCAATCTTCTTCAGGAGTAGCCCCAGCGATTACGTCTTTAAGAGAGCGGCAGGAAAGCTCAGCTCCACGCACCCACACCCCTTTATGTAAAGGAAGAGAAACTCATACCTGCCCTAAAAGATTTAGAAAGAGAAGTTAACAGAAGTGGATAATATTGACCTCGGAAGAGGAGGCTACCCCCCTTCTCAAAAGTGTGACTTCATCCAAGACCCCGAAAGTCACAGAATCAGGGGACGCTGCTACTTTGTGCACAAAACGCCAAGGCAGCCTGGGGGCACAGGCAAGGGACACAAGTGGCACAGCTCCTCACGGCGGGGGGGCGGGATCTCAGATACGGCTGTGGGCGACGCTGGCAGAAAGGCTGAGGGGAGGGTTACCATTCGGACAGGCCGGAAGGACATCATCCACTCGTTCCTGTAGCTGTTGCTCCAGCTGTCCCAGCGAGGGTACTCGCCCTTCTCCAGGATGTACATCTCGCCACAGAAGTTCATCTGCTCGTAGCCCACCCAGCTGCGCGGAGAGGGAGAGAGGAGAGAGCAGAGCTGAGGCTCAGCACTACAGCACAGACACGCCGACCCCTGCACTGAGCCGCACTGCGAGAGATGGGGATAGTGGCGATACGTGCCCAATCCGTGCAGTTTACAGTGTATTGAGATCGTCTTGGCAGATGATGCAGTGGATGTATTGTATTAATCAATCAATATGTCCTTCAAGACTACACTCAGGTGGTGCAATGCTTAGCATTGCTGGCTTGTAGCACTGGGGCCCAAGGTTCAATTCCTGGGGTGCTGTCTGCGTGGAGTTTGCGTGTTCCCCCTGTGCCCGTGGGGGTCTGCCCTGCGTGCTCTGGTAGTGCCGTCCACAGACGGCGAGGTCAGCCCGTGACCCTGTGTCGGATGGAGTGGATGACGCCCAGTGCCGTGCGGAAAGCGTGTGGGCGGCGTGTCTCGGTGGTCGGTGTCGCCCAGCAGCGGTCAGACACTCACGGTCCACATTCGACCCGGATGGAGCGGACTCTGTCGATGCCGCTGTCGCAGATGCTCATGCACTCTCCGGAGAACTCCACACAGCGACCCTGGAAGTTCTCCTGGTCGAAGACGTACATCTGCGGCGGGCAGGGAGGGACAGAGAGGTCAGGGGAGAGAGAGAGGGTCATGTCTGACCGTGCTCCGAGTGCCGGGCTGTGGCGGTCTGGCTTTATTGTGGATCCATGTATGTGACATTGCTTGGCTGTTTTTTTGTTGTACATCTGTAATGTTTTCTGGTTTGAGTCTGAATTGTCTCTCTGTGCAGGGAGGTGCTAAAAGTGTCTGAAGTATTCATACGCTGCCCCACAGTGGTTTCCTGTGTATTTCCAGAATATTACTACAGATTACTTTTTTACCACCTTTCCAGGCTGCGTTGCAGTGTTGTGTTGTGTTGTGTTGTGTTGCACAGTGTTCCTGTGTGTTGCAGGGTATAGGTGTGAGTCTCCAGGCTGTGTAGTTCAGTGTTGTGCTGTGTTGCACAGTGTTGTGTTGTGTTGTGTTGCACAGTGTTCCTGTGTGTTGCAGAGTGCAGGTGTGAGTCTCCAGGCTGTGTAGTTCAGTGTTGTGCTGTGTTGCACAGTGTTCCTGTGTGTTGCAGGGTCCAGGTGTGAGTCTCCAGGCTGTGTAGTTCAGTGTTGTGCTGTGTTGCACAGTGTTGTGTTGTGTTGTGTTGCACAGTGTTCCTGTGTGTTGCAGGGTATGGGTGTGAGTCTCCGGGCTGTGTAGTTCAGTGTTGTGCTGTGTTGCACAGTGTTGTGTTGTGTTGCAGGGTGCAGGTGTGAGTCTCCAGGCTGTGTAGTTCAGTGTTGTGCTGTGTTGCACAGTGTTGTGTTGTGTTACAGGGTTCAGGTGTGAGTCTCCAGGCTGTGTAGTTCAGTGTTGTGCTGTGTTGCACGGTGGTCCAGTTTGTTGCAGGGTGCAGGTGTGAGTCTCCAGGCTGTGTAGTTCAGTGTTGTGCTGTGTTGCACAGTGTTGCACAGTGTTGCACAGTGTTGTGCTGTGTTGCACGGTGGTCCAGTGTGTTGCAGGGTGCAGGTGCGGGGGCAGTACTGTACCTTGTAAGCCATCATGCCCATCTCGGTCTTCTTCGTCTGAGCGCTCTTCCCGTCAGTCTGGGAGGCGGCCTTGGAGGACTTCTCTCCGCTGGAAGACATGGTGACTGAGGAGGCCCAGGACAGAGGGCAGAGAGAAACAGCAGCACAGGCAGTGAGAGAGAACAGGAGTCAGGGGCAGAGGGCAGAGAGAAACAGCAGCACAGGCAGTGAGAGAGAACAGGAGTCAGGGGCAGAGGGCAGAGAGAAACAGCAGCACAGGCAGTGAGAGAGAACAGGAGTCAGGGGCAGAGGGGCAGAGAGAAACAGCAGCACAGGCAGTGAGAGAGAACAGGAGACAGGGGCAGAGGGCAGAGAGGCAGGAGAGGGGCAGAGAGACAGAGAAAGAAAAAAATCTCAATATATACACAAATGCACATTGAACCCACATCCATGTAGCCTTGGTTTTGTGCAATAACTGAGCAACACACTGCCCACTACAGCACAGAATAATGTACTAAACTACACAACAGTTTACCAAAACCGTAGCATACAGATTAGAGCAATATATCCTAACATCATATAGCTTCATCCATGCAGCATTACAAGTTAATTATACTGCACAGTGCAGTGTCCCAGAGTATAATATATAGTGCAAATCACTACAGAGCAATATAACACATTAGTAAAGTGTTAAAGTAAAGCACATTAAAGTACAGCACAGACCGCCATTTCTGAAATTATACTACAGCACACTGCCCCATCCCTGACATTACAGTACAGCATAGAGCCCCATCCCTGACATTACAGTACAGCATAGAGCCCCATTCCTGACATTACAGTACAGCATAGAGCCCCATTCCTGAGGTTACAGTACAGCACAGACTGCCATTCCTGAAGTTACAGTAAAGCACATTGTCCCAATCCTGAAATTATACTACAGCATTCTATTGCATTGCAAAGCCCCATTCCTACCATTAAGCCAGGCTGATACTGTATTGGGGAGTGCAGAGACCAGCCCCTCTCTGGGCTCTTACCTCTCTCTGTGTGAGGGGTTTGCTGTATGTCTCTCTGACGGTGTGTGTCGGTGTACCTCGCTCCCTGCCCTTTTATACCCTGGCGTGCTCCAGCGGGGGATTAAGGCCAGAGAAACAAACCCGCTGAGCCCACAGGAGGGAGAGAATAGAATCCCCCCATCATCATCCCTGCCAGAGAGAAGGGGGGCCGCTGAGCACACCGAAATGTGGAGAGTTACAAGTCAGCAGTTCAGTGAAAATGGCGTGTGCACTCACAATACAGCCATGACAGAAAGTGACCTGCTGCTACACACACTGAAGAAAAATCAGAATTGCTTGAAATGATATGGTGCATTTCATCTGAAGGGAACCCACAGTGCTTCCCGTGTAGAAGGGGACTCAGGTCCTCCTTCACTGACGTGCAGCCCCACCTGGGAGACACACAGCCCCCTCCTGCACCAGCAGCCCCACCTGGGAGACACACAGCCCCCTCCTGCACCTGTGGCCCCACCTGGGAGACACACAGCCCCCTCCTGCACCAGCGGCCCCACCTGGGAGACACACAGCCCCCTCCTGCACCTGTGGCCCCACCTGGGAGACACACAGCCCCCTCCTGCACCTGTGGCCCCACCTGGGAGACACACAGCCCCCTCCAGCACCAGCGGCCCCACCTGGGAGACACGCAGCCCCCTCCTGCACCTGTGGCCCCACTTGGGAGATACACAGCCCCCTCCTGCACCTGCGGCCCCTCCTGGGAGACACACAGCCCCCTCCTGCACCAGCAGCCCCACCTACAGACACACAGCCCCCTCCTGCACCAGCAGCTCCACCTGGGAGACACACAGCCCCCTCCTGCCTCCTGCACCCGCGGCCCCACCTGGGAGACACACAGCCCCCTCCTGCACCTGTGGCCCCACCTGGGAGACACACAGCCCCCTCCTGCACCTGTGGCCCCACCTGGGAGACACACAGCCCCCTCCTGCACCTGCAGCCCCACCTGGGAGACACACAGCCCCCTCCTGCACCAGCGGCCCCACCTGGGAGACACACAGCCCCCTCCTGCACCAGCGGCCCACCTGGGAGACACACAGCCCCCTCCTGCACCAGCGGCCCCACCTGGGAGACACACAGCCATTCAATGAGTCTAACGGGTTGTTAGAAGCTAATTGATCAGATCATCTCATCCAGCTGGTTCAAGAAAGGGTATCAGTTTCAACAACATGGCTGGACAGCTTGTTCCACACTCCCACCACCCTCTGTGTAAAAAAGTGCCTCCTGTTCTGACTGGAGGATCTCATCCAGCTGTGTCTTGAAATAAGCCAGGGTATAAAGTTCAACAACATGGCTGGAGAGCTTGTTCTACACTCCTACATACCCTTATGCTCCCATGCTCTTTTAAAAGTGATTTTAAACCACATTTTTTAAAACTGCGAATAATTCTTATAAATGATATATCAGGCTCAGGTTAGATAGCATGGTTCCACTTCAGTAGGGAACAGCTCTGATCCTGGAGCATCGCAGTGTCTGCGGGATTCTGTTCCACCTCTTCCATTAATTGCTCATCATCAATACAAATGCACCTGTGTGTCTACTCCAGAGATACTCACTCCTGCTGGACTCTGCTCTGGAGTATAAACTCTTATTGGAGACTCTGTATATACACACACACCTGGAGTACAGACTCTTATTGGAGACTCTGTATATATATACACACCCACACCACGAGTACAGACTCTTATTGGAGACTCTGTATATATATACACACACACACCTGGAGTACAGACTCTTATTGGAGACTCTGTATGTATACACACACACACCTGGAGTACAGACTCTTATTGGAGACTCTGTATATATATATACACACACACCTGGAGTACAGACTCTTATTGGAGACTCTGTATATATACACACACACACCTGGAGTACAGACTGTTATTGGAGACTCTGTATATATATACACACCCACACCACGAGTACAGACTCTTATTGGAGACTCTGTATATATATACACACACACCTGGAGTACAGACTCTTATTGGAGACTCTGTATACACACACACACACCTGGAGTACAGACTCTTATTGGAGACTCTGTATGTATACACACACACACCTGGAGTACAGACTCTTATTGGAGACTCTGTATATATATATACACACACACCTGGAGTACAGACTCTTATTGTAGACTCTGTATATACATACACACCTGGAGTACAGACTCTTATTGGAGACTCTGTATATACAGTACACACACACCTGGAGTACAGACTCTTATTGGAGACTCTGTATATATACACACACACACCTGGAGGACAGGCTCTTATCGGAGACTCTGTACTCCAGGTGTGTGTGTGTATATACAGACTCTTATTGGAGACTCTGTATATATATACACACACACCTGGAGTACAGACTCTTATTGGAGACTCTGTATATATATACACACACACCTGGAGTACAGACTCTTATTGGAGACTCTGTATATACCAGTATATACACACACCTGGAGTACAATCCCCTACCATCCCTACCACAGAATGAGCGTCTGGGTGACTAGCGCACATCTCTTTTTCGTTTTAAATTTTTATTTCTGAAGAAATATAAGTACGTGTTGCGTTTTAAATCAGCGTGCAACGGAAACAACCAGAGGGAAACCATGCTGAAATTGGGAAATCGCCACACAGCGAGTTTACCATCAGAACTGGCGTTTTCACACAATGCGGTACCGCTGACAGCTCATTCGCCCTCCCCGTGTCCCCGTCTCTCTCACACACAAACAGTTAATCCCACCAGTGAAGGGCTGTGCTGAATGTATAGCCAAGCTATTGTCTATAGAATACGGACTGCTGACCCATCCTAACTGCTCCAGTCCGCTGCGCAATGGAGTGGACAAGGCCTTTACATCCGAGTCTATACTATTTGCTGACACGAACAGGCTAGCAACCGCGTTGAAATAATACATGGAAAATTGGCTAGGTCACGCGGGTTGTGCGCTCACACACACTCAGAAAAAGGATACGCACACACAGAGGGAGTACTACCTGGACAATATAAAACCAGGCCGCCAGAAACACGACAGCTCTACGAAGTCAAACGGGTTTGCTCTGGGAACGCGATCCGACACATCCCGTAGGTAGGACTATTTATTTTATTGAGTAGAGGTGTTAAACTGACGTTTGCTTATAATCCCTAAGAAGACTCGCGCTAATATCCCGGCATTATATTTATTGTGGATTTGTGCCGACATTTAAAAAGCTGTTTTGCACAGAGAACCACTGAGAATTTAGCCTACACTGAGCGAAATTATGAGTTGATTTTTTGCAAAGTTTTTGCTGTACATCTCGGCAAGCAATTCGGGTGAAAGAGACCGCACGTGTTTTGTTGAAAACTGTTTATGTGAAGCTCACTCAGTACAAGTTAGCGTTATTATGTTGCTCTACTCGAGGAATAGACCATCAACATCAGGAGGGCACCAGTGGAAACTACAAGGAAGTGCTTTTAAAACTGAGAAAAGGAGGCGCTTCTTTACACAAAGGGTGGTGGGAGTGTGTAACAGGCTGTCCAGCCGTGTTGTTGAAATCAGTACCCTGGCTTCTGTCTAGAAACAGCTGGATGAGATCCCCGAGTCAGGACAGGAGGCGTTTCTTTACACAAAGGGTGGTGGGAGTGTGGAACAACCTATGCATCCATGTTGTGGAAGCCGATTCCCCGACTTTTTCAAGAAACCGTTGGATAAGATCCTCGGATCGATTAGTTACTAGCAACCAAGCGAGATGGTCTTTTGTTTATGACTTTTTTATGTTCTCGTGTTGCTCATCTTACCTTTCGGGATAAGGATGTCTACAGGGTTAACTTGATCAATTCAGCACCACAAAACAAACGACCCAGATGTCCCGAATGGTTTTCACTGACGTTTATGTTAAAATAATTTTAAAATGACAGCGGAATCATTACTCTCTTGTGCTCTAAAAAAGCCTCTGGGGATACAATTTGGGGTTTATGTTATGGGGTATATCAATACCGAACTAGCGCTCACTGCTTAAAACTCTGGAAGCTGAACGGTGTTGGTGGGAGGGACTTAAATGTGTTAATTATGCTCCGGCTGGATGTTATGTGTGAGTTAGAGAAGGAGCCTTAATACGAAAACCCACCCGAGTTTGTGCGATTTTCCCACGTGAGAGGGCGAGTTGCGATGAATGTCGGGATGTGCGAATACGATAATACTGTATATCCCAGCCTCGCAAAGCGTTGGCGAGGAAGGCGGTAGCTTGCGTTTTCTTTAACGAATGGTCAAGTGGACATGATGTCGCTTCAAGGGTACAAGGGGACTCGCCTCATCCCCTCAGGAAGTGCAGGCTCCTGTATCAGTCACTCACTGGGCGGTGTTCCTGTCTCGCTTCTGACAGTCCACGACTGGTGCGCTCAAGCCCAGAGCGCTTCAACGATCAACGAGTGTTTTTTTTCTTTCCTTTGCTGATTTATAATATTGCATAACAAAACGTCTTCAACATGTATCGTTTTCAAAAGAAATGAATAGTTGTCACATTTCCATGTACACATACACAGCACAAGAGAGTCTGCCAGACACACAGTGAAACGGCCAACGAGATAAAGTAAGTCTGATTGACACACAGTCACATCGGACAATCAGATACAGATAGTGAATCACACTGACAATCATATTCAGTCAGGTACACGGTGACTCACATTGACAATCAGATACAGTCAGATACACAGTGAGTCACATTGACGATCATATACAGTCAGATACACAGTGAATCAGTTCCACTGAGAGTCAGATACTGTTAGACTGATATGCAGTGAGTCAGTTCCACTGACAATCAGATACAGTCAGATCAGACACATAGTGAGCCCCAGTGAAAATGAGATACAATCAGACAGATACAAGCAGATAGATAAAGAGTCGACAGTCACACTGACAACTGGATACATCAGATAAAGAGATCCAAGAAACATTGTTCTCGGTTCACCTGTGCATGTCTCTCACCCTCTTTCTCTCTCCAACAGCTAAAGATGCAGAAAACTACAATGACACAGCAGGGAATGGGCTTCGCTCCTTTCTGGAAGGTACAACTCACTGTACATACTGACCCAGTATAGACACACACTCTGATACCCTGTATGTGCAGTGTTAATGTACTGGAGTGTCCAGTCAGTGTGTCTGGACTGTATTAACCCCTCTCTCTCAGTGCAGTGTTAATGTACTGGAGTGTCCAGTCAGTGTGTCTGGACTGTATTAACACCTCTCTCTCTCCTGGTCAGGTGACAGTGTGGGAGCAGGAGTATTTCCAGGGCAAATGTCAGGAGTTCACAGCTGAGTGCTGCAACATCCAGGACTGTGGATTCGACAACATCCGCTCCATCCGTGTGGAGAGTGGAGCGTGAGTCCACTGGTGCTCTACTGTGTCCTTGTCTCTGTGTCTGTTTCACTATCTGTGGGCTCATTTGTATATGCAGCTTCATTAGGCTGGAGAACTGCAGTCTGAAAACAGTCACTGGAAACTATAAGAAAAATGGCGATTTGACAACTTAGCCTAAAACTTAGGTCACTTACTTTAAGATCGGAGGTGCAATGAAACTCCCAAGGCCTGAAGCCTTCGAGGTTTATAGGTGTCCATTCCTGGACAGTGTCCTTCACTGTACATCTCTGACAGTCAGTAACTCTGGTTAATTTGTCTCTCATCTCCCGCACGAGCTCAGGAGTAAAAGAATCTTTTTCATTTTCTGCCTCCCCCCCATCAACTCTTTGTCTTTGTCCCTCATTACAGTGTCTGGACTGTATTAACCCCTCTTTCTCAGTGCAGTGTTAATGTACTGTAGTGTCCAGTCGGTGTGTCTGGACTGTATTAACCCCTCTCTCTCAGTGCAGTGTTAATGTCCTGGAGTGTCCAGTCAGTGTGTCTGGACTGTATTAACCCCTCTCTCTCAGTGCAGTGTTAATGTCCTGGAGTGTCCAGTCAGTGTGTCTGGACTGTATTAACCCCTCTTTCTCAGTGCAGTGTTAATGTACTGGAGTGTCCAGTCAGTGTGTCTGGACTGTATTAACCCCTCTTTCTCAGTGCAGTGTTAATGTACTGGAGTGTCCAGTCAGTGTGTCTGGACTATAGTAACCCCTCTCTCTCAGTGCAGTGTTAATGTCCTGTAGTGTCCAGTCAGTGTGTCTGGACTGTATTAACCCCTCTCTCTCAGTGCAGTGTTAATGTCCTGTAGTGTCCAGTCAGTGTGTCTGGACTGTATTAACCCCTCTCTCTCAATGCAGTGTTAATGTACTGTAGTGTCCAGTCGGTGTGTCTGGACTGTATTAACCCCTCTCTCTCAGTGCAGTGTTAATGTCCTGGAGTGTCCAGTCAGTGTGTCTGGACTGTATTAACCCCTCTCTCTCAGTGCAGTGTTAATGTACTGTAGTGTCCAGTCAGTGTGTCTGGACTGTATTAACCCATGTCTCTGCCTGTAGGTGGGTGGGATTTGAGCACCACGATTTCCAGGGGCAGCAGTTTGTCTTGGAAAGAGGAGAGTACCCCCGCTGGGACGGCTGGAGTGGCAGCCTGTCCTACCATGTGGAGAGACTGATGTCTTTTCGACCAATCTACTGCGCTGTGAGTGTTCAAGCCGAGTTTAGACCATGTGCAGTAGTGTAGTTACTAACCCCTCTGTCTCAGGGCCGTGTTAATGTACTACAGCGTGCCATCAGCGTCTCTGCTGTAGAACACTAACCCTTGCTCCCCTTTCCAGTCTCACCACAGCAGTCGCATGATGATCTTCGAGAAGGAGAACTTCATGGGCCGCAGTGTGGAGCTGTGCGATGACTACCCCTCCCTGCAGGCCATGGGCTGGTGCAACAATGAAGTAGGATCCATGCATGTGCAGTGCGGCGCGTGAGTATTCACTTTGAACCTTTAAACATGCATCACCTATAGAGCCAAAGGCTTTGTAAGCCCCATCTCTCAGAGTCACTCCTAATGGACTGAGTCAGTGTGTTCGTACTGAACTCTGAACTAACCTGCTTGATGTCCTGTTCTCTCTGTAGCTGGGTGTGTTACCAGTACCCAGGATACAGGGGCTACCAGTACATCATGGAGTGTGAGCGACACAGCGGGGACTACCAGCACTGGAAGAACTGGGGCTCCCACTCCCAGACCCCCCAGATCCAGTCCATCCGCCGGATCCAGCACTGAGCTCCATCCCACTGCTGACACCAGACACACACACACTGCAGCACTCACTTCTGTATTACCACACCGACACACTGATACACATTCACACAACCCTTCGCACACACCTGCCTCTGGCTTTTATTAGAATTGAAGATGGCGAAGCGTGCATGTACGCGCACACACACACTGGCAGTTCAAAACCAACGTGGAAACATGTATGCGTGTTCTGTGGCCAACACTACATAGCGTGCACAGGGCTGGAGACTGGTGGGCTGTGTGAGCTGATGCTCAGGGAGTGACCGTAACCACCAAATCTGGCACCTGACTAGTGCATTGTGGGCTGCCGCTGCAATGATGTCATCAGGACATACAGTGTGCCACATGTCTAGGAGTTTGAACCGACAATAATAAAGCTCCATTCAATGAATTGTTTTCTCCGTGTCTTAATTACGAAGCTTAATTATGTGCCTAAAGCAATTTCTCCAATTCCCTAATGCCTCCCTAAAATAACTAGGTATAATAAATATAGCAAAAGTAATATATAGCAGTACTTAGAACTACAAAACTCACTATATAGTCTTAAGTTGTATATTTCAGAGGGAATTTAAGTTTATTTAAAAATCGGCAGTTTTGGTATTGTAACGGTCAAT
This sequence comes from Lepisosteus oculatus, assembly GCF_040954835.1. NCBI lineage: Eukaryota > Metazoa > Chordata > Actinopteri > Semionotiformes > Lepisosteidae > Lepisosteus > Lepisosteus oculatus. The sequence goes on from NC_090701.1 coordinate 41,457,659, forward strand.
CCTAAACTCTTTAACTTACCCTTAAATATCCTGCTCACAGGACAGGTATCATACTTGTAGAAGTGAGGTCAAAAGGGCTGATTGACAGCAAAAATAACCGAGAACCATCTAATGGACTCTAGATCGTAAACACCCCAACAAAACCAAAAGACGGAGAACACATCGGCGAAAACAAAATAAAGGACCAAAAAAAAAATCCCAATAATAAGACTGAAAAGATGGTTGCACCGATGTTATAAAATACATACATCAACACGGTTTGAAATAAAGGCACACTGAATAATAGCGTCAAATCCTTCGAAGTCTCGACAGTGATGGCCGGCGGGCGTATCGCAAAAACAAAACCCTCAGCCTGTACGGTGTGTCGAAGTCCAGCCACAGGGTATTAAGAACAAAACAGATCACCGGGTCCATAATGTTCCAACGCAGACAGTTACCCTAAAAAGCTCCCAAACCTAATCCAAAATACGAAGGTCTATAAACGGGGTTTACACCGTATCAAGGCTTTTAGCAGCAAGCAAAACACCGGAGGCACAAAAATAAAAATTACAAGAAAATTAACACCGTAAAACAACATAATACATCGGTCCTAGCTTATCTCAAAAATGTATTTTAAAAATCAATCTGCGAGACCCACAAATCCCCTCCTGAGAGGAAGTAAACCCCTACCCATGATGCTTCATAACCGGAAATGTGAAGGGGCGCCTTCCACGGTTTTTTTAAAGAGGCGGCAACACAACAGCTCAACAACGGGACCGTGGTGCATCACCGCGGATCACCCCTCAATCATGTAACACGTGTTGCAGCACAGATATATTTATAGGCAATACAGCTCACAGCAAATCTCCCTGCTGTTTTTACTGTAGATGCCCTGTTATAGACCATACAGAAAAGTGGAACTCTAACCACTAAAACCACCCGATGCAGACATGTCTGTAAGTAGCCAGTCCTACAGTGAGACCTGAAATGCAAGTCACAAACATGATGTGGTGATAGTGGAAGATTTCAACTTTTCACACATAAATTGGGACGCTGTAAAGGAGACTACCACAGCGGAAACAGTTCAAGCAGTAAGTGACTGACTTTAAAAAACACCAAATACAAATGATAATATTGGCAACCTTTTTTTGAGCACTAGGATAAGACTGAGGGAATAAAGATGACAATCAAAATTTTCACCGTAAGATTGTAATTTAAAAAAAAAATTAAAACATGAATCTAAAATGAGGGATTGTAATTTTAGGAGGAATGAGGCAAAGCTTTATCCGTGGTGACACAGTATCACAGGAACAAAGATACAGAGTCAGTAGAAGAAGGATGGTGTTAACCAGCAAAACAATATGAAAGGCGCTACACAAATTCATCTCTAAAACAAACCAAGGTAATGGTTTATAATGGTTCAATTGAGATATTCAGAAAACAATTCAGCGTAAGAGAACATGACTGTAAACAAGTTCTGAGATTCTGATACAGACAGTGAATCAGAGCTCCAGGCACAGCTGGAGAAGGACATGACAATCACCAAAGAGCAAAAATAATATAAAACAGTTCAATAATAATAATGGAGAAGAACAAAACGAAACAGTAAACAAGAATGAGCTGCAACAGCATGGGCAGTTTTTAACACAACTGACACCATGGGTCCACAGGCACTTGTCTGGCTTCTGACCTTTAACCCCCAGGGCATGATGGGTATTTCCCAGCCGTGCTTGAGGACAGGAGCTGGGTTACACGTGGAGCCCTCAGTCAGAATACGGGCAGCACCCACAGGTGGGAGAATTCATAAAGAGGGAGACAACTAAACGAGGAAACTCTAGACCAACCCAGCCCTGCGACAGTTGTGACTAGTTAAGCAGGCAATTTCATCAGATATCATTTGACCTCTCCAGCCCCCTGAGAGCCTGGGGGTTTCTTAATTGAACAGTGTATTTGGTGACCTGATCAAAAGCGTCCCTAGAAACAGCTGAACTGCAAGACTAACTGGCCTCCGGGTTCAGGGGCAGGGTGAGAGTCTATCTGGTGTAGACCAGGGAGTGTCCTGTTACTGGGTAAGATACGGGCCCTGAGCTCAGCCAGAAGAACATTCAGTCTAACACACAGGCAGTATGGGATTGACTGACTGGCTGGCTAGAGCTCTTTGATCAAGCAACAAGGACAGTAATAGCACTAAAGCACAGGATATTGTACAACGCTGGGTATCTTGTTCCACACTCCCTCAACCCATTCCTGGTTCCTGGTTTTCACCAAACAGCTGGAGCTCAGATGTCTTTTAAGAGTGGAAATTACACCTGACTGTACTGCTGCAAGCTCTATCACTGTTCAAAGCATTGCATATGAGAACAGGGGGTGAGCTCTTCAGACGTCCTGGGTTTGACCTTCAGTGTTTGTGTGGAGCTTCAACACAGGATTCCAGCAGGCACACTGGTGTCCTCCCACATCATAAAGACAGGCAGGTTAGGAAGACTCTCCTTCCTCTGTCCCTCACAGACTGTCCGTGCTCCTCTCTCCCTCCTCACTCCTCTCTCTCACAGAGAGGGCTGTACATACTCCTCTCTCCCTCCCGCCTGTTCGTAAGCATAATCCCGCCTCCTCCTCGCGCCGTTGCCCTCGCCCTCTTCCTGCTCCAGGGAGTGGACCCCATGCCCTTCACTGTCTTCACCCCTCTCCTCTCCTGGCTCCTCGCGCTCACTCTTCTCCGAATCGGACTCATCCGAATTCTCTTCCTCCAGATACCGATAACCCTTGACCTGATAAGAAAGGACAGAGGATTGTTTCGTTAGGCGGTTTGAGTTGAAGTGGTCTTCATTTGGGATTGTCATGGATGCTGAACACCACAGTCATTTTGCGTTTACTGCAGATGCTGACTGAACAGCTCACAAACATACAGCACTCTCCGCAAGTACGGGCACAGTGAAGTCAAAATGGCTATTTCTGCTGCATACTCGAGCATTTCGGATTTGAAGTGAAAATACTGTACAGAATGTCACCTTTTATGTCTGGGTATTTCTGTGTTTATATGTTGCACCATTTTAGGACAACAGCAATGATTGTGGAGGAAACTGGAGCACCTGGAGCAGACCCACACAAACATAAAGAGAACATACAAACTCCACACAGACAGCACCCCAGGAATTGAACCCAGGGCTCCAGGCAGCAATGGTGACGGCTGTGCCACCATACCACCTGCTGCTACACTCATCTTGTTAAATAATTATAACTTAAGGTAAGCTAACAGATGGTGATTAGTGTAAACCTGTGCAGCCTAAAGACAGTGATTCATTAATGAAGACAACTTGGAAATCAGTGACCTTGTGCCGTGGTCGTGGGATCCGAGGAAGGCGGTATTGATCCTTCCTGGCCAAACGACGTTCCATTATCCAATAGCAAAGAGAAGCCACCACGAGAGTGACCAAAAGGATCGAGAGCTTGGCCTGAGAAAGAAACAGAGAGGGGTTAATACAGTCCAGACACACTGACTGGACACTCCAGTACATTAACACTGCACTGAGAGAGAGGGGTTAATACAGTCCAGACACACTGACTGGACACTACAGTACATTAACACTGCACTGAGAGAGAGGGGTTAATACAGTGCAGACACACTGACTGGACACTACAGGACATTAACACTGCACTGAGAGAGAGGGGTTAATACAGTCCAGACACACTGACTGGACACTCCAGTACATTAACACTGCACTGAGAGAGAGGGGTTAATATAGTCCAGACACACTGACTGGACACTACAGTACATTAACACTGCACTGAGAGAGAGGGGTTAATACAGTCCAGACACACTGACTGGGCACTACAGGACATTAACACTGCACTGAGAGAGAGGGGGTAATACAGTCCAGACACACTGAGTGGAAGTTTAATAATATTAATAATACTTCATAAGGACAAACAGAAAGAGGAGAGAGGTACCTTCATGGGCAGCCACGCCCACAGATAGACGACGAAGATGGCCATGGCCTGCCACCAGTGATACACTGTGAACACGAAGTCCAGGCGCTCCTTGTCCTCATACAGCATCCCCAGCAGAGCTGAGACACAGATAGAGGGTGGTCAGTGCACACAGTCTCACAATCATACACACAGCAGCTGCAGCTAGGGCTAGCCACTCTGGTTCTGGGGACCCCCTGTGTTGCGCACAGCCCCCCCAAATACACTCTGATCAGCAATTGAAGAGACTGCAGCAGGTGAACCTCCAGACCCAGCCTGGGCACTCCAGATGGGGCTCACAACCCCAGTTCCGGGGACCCCCCTGCTCAGACAAACACAATACGTGTGTGACAGTGATTACTGATCAAAATGATTCCATAAACTCTGCTCTATATCCCTGCTACTTTTCTGTCTCTCAAGAAGCTCAACAGCCGAAATGCTTTTTCTGCTTTTCAGTGTGCAATTAAGCTCTGCTTGTTCCTCTGAAGCCAGCACATGCTGATGAAGCTCCCTGCTCGAAGCTCTTGGGATACAATATACTGCTTTATCTTCAATTGTTATATTTTGAAAAAAATATCCTCAGTCAGTTGTCACTCGAGAGGGGCGGGACCGGTCTGTACAGCCCCACACGAGCACAGAGATACCGGTCTGTACAGCCCCACACGAGCACAGAGATACCGGTCTGTACAGCCCCACTCGAGCACAGAGATACCGGTCTGTACAGCCCCACTCGAGCACAGAGATACCGGTCTGTACAGCCCCACAAGAGCACAGAGATACCGGTCTGTACAGCCCCACAAGAGCACAGAGATACCGGTCTGTACAGCCCCACAAGAGCACAGAGATACCGGTCTGTACAGCCCCACAAGAGCACAGAGATACCGGTCTGTACAGCCCCACAAGAGCACAGAGATACCGGTCTGTACAGCCCCACAAGAGCACAGAGATACCGGTCTGTACAGCCCCACTCGAGCACAGAGATACCGGTCTGTACAGCCCCACATGAGCACGGAGATACCGGTCTGTACAGCCCCACTCGAGCAAGGAGATACCGGTCTGTACAGCCCCACATGAGCACGGAGATACCGGTCTGTACAGCCCCACATGAGCACGGAGATACCGGTCTGTACAGCCCCACTCGAGCACAGAGATACCGGTCTGTACAGCCCCACTCGAGCACAGAGATACCGGTCTGTACAGCCCCACACGAGCACAGAGATACCGGTCTGTACAGCCCCACACGAGCACAGAGATATCGGTCTGTACAGCCCCACTCGAGAGGGGCGGGAACAGTCTGTACAGCCCCACACGAGCACAGAGATACCGGTCTGTACAGCCCCACTCGAGCACAGAGATACCGGTCTGTACAGCCCCACTCGAGCAAGGAGATACCGGTCTGTACAGCCCCACACGAGCACAGAGATACCGGTCTGTACAGCCCCACTCGAGCACGGAGATACCGGTCTGTACAGCCCCACACGAGCACAGAGATACCGGTCTGTACAGCCCCACTCGAGAGGGGCGGGAACAGTCTGTACAGCCCCACACGAGCACAGAGATACCGGTCTGTACAGCCCCACACGAGCACAGAGATACCGGTCTGTACAGCCCCACACGAGCACAGAGATACCGGTCTGTACAGCCCCACACGAGCACAGAGATACCGGTCTGTACAGCCCCACTCGAGCACAGAGATACCTGTCTGTACAGCCCCACTCGAGCACAGAGATACCGGTCTGTACAGCCCCACTCGAGCACAGAGATACCGGTCTGTACAGCCCCACAAGAGCACAGAGATACCGGTCTGTACAGCCCCACAAGAGCACAGAGATACCGGTCTGTACAGCCCCACAAGAGCACAGAGATACCGGTCTGTACAGCCCCACAAGAGCACAGAGATACCGGTCTGTACAGCCCCACAAGAGCACAGAGATACCGGTCTGTACAGCCCCACAAGAGCACAGAGATACCAGTCTGTACAGCCCCACTCGAGCACAGAGATACCGGTCTGTACAGCCCCACAAGAGCACAGAGATACCGGTCTGTACAGCCCCACTCGAGCACAGAGATACCGGTCTGTACAGCCCCACTCGAGCACGGAGATACCGGTCTGTACAGCCCCACTGTACTCACTGCTCATGCCGGTCTTGTTCAGAGCGGTCCCGACGGCCCACAGAGCGGTGAGGATGTAGATGGCGGGTTGAACCCTCGGGTTGCGGGGTTGCGGAGACCAGATGAAGAGCACCACGATCAGACAGAGGTGCAGGGCAGCGCCCCCCAGCAGCGGGACGGGGCGGGGCAGGCGCAGGAAAGACAGGGACAAGGTGGAGGAAATGGAGGAGACCAGGCCATACAACCCCACCACTTTCCACAACACCTCCAGCCCCAGGGAGCAGACACTGTAGCACTGAGAGAGAGGGGGGAATACTGTAATACAGTCCAGACACACTGACTGGAGACTACAGGACATTAACACTGCACTGAGAGAGAGGGGTTAATACAGTCCAGACACACTGACTGGACACTACAGGACATTAACACTGCACTGAGAGAGAGGGGTTAATACAGTCCAGACACACTGACTGGACACTCCAGTACATTAACACTGCACTGAGAGAGAGGGGTTAATACAGTCCAGACACACTGACTGGACACTACAGGACATTAACACTGCACTGAGAGAGAGGGGTTAATACAGTCCAGACACACTGACTGGACACTACAGGACATTAACACTGCACTGAGAGAGAGGGGTTAATACAGTCCAGACACACTGACTGGACACTACAGTACATTAACACTGCACTGAGAGAGAGGGGTTAATACAGTCCAGACACACTGACTGGACACTACAGGACATTAACACTGCACTGAGAGAGAGGGGTTAATACAGTCCAGACACACTGACTGGACACTACAGGACATTAACACTGCACTGAGAGAGAGGGGTTAATACAGTCCACACACCCTGACTGGACACTACAGGACATTAACACTGCACTGAGAGAGAGGGGTTAATACAGTACAGACACACTGACTGGACACTACAGGACATTAACACTGCACTGAGAGAGAGGGGTTAATACAGTCCAGACACCCTGACTGGACACTACAGGACATTAACACTGCACTGAGAGAGAGGGGTTAATACAGTCCAGACACACTGACTGGACACTACAGGACATTAACACTGCACTGAGAGAGAGGGGTTAATACAGTCCAGACACACTGACTGGACACTACAGGACATTAACACTGCACTGAGAGAGAGGGGTTAATACAGTCCAGACACACTGACTGGACACTACAGGACATTAACACTGCACTGAGAGAGAGGGGTTAATACAGTCCAGACACACTGACTGGACACTACAGTACATTAACACTGCACTGAGAGAGAGGGGTTAATACAGTCCAGACACACTGACTGGACACTACAGGACATTAACACTGCACTGAGAGAGAGGGGTTAATACAGTCCAGACACACTGACTGGACACTACAGGACATTAACACTGTGCTGAGAGAGAGGGGTTACTATAGTCCAGACACACTGACTGGACACTACAGGACATTAACACTGCACTGAGAGAGAGAGGGGTTAATACAGTCCAGACACACTGACTGGACACTCCAGTACATTAACACTGCACTGAGAGAGAGGGGTTAATACAGTCCAGACACACTGACTGGACACTACAGGACATTAACACTGCACTGAGAGAGAGAGGGTTAATACAGTCCAGACACACTGACTGGACACTACAGGACATTAACACTGCACTGAGAGAGAGAGGGTTAATACAGTACAGACACACTGACTGGACACTACAGGAGATTAACACTGCACTGAGAGAGAGAGGGTTAATACAGTACAGACACACTGACTGGACACTACAGGACATTAACACTGCACTGAGAGAGAGGGGTTAATACAGTCCAGACACACTGACTGGACACTACAGTACATTAACACTGCACTGAGAGAGAGGGGTTAATACAGTCCAGACACACTGACTGGACACTACAGGACATTAACACTGTGCTGAGAGAGAGGGGTTAATACAGTCCAGACACACTGACTGGACACTACAGGACATTAACACTGTGCTGAGAGAGAGGGGTTACTATAGTCCAGACACACTGACTGGACACTACAGGACATTAACACTGCACTGAGAGAGAGAGGGGTTAATACAGTCCAGACACACTGACTGGACACTCCAGTACATTAACACTGCACTGAGAGAGAGGGGTTAATACAGTCCAGACACACTGACTGGACACTACAGGACATTAACACTGCACTGAGAGAGAGGGGTTAATACAGTCCAGACACACTGACTGGACACTACAGTACATTAACACTGCACTGAGAGAGAGGGGTTAATACAGTCCAGACACACTGACTGGACACTACAGGACAGTAACACTGCACTGAGAGAGAGGGGTTAATACAGTCCAGACACACTGACTGGACACTACAGGACATTAACACTGCGCTGAGAGAGAGGGGTTACTATAGTCCAGACACACTGACTGGACACTACAGGACATTAACACTGCACTGAGAGAGAGAGGGGTTAATACAGTCCAGACACACTGACTGGACACTACAGGAAATTAACACTGCACTGAGAGAGAGGGGTTAATACAGTCCAGACAAACTGACTGGACACTCCAGTACATTAACACTGCACTGAGAGAGAAGGGTTAATACAGTCCAGACACACTGACTGGACACTCCAGTACATTAACACTGCACTGAGAGAGGGGTTAATACAGTCCAGACACACTGACTGGACACTACAGGACATTAACACTGCACTGAGAGAGAGGGGTTAATACAGTCCAGACACACTGACTGGACACTACAGGACATTAACACTGCAGTGAGAGAGAGGGGTTAATACAGTCCAGACACACTGACTGGACACTACAGTACATGAACACTTCCTCACCAGCGTCAGCCCAGTGATGGCAAACAGCACCTCGAAGCCGCTGTAAATGAAGAATGGACAGAGCAGCCGCAGCCGATAGTCCCTCATGTGTTTGAAGGGCAGCTGGAAGATGTTGCCCCAGCCGATGCTGCGCAGGTCGATCTCCTCCGTGGGCCGATAGGCGGATCCGCAGAGGGCCAGGAACTGGGCAGAGAGGAGCGCGGTTAACAGCCTGGGCAGAACAGTCGCTGACCAGAGGAGGCCATTCTGACTTTCTTGCCCGTTTGACAGCTAGTAGCTAATTAACCTGTGGGCCTCAAGCCATGTCTGTTATGAAGCCAGGGTTTTAAACAACATGGCTGGGCAGCTCGTTCCACACTCCCGCCACCCTTTGTGTAAAGAAGTGCCTCCTGACCTGACCGGAGGATTTCATCCAGCCAGGGTCTCAGCTTCACCAACATGGCTCAGTACCTTGTTGACTGCTTTAACTTTGTCAGTGCCCTTGAGGATTTTGAATACTCAGATCAGATCCCCTCATAAACTTGTCTGCTCAAGACTGAAGAGATTTAGTTCCTCCAGCCTGTCAGGGACAGAGAGGGGTGAGGAAGCCAGAGAGGGGGCAGGTGCACATCTCACCGTAATCATGGCGATGAAGGCCACCCCCATTAGAGCGCTCTCCACCTCGATCAGATTCACGCTGCGGGGCAGGCGAGACAGGACCGTCTTGTTTAGACCAGAAATAATCCCCACTCCGTCCGACCCTGGGGACGAGACAGGAGCTTGACACAGCACATTTCTAGGGGTCCGGGGCCGTGTGGTCACTGTGACCAGGACCGGGACAGTGACAGCTCCGAGTCGCCTGGGCACTGCCAGAGTTGGGACAGGCTACAGCGATTGCCAGGACCTGCCTGGTGCCCACAATCTGGCAAAGACCTCAGCAAGAGGCACTATCCTTCCCATAAGGCACTGCAGCAGGTCACATGACGAACGGCTCTGACAGAGGCTCCCCTGAGGAGCAGCTCGTTAGCCCGTTACTTGTGCCTCAATCAAGAATCCTGGCAGTAATTTTCATGTGACCTCTCGTGTATGTCCGCAGGCGGTTTAGGACAGGAGCGGCAGAAGGGAGAGAAGACAGACAGCTGGCACTCGGGTGTCCGGGGCTGGAAATCTGGGATTCTGCGGAGTCCCGCTCCCTCCTGGTCCCGGCAGCCTGTGGCTATCCCGGGAAGCAGTGACGTCAGTCACAGCAGCTGGGGGGCGAGCCGGCACGGGCGACTCCGAGGGCCCTGGGGAGCTCTCTCTCTCGGCCTCAGACTGCGTGGCTGCCCTGCCCTCTACCTCCTCCCCCTGTCCTGCTCCCCTCCCCTCCAGCTGGAGCCACACGGGGGCAGAGCCCTGTCTTACCACAGTGCCTGACGTTGTACAGCGTGTGGTTGTAGTCGTAGAGGTACTGGTTCAGGAAGAACACCATCGGGAACTCGGCAAACACGAAACTCAGCTGGAAACGACAGGATGTCACACAGAGTAAGCCCGCGGCCGATGGCTGAGCAGCTGAAACTCTGACTGACCGGCACGCGGACACACAGCTCATTCGCACGCCGCCCGACGGAGGAGAGCAGAGCTCAGGGGTGGGCTTGGCCAACTCACGTGGAAGATGCAGTAGAAGACAGAATGGAAAATGATGATGTAACGGTGAAACGCCCCCTTGGGCGGCTTCTTCTGCTCCTGGACATGTTCCTCCTTGTAATGGACAAACTCATAGTATTGCTGAGCCATCCTGAGAGAGACAGAGAGAGAGGGGTTAATACAGTCCAGACACAGGACTGGACACTACAGGACATTAACACTGCACTGAGAGAGAGGGGTTAATACAGTCCAGACACACTGACTGGACACTACAGGACATTAACACTGCACTGAGAGAGAGGGGTTAATACAGTCCAGACACACTGACTGGACACTACAGTACACTAATACTGCACTGAGAGAGAGGGGTTAATACAGTCCAGACACACTGACTGGACACTACAGGACATTAACACTGCACTGAGAGAGAGGGGTTAATACAGTCCAGACACACTGACTGGACACTCCAGTACATTAACACTGCACTGAGAGAGAGGGGTTAATACAGTCCAGACACAATGACTGGACACTACAGGACATTAACACTGCACTGAGAGAGAGGGGTTAATACAGTCCAGACACAATGACTGGACACTACAGGACATTAACACTGCACTGAGAGAGAGGGGTTAATACAGTCCAGACACACTGACTGGACACTACAGGACATTAACACTGCACTGAGAGAGAGGGGTTAATACAGTCCAGACACACTGACTGGACACTCCAGTACATTAACACTGCACTGAGAGAGAGGGGTTAATACAGTCCAGACACAATGACTGGACACTACAGGACATTAACACTGCACTGAGAGAGAGGGGTTAATACAGTCCAGACACAATGACTGGACACTACAGGACATTAACACTGCACTGAGAGAGAGGGGTTAATACAGTCCAGACACTGACTGGACACTCCAGTACATTAACACTGCAAGTCAGTTATTGAGATAACCAGTTGCAAATGCCAGGCTAACAGTTGTTCATACACTGCAGAAGCCAAGAATCTTCTGCCAGGAAAGTCCAAATAATTGTACTCTTGTTATATTTTATTAACTGTCTATGCATTATGATGAAAAAAACAGGTTTCTGCTGCTGGTGCTGGTGGATCTTCTCTTCTCCTTGCAGCAGAATTGAAGCAGTGCCCCAGTGTGAAGACCAGGGGTACTGTCCTGCTGTCCTTCAGGAAGATGTTAAACTGAGAGCAGATCATGACAGCAGGGGCATGGATCACAGTGTCCCGGCTCAGTCTTGCTCTGGTTCTGAAGAGTGCTGTGTGCACACACACTAACACACTAACCTGGTGATGTAGTTGCCCAGTGATGCCCACAGAGGGACGATGGCCACTCCAATGGCAACAGCAGAGGGTACCAGGGTGTAGTATCGCTCCCAGTAATTGGTGGACACAAACAGGGCGTAGATACCAGAGGCCAGAAACATCATCCATTTGGTACCCAGGAACCTGAGAGGGGAGGGCACAGACAAGGCTGAGCAGAGTGTGTGGATTGGACACACCCACACCTCACTCACTAGGCACCCCCCTGCTGCCCCCAGGGACCCCTGCCTTTCTCACCGGATCAGCACAGGGGTGTAGAGCAGAGCCACGATGGGAGTGACATTGATTCCCATCAACATCTTGTTGTCAATGTCCTCCAGACCCAGGTTCCCATACTTCACCTCCCGGTATGTCTCGTCATAGTGCAGGATCAGCTGCATCTGCAACAGCCCTGCAGCACAGCAATGATATTGACACTGTAGGGTCAGCTGCATCTGCAACAGCCCTGCAGCACAGCAATGATATTGACACTGTAGAGTCAGCTGCATCAGCAACAGTCCTGCAGCACAGCAATGATATTGACACTGTAGGATCAGCTGCATCTGCAACAGCTCTGCAGCACAGCAGTGATATTGACACTGTAGTGCAGGATCAGCTGCAACAGCCACAAAGCCTCCACTCACTACTATACAATGTTATCGAACTCTACAGCAGTAGTGATGCTGGCAGTTGGCATGGTGTTTCTACTGACAGTTCCATTAACACTGGTGTGGCTCTCAGTAATGAAACTGTTGCCAACACTCATATTGACTTTACTACAGCTGTTGGTGCTCATTACCCAGGTAGACGCTGTAGGTCAGCATGCCCCCCACGCTGGCTGCCACAACATTCTTAATTACACACAGACGCTTCCTCCGGTAGTACTTCCTCTCCTCCTCCTCCTCATTGTAATCTTGATTTGGGCCCAGGAAGTCATCCATCTGAGAGAGGGAGAGAGCAGTGTTCATGTACTGGAGTGTCCAGTCAGTGTGCCTGTACTGTATTAACCCCTCTCTCTCAGTGCAGTGTTAATGTCCTGTAGTGTCCAGTCAGTGTGTCTGGACTGTATTAACCCCTCTCTCTCAGTGCAGTGTTAATGTACTGTAGTGTCCAGTCAGTGTGTCTGTACTGTATTAACCCCTCTCTCTCAGTGCAGTGTTAATGTCCTGTAGTGTCCAGTCAGTGTGTCTGGACTGTATTAACCCCTCTCTCTCAGTGCAGTGTTAATGTACTGTAGTGTCCAGTCAGTGTGTCTGGACTGTATTAACCCCTCTCTCTCAGTGCTGTGTTAATGTACTGTAGTGTCCAGTCAGTGTGTCTGGACTGTATTAACCCCTCTCTCTCAGTGCAGTGTTAATGTACTGTAGTGTCCAGTCAGTGTGCCTGTACTGTATTAACCCCTCTCTCTCAGTGCAGTGTTAATGTCCTGTAGTGTCCAGTCAGTGTGTTTGGACTGTATTAACTCCTCTCTCTCAGTGCAGTGTTAATGTACTGGAGTGTCCAGTCAGTGTGTCTGGACTGTATTAACCCCTCTCTCTCAGTGCAGTGTTAATGTCCTGTAGTGTCCAGTCAGTGTGTCTGTACTGTATTAACCCCTCTCTCTCAGTGCAGTGTTAATGTACTGGAGTGTCCAGTCCGTGTCTGTACTGTATATGAATTCTGTCTTTACTGTAATGTGTACTTCTCTCTCACCTGCCCTTGTAAATCCTCTGCTCTTTGTCCAGACTGCTGCTCCGCAGTGTTGTCAGCAGGGGGAGCTGCGCTGTGCTCAGCCTCAGCGTACACATTGTCAGCGTCCTCCATCTACTGGACAGTCACAGAACTGCAACAGCCATCGACATCATGGTGATTGTGAAGTAATAATAATAATAATAATAATAATAATAATAATAATAACTTACACTTATATAGCGCTTTTCCGGCACTCCACTCAAAGCGCTTTTACTTTGTAGTGTTATCAACAGTTAATATGCAGAGTGAGCACTAAGGTCTCCAACCTTAGTAGCACAACTGTTCCTTTCTGGCAGCAATCACAGAACTACAGGTATAGCAGAGTGAACACCAAGCCTGAAGACAAACAAGCCCAAGTTCTTTACGACAACATATTATTCACATCTTCCAGACAATGTGGGAAAGCAATGATAAAGACAATCAGAGTGCGAGGATACAGCTTTAAGAGGGTAGAAATGAAAGTACAGGACGCAGTGTTAATACTGTCTGATGCCCTGGTAAGGCCTCATGGAGAATATTGTGTATATGGTTCACCGCCTTACAGAACAGACACTGCTGCTCAGAAAGGAGCCCAGAGCAGAGCAGGCGGGTACCGTCCCTGCAGAAGGAGCTCCTCCTCTCTCAGCGGAGCCATGATGATCTGGTGGACCTGGCAGTGCTGCAGGGCTCACAGACCACATGACGAAACAGAGGGAAGAGAAACTCGCAGCTGCACGGAACATGCAACAAGAGGAGTGAAAGTCATGTTGAAGAGCTGCAGGGGTTCTGTGGCGATTTCGCTAACTCTTACTCAAGACTTCAACCCTTCACCAAGGCACTAGTCTTGCCAGACTCCCAGGAAACTCGCACCAAGAATTTGTTGATTTAAACTGTTTGAAAACGGAACAATTGCAGTGAAACAGAACCGTGGGGGGAATGGCATCCACGGTACAATTATGGCTTGCCACAGGAAGAAGTCGCTTTGGTCTGGCCAGTGAGCAACAGGAGAAACATTTCCCTTCAGAGAAACAGCAGGCACAGGACTGAAGGGCTCAGCCTCAGACTAGAATCATCGCCATCTCAGCAGAAGAGATTTTAAGGGCATAAGATAAGATCACAAGAAGAGGCCCCTCTGTCCATCTAGTCTGTTTGGTCTTTAGAGGCTGAATGAGCTGGGGAGCTCATGTAATTTGTTCCACACCCCTACAACCCTTTGTGTAAAGCAATCTTTTTTTTTTCTATTTCTTGTTTCTTTCTTGCTTGCTGTTGGGAGGCTGTTCTCGGCTGTAAATGCATATCCCCATAGCTTCCACTTGTGTTACTGTGCTGATTTTTTTTTCCATTTGTATTAAGTTTATGAGAGAACATCCTATTTGCAGGATGCCTTCCAAAGTTTCCGAGATGCATCTGTATACACTTCTGAAGTATGGGGCAGGCAGATTTTCTGACAGGCTGAAACGCCTTTTCTGTTAGCCAGTTATTCTGTATCACTGAGATTGTGATTGAAATATTCCATATAATTTAGAAGTTAAAGAGTTCTGTGTCTCATTTCTGTCAACCCTGACCAACTCATCCCAGCCACCCCACCCTGCAAAAATATATTAACCACTTTCTTAGCTTAGATACCTGAATTTATTTAAGAACCTTTCGTTTTCTTTATGGTCACCATCACAGCTGAACTGTACCTGCAGAAACACGCAATCCCCTTCACAATCGAACCCAAGCAACACACACAGACACTCTCACCCTCTCCCTCTTACACCCACTCGCTCTCACACAATCTCACACCCACTCATGAAAACTGGGGAAGAAATCACCAAACTGCTTCATGAGTCAATGTGAGAGGAATAAGAACTGATTCAAAAAAAATCATTCAGTGTTATTTCTAAGTTTGGCATTTCTGCTTTCATGCACTCGCTTGGTTTCTGTCAGAGAAGGAACAGAAACACAACACAAGATGAACACAGGACACACTATTTCCTACTCAAGCTCTCGGTTCTCGCTCTTTGGTTAGCTCTCTACTGATTTATGCGTCCATTTCCTAATGGGTACTTCAGAACTGCATTGCCACAGGGGATCCAGAGCCTATCCCAGCAAGCAACAGGTGCTGGGCAGGGTACACCCCGGACAGGACATCAGTCCATCACAGGGCAGAGACATAAACACACAGACTCTCACACCTGGGGCAATTTTCCCAGAAGCCAATTAACCTACCAAACAGTTCAAACAGTGTCTGACTTTAAAAACGCCAAATACAAATTATAATATTGGCAACCTGTTTTGAGCACTAGGATAAGACTGAGGGGAAAATTATGACAATCAAAATTGTCACCACAAGATTGTAATTTAAAAAAATATATATATAGAGTAAATATAAATCCGTATATATAGAGTGTATACTAAGATACTAAGCATCAAAGAAACCACTTATAACTGCAACAGATTCAAAAATGTAGCAAGAAAATGACAAGCTTTTTTTTTTGCACCAGGTGCACTGACATATTAGTGAACAGATATGACAGAAGTAATTTCACTGTGCTGATTAACGTTGGTTATCAACAGGGCACAACGTTTCGGCCGTGGAGCCTTCTTCAGGTGTGAGCACCTCACCTCAATAAACCTCATTAAAAAATGATTGCGCTGATCGCTCGCTTCAGTTACTCAAAAACCCATGCTGTCTCACAGCGTCCTGGAGCTCGGTGGCCATGGGCGACCGCTGAAATTGTCGCACTGTTTCACAGCAGGGCTGTCGGCACCACATCGCGTCCGACACTTGAGTACCATCCACAGCCGAAACTCCACACGGCTTTAAAGCAGAAATCATTTTCGATTAAATAGCGACAGAAGCAATGTCGCGCCTCAAAATGAACCCCTAAGCATAATACCGTATTTGAACATCTACGTGTTCCCAAAACCAGCCATGTCGGGCAAGCGCCAACTCGAGGAAGCAATCTCATTAATGGAGTTGGTTCGTTTTTTTTTTAATCTACATGTTTTAGAAAACTCAAAAATCTTAGAATTCAGAAGCGACAAGGTAATGCAGAGACACGATTACAGCTGGAGAGCAGGAACGCACCGGTTCATTTAAAAGGCACCTAAAGTCGCAAAACTCTTTATAATTTACGGATTAATCCTAAAAAGACACAGATCGGAGGCTCATCATACGGAAAAAGAAAACATCACCTCGCAAGATAGACTCACCTTTCGGAAGGAAACAACTGTCAGTCAGAGTGGCAACTATCTTTTAATTATATTTTTGTTTGAAGAAAAAAAAGGCTGTGACTATATTTTGCTTCTTTTTCAGGGCGAGGGAAAAGTAAGCGGTCGTGTTTTTTTTTTTTCCACCAGGTTCCTGTTTTCGTTTGCGACAGTACATGTGAGGGACAGAAATAAAAACTCAAATCCTATCAGAGAGGGAAGCGAAACTGGCCCAGCCCGGTCAACATCCAGCCGTCCCCTCTCGCCCCGCTCCCGCCCATCTTTAAAGGCGCAGCTCCCGAACCGGCGCGCCACCTCCCTGACGCGGAGAAGAGACTCACAACACTGATATGATACTGTTATCAATATTATATGACTAATACAATATGAATATTATATGTTATGTTATCAGGTAACACCTGACTTGTGTCACCATTTCCAGTACCAAAGCAAAGGGATGTGTGGCTGAGATGTGGTGGTCCCAGATTCAGTGATCAAAGCTGATGTAAGGTTTACCTCGCTTAATTACGCTCGGGGTAAATGATTAAGTGTCAAATCGACAGTGAAACAGCAGATCATAGAACAGGCAGACCGGAAAGGAAAAAGGTGAAAGGGGAGTTAAAAGAAGACAAGAGGAAGACCAGAAAAGTGGGAGGGCAAGAGCTCCTTATCCTAATCCCCCATAAAGACCAGACTGGAGGAAGACTGAAGTGTTTGAGCCTTGTTGAGACAGCTTGCTGCTCTGTGGTTGTAAGGGAACTCTGATGTGTTCCCTGTGTAAAGAATGTGCTGGTTCTCCTGGTTAGTGAGTTTTATTATTTTTATTTGCTTTGGCAACACTGATTGTACCTATCGGTCATGCTAATAAAGCACCTTGAATTGAATTGAATTGAATTGAGTGCAGTTTTAGAATAGGCAGACGGGCTCCCTTTCATTTGGTGGCAAATGGGTTTACAGACAGATTTAACTGCAGGTTGTATTCTATTAGGTTTAGAAGACAGCTTTTCTCTTCTTTCGGCCTCTGTAGGCGTTACATATTAATAATTATAATAATCATTGCTTACACTTATATAGCGCTTTTCTGGACACTCCACTCAAAGTGCTTTACAGGTAATGGGAATCCCCTCCACCACCACCAGTGTGCAGCCCCACCTGGGGCTCACCAGTGTCCATGTCCAGGTTGTGGTCACTGAGCCTGTCCTCTCTTGTGAGTCTGTCTGTGTCCAGTGTCTGTGTGCAGGCTGTGGTCACTGAGCCTGTCCTCTCTGGACAGTCAGGTCTGTTTGTGTCCAGTTTCCATGTCCAGGCTGTAGTCACTGAGCCTGTCCCCTCTGGACAGTCAGGTCTGTCTGTGTCCAGTGTCCATGTACAGACTGTGGTCACTGAGCCTGTCCTCTCTGGACAGTCAGGTCTGTCTGTGTCCAGTGTCCATGTACAGGCTGTGGTCACTGAGCCTGTCCGCTCTGGAGACTAAAGTCTGTTTGTGTCCAGTTTCTATGTCCACTCTGGACAGGAGGCACATCTTTACACAAAGGTGGGAGTGTGGAACAAGTTGCCCAGCCATGTTGTTGAAGCCGGTACCTTGGCTTCTTTCAAGAAACATATTGATGAGATCCTGACATTTATTATCTACTAAGTACAAACTGGGTAACTATGTGGGCTGAATAGCCTCCTCTCTTTTGTGACCTGCATTGTGTGATCAGGTTCCCCATTTCCCTGTATGGTACAGTACTCACGGCTCAGAGCATTTGGTTTTGCTTTGAGAAGTTGTTACAATGTGTGAATTAAGGTCACATAAGTTCTAATTTAATGTGAATTGGTTCCAATGTTAGGCCACACTGTGTTGTTTTGGAAAGGATTGTAAACTTGCTAGCTCCAGGCACACAGTATATAAATATATACGAATCCCTGCTATCCGTAGATTACATTTCCCTAGCAAACTTCCTGTGTTCTCTTACAGGGTCAGAAATGTGAGTATGGCCCCACATTCTGCCATCCTGACAGCTCAGCATTTTCTGCCTACTGACCTGCACTTTTTAGGAGACAGGAAACACTCACTGATACCACTCTGATCTGTAGAACCAAATGACAGAGACAAACACTAAAGGTCTTTTTCAGAACAACTGCCACATCTTCATAATCCTGGACAGCACAGAACAAACAACACCATGAAAACACTTCACGGGAACACAGCAGAGAGTCCATCATGAGGTTATTCACACATTTCTAAAGATTAATAGTTTATTAAACTGTATCCTTGAAGTCTAGGTAACGGTGTCATCACACATACGCTGGCAAATAGTCTCCAGCCAGCAAAACTCAATTCAGACCTACAGACAAACCTGTAGACTGAAGTAACTGAGTCTCCTTCCACATGAAGAGAGAAGAACAAAAGGGGACCTGAGTAATTAACCTCTCAATGGAATCAAACAGTGAAACAGAGGACAGGAGTGGAAACTAAGAGGAAGTATATTTAAAACTAAAAACAGGCGCAATGTCTTTAAACATAAGGGTGCCGGGAGTCTGGAACAAGCTGCTCAGTCATGCTGTTGAAGCCGATACCCTGGCTTCTCTCAAGACACAGCTGGATGAGATCTTCCGGTCAGGACAGGAGACTTCTTTACACAAAGGGTGGTGGGAGCGTGGAACAAGCTACCCAGCCATGCTGTTGAAGCCGGCGCCCTGGTTTCTTTCAAGTCTCATGAGATCCTAAGATCAATGAACTACTAACAACCAAAATGGGTGGACAGACTGAATGGTCTTCTCTTGTGTGAAACCATGTCTTGTGGTCTTGTCTACACAACAAATCACTGTGCTCATGCAGAGGAAACAATTTAATAAAGGTTTTATTTACCCAAAAAAAATACCAAACTGTCCCAGTCAGGGACAAAGCAGCACAGATACACTAACAAATGCAAACAAGAAGTTGAAAAAAACATCCAACACCATACAGCATCAACTTCCATAATAACATGAAAACTGCACAAACTTCAGTCCTATTATAAACCATGAGGAACTGCGGCGTTAAGTCCGACACAGAGAGGGGTTAATACAGAACAGACAGACAAAAACTGGAAACTACAGCACACTAACATTGCAGTGAGAGAGAGGCATACGGATAGAGACTGTAACGTATTAGCCCAGCTCTCTTAGACATGAATGTTCTGAAATGTTCAGTCCCCTAGTGTAAAGTGTACTGTACTGACAAACCAGGCCCCCTGACCCCCTGTCCTTCCCCACAGCTACACGGTGGCTGGGGCTCCCTGCTGCACCCTCTTCATCAGCTCTTCGTCCTGCACAGACAGCTCGGTCAGCTTGCGGCCCATCCTCTCGTGGACGTCCAGGTACTTGGCCACACAGCGGTCCAGACACACCGCCTCGCCCTTGGACAGCTCTGCTTCCTTGTAGTGGGGGGGGACACACTTCCGGTGACACGCACTGGTCATCCTGGCAGAGAGAGAGGGGTTAATACAGGCCAGACACACTGACTGGACACTACAGGACATTAACACTGCACTGAGAGAGAGGGGTTAATACAGTCCAGACACACTGACTGGACACTACAGGACATTAACACTGCACTGAGAGAGAGGGGTTAATACAGTACAGACACACTGACTGGACACTACAGGACATTAACACTGCACTGAGAGAGAGGGGTTAATACAGTCCAGACACACTGACTGGACACTACAGGACATTAACACTGCACTGAGAGAGAGGGGTTCATACAGTACAGACACACTGACTGGACACTACAGGACATTAACACTGCACTGAGAGAGAGGGGTTAATACAGGCCAGACACACTGACTGGACACTACAGGACATTAACACTGCACTGAGAGAGAGGGGTTAATACAGTCCAGACACACTGACTGGACACTACAGGACATTAACACTGCACTGAGAGAGAAAGAGAGGGGTTAATAAACTTGTACCCACAGAGAGCCGTTAGCAGAAAACTGGTTGTTACAGATCTCTTTAAGTGTAAGGGATTACAAATACTGGCGTGGCGTCAGGACCAGATTAATAACATTACGTGTGGAAAAACAGAAGCCACACAAAAAAAGGACTCCTTTTGCCTATATTTCTCCAAACTCAGGCAAACGCTCTCGCGGAAAACGAACTGCACAGCTTGTTTTAACAGCGCAGTCTTGTTCTTGTTCCGCATGAAGCTCGAGAGCAGCTCTTGCTGGGTGTCTTAATGACAGTTTTCAGAAAAAGAAACATGCATGTACACAACAGACCCTCTCGCACACAGGTAGGCTTATTTCTCGATATAATATCACGACAAACATCACTGTACCGGTTGTACATGTCGGCCATCATCTCCACCTCCAGCTCTGCGGCGAGCTGCTGAGCTTTCATCGGGTCCATCTCTTCGGGACAGAATCGTTTACAACCACCGGCATCCGCTGCGTTTCACCTTCACTAAACGCACATGTATCCCCTCTAGTGAACCGCTTTCCTGTTTCCGCTGTCAAAAACAACCACTGGGCCATCGCCAAGAAAAACACCATAGACACATTAAGGGTCTCTTTGGGTGCATCTTACGGGAGCGGGTGACGCTTGGTGGCGATCGCCAGGAACTGCTGTTTGGGAGGAATATCACAACATGAATAAGTAGTCCCATACGAGATTGGACACCTCCGCCCATATACGAGAATACCATTCCCTAATTCAGCAAGCCTAACAAGCAGCGCTTCACGACACCCCGTGGAAATCTCTGAACTTGTAGAAATGAATATTTATTACGGCCTGCGTTAATTCAATCGAAATTCTAACTCCTGTTAGGATGAAAGTTTGGTCAGAAGACCAATTCAGAGTTAAAACAGTCTTTATCGTACATATTGTTTAAAGGAATAGTGCCAGCACGTCTCTACAACTTGATTTTGAAACCAGTGACTTTTTAAACTTTGCAAGAGAAATTTTACAACGTGTAAAGATGTTTTTTTAATGTAGCCTGGAGTAAAACACAGGGGCCTTATTTTTAATTTTAAACTAGTCTATGTGGCATGCCTGTTTTACACTCCACACTGACTTTGTAAAAGGAAAGATGCTGACCTGACAGATGTACAGACTGGTGGACTGCAGGTACAGAGGCAGGTAACAGGTTTTCAGGGTCAGTAGTATCAAAACAGGTGTAACAAGTCTCAGGTGTGCTGTGGACAGGTCTCAGAGGTGTATTGTTGTGGGTCTCAGGTGTGCTGTGGATGTGTATTGGGTGTGTTATAGACAGGTCTCAGGTGTGCTGTGTACATGTATGGGGTGTGTTATAGACATGTCTCAGGTGTGCTGTGGATGTGTATTGGGTGTGTTATAGGCATGTCTCAGGTGTGCTGTGTACATGTATGGGGTGTGTTATAGGCATGTCTCAGGTGTGCTGTGGATGTGTATTGGGTGTGTTATAGACATGTCTCAGGTGTGCTGTGGATGTGTATTGGGTGTGTTATAGACATGTCTCAGGTGTGCTGTGGATGTGTATTGGGTTGTGGAAAGGTCTCAGGTGTGTTGTCAGTCTCAGGTGTGCTGTGGCTCTCAGGTGTATTGTTGGTGGTCTCAGGAGTGTTGTGGATGGATCAGCCAAGGCTCTCCAGGTATTACAGTGCTCTCTTGTGACCACCTGAGTGATTGCAGGCATGCAGTGCCGGCAGTGAGCAGGACTCCTCTCCTCCAATCAGCGCTGATCCTCTCGTACGGGTTGGCACTCCCTGTGACATGCTGACAGGAAGACGGGCCAATCAGAGGAGTCTGATCTCCTCCTTCCTCAGTCTCCCCCGTGTGCGGTAACAGGGTTTGAAGCTGAACGCCGGGATGTGGAAAACACAGGACTGAATGCTCCAGATCAGGTGGGTTAAAGAAAATAAACAATTGTTTTTATTAAGAAAAATAAAGACAACAGACTTTGCTTGTGAAGCCTGCCTCCTTCGGAACACAAGAGTTAGTGTATCCACACACTAATAACAACAGAGCTCCACGCAGACAGAAAGCTGCAGGAGGGGGCAGGGAGACTGAAAACACAAGCCAGAAGTGAGGAGAGAGGGACGATATTACTTGTTGATCTAGTTCACTTTGTATGGAAATCTCTAAATGCCACATTAATGGGGGTTATGGGAAGGTTATCTTTAACTTAAGGTGATCACAAGCACTGCGATTCCTGAACAGGCTTCATGGGTGGGGGAGAAGCTGGAGCTGACAGAGGTATTTTCCACATGTCCAGGGCAGGCCTGTTACACTGGGCAAGAGGAAAATCCACTGCTACCCTGACATGGCCCTCTGTTCCACTGAAGGATGTAACGGACACTCTAGGGCAAAAACCCACGAAGAGACAATATGGCACAAGTGGCACTTACATCCTACTGCTGCATCTCCCAGTTCCAGCAGCAGTGTCCCAGTCGGGGAGAAGTCTAGCATGCGGGTAGCTGAAAGTCGCGTCTCACAGTTCACGTCAAAAACGTCATGCAAGGGGCGTGAATCTGACAGCCACGTTAGTTTATTCAGACTTGCCAAAGAGCACGCTTTACAACATAAGGGCCTGTCCAAAACACTAAATCCAACAGCTGGAGCTGAACGTCCTGGGAAAACTAAAGACGGACAAATGATTTTCTGGTTCTCTTGAGGATTTCCCTCTGCCACACAATTCTTTTCAAACACTAGAACCAAAAGGAACACAAGAACAGTGAAACATCACACTCTTCTTCATAGTGCTGGAAACAACCCCAGACTCTCATACAAGACGCCAGATCTGTTCTCAGCGCTGATCTGGCTTTAAACAGGATGTCTCTGCAATAATTAACAAAATACGTAGGAAATCAATTTCTTGATTGCAAAATCAACAAATAGGTAGGTGTTATAATAAATTTGCCCACGATTCCTTGTTCTGCTGAAGCTGTGCACACCTACAGAACTTGTTTGAAACATTACGTCAACTATAACGAGATTGAGCGTGCATGAACTAAGAGCACAACATAACATAACACAACACAACAACACATGGCTAAAGCTCTCGGACATTCACTCACCTGCCCAGGGACCTGGTAAAGGCAGGTTCTCCATCCCTCCCTACCCGACCACATCGATCTCCAGCTCCCTGTCCTCCTCTTCCTCCTCCTCCTCCTCCGACTGGTCTCGGGATCCAAGGTCACAGTTCTGCCTCAGCACTGCCAGCAGGAAGTGACACGGCAGGGGGGCTGGGCTGGAGCACTCAAGGATCTCCACTTCCTCTTCTTCTTCTTCGATGTCCAAGCTGCCACTTGAGCCCTCAGTGGCCCGGAAGTCCTGAAGGGGGGCGGGAGCAGGGAGCCGTTCTGTTGGCCAAACCTGAAGGGTGCTCTCGGACAAACTCGGCCTGCTCTTCGCCTTCCACGCAACCTCATGGCTCCCTTCTCTCTTCCTTCTCTCTGTCCTGATTCTGTCCTGCTTTGCTATCTCAGTCGGCCCCACCTTGCTTTCTGTGTCGAGACCCATCCTTGTTGCTGTCTCCATCTTTTCATCATCGCTCTCTTCAAAATACTTCTCCTCTCCTCGCTCTCCCTCCTTTCCTGGCTGAATCCTCCCTTGGGGCTCCTGACTGCCTTCTTCCCGACTCAGCCCTGCTCTGTGCATGACATCAAGAGAGGTATCAGACACCCCCCACCCTCTCCCAAACACACCCGATTCTCCTGTGCTGTTTCCGCAGGTGGGATGTTTCCTCTGCATATCCTGAAGTCCAGGGTCACTTCCTCCAAAACTGCTAACCGATGAATCGCGCTCCTCCTCACTCTTCTCCTGCTCTCTCTGTCCTTTGCCCCAGACACAGGCCCTCTCCTTGTTCAGCTCCGCCACCCCCTTCTTCCTCGCCCTCCTGTTAGCAATGCAGTTGCTAACAGGAGGTCCCCTGTTTTCCTGCACCCCATCCTCTGCGGCTAGCACCATGTGTTTGGAGCGCGCCGCGCTCCCCGTGTCTGACACGGTCTCTATGGCCGTCACACCGGAGCCATGATCTGCCCCACCTCCATTCCGGACCTTGAGATCCAGAGGCGGCACAAGTCCCTTCCCACACACAACTGGAGACGCACGGTTTTTCACACGCACCCCCTTTTCCCGTGGGCTGCTGACACCGCTTCTCGAAAGCTGCAGATCAGCTTCCTGTCCTGTCTCCACCTTGTCTATTGCACTCGGAATGCTATTTTGGTCTTTAATTTGAGGCTGATCCTTTCTTCTCCTTCCTGCATGGCTCGGTGTTCTCTTCAAGATATAGGCATCTCGTGCATCCCGCCCTCTCCTCTTGGGACCACATCCCACACACAGTGCGGCCCTGCTATCCCATCTCACTGGAAGACCTGCCCCAGGACTGAACACTTGCCCAGACGTCCTCGTCCTCAACTTCCTCGAGACGCCCTGTGCCCCACCCTTTTCTTCGCTTCTCTCCCTCCCTCGTGCTGACAGATCCATGGTCAGAGGGGGGCCTTCTACTTCTCCACTACAAACCTTGCCATTCCTCACCTGGGAACCTGGCATTCCTTCTCTCCGAGCGCTCTTTCTGTTCTCTATAGGCACTAGCTTTTGTACAGATACCGCCTCCAGCCCCTCCTGCTCCCTGGATGAAAGGTCTGGACAAGCATCGGCATTTAAGTGAGAATCTCTGGCCTTTTCTCCACCACCACTAGGCTCCGGGTTTGTTTCGGCCTGGGCCATGTCCTCCAGAGTCGTGGACATCTCTGGAGCATCCCGGCTGGGTCTGATCTTCCCAGTCTTCTTCAAGGGTACTCCTCTCCTTCTCTTCACGGGCCTGCCTGGGTCCCACGCTCTGCCTCCCATGCACCCCTTGACTCTCCTTTCCTCCTGCAGGCCATGGGTTTTGACATCCCCTCTTGTGACTTTCCCTGCATCCCTCTTCTCTGATTTCAGGTCTGCCGTGTACATACCGCCCTTCCTCGGTTGGCCTCTCCACGTTCTCTCTAATTTTACCTGGGTCTGTGAAGGCTCCGTCTCTCTCTTTCGCTTCCTGTGGCACCTTCTCAACTTTTCCATTTCTTCCTGCCTCTGCTCTTCCAGCTCCCTGGACCTCTTCCTGGTTAGGATGAAGGAACGACTGGGCGGCACTTCCTGGACAGCTGTGTCTCTCTCCGACACTGGTCCCAGCTCCCCTCCAGAGCTGGTTTTCTGCTCTCCCTCCGGGCACCGCCTCTCGGAGGACACAGGGGCTGCCGCAGGAGGCTCAGGCACCATTCCCACGGGAACGGCCTCCTCCGCCTCACAGCCGTGCCATTCTGAAGGTCCGCTGATGCCATCCCGGCCACTCTGCTCCAGCTGTCGAGGTTTGGGACTGGTACTGGTTTGCCCCGGCACATCACGAAGTTCTGAGACATGGGATCTCCTGTGAGAAGATGACAATTCTGGACAATCTGTCTCCCGGAGGGGAGAAAGGAACTCTGGGAGTCGTAGTTCCATCCAAGGGGACAGGAGAGAAGAAGAGCACTGTGGGCTTCTTAGATCTTGAGACACCATGGAAGGAGAAGGTGTGGGGAAAGCAGCAGAGTAGAATTCCGGGACACACTCTTCGCCCGCAAGAAGTGAACATTGGCATTCTGGGTGCTGCGGAATCTCAGAGTCAGCCCTGCCGGAGACTGAATCGGACAGAGACATGTCGACAGAACTGCACGGGTCAGGTTTTTCTCTGGCATCTAAGGGGTAAGGCAGCTGCCCACTGCTGCCATGAACCCCGTCATCCACGTGGGCCCAATCCGCAGTAAATTCAAATGGAGTCGGAAATGGGGTCTCCCTGTCTCTCACCGGCTCAGATGATTTTTGCAAATCCGGGAATGTCCTCTGTTGCCAGAGTCCATCTTCTCCGACTGCATTTTCCCTGCACAGCCCTGTCCCGTTTATCTGAGCGTGGTCCCCCGCAACACCATCCTGTGTCGGTGACCTCTGACCCTCCCTCCCAGCAGCCTCTCTCCTCCCTCCCTCTGTTCTAAACCACTCTCCATCCACACTCCCGACATCACCCAAACTCTCACGGCAATTCACTCTCTGGCCTGGGGGTGGCACTGCCTCTCCACCTCCCCAGCTCCCTGCCTCGGGGGAGGTCACAACACTTTGGAATGACAACAGGAAGTGACTGAGTATGTCCCGCAGTTTGGGAGGGGTCTCTCCCTGCCCAGTGCGAGCTGTGTTGTCCTCGGATGATCCAGGGAAGAGTGGTGCCCTAGCAGAAGCCGTCCCCTCTGAGGAATGGACGAGAACTCCGGGCTGTACTGTCCCTCCAGAACCGGTGTAAAGGGGCTCTGTGAGATGGGCCATGTCTAAGAAAGAGGAGACAAGGGACAGAGTCAAAGTGTGAGTGCAGGAAAAGGAGCAGGCTGTGAGGGGAGCAGTGCAGGAGTGCAGAAAACTCAGGGAGCTGCTGAAGTGGGAGTGGCTCTTTGAAACAACGCTATGGGTTCATTGTGCAGCGAGCGATTAACCTCAAGGTGGAAATCAGTACGTGAGTACACTGAGAGAATGAAAGACACTGAGAGAGAGAGGGGTTAATACAGTACAGACAGACGCCTCTCACCTATATCAGCTACCTGCACTGTTGGATCAGAAGACCCAAAACCAACAGCAGGATCCCCCTGCTGTCCCACGTCACTGCCGTTGACCGGAGTAGCCTGGACAGCATCCCCCTTCCCATAATTCCCCAGCGCTGCCACGACAGGGCTGAGCGGCGGCTGCAGGAAGTTGATCTGCATCAGCACGTCCTCCAGCAGGCGATCCATCTGCTCGTCGCCGTCTTCGGGGCGGGGGTTCGGGGCAGCCGCGGGCGCGGGGGTCTCCAGAGGGGCCGGCGCAAGGGGGAGGAGGGGGTACTTCCTGGGCCGTCCTCGACCTCCCCGACCTCGCTTCAGCCCCGGCACGGCACTCTGGGAAGACACCAAACGGACGCAAGCAGCTTTCAGTGACAGAAGCGCGGTGACACAGATCAGCACGGTCCACCCCCGGAGCCAAACAGATCCCCATGAAAATCAAGGAAACGGGGAGCCATCGGATGATCCTGCGTGTGGGACACCAGTCCCTGGGAACAGTCAGCCGGAATTCTGTATCACAGCTCCGAACAGAGACGGATGTGTCAGAGGGCGTTCTGAGTTCTGTGGGTGGACACATTTAGGTATAAATATCTTAAAAAATCAAAGTTATTCTTTTTAAATGGTAATGTATCAATCATCAGCAATGAATGATTGCAAAATAAAAATTAAAAGTGGATCAAAAGCACCACTTTGTCCTGAGCACAGCTTCATAGAAGGGGTCGCCTTGGCAGAAATGACAAATATCCTTGTGTGCTGCTTTAAGGTTTTCGATAACTCAAAACACTGTGCAAAACAGTCAAACAGAAGAGATAGTTCAATGACACCTATTATATGCTGTTCATTACAGGCTATTCATTGGCTGTTTGGCTAAAGAAGAGCCTCCTGTTGTTGGTTTTCAATCTGCTTCCCTATAGTTTCCACTTGGGTTGCCTGGTTTGTGTTCACAAGGGAATGATATCCATATGTATATATTAACCACAGAACTCAAAACGCCAGCTGGGAACGAACAGCACACAGGAACACAGGATGTTTGCTAGGGAAATGCAATATAGTGATAGCAGAGATTTGTATATATTTATATACCGTGTGCATGTAGCTAGCAAGTTTACACACCCTTTGCAAAATAAATAACACATTTTATGACCTAACAGCCTGAAATCAAGGTAAGGAAATTAGAATCTATTTTACCTTTATATTCACACTGTAACACACCCTCCAGGCGCAAAACAAATGCTCTGGCGTTCTGAAAAGTAGTAACAAATGAAAGCCTAGAATGCTTTGGATACAGTAAGGGTACACACCCCTTGGTAACAGCAATTGTAAATTCGCTCGGGTGAAGCCAACGGCCTTCTTACTCAAACAAGCTGCCAGATTTCAGAATAAAATGGGTTGTTGCTTGAAATCTCTGGTAGCGTATCTCAAGGTAATGCAGCTCTCGAAAGACCTCCAGGATACAGCGGAGGAAAGGCACGGAGCAGGAAATGGCTATAAAAAGATTGCAAAGGTCTTAAATTTCCCTCAGGGCACGGTCAAGACCAAGATGAAGAGGTGGAAGGCATCAGACATCGCCGAGACCATGCACGGATCAGAACGTCCCTCAAAACTGGATGGCCAAGCAGGACAGGGTACCAAACGGCCAGGCAGCACCTGAGAAAGAGCTACAGGCTTTCATGGCCGAGACTGGTCAAAGCGGGACTGTGACCGTAATATCCCAAGCAGTACACAGCATATTCCACTGCATGGCAGAATGCCCAGAAGGCAGGCAAGACAGAGCAAACAGCAACAGAGTGGTACTGCAAAAATGGGGAAAAACGTTTTGTGGTCTGACAAATCAAAAATGAATCTTGCCTGAATGTGTAAACCCAACACGGCACACCATCCAGAGAAGGCCATCCCTACTGTGGGGAATGGTAGTGGTAGCATCATGTGACTGGGATTTTTCCCACCGGCAGTAGCTGGGATACTTATTAGGACAGAAGGTCAAAAGAATGGAGCAAAGTACGTTATTGTCCACATAAACCACAGAACTCAAAATGCCTGGAACGGTCAGTACAGATATCATTAACAACGGGTTGCTTACCTGACTGGCAACCACACAGCGGCCTGCTGGCTGGGTTTGTGCCTGTGTCCTGCCCCTGAGTCTGATGCTCTTCCTCTGACCTCGCCCCCTGGGTGCGGACTCCTTAAGGATCACCCACCCCGAGGGCAGCTTCTTCAATCTGATCTTGGCGCAGGTCTTGTCGACAGCAGCCCTGGGGACTCCGGAGCTTGCACCACTACCCCTCACCCCTCCACTCCTCGCCATCCCTCTTCCTCTTCCTGTATGGCACACCGGTGTCCCCACCCTCCTTCCCACCTCGTCTACATCGGGGCGCTCGCCATCTCCTCCTGCACCTTTCCTCCTGCCTTGTGTTCCTTTTCTCAGCTTGCCTGGACTCCTGCCCTGGTTCCCTGTCCCCATCCCTCTACAGCGTGGCCTCCCTCTCCCTCTCCTTCCCACGTTCATCTCCGCGAATCCAGGGACAGCGTCCTCTATCCTCGCGGCTCTCCCGTCCCTCCTCCTGATCTCTCCTCCTTCACTGGTGGCAGCAGTGGGATGGCCTTGCCACCTGACCGGCCAGTCTGCGAAGTCGGGGCAGAGACTCCGAGATCCCGCGGTCCGCGGGTCTTCTCCTCTCCCTCCTCTCCTCTCTTTTCCGCTCAGCCTTTCGCCGTGGCACTCCGGCGGTCTCGTCCCCCCCTCCCGGCCAGACCCCGTGTCCAAGTCGTGGACAGGGTCCCCATGGGTGCCAGCGAACGGGTGGGCAGGGGCCGGGAGGAGATATAAACACGACACCCGCCCTGTCTCCACGGGTGGGGGAGCGTGCTGCCACCCCCCTTCCAAATTGCGCCCTGCCCACAACAGAGGGGGAGCAGGAGGAGGGGGGTAATTTTCATTATTCAGGGGTAAAACGGAGACAGGAAAGGGGAGACACAGGGCTTGTGCAGCGGATGGCACAACTACAGAGGCGCTGGTGCCCGTAAGCCGGGCAAAAGGATATACAGTCGTAGCAGGAGTGGGGGCAGGAACAGCGCAGACAGGATGACCAGGAGCACCAAGGCCTGGAAGACTGTCAGCGCTCTCCAAGATGGCCTCTACAGTGGGCGTGTCCGACATGCTGTGGGATGTCCTAGGGGGACCCTGGGGAGCTTGCTCTCCCTGGGCTGTGTCCCCTGTTTCGCGTGCAGCTACTACAGGCTGATGACCCTGCCGTGACCTCTCATGTGTGTCCAGTGTCTGCATTAGGACAGGAGCGGCAGAAGGGAGAGAAGACAGACAGCTGGCACTCGGGTGTCCGGGGCTGGAAATCTGGGATTCTGCCGGAGTCCCGCTCCCTCCTGGTCCCGGCAGCCTGTGGCTATCCCGGGAAGCAGTGAGGTCAGTCACAGCAGCTGGGGGGCGAGCCGGCACGGGCGACTCCGAGGGCCCTGGGGAGCTCTCTCTCTCGGCCTCAGACTGCGCGGCCGTCCTGCCCCCTACCTCCTCTGCGCTGGGAGTGCGTTCCCAGCTCTCCGTCTTCCCTCCCGGCGTGACTCCCCCTCCGGCCACCATCTCCTCCAGCGCCCGGATGCCCAGCGCCCGTGCCGCGCTCAGGACCTCCCGCAGCTCACTCTCGCCCTCGCACCGCACCTCCCCCGAGTACAGGAAGCTGACCACGGTCTGCAGCCCCCGGGGGGTGACCCCCTCCAGGTCGATCCTCCACTGCCTCCGGGGGGACGGGGCGCCGGGGGCCGCGCCGAGGTGCTGGAGCAGCACGGGGCTGTGTGCCGAGAGCAGGCAGCTGTGGACCATCACCAACATGTCTGCGCAGGGAGAAACGGGCCAGAGGAGAGGGCTCAGAACTGCCATTTCAACCTCCCTGAAAACCCACTCGGAAATATCTGGTCTTCTTTAATTCACAGTGATTGTAACCAAAGAGACTTCCATGTGCGCCCATTTACACGGCTGGCAATGGCAATCTGAGCGAAGTGCCTTGCTCAGGGGTACAACAGCTGTGACCCACCTTGGATTCAAACCTGCAACCTTCCAGTTGTGAGTCCAGGGCTCTGACCAATCTTTTTACATCAATAAAACTCCTTGATGGCTGATGGTATATTTCAAATAAAAGCGATAATGCAGAGGTATGGAGGGCAAACAGGACCGTGTTGCAAAAGATGCTTGCAATTATGAGTCATTTTACCTGGAGAACCCGTCTTCTCCTACAGCATGTATGAGGTGATCATTTTAATATTATGTACAAATTCATATCAAAAGTTGTGCTAAGGCATTCAGCGTTACTTTCTGGATTGTTAATTTTAGTTGAAAGTTACTACAGAATAATAAAGTTGCTTAACTTTTCCCTTAGATGTACTGTATATACACCCGTGATGAAACAGGAACAGTAAAAACAATTCTAAAAATGTTACACTATTATTGTTGACCGGAGTAACAACAGCATTGCACAGAATAAGTCATATTTGTCAGAAATAATTCAATTTCAGAATAAATGAAGGATTCACTCATTCACATCTCTAAGTATTAACCCCTCTCTCTCTCAGTGCAGTGTTAATGTACTGTAGTGTCCAGTCAGTGCGTCTGGACTGTATTAACCCCTCTCTCTCAGTGCAGTGTTAATGTACTGGAGTGTCCAGTCAGTGTGTCTGGACTGTATTAACCCCTCTCTCTCAGTGCAGTGTTAATGTACTGGAGTGTCCAGTCAGTGTGTCTGGACTGTATTAACCCCTCTCTCTCAGTGCAGTGTTAATGTACTGGAGTGTCCAGTCAGTGTGTCTGTACTGTATTAACCCCTCTCTCTCAGTGCAGTGTTAATGTACTGGAGTGTCCAGTCAGTGTGTCTGGACTGTATTAACCCCTCTCTCTCAGTGCAGTGTTAATGTCCTGTAGTGTCCAGTCAGTGCGTCTGGACTGTATTAAATTGCATCCTGTATCTCACCCTCAATTTGCAGGACGACATCACAGAACAGGCTGAGGTGCTGCTGTCTTTGCAACTCAACCAGGAGCTTCTTCTCAAAGTCAGGATCACAAAGGGTCAACATGGCGCTGCTCTGAGAGAGGCACAGAGGAGTTCAGAAGGAACTGCACAGCATGAACACTCATGTCCATGTGTCAAAGGCAACTTTACACCTGATACCTTACATAAATTACATAAAATTAACTATAACCAGCTACTACACATAACCTTTATTCCAGGACCTCATTTAACCACGGCATGTTTAAATAATTTAAGGTCACTTGAGGCATAGGAACATTCATGTAGCTGGGAAGCTTGTTCAATACTCCTACAACTCTTTATGTAAGGAAGTGTCTCCGGTCCTGACTGAAGCATCTTATCCACCTGCCTTGAGAGAATTTAGGGTTCAACAGCATGGCTGGGTATCTTTTTCCACAGTCCCACAACGTTTGTGTAAGGATGTGCCTCCTAAATGCAATGATTCTATCATACACATCAGGAACACTGATCTGTTCACTTGGTCTGATCAGTGTGCTATACCACTATCCAACAAGGAATCGTGACCTTTTCCATCAGTAGATTTGGGAATAGGCGTGGACAGTGTCCTCTGTCTCTCGTCCTTGCTCTTGATGTCTCCTCCTTCTGTGTGGCAGCTGTGTGATTGGCGAGCCACCCGTCTGGCGAATCTTCTGGTCTTCTCCTCTAACAAATCACAAACCTTTCCGACAGTGGGTGTGGAAAGAGGCACAGTGCTCCATATCCAACAAGGATTCATGACTGCTTCCAACAATGAATGTGGAAATATGCATGGTATCCCATATCCTGGAAAGAAACAGGACCTCTTCCAGCAGTATAGTTGCAAAGAGGCATAGTGTCCCATTTCTAGTAAGGAAACCTGCCCTTGACAAGACAGAGGTATCCTTGTATTGAAATCAGGCACCTGTTTAGAGAACGCAATGCTTCTGTTTTCACAGCACGTATTACATTCTGCAGCAAGATGGCTGCTTCTTTCCTTGGTACACCGGGCGGCACTGAACAAAACCGAGGACCACTCGCAGATAGCGAGACGGCTGCCCCTTTCCTCCGCACAAAAATGTTGGACAAGTCGGATTTTAGCAAGTTGGGGGAGTATCTGTACCTGCAGTGTGCGGTACTGGACTGATTCCATGGGAGACAAGAGGTCCTGTGGAATATCCCATTCATTGTGAAACTGTGGAGTTCCCACTGGAAATGACTCGGCAAGAGGCAACGTGCACTGTGCAAATGCACACCATGCCGTTAACACAAGTGGCCCAATTCACCTCCACGCCCATTAAAAGTACAATTAATATCACGCACCAGTGCAGCATAAATCCCCAACCTGCAGCAACTGCAGCCCTTTCTTTTTCACGAAAACCTACTGGACTGATGGACGGTCCCACACAGCTGAAGGACCTGAATCTCCTCAGTCTTGAACAGAGAGGAGTAAGTGGGGACCGGATGCAAGTATTCAGATTTCTCAAGGGTACCATCACTGTCAACCTAGTGAACTGCTTCAGAACAAGCAGTGGAATGCAAGCCATACAGTACAAGCGCATTGAGAACTGAGGGTTTTTCCCAGCTGAAACAAAGGGTGGTAGGAGTGTGGAACTAGAGGGCAGAGGGGAGGTGTATGTGGAGGTGGATTTACAAATGAGAACAGGAGGCACTTCTGTGCACAGAGGGAGGTGGGAGTGTGGAACAAACAGCTCAGCCAAGTTGATGAAGCCGATACCCTGGCTTCTTTCAAGACACAGCTGGATGAGATCCTCCAGTCAGGACAGGAGGCACTTCTGTGCACAGAGAGTGGTGGGAGTGTGGAACAAACAGCTCAGCCACGTTGTTAAAGCCGATACCCTGGCTTCTTTCAGGACACAGCTGGATGAGATACTGGGATCATCTATCAACTGCCATCTACTAGATGGGTCAGAAGAGCCAAGTGGACTAGTGATGAACCTACAAATGTCCAAGTTCACTTCCTTCGTTTTTAAAAGGACAATCATGTGCCTGTGAACAGACCACTCAGTTACAGATTATCTGCATTCTGTGAACTGCTCTCGGTGGCACAGGGCATTGCAAAATGTTTGAACAAATTCGAAGCAGATTTTAAAATCGCGAATGCCTGTGTTTTTGGTAATGCGAGTTACATGATCAAAGCATTCACTGACATACTTTCAGGACTGTTGTCGGATTAATTATATTTGAAATGTCCCTTCCAAAAAGAGACGAACCTGTTGCAAGGATGAAAAAAAAATGCAAACACTGTCGGAGGCGAAAATACTTTTTAAAGCACATTTTAGAAACATAAGCAAATAAGAAGACTGTATTTTGCAGATAAAACACAAGGTGGTGGGAGTGTGGAACAGGCTGCCCAGTCACGTTGTTGAATTCAATTCAATTTTTCAATTCTAAACACTTTATTCATCCCGGGGGGGGGGGCAATTTAAGCAGCAAGAGATGCAACATACAACAGAAGACAAAAACTGAGACAAAAAAAAACACATTGCCAAGAAAACGTTATACAGTACATAGGTATAACAGCACACAGACCATAGAAGCGATTGAAAGTAACATTGTGTAGTATTAGGACATTATTAGTACATGCACATATGTGTCTGGGTGGGGGTGGTGGGCTCTGGTTTCTTTCAAAAAACAGCTGGATGAAGCCCTCCAGCCAGGACAGGAGGCAATTCTTTACACAAAGGGTTGTGGGAGTGTGGAACAAGCTGTCCAGTCATGTTGTTAAAGCTGATACCCTGGCTTCTTTCAACAAACAGTTAGGTGAGATCCTGGGATCAGTGAGCTACTTACTACCAAGTGGCCTAAATTGGCTGAATGGCCTTGTGTCTCATTTGTCTTTATCAAACGCCATGGTGTCAAAGGAGCGGAAGAATATACAGTACACCCTAAAACTAAACACACACTGTACACACACACACAACACAGTCACAGTATACACACACTGCAACACGCAGTACACCAACACAGTAAACACACATTATACAGACATAAACACACACTGTGCACACACATTATACATGCATACAGTAAACACACTGTACACACACATTATACACACATAAACACACACTGTACACGCACATGGTAAATACACTGTACACACACACTGTACACAAATGCACTGTATAATACATGCGCACTGTACATACTGTACACTACACATGCACACACGGCATACAGAGTACGCACTCACTGTAGACACTACTGTACACTACAACTTTACACACACAGTACACAGACGCACATTGTACATGCACACTGTACACACGTCAACTGCAGACGCACACAGCACACAATGTACACAAAAACACGCTGTACAAACATACCGTACGCACACTCTGTAGACACACTGTACACACGGCCATGCCTTGACCACGCACGCATGGAAATCAACCAGCGAGTAACAGTGATCGTCACCGTTATCACCTGCTGCCGGAGTGATAATCCTTGTCTCTTAACTATCCCGTTAACTAACACCAATTAGCACCGACGCCCGAGTGTCCATGTAAACAAACATTTAGCACACTGCTCACCGCACGGCAATACCGCTCACCTCGACGTTTTTTCCAAAACCACGTTGTAAAAATCGTCAAATTCGCACTTTTACACTGGCCGAACTTCCGTTGGATGGAAAATAATGTAAATATGATTGTACGTGAAATTATATGGGAACTTTCTGCGTAATTACTTATTTGGTCTGCTCTTCTTTCCGTCTCTCGCGGTTCGACCGTCAGCCGAGTTCGGTGCGGAAGTTTCCGACGCCCGTAGCGTGCTCGAGAGCTCGGGACGGTATCGATCTCTCGTTAGAGCGTGCTACTGAAACACGTATGGTGGCCATTTTGGATCTGTTCCCAATGCAATGTCTATGCGCGTTATCTCATGTAACGGAGCCAAAATGGCGTGCACTCAACGATGCGGGTTTTGTCCCTGGAGACTTAAGGTGTTAACTGCAAATCTCGCATTCCTAATCAGCAAACACATTTAGTCAAAAATGCAAGGCTAGAAAACAACATCCCAAATGGTTTAACAAACCAAACTGGAATAATTCAGGGAAATAAAGAAAAGGAGTACAATGGACTTCAAATATAGGTGAAAATGAAAGGCTGAGAGAGAGCAGTATTAAAATGAAGCCTCTTTTAGCTTAGTTTTTCACTCATTGTACTCATAGTAGTTTAGATTTTTTGCTGACTGTGTGCAACACCTTGCACTTTTCTGCATTATTCATCATCTCCCATGTGTTTGCCCCATAGTGAATTTATTTTAAAACTTAATTTACTGCATTTTTGCTAGTTTTCCCATTTTGTTATCATGTAGAAAATTGATTAGTTTACTAAATATTTCAGCATCTAGGTTATTGGTATAAATTGAGAAGCCCACTGGTCCAGTACAGACCCCTGTGGTTCTCCACTAATTACATCATTGATATAATTAAGAAGACCAGTGGTCCCAGTACAGACCCCTGTGGTACTCCACTAATTACATCATGGATATAATTAAGAAGACCAGTGGTCCCAGTACAGACCCCTATGGTACTCCACTAATTACATCATTGATATAATTGAGAAGACCGCTTGTCCCAGTACAGACCCCTGTGGTACTCCAGTAATTACATCATGGATATAATTAAGAAGACCAGTGGTCCCAGTACAGACCCCTATGGTTCTCAACTAATTACATCATGGATATAATTAAGAAGACCAGTGATCCCAGTACAGACCCCTATGGTACTCCACTAATTACATCATTGATATAATTGAGAAGACCGCTTGTCCCAGTACAGACCCCTGTGGTACTCCAGTAATTACATCATGGATATAATTAAGAAGACCAGTGGTCCCAGTACAGACCCCTATGGTTCTCAACTAATTACATTCTTTCAGCCCTTATTAGTATGTTTTTGTCTATGTAATATCTAATACGCAGTCTAAAGACTTGAGGTTTCCCGAATGCCTCCCACCTGTAATTGAGGATTAGTTTACGGGGAACTTTATCAGAAGCTTTATGAAAATCTAAACACACCGTATAATCTGCCCTACACATATCCATTACTGTTGTTGCTTGTTTGAAGAACACTACAGAAATCGGTGAGACAACATTTTGCTTGAAAATGTCTTTCCTAAAAACAGCCTTTAAGTCAACTTGTTTTTTTCTGTCTTTTCTAAACACGTCGACTATTTAATGTAGGCAATCCTCTAGTTCGTTTCTAATAATTGTCTCCTTTACCTTACATCTACAAGAAATCAGCTTTACTGGGCTTTAATTGGGCTGCACAGAGGCCCAGTGGTGAGCATTGCTGCCTCGTAGAGCTGGGGCCCTGGGTTCAGTTCTGGACCTGGGCTGCTGTCTGTGTGGAGTTTGTATGTTCTGCCTGTGTTTGTGTGGGTTTCCACTGGGTGCTCCAGTTTTCTCCCTCAGGCCAAAGACGCACTGGTAGGTTAGTCAGCTTCTGGGAAAACTGGCCCTGGTGTGAGAGTGTGTGTATGTCTGTGTGCGTGCGTGTGTGTATGTGGGTGTGTGTCTGTGTGTGTCTGTGTGTGTGGGTGTGTGTATGTGTCTGTGTGTGTGTGCCCTGCCATGCACTTGCAGGTCCCATCCAGGGTGTATCCTGCTTTGTTCCCGTTGCCTGCTGGGATAGGCTCCAGTTCCCTATTGACCCAGAATCCTTTCTTTCGCTGATACGTCCTTATTTCCCGAAGTCCGCCTCTGTGTCCACCGCAGAGGGCTTGAACATGAGGAGAGGACTGTCACGTGGAGCAGGGTAGTAGCTGTACTTTTAAAGGGCAAAAATAGGGGGCCGAC
This sequence comes from Lepisosteus oculatus, assembly GCF_040954835.1. Taxonomy (NCBI): domain Eukaryota; kingdom Metazoa; phylum Chordata; class Actinopteri; order Semionotiformes; family Lepisosteidae; genus Lepisosteus; species Lepisosteus oculatus. The sequence goes on from NC_090701.1 coordinate 41,495,777, forward strand.
TGCACCACCAAGCTCAATAGAGGACCACGACCCCTCACTTCTATAGTCTGGGGTCTCCGAAGTCCCAGGTTCTTTAACTGGGTGGGCAGCAGTGATGTCAGTGACAGGAAGTGCACAGCACTCTAACCCACAAGCTTTATTCTCATACAGACTAGGAATGCTCAACAAACAATGCTACTGCTACCCTACTGCTGCTACAACTATAGCTCCTGCTACTCCTACTGCTACTGCTACTGCTGCTGCTACTGCTACTGTTACTACTGCTACACCTACTGCTACTAGTCCTACAGCTACTCCTACTGCTGCTACTGCTACTGCTACTGTTACTACAGCTACTCCTACAGCTACTCCTACCGCTGCTACTGCTACTACCTCTGCTACTCCTACTCTTCCCAGTTGCTGGTGCTTTAAAGAGACCTAGAAAACCTGAGGACACACCGGATCTCCTCCAGGAGCAGGACTGGGCGCGCCTGTTCCAGCCCAGGGGTATTGACTCCTGGTCCCGGAGAGCTGCCATTCGCCAGGCTTTACCTGCAGCTAAGACTCCTTCCCGAACAGTGACCCGGAAACCGCGGTGACTGGAGCGAGTGCTCCTGAGAAGACTGCAGTAGCCACAGCTGCCACTAGAGGTCACCCTGCAGACAGCCTTGAGGACTAACCTGGCGTATGCAGCGAAGTGAAGTTGCCCCCCCCTACAGACAGCACAAACGATTAAACCCACCTCTTTTTGGGAAGACCCGGACTGGTCTCAATCGTTAGTGCTGCGTTTGTGCCGGTTTGTGTCGCTGTAAGTAGCGTTTGTGCTGCTTTCGGTTCCGAGATACTGTATAGCGCCTTGGTTTTTCGGGTAATCACGTGACTATTTACAAGGCTGTTTACAGGTACACACAAACTCGGTACTTGAGCTCCTGATTGTGATGAAAACAATGGGGGCAATCTGTTTTCCGAGTCCGTCTGGTCAGGTGGGGTGGATGTTTCAATATATTTCATTATAGCGCGTTCTTCTCCTGGGTCTGGCGTCACTCTGTGACGTACAAAATAGGAAAGTCACGACCACCAGATCTTTCAGTTGTGATCTTTTGATCAGTTGACACCAGACTTTGGAGCCTTTACACGAATAAACAGTCTTACATTTAGGGAGGAGGTACTATGTTAGTTTATTGGGTTAGGTGTTTTCTTTTATGTTTTAACCATGTTCTCGAAAATGTATTGCTTGTGTACTCCTTTCATTGGTGAAGAGACCCCAGTTTCCAAATTACCGCTGGTACAACACGAGAGCCCATATTCACATTTTTAGGTAGTTTCCAGATCGATATAATTTAACAATAAAAAACAAAATTGAAAGCACGATTATAATAAAATAATAATCATACACTTTACATTTCTATTCATTTTTGAAGTACAAAGCAGAAGGTGTTTCTCCTACCTCAAATATACGATTAAAATTTTTCAAATACCATGTATTCATGACAGAAAGCAGCGGAGACAGTTGTATTGCAAATAAAAAAGGTATTTATTTCGAAGAGTACGAGATCATTGTGAACCAATAAAGACGTTATAAAAAACAAGCCGATGTAGTTATTTTGCAAATAAGTAAAGCATTTTAAAACTAGATTCTCACTGACACAGTAAACAAGCCGATCCACCTGGCGCAGCTAGCTCTCAGGTCTCAGACCCACGATTGGCTAAACCCCCGAGCAGTTCGGGCCGCGATTGGATGAAGAGTGAGAATCGACACTCCGATTGGGTAAAGCGCCACAGCGGAAGTTCTGTGGGTACCGTGTGTGCTGTTTGAGCTCGCTGGATATACAGCAACATATCCATTGGTTTCCAATTACTGATCAATCTAAGAGAAGTCGCACTGATGTAAAAACTGAATAGCAGACAAAGAATGTCATGGCATTTACAACGCGTTCACGACGCATGTCACGATAGGAGTGCGCGCATCACGATCACATCGCGATACCCATTCTGACTGGCGAATTACTGTCCATATATCGCAATATTACATACCCCGACATAACGCCCCCACCCCCATTTCGCGACACTGAGTCCACATATCGCGATATGACAGACGCCCCCGCGTCCATGTCGCGACATGAAGCCCATATATCGCGATATGAAATACCCCGACAAAAATGCCCCGCCCCCATGTCGCGACATGAATACCCTATATCGCGATATGAAATACCCCGATAAAAATGCCCCGCCCCCATGTCGCGATATGAAGCCCATATATCGCGATATGAAATACCCCGACAAAAATGCCCCACCCCATGTCGTGATATGAAGCCCTATATCGCGATATGAAATACCCCGACAAAAATGCCCCACCCCCATGTCGCGACATGAAGCCCATATATCGCAATATGAAGTTGCCCGACAAAAATGCCCGCCCCCATGTCGCGACATGAAGCCCATATATCGCGATATGAAATACCCCGACAAAAAATGCCCCGCCCCAATGTCGGACATGGAGTCCATATGTTGCAACACGTCCGATCTGGGTATATCCTGTCCTGATATGAGACCTTTTTTGCTACAGCGGTGCCAGGGTGGCATGGAAGCAAGGCGCCAGTCGCGATATATACTGCCGCGATATACAAGCGTTATACATTAGGTCCCTATCATGACATGCTGCGGAGGTCTTGTCGCGATGGTATCCCACAGTTACGCGTTTGGCAACAGCGTGTCACGGTAGGGAAAGAAAAGGAAAATGTGCCTTAGAAAATAAAAAAAACATAGATCTGACAATCACGGTGATTTTACATACATTACAACCACAGGTTTATGTCATAGATGGTTAACTTGTTGGCATGCGTCATGTCTTAGTATTATTTACATCTAAATAGGCTCATATGTTTATAGATATTGATTGTCTTTACAATGTTAAGGGTACGAGCTAAACTAACAGAGCGCTTGAACTCGGCAGACGGGGTCACTGGAGGTCAAAGTCACCGTGCATGGTCACGTGATCACCGGCAAAACAAGATGCTATATCTCGGGAACGAAAGCAGCACAAACGCTACTTTCAACGACACAAACGTAGCACTGACGAATGAGGTGGGTTTAGTCGTGTGTGCTGTTTGTAGGGGGGCCAACTTACCTTGGCTTTTACCTTGCCTTTAAATATTCAGCGGACTTCAGCGTAACATACCAGAAGAAGGTGCACGCACGTATGGGTTTCAGAGGCTGGAGTAAATGCATCGCCCCGAGGGTAATATCGAGTGAGGCGCCATGAGAATAAAAACTGCGAAGGTATTAAAATATTAAGTTCTGAAGATCTTGTTTGATCCTTCATGATGTTTTTAAACTTGTATGAAACCCACGAAATTAGTGTTCTATTTTCGTTGCCAAAAGACACCTTATTTGGAAATTCGTGACTTCCCACAAGACTTTACACTGAATTGTTATAGTCCATTTACAGTGCTAACCAATTAATCGTACCTTTAAGTGCAAGAATGGTCTGCTAATAAAAGCGTCAAATACATACTTTGGATGTATTTTAGCTCTGTAAACGTCGTTTACTTAAAAATACTGCAGGTCATTTAGAGGCGATATCGAATAGTTATCTGTAAAATGCACACTCGCATCTCTCCTTCAATATTTTATCTTAATGTTGTTCATGCATTTCAAACCTTGTAATTTGTTTACAGGAGAAATTTTAGAAGGTCTTCGTGCTTAACTCATACAGGTGGAGCATGTATCTGTACATGTTCTGGGAAGCTGGGAAGCAGCTGGGAAGTTACTTTCAACGGCACAAACCGGCACAAACGCAGCACTAACGATTGAGATCGGTCCGGTTCCCCTACGACATTGTAGGAGGGCTGAGTGACGTCACCCCCCCCAAAGAAGGCGCTATATCTCGGGAAAGAAAGAAGCTGGGAAGTTACTTTCAACGGCACAAACCGGCATAAACGTAGTACTAACGAATGGGACCGGTTTGGTTTCCCTACGACATTGTAGAGGGGCTGAGTGACGTCACGACCCCGAAGAAACAGGGCGCTATATCTCGGAAACGAAAGCAGCACAGACGCTGCTTTCTACTAGACGCTACTAACCGGCACAAACGAATGAGGTGGGTTTCACCGTTTGTGCTGTTTGGAGGGGGGGTCAACTTCACGGAGTTACCTCAGCGTGATTGCTGTTAAACGCCGAGTTGCCGTGCTATCTGTATAGGGTGTGTCACTATGAGTAGTGGTAGTGGGAGGAGGAAGTGGAGAATAAACTTCTCTGTCACACACACGTGTTCATTAATATCGGACTGTTGAGTATTTCAGCATTTTTTCGTATTCAGCTGCTGCCTTATGCCCTTGTCTGTAATTGTCCGGCTGCTGGGTGTGCCGAAGCCCTGGAGCGGAGCGGGCTGGACCGTGACCGGGTTCCCTGCTGCAGTGTGTTTTAGATTACCTCTGACATCACACAGGAGGAGCCTGTGCGGACAGGTGTCAATGAGCTCCGTGACTCATGTTGACTCGTTTTCCTGCAACATCGTGAGAGAATGATCTGTCATTTCTTCCGATACTTAAAATACAGTTGTTACAGACGTAAATAAACGGCCATCCGGTATGAGAAAAGTATCGGGAGTTGTTTTTAAATCACCTCTGCTCCGACAAATTGGTAGATGTCAGATGGCTACTAGTTAATTCCCTGGGGTGGAGCAGTGGCTCTGTGGCTGAGGATCTGTGCCTGTGGAAGGTTGCTGGCTCAAATCCCACAGCTGGCAGAGGACTCCTACTCTGTTGGGCCCCTGAGCAAGGCCCTTAACCCCAGCTACTCCAGGGGTGCTGTATAAATGGCTGACCCTGCGCTCTGACCCCCAGCTTCTCTCCCTGTCTGTGTGTCTCATGGAGAGCAAGCTGGGGTATGTGAAAAGCCAAATTCCTAATGCAATAAATTGTATATGGCCACTAAAGTGATCTTATTATTTTTCCAGCCGTGTATCAAACAAATCAACATTCCTCAGGGCTATGGCCCTGATTTCTTTTTAGTACTCATCAGGGATCCATTCCAGGACCTGTGGGAAAGTTCTACACTGACAGGCTGAAGGAACTCATACCCTGAGATCCTCCAGTCAGGACAGGAGGCACTGCTTTACACAAAGGGTGGTGGGAGTGTGGAGCGAGCTGGATGAGCTTCTCAGATCATTTAACTACTAACCCAACGCGCTGAAGGGCCTGGCCTTGCTAGTTAACAGTTCTTATGTTCTCACGGTCTGAGCCTGACCCCCCCCCCGCCCCTGCGGACACAGGGGGCCGGCGATGACCTCCGTATCGGTGCGGCGCTGCGGTCGGCGGCCAGTCCCTCGCGCTCCGAGCGGGTCGCCGTGATGTGCCGTGCGCGTCCAGGCCAGCGCGTGACGAGCGGTCACGGCGGTCTGCGGCTGGGCCTCGGGATTGTGGAATGTTAATAATTTCCGTTTCTAAACAATTCCACTTCCCCTTTCCTTTGTGTGCCTGTTCCATGAAGGATGACATCACCCTGGCCGACTTCTCCCCCGAGGGGGCTGAGCTCCGCACACAGAAACAATCCGGCCTCACACGGCGCCCGTGGCTGTAGCGCAGGACCTTCACAAGTCCACGCCAACACGCTCTGCTTACTTTTGCTCCTGTATCGCCAGGAACTTGTTGGACTTTCTGAAGAAGCTTAGGCCTCTGTGAGTAGGCCGCAGGATGAGGGACGAGAGGGAGACAGAGGGAGAGGGAGTGTCACTAAGCACTGGACCCCAGGAAAGATGGGCTCTCAGACTCATCACCTGTTGTCTCCTGGGTTTTGCTCTGAACCGCGGAGCCAATTAAACAGGTTGTGATTTGGCTTCCAAAGCCAACTACTAAAAGGTTTGCTCCATTGTTGTGGCATCTGATCTGCATTGGATATAGCACCTTTCATGACACATCATTGCTTTTTACCATGAAACGTGGTAAAAACAATCGAGACACTTGCACACAGATCAATGCAGTAAAATCATGCCTAATTAGGGGGATTAGCGGACACTGCAGAAGCTCCCAAATTCAATTAAAAAGGATTTAAATAGACGTCAGAACAGGGTAAACACCTGGCAGATGATATTCAATGTACGTGCAGATAGGGAAAAATATCAATCCAATTTCTTTGTTGTTCCAAATTGTGAGGACAATGAACTGAATCTCTTTAGTTTTGAATGGGGAAGACTATAAGGGAACTTGATTCAAGTAAATGAAAAAAATTAAAATATATTGACAAAGTCAGCCCAGCGGAGCTCGTCAGGATCTACAGGGAAACAGGAACCAGAGGACACAGGTGGAAACTACAGGGCAGACCATATAAACTGAGAAACAGAGGCACAGAGATTGTGACAGTGATGCTGTGGACTGGAGCCCCAGTGGACACCTGTCCTGAGAGAGCAGAGTGACAGTGAAGCTGTGGACTGGAGCCCCAGTGGACACCTGTCCTTAGAGAGCACTGTGACAGTGAAGCTGTGGACTGGAGCCCTAGTGGACACCTGTCCTGAGAGAGAGCAGTGTGACAGTGATGCTGTGCACTGGAGCCCCAGTGGACACCTGTCCTGAGAGAGCAGAGAGTGACAGAGATGCTGTGCACTGGAGCCCCAGTGGACACCTGTCCTGAGAGAGCAGAGAGTGACAGAGATGCTGTGCACTGGAGCCCCAGTGGACACCTGTCCTGAGAGAGCAGAGAGTGACAGAGATGCTGTGCACTGGAGCCCCAGTGGACACCTGTGGGATAATCTGGGACAACAGGTAGCACTGGGGCTCAGAGACCAGTGAACAGACACACGCTTGTCCAGACTGTAGGAAAGGAGACACAATCCCACAATCCGGCTTCTCACAGCAGAGCCTGTTGAACAAGCCTGTGCATGACCAACGCTAATCAGCACCATTCATTTATCTCTGTTACAGGTGATGATGAAAAGCCACAGACCAGAAGAGGACCCCACCTGATCACAGCTAAACTGCTCACCTGAGGGAGGGCTGCTGCTACAGCACAGTGCCTCACCTCCCTGAGACGCTGCAAGCTACACACACTCCTCCCGGGGCAGGCGTGAGCGCACACCCTGAAACTGGGGAGGTGAAAGCGCCGGCGGGTCGGGCTCCGGCGTGTTGACCGAGAACAAGGGGCCGAGGCGCTCATTTGCATATCGCCACACGCGCTCTTTGACCCCGCGCAGCCAGACTTCCGCCCGCCCGCCGTGTGGCGCTCGTGAACTCTCGCCGACTGCGCTCGACACGCCCCGGACCGCGGGCTGTAATTGTCTGCGCTTAATTAAAGGACCAGGGCGCAACTTCCTGACTGGAGCTCGCCGAGCCTGCTCGTGAGCAGGGCGAGGGAACGCAACACGTCGGATAAAAAAAAGCGCCTTAGCTATTGGTCGGCTCCACACCCCTCCCTTTTTTTTTTCGGGCTAATCTTCCTCCTCTCTTCCCGAAAGAATGATGGGAGGATCCCATTGGACTGGGAGCCGCTCCCAGCTGCCGCGCCCTGGGGGGTACCGTAGTACACGGGGTATGCGCACACCTCTAAACAATGAGCTCATGAGTCTGTTTTCTTATATTCCAAGCGTATGGAATAAAAGCAGAAACACAGATCCTGTACGTATTATTATTATTATGATAATGATGATTCTTATTCAGTCCTGGGAACTCGCAAACAATTCTGGTTCCACTTCCAACCTCTCTATTAAGATGAACATGTATGCAAGAAATACGTCATCAAAACTATCAAACAAAATGAACATCTGGGCTGCTGTTCTGTATTTCTAAATAGGGTATACGTTAATGACACTTGAGAGGAGGCCCAGGCGCTAGCGGGGGGGACAGACGAGCCTCCGGGCGCGCTCCGGTTTTAGGGTGTCCACCTACCCCGGTCGTTACGGTAACCCCTGTACACATCCCCCTCCCAGCCCTGCTGCGCGAGATTCACGGGCTCCAACTTTAACAGGGAGAGTCGACAGGGACACGGAGCAGCGGAAAGACGGGAACACGGACAGAGAAAGAGAGGTGGGGAAAAAGAGGGAGGGGATAGTCCTTTTTTTTTGTTTTCTTTCTTTCTTCCTCGCTTGCTTCCTTTTCTGGCTGGGGTGTCCACACCCATGTAGTCGCGGAGCGGAGTCGGTACAGTCAGACGCCCGAATTCGGCGGCGGGGAAAAACCGTGAGAGAGAGAGAGAGACAGACTCGGAGCAGCCCCGGCAGCGCTCAGGCCCGGGACACGCACTCACGCACGGCCCCGGGAGACACGGCCAAGCGTACACACACACACACAGGCACACTCGAGTCCTCCCCGGGATAGGATTTCGGCGTGCGGGAGAGGACGGCTCCTAGGTAGGTCTCAGCGGCGGCGGCGGCGGGTGGATGTCGGAAGTGCCTGGGAGTCGGGGCGCACGAGACTGAGCGGCTCGGGCTGGCTGGCTGGCTGGCTCGAGCCCCGTCCCGGCAGGCTCCGCTCGAGCGGCCGGGGCGAGTCGGGGCCGCGGGCGGCTCTCGCAGGCGCACGTCTCCTCTCGCACCGGGTCGGGGGGACGGGTTTATTTATTTTTTTAAAAAAAGGCAGACACAAAGGAAGAGACGCGCAGGAGGAACAGCTCCTGACGGTCCGAAGTTTCTCTGCCCCCCCCTTTTTTTCCCTAAAAGCAAATCTGCGCCGTCTCTCCGCTGTGGAGATTTTCGTCTTTTCTTTGCTAACTTGAACGCTGTTGCCCGCTGTCTAGTTATTTTTGTAACGAGCCCCAGCTTTCGTGTGGTTGCGGCGCCCGAGTCCTCTTTTCCAGAGGCCCACTTCCACACAGAAACTCGCTGCGCAACCGCGGAGCCCCAACTCCGGCGTTCTCGCGCGGCTGGGCGGCGTGTCCGGCCGTTTGAACACGTATGCCGAGAGGGAGACGGAGGATTATCGCGAACCGACGGTGAGGGTGGTGGGTGGGGGGGAGGAGGGAGAAAGCTACTGTTGGTAGTGCCCGAAGATGTCCGTCTGTCCCTGGGACACCTCGCCGCTTCAAAATAAAAGCGCTCTCCCTAGCTTGAGTGTGGGCTGTGGAAGGGACTGGGAGGTGCGGCTCCCGGGCGCCGGTCTCAGCCCTGCCGTCTCTCTGCCTCTCGCTCAGCGTGGCGGACTGGGGGACTCGTGCAGCGGGACGTCGCCGCGAGGGGAGAGACCGTGACGCCCAGCGCGAGCCAGTGACGACCGACGGTTCCGGCGCCGGACAGCAGCGACGCGCCCGGCGGGACCAGGTGAGGTAAGGGCTCGGCCCGTCCTGCCCCCGTGTGTGTGTGTGTCCAGGCTGCAGCCGGAGTACCGGGGACCTGGCGGCCCGCCGTGTGTGCGGTTACAGTTGGAGTTTCAGCGCTTCGCCGGAGTTTTCTTGTGGTTTTGACTGACGGCGTCAGGACGGTGTCGCGGGTGGCGGTGGAGCAGAAAGGTCTGCGGGGGTCCAGGGGTGTGGGGAGGCACCAGCGCCGGGGGGGTTCGGGCCCGGTCGCCAGGTGTGTCCTCGCCGGCGCCGCTCCCCCCTCGACTTGCTTGTTTTGAAATGCTGGAGCCGAAACTGCCGCCCGCCCCCCCCACACACACCGCCCAGCATGTCCCGACTCGCGAGTGTGACGCCACAGCTCGCCGCGGTCACCGGTGGCGCTGCGGGCGGCTCGCGAACCGGTTCGGTGGGTCTGTGAGGCGACGTGCTCGCGCACGCACCCCGCCGGAGCGCGAGTGGGTGAAGCGAAGCGCCGATGACCCGGCCAGGCCGCGCGGGTCCTCCGGGCTCGCGGCAGCCCGAGGGATCCCCAGCCCTCGCCACGGGCTCGCGCACGGTGCGCGCGATAGCTGGGAGTTCTCGACCTCTTACGTTCGCATTCTTCGGTGCGCGCGGTTCTTTGAGGGGGGGCAGCTGTGGATCTGGAGCGCTGGAGCTGTGCTGGGGAGGGCGGGAGCTAGCCTGGCCCGGTGCCGTTTGGGCCGGTTCGGGGCGGAGCTGCAGCAGGCAGCGGCCATTACAGCTCACCTGTACCTGCGCCGGGCCCGGCGGGGGCGCGCTCGCTGTCGAGATAAGAGTCCCTCGGCCTCTGCGCTCCCTGCGCAGCCTCGTTATTGAGGCCAGATGTTTGTAGTTCGCTCGTCATCTCGCCTAGGTTTCCGGGTTCAGAGTCCAATAACGCTATTTTGAAATCGTCTGCAGGAGAAAACTGAATCTTTGTGTCCCGCAGTAGAGTTGAGTTTTCATGTGAAACGTGCTGACTATTCATTAATACAGTACAGTCTGGATATTAACACTGCACTGAGAGAGAGGGGTTAATACAGTCCAGACACACTGACTGGACACTCCAGGACATTAACACTGCACTGAGAGAGAGGGGTTAATACAGTCCAGACACACTGACTGGACACTACAGGACATTAACACTGCACTGAGAGAGAGGGGTTAATACAGTCCAGACACACTGACTGGACACTACAGGACATTAACACTGCACTGAGAGAGAGGGGTTAATACAGTCCAGACACACTGACTGGACACTACAGGACATTAACACTGCACTGAGAGAGAGGGGTTAATACAGTCCAGACACACTGACTGGACACTACAGGACATTAACACTGCACTGAGAGAGAGGGGTTAATACAGTCCAGACACACTGAAGAGGAGCGATTATGGTGGTTGAAGTGTTTTTGAGGTCCAGGGGATAAGGGATGCCGGTGGAACCAGTCTGATGTGGTCTGGGGTTGTGGTGGAGGGCCCGGGTTCCCCGTTGAGGAGTTGTGTGTGTGTTGTGGGGGGGGGGGGGGGAGTCAGACTGATCACATTCTGGCTGGTGGGAGATGCTCCCTCTGTAGCTTCTCACTGCCGGAGTTCTGTGGCGTTGTGGTCTCATTGGCCCGGCCTGTATTCCTGCAGGTCAGGTCCCAGCGTGGATGACAGTCATTCCAGCAGCATCGTTGTGTGAAACGTGAGTGTCGCCAGGTTTCAGGAGGAGTGTTGGCAGTAGGAGTAGAGCCGTGTTCCAATGGGACAGGGAAGCCCCGAGTCCAGCAACGCTGGAGCATGAGACATCGGCACCGGGTGGCCTGTTCCCCACTCCCACAACCCTTTGTGTAGGACGTGCCTCCTGGTTTTGGTTTTAAATGCCTGTTGCTCGGGCCTTTGTAAATTGTGAAAGTTTGTGTTGTTTCCGCTTCTAGTCTGCACCGTTCAAGACCGTCTCGATCTGCTTCCTCCGGCCTGGCAGTGCAGGACTTTCCCTGCAGCCCGGGCGTGTCTCGGGTGTTCCTCTCCGGACGCGTTCCAGAGCAGCACTGCCTTCTCTGTAGTGTGGTGACAGAGGGGTTATGTCCCTGTTTGAGACTAAAAGAGGCTCGAGGCTCGGAGGTTATAATCTCAGGTGGGGCTCAGTCGGTCAGGGTAGCCCTGGCCTGACCCAGGACTCGGCGGGAGAGATGACCGCAGGCGGATCTGGCCTTCAGGGCCCCCGCTGGGCCTCGGCAAGGCTCTGAAAACACAGTGGGGCAGTGAGCACGCGCAGACGGGCTTCTTCCCGACTCGGCGTGGCCCAGGAGCGGTGGACGGGTCCGGCTCGTGAGCGAGCCTCTCCCAGCCCCTCGGCGGGGCCCGTGGGTCGGTCTTGCCGCGGCTCTGTGAGCGGCGTGGGGACTGCCGGGCAGCTCCCCGCGGGGCGCGCTAGTCAGCTGGCAGGTCCGTGGTGAGCCGGGGTGTTGCCCGTGCGTCGGTGCTGTGGCTGTCCCGTGAGGGAGGGCTTTCTCGTGCTCTTCAAGCGTGCGTCCTCTGTCCCGCGGGGCGCGATACTTTCCTTGGGGTGCTCCTTGGCTATTCGGGGTGCTGTTGTGCAGCTCCCCCCGGTGCACCTGCGTAGGCGCTGGTATACCCCATCCCTCGCGGTCATGGTTACCGTCTGTCCTCAGGCCGCGCCTGGTCCCCTGTTGCCCCGGAAACGCAGCGGCGGTAACCATGATCGTCGGCAGTGGCCCGTGTGGGGCTCGGCGGTGCTGTACGCCCAGGGGCCTCGTGAGCAGAGGGACCAGCGGGAGAGTCGCGCAGAGGGGGCCGCGCTGCTGCTGCTCCAGGGGTCTCGCACAGCCGCGGTGGGTCAGCGACTCTCTGGACCGCTGGACCTGTGGGACCCGAGCCGCTGCTGGATAGCCGGCCCCGAAGTACAGACCCCACGATGTTGAGTTCGGTCCGGTCTGTGAAAGCTCATCGGACGGCCGTGCCGGAGAGGACACGGGTTTTAATGTGACGGTTTTAGCGTTCGCCCCTGGGGGCTGCTTCCGAACGGTCGGCGAAACGCGAACCGGAGGACACGAGCGGCAAACTCCGGAGCGGTGCGCGTGAATCCGCGAACAGGAGCAGCTGCTTTGCACGAGGGTTGTGGGAGTGTGGAGCAGGTCTGAGCACCCATATTGCAGAAGCCGATACCCCGGTTTCTGTCAAGATCCTCAGGTCAATGATCAGCTAACTACCAGACAAAAAGAGGAGTCAAATGGCTGCCACTTGTTTGTTACCTAAACATTCTTTCAGTCTGCGAGCCGCTGTGCTCAATACTTTCCCCTCTTTCTCCGGTTCCAGTATCTCCCCTGCGTCTCTCTTTATCTGTGCATTCCCTCTCCCTGAGCGTGTCGGAGCTTGCCGGGCGGTGTGACTGCTCACAGGGTTTCCGCACGGTGCGCTGAGGTGGGGGTGGGGCTGTGTGCGCGCTCGTGATCGGGGCTTGTCCTGCCCGTTGAGAAACATACGGGGAAGGAGCCGTGGGCCTGGCTTGCTGGTACACCGCACTGGTGCGCGTCTTCCCTCAGAGAAGCCACTGTATGTACATGCGCACAGCTGGAGTAGAGACAGAGCAGTAGATAGTGCAGATCTGCAGCGATAAGCAGCCAAAATCTGGCCCACTGTGGTTTCCTGTGGTTGGTGAGGTTGCGGATCTTTTCATCGGCTTCGTGCAGCTACGGATGTGCGATTCTCTGCGAGTGCCCTCAAACACCTGCTGTTGGCCAGCACATCAGAGTACAAGTGGAAGAGCCTTAAAATTTAAGAGCTGGAGTAACTTCACACAAAGGGTGGTGGGAGTGTGGAACAAGCTGCCCAGTGGTGGTGTTGAAGCCGATATCTGGGCTCCTGTCAGTGTACAGCTGGATAAGATCCTCCAGTCAGGACAGGAGGCAGTTCTGTACACTGATGGTGGATCAAGCTGCACGGCCACGTTGTTGCTTTTCAGCAAGGAGCTGAAACAAGTCTTTGCACCAGTTGGCCATTAACTGCCCCGCAGGCTCGATGGGCTGAGTTTGTGAAAGTTTGCTCTTGGGAGCCTGCAGCTTCTGGGCCCTGGACTGGGGGAATGTGCTGTGGGAGTGTTTCCTTGCTGTGCTCCGCTGCGGCGCGCTGGTGTTGTTTTTAATTGGTCGATTATACGCCCCTCTTAGTTTCACCGCATGGGGTTTGTTCCCTGAGGTCTGAATGCAATGACACCGAAGGTTAAAGTAGAAGCTGTTGGGATGGAAGTATTTCTGAAACATAATTTGAAACAGCCCCTAGGACTTCCCCAGTGTCCCTGTTCAAGTTCATTACAGGCACTTGTACACCATAGATTCTAATTTTACACCCTACAGAGAGTGCTGACACTGCACTGAGAGAGAGAGGGGTTAATACAGTCCAGCCACTGACTGGACACTACAGGACATTAACACTGCACTGAGAGAGAGGGGTTAATACATCATTTCCTGTTATTCAGGAAGCTGTGAAATTGTTCTAGGGCGGGACGGGGGTTGTCTATTGTTCACTGGGCCTTGCTGCTGATTTCCCAGTGTCTCAAGGACGTGTCAGTGAGTGGCGTTCAACAGGGAGTGAGCAGGGGTTTAGGAAGCGTGGTGCTGCAAGTCCAAGTGTGGAAACGATTGCTTTTTATAAACGGGGTGGCCACCTCGAGGCAGAGCTGTGCGGGGAGCCGCTTTTCTTCTCTGGGGGGCTCCGTTTCCCTGTGACCCCGCGTGCCTCCTGGCCCTCCACCTCCCCGCTCTCCTCTCCGCTCTGTGTGAATCACATGGGCCCTCATGGGTTTCTCACTGTTGTCACACTTCTATTTTTGTGGGGGTGAGAAAATCAGCTGTGTGTCTCATGAACGTCACGCCGTCCCTCCCTCCCTCTTCCTGCCTCTCCGTGCAAAGGTGAGGGAGAGCTGTCTCCTCCGTGCTGCGGGGCCTGGGCCTCCTGTGATCCCGGTGCTGGGTGCTCTTCCCACATTGTGCTGCACTGCCCGGCCCGCCTGTGTGCTCTGGGCCGAGATCCGGGGGCTCGCGAGCGGCCCGACCCAGAGCCCAGACCCGCGAGGGGCTGCAGCGGCAGAGCCAGGCCTCCGGACGAGCGGCGGCGGCGGCGGCGGCGTCTCCCACCCCCGTTGTGGTCCGTGCGCGCAGACAGCTGGCTCTCCCCTCCCCGGACCTGCTCTGACAGACGTGCGCGGACGGCCGCGCAGTTGCTGCTCCCCGCTTGGGTCTCGAACAAACTTCTCATTGTCTGCCGTCTGGGAGCTGACAGCTGCGCGCGCCCCCCTTCTGTGGCCCGAGTGGCAGACAGCCTGACTCACTCGCTCACTCGCCCGCTGCAGGGACAGCTCCTGGCGTGACGCGCGCGGCGTCCAGCCGGGGGACGGGCCTGTGCCCGTCCGTCCCGTGACGCAGGCAGCCCGGGCAGCCCTGGTCCCGCCCGTGGGTCAGGCGGGGCGCTGGGGCGCGAAGGCCGCTCACCGCGCGCTGCGGCAGCCGTGTTGCAGGTGCAGGAGGAGGGAGGAGTTCTGCGCCGGAGTGTCCTGCCAGGTGGCTTGGGTGATCGGCGCTCGGCAGACTCTCCCTGTGCGGAGGGAGAGGCGCAGCAAGCCCACAGCTGGGTCCGGGCCCGCTCGGCGCTCCCGAGAGCTCAGGGGTCCCTGGTCCCGCTCTGTCAAACGATGGGCCTCACTTTCTTAGGCACTTTTAAGGATTTTATTAGCCGTCTCACAACTGATCACCTGGAGCGTTCACCTCGTTAAAGGTGCACTTCTCCGTGCCGCCCCACGGGGCCTGAGACGTGATGTAGCCCTCAGGCCGCCCGCCCCACCGGCCCTCGCGCGTCAACATCTTGAGCCCCTTGCCCGCTTGCCGCGGCGGCGCCCCGTCCCCCCCAGCTGCCTGGTTCAGTCAGGGTGCGAGTGGGTGACAGCTCTTCTCGGGCGCGACCCGTGCTCGGCGTTGGTGAGGGGATGCCTTGCCCTTCCGGTTTGGGCACCGCTGCGGTTCACCGCTCGTGTCGGTAGGGCCCGTCAGGGTGGAAATGGAGACCGGTGAGGTGCTGGGGTCCCGGGGGTCCCCCACCCCGTGTGCGGCAAGCGGGGCTCGAACTGGCGCTCGAGCTGCGCGTCGGGGCAGGTGTGGAATGTAGTCTCCTCCCCAGAGCCCTGTGGACAGCCTGGGTCCTTATCTGTCCCCCCCCCCCTCTCCCTCTCTCTTTCCTGCTCCTGCTCCAGCGCAAGATAAGGGCCCTGCAGGCTGCGACCTTGCCTTATAAGGGCGGGAGCCGCGGGCTGCCCGGGGGGAGGGAGAGGGGTGTGCCGCGCACAGTGGCATACCTGAGATAGGGATCGGGGCTCGGCTGCCCGCTGCAGCGCTCCGCCCTCGCCGCTCTCCGGGCTGGGGGGCTCGCACCTCCTTCCGAGCGGCCCCGGGTCGCCCCTGCGGCGTGTGGACTGTGCGGGAGCTGACCGCGCACGTTGGGGGAGGGGTGTTGATCAGCTGGTGGCCTCCCCGACCAGTCCTGCCCAGCTCAGGGTGGGCAGCCGCCCCGTGGAGTGCGCGGACCTCGCCGTGCGGTACTTGTGCTGCACTCCTCCCTCCTCGCCGTGCAGGCAGCCGTACCCCGCGACGGCGAGGGCCGGTGCGCAAACCACACTTGCCCGAGCGCCCTGTGGGGCCCAGACGGCACTGCCCCTTCCCAGCGCCTCGTTCGCCCGCTGTCTCTCGCCAGAGGTTTGTCTCTGCCTCGTGCCGGAGGTACTCGGAGGCCTCGGGTAGCCGCTGGGGTCTGGGGTGGCGAATGTTTGGGCCGGCCCGGCGGGGGAGTAGAGC
Organism: Lepisosteus oculatus; assembly: GCF_040954835.1. Classification (NCBI taxonomy): domain Eukaryota; kingdom Metazoa; phylum Chordata; class Actinopteri; order Semionotiformes; family Lepisosteidae; genus Lepisosteus; species Lepisosteus oculatus. The sequence continues at coordinate 41,511,868 of NC_090701.1, forward strand.
CCGGCCGGGAGCCGTCCTCCAGGTGTGAGGTTTGCTCCCTTAGTAAGACTCGTTCACCAGCTTTGTCTCCTGCCTTTCCCAGAGGGCCCTTCTGGCGGGACGGCCACCGCAGTCCGTCTCCCCGCCCACTGCGCTCTCTCACACGGTCGTTCCCCGGCTCGCTCACCAGAGCGCTCCCACGCCCACAGCCCTTGCGTCACTGGTGAAGCAACACGGTAGAAAATGAGGAGCAAGATACAACCTGCTGGTTCCTCAGCTTGAAACTACAGGACATTAACACAGCACTGAGAGAGAGGGGTTAATACAGTCCAGACACACTGACTGGACACTACAGGACATTAACACTGCACTGAGAGAGAGGCTGGTTTTGGAGAGCTTTGGTTCAGTTAGAACAGGTTATTTTTCTAGATCACCCTAAATCCCCTGTATAAAAATTAGGAACATCATGACCACTTTTCAACTGATTGTTTAAAATAATTTTTCAGTGGATGGAACACTGATCTTTACAGGCTTAAGGATATTCTGATTGCCATGTGGTTGACTTGTTCGAGGGCTTTAGAAAGTGGTTTAAAGGCCGCCTGTAAAAATAACCAGCAGGACTGGGCTCCTCTAGCACCTTGACTGGGGTCGTCTGTAATCAGGAGTCCTGGGAATTAGGCTTAATGTGTTGACACAACCCTGGATTCTGCTTTTTTCAGCCTGTAGTACAAGTTAATATACAGGCTGTAGATAAGCGAGCTCTGTGACCCAGTCCCTTGCTGTGCTTTCTGAATCAAGGGCAGTGTGTAGCAGTTGTTAGTAGTGGGGGAGGGACTTTGAAGAGAATGAGGTAATCGCATTCCTTTTGCTCCTTTATCTGTGTGTGTACTCTGCAGGTGAAACTGTGAGTCACTGCCTCTCTGGTTTCTCTCCCTCTTTTCCTGTTCCATTCTTCCTCCTCTCTATCTCGCTGCAACTGGGTGACACACGAGTGCATCAGACCCAGCTGATGAGTAACCTGAGTGGACTGGCAGAGCACTCAGCTGTCCCTGCAGTCTGGAGTGTGATCTTGTGCCCCTCAGGGCCAGACTGGGACAGCGATCAGCTGTTCCTGCAGTCTGGAGTGTGATCTTGTGCCCCTCTCCACCAGACTGGCAGAGGTCAGCTGTCCCTGCAGTCTGGAGTGTGATCTTGTGCCCCTCAGGGCCAGACTGGGACAGCGATCAGCTGTTCCTGCAGTCTGGAGTGTGATCTTGTGCCCCTCTCCACCAGACTGGCAGAGGTCAGCTGTCCCTGCAGTCTGGAGTGTGATCTTGTGCCCCTCAGGGCCAGACTGGGACAGCGATCAGCTGTTCCTGCAGTCTGGAGTGTGATCTTGTGCCCCTCAGGGCCAGACTGGCAGAGCAGTCAGCTGTCCCTGCAGTCTGGAGTGTGATCTTGTGCCCCTCTCCACCAGACTGGCAGAGGTCAGCTGTCCCTGCAGTCTGGAGTGTGATCTTGTGCCCCTCTCCACCAGACTGGGACAGCGATCAGCTGTTCCTGCAGTCTGGAGTGTGATCTTGTGCCCCTCTCCACCAGATTGGCACAGCGATCAGCTGTCCCTGCAGTCTGGAGTGTGATCTTGTGCCCCTCTCCACCAGATTGGCACAGCGATCAGCTGTCCCTGCAGTCTGGAGTGTGATCTTGTGCCCCTCTCCACCAGACTGGCAGAGCAGTCAGCTGTCCCTGCAGTCTGGAGCGTGATCTTGTGCCCCTCAGGGCCAGACTGGTAGAACAGTCAGTTGTGGGCACTGCAGGCCAGATTGAGCTCAAGAGGTTCTGAAGGTCATGACAGGAATATTGTGGTTAAATGGATGAGCAGCACCTGTACAAACTGCTCTTCTGTCCCCTGAAGCAGCAGCAGCAGCTGTGCGGGGGTGGGGATGTCTGAGGTCTTGAACTCCGACGGCACAGCTGGGAATGGGCCTGCCCTACAGCTCCTACTGCTCCAGTGTTAACGAGTTTGATGCCTTTTCTGGCGTCGGTGGTTATTTCAAACATCAGTGCACCTTTCCCGAGTTAGCGTGCCGATCTCATGCAGGTGGCAAGTGTCCCGAGACGCTTGGCCCTGCGGAGGTGCTCTAGCCCCCCCGACTGGACGTACCTCTGAGAGTCGGGTTTAACCCCAGCTTGCTGCCGACACGACTGTGATTCCGTCAAAGGTGAAACGAACCTCCGAGCCTCAGCTGTGCGAGCCTGGTGACCGGCGCTTGATGAAAGGAGAGTCCCAGCTCTGGGGCCGGGGAAGCAGGCCGTGGGGCTGGAGGAATGTGTCTCGTCGAGTAGAAGAATACAGCGAGCTTCCCGAGAGCCCTGCCGGTCGAGGAATCAGGAAAGGGTCCGCCCCAGGCGGATTAGTGTCGCGTTACCCGTCTACAGCTGAACGAGCAGTTGGGCCTGAAGGCGGCAGAGCGGCCGAATTGTTTCAGCGCTTTCTTTTCCTGCCGGAACGAACGGCCTCGCGCGGCTCCGGGTTCACGTGCACGTTCGCCGCAAGACACTGCCGGGGCAGCGAGAGCGCGGGCATGGTCTCCCGAGACGGAGGAGGGCGTGGGGGGGTGATGGGAAACTGACGGGGCTCGGGCTGGGAGGGGGCCCCGCCCTGTCGTTCACAGCCCCGGGAGCTGACCCGCCCTTGACAAACTGGTTAGGCCACTGGGACGGGCTGCGAGGCCGCCGTAGTGCGCCTGTAGGGAGAGTTCACAGCTGCGGGCTCCACAGTTAGAGCAGCAGCTTCAGTCAGGAAAGCTCCAGTCCCCTGTCCTCTTACACTTCTCCGTTGTGAAGTTTTTTATTTTTAGTGTGCTGCATCTGAAGCTCAGTTCCCCTGAGACTATTACTGTTCCCCCTGTAAGAGATCTCTGCCTGTCCTTCTTTCCCAGAGAGAATGTACAAGTCTTGACAGCTTCTTCTCTCTGTGGGAAAGTGGTTACTGCCAGTAGATTCTTGCACAATCTTTTCTCTGCCTTTCTCTCTCATGCACTCAGTGCAGTGTTCATGTACTATAGTGTGCAGTCAGTGTGTCTGGACTGTATTAACCCCTCTCTCTCAGTGCAGTGTTAATGTACTGTAGTGTCCAGTCAGTGTGTCTGGACTGTATTAACCCCTCTCTCTCAGTGCAGTGTTAATGTCCTGTAGTGTCCAGTCAGTGTGTCTGTACTGTATTAACCCCTCTCTCTCAGTGCAGTGTTAATGTCCTGGAGTGTCCAGTCAGTGTGTCTGGACTGTATTAACCCCTCTCTCTCAGTGCAGTGTTAATGTCCTGGAGTGTCCAGTCAGTGTGTCTGGACTGTATTAACCCCTCTCTCTCAGTGCAGTGTTAATGTCCTGGAGTGTCCAGTCAGTGTGTCTGGACTGTATTAACCCCTCTCTCTCAGTGCAGTGTTAATGTCCTGGAGTGTCCAGTCAGTGTGTCTGGACTGTATTAACCCCTCTCTCTCAGTGCAGTGTTAATGTCCTGGAGTGTCCAGTCAGTGTGTCTGGACTGTATTAACCCCTCTCTCTCAGTGCAGTGTTAATGTACTGTAGAATTGGTTGTATTCTAGGCCTGGGCTCAATAACAGGAGCTTAATATGAGGGTCTTAGTCTCTACATGAATGCCAAATGATGTTTTTGATTTCCTTACTGGAAGTCTTGCTGTCTCCCCTTACTCCCTTCTCTGCACTCGTGCAGTCGGCAGTGTGTAACTGTGATCACAGCTCTATTTTAGGCTGGTGCCCTTACCTTTAATCACAGCTCTTAGGTGTTAATTAGAAAGTAGGCAGGGATGAAGAGGAGTGAGGATTGCTTTTTTTACTTCTGCACTTTGTTTGACTTTTTCCATCACTGTTCTTTCCTCTTTCCTTTCTCTTTTCTCAGTAGTCCAATATGGTGACTAGGGATAATGTGAAGTGTTCTGGATGAGACAAATTACAGACCCAGGACACTGTCAGTGAGAGTAGGGGTGCTGACCCCAGTGTCCTGACTGCTGGTCTTTACAGACCCAGGACACTGTCAGTGAGAGTAGAGGTGTTGACCCCAGTGTCCTGACTGCTGGTCATTACAGACCCAGGACACTGTCAGTGAGAGTAGAGGTGTTGACCCCAGTGTCCTGACTGCTGGTCATTACAGACCCAGGACACTGTCAGTGAGAGTAGGGGTGCTGACCCCAGTGTCCTGACTGCTGGTGCAGCAGCTTTTCTCCTGTCAGCAGTGGGGCAGCTGGTGCAGGGTGGGGCTACCCTTTCCCTCCCATGTGTGAACCCCACATGAATATGCAGTGCTGTACAGGCCCTGTTATCCCTCTTTGCTCTTGGCCCTCCTCCCTTCTTTCTGGCTGACCCCCCGAGATGTGGCAGTGTTGGTCCTGCCCTGGGGGAGGGGGAGTTTTGACAGTGACTGTGGCTCTGCGGCAGTGAGCTGCCCAGCATGAGCCCCTGGTTTTTGGTCACGCCTGCTCGTGCTTGAAAGGCTTCCCTCGTGTCCGTGCCATCTCCTGGTTCAACACCACCGCTCACAGCAGCAGCCTGGTTTTCCTTAGATCGAGCTTGCTGGTCCTGGCTCTGTCTGCTGGTGTCATTCCCAGGCTCTGCGGCTCCAGTGCAGATGGCCTCGGCGACATGCTGGCTTGTTCAGACCTTTATTGGACCCGTTTCTCCAGTCAGTCCCGAGTGTCCCAAACACCCCCCACTTCAAGGCTCCGGTTCCCAATGGCTCCAGCACACAGAGCCGGACCCTACCTGTCCCCAGCCTGCCGCCTGCGGATCAGTTCACCAGCGCCAGCACCATCGCTCTCGCTCACCAGAGATCTCGGCCCGCGGCAAGATTCGCGACTTCCCGCGGTGTTGTCACATGAGCGGAGCTGGCTGGCGTGTGTGTGCGTGTTAAATGGAGTTAAACATCTTACGAGTTAGCCCTGCGGTGTCCTGGGCCGTGACCGGCCACCGGTTTTACTGCCAGTTTCCTCGCGCTGCCTCCTGTCAGTCGAACACTGTCTGGGTGCGTCTGTGCGTGACTTTGGCCTTGGTGTGTGTGTGGTGTTTCCAGCTGTGCGAGATGAGTCGCGTGGCCTTGGTTCAGGGACTGGCGTGCTCTGGCAGTACCGCACCCACTCGGGCACCTGGGCTGCTTGAGCAAAGGGGAGAAGCCGAGCTGCCTGGCAGCTGTCCTGGGGCCCTGAATAGTTCGTTTCCCCAGGATGCCAGCTCCTCGAACCTCACTGGGGATCTCTGCCCATGACTTAGTTTTTCTCTCTTTTTGCAGTTTGTGTGCTGCCTCTTCCTCCCCCTCCTCCTCCTCTCTGTGTGGTCTTGGTGGTTTGGTGACTGCTGGCCCCCTACCCCGCAACCCTCTCTCCTCCTGTGGACTGAAGGTCTGTATGGCTTCCTCCTCGGGCCAGCGTGCGCCACTGAGACCGCCGAGCTTGTCAGTCACGGTTCTCGGACTGGTCCTGTGACAGACCCGGCGAGTCTGGGTGTAGGGCTAGGACCAGCTGATCTCCTGGGTGAGCCTCATCTGAGCTCAGTCTTGGTTTCCACAAATAGCCCAGTTAAAGCACATTATTTCCCCCAGTTCCACAGCTCAGAACTCCGTCTCTCCTCACTCGGATAGTTAACTTTACTCCCTTATACCTGGCTCAGCAGCTCTGACTGGGAGACCAGCTGATGAACAGACGGGTAGGGTGTTGGGAGTGCACCTTCGTCTAGTAGCAGTAGTAATAATTCCTGACGCACAGCGCTCTTCGCTTTTCTGGACACTCCACTCAGAGCAGCACTTTACAGACACTGGGGATCCCCTCCTCCACCCCCCCAGTGTGCAGCCCCACCTGGATGTGGCTCCCGTCTGCTCTCACACACAGCTCTCAGTGTGGAGGAGAGCAGACTGATGAAGCCAGTCAATCAAGTCCTGTCGGTTGTATTTCACACCTGAATGAGAGCAGCTGAAACTTTCATCACCACAGGTCTCACCCCAATTGCAGATCGCGTTCAGCCGTTCAAGTGCTAAAAGCAAAGTTTAAAAAGCCTCAAATGGCAAGTTTAAACTTTCAAGTGATCAAGACCCCAGCGAGAACAAAGCCCAGCAGGGATGGGGGTCCCCCCGGAACTAGGACTGGACCCCCCTGCTGGCGCTGGAGAGAGAATGTGTCTCTTGCCCCTCTTCCTCTGGTGGATTTTGGAATCCCTGGGAAGAGATGTGAAATCCTTCTGAAAGGGAGAGCTGGAGAGCGTGGTCCTTTACTGCCGTATCAAAACGAGCCCTGAGCCTGTGGGCTCCCACGGGAGCGTCTGCGTCAGTCCCTGCAGGTGCCGCGGGGGGGATATCCTGAGCCGTGGAGCCTGGCGTTGGTTACGGTACGGATGCGCCTGAATATTTTCAGGAGCCCCGTTTGGAAGACGGTGGGGCTCGGTTCTGGTTGTGTAGGGTGTTGACCGTTCCCCCAGCAGTTTGAGCTTGTGTCTCGGGGGGGCCCCCTGCCCCCCACCACAGGGCCAGCCTGTCGGTCAGCCTTGCTTCCGGCCCTGCTGTCTCTCTCTGGCGGCAAGCGCTCCTGGCTCTCTGTACGCGCTCTGTACGCAGGGGGGCGTTCCTCATGTGACGGCTCTTGTAAACGTTGTGTGCCGTCTGGATCCCTTTCCCGGCTTTAAAAGGTCAGGGTAGCCCACGCGATAGACTCAGTCATACTTATCTACGTCCGCTCGCCCGTTAACATTAGGTTGTGCTGCATACAAAGAGATGTTCGAAATGCTGCACTGTGCCCACACTGTGCCAAGTCAGTAGCAGCGCTGCAGGCTGACATCAGTCACAGTCTTGCTTGGTCTGCATTTCTGTTGACTGAGAGGTGCCCACCCACCTCCCTCCCTTCCCACGGGATACTTGTGCACAGGCAGGATCCGGCCCCCTCTCCAGTCTCGGGATTGTAGCCGAATTACCACGTGCAGCAGGCCTGAGTCACAGCAGTCAGCGGCTCGCCCCCGGCACTTCACAGAGTGCAACCTTGAGGCTTTTCTGGCCACTCCACTCAAAGCGCTTTACAGGTAATGGGGACTCCCCTCCACCACCACCAATGTGCAGCCCCACCTGGAAGAATTTGCAGAGGCTGGCGCCCTGCTGCGTGCGGTGATGAAGTCACAGTATTCGGTGAATAAAGGTGTCCGATCCTGAGAATGGGGTTTGGGACTAAGGGGCTCCTGGTCCTGGGGGGGCCCCTGGGCCGTCGCCGCCAGGGATAATGGGTGCCAGTCGCTTTCTCGTGCAGCCAGAGAGCATTGTTTCCAGCGACTCCAGGATGGAACTTCCTGCCGTCTCTCCCCAGCTTGCCAGCGAAGGGTTTGCGCGTGCCGTCAAGAACGCGGGTGAAAGGAGCACGGGAACGCAGCCTGTCGCCTGCTGGGGGCGCCAGGGCCCACCGCCTGCGCTGCGATGAGGTCTTGAACGTCCAGGCCGGGCCGAGGCAGGGTGGTCTGTAACGGGCAGGAGGGGGCTCTGCCCGGTCTCCACACACCCCCCCCGCGTGAGAGACCAAGGCTGATGGTCTTGTCGGAGCTGGAGAGTTTGCTCCTGGGACTGGCTGAATGGCAGGGGGTGGGGGTATTTGGTGCGTCTCTCTTGCTTGGCTGCAGTAACCTGTATCCTGGAGCGGCGTCTCCAGCTCGGCAGCCCCTGGACTCGGGGGTCAGGCGGGGGAGTCTCCTGCTCCTGTTCCCAGTCCTGTTCGTGCCCCCTCTTCAGTTCCACACAGCGCAAGTCCAGCTGCTCGGATTTCATTCCTGCGGATTTTTTTTAAATGGGCACTGTGGCAGTCGGCGTTGGGTGGAGGCGAGGGGTTGGACAGACCGCGGATGAGGAACGGGAGGCCGCGTGGGGAATGCGCCCAGCCCCGGGGGGCGGAAACGGGCTCCGGCACCCAGCTCTTAACAAACACATCCTGCAGGAGCTCCTGTTGGGGTTTTTTCGAGACGCGGACACGTTTGGTTTAAGTGCTGTGCTTCGGCATGATCCGCTCGGATGAATGCCTGCTGTTCGCCGCTCCGGGAGGGGTCCCGAGTTGTGTCCTGAGTTGTCCCACTCCCCCCCGACTCCAGTCCTGTTTGCCTGCTGATTGGAGATGTGGGCTTCGGGCCCTCGGTCGGCAGTCACCCATCCCGGCCCCCCGAGACCGTTTCCCCCGTTCCCTTGTCCTCTCACCTCCCTTTCATCTCCCCTTCGCCTCAAGACTCTTCTCTCACCGCGCAGTCTGCGATTACTGACGGGTCGCGGTTTAAATAACTTTCTCTTTTTGCTGGGCTTGTGGGTTTTTAAAGATTTAAATGAATACCCCTCTGTCCCTGAATCTGTCAGTCCTGGGGTTTTAGAGGTTCGGTGATTTTTCTCCTCTTTGTGTGATTTGGCTTCCTGGGGACTTTGGGTTTAATCAAGTGCCTTTCTCTCCCTCTCCCTCCTCCTCCTCCTCCTCCCCCCTGTCTCTCCCCGCCTCCTCTCTCCCAGTGTGCATGGAGCAGTGTGAGAGTGCCGCCTCTCTCCTGGCCTCGGTGCGGGAGCAGGAGGCCCAGTTTGAGCGGCTGACCCGCGCTCTGGAGGAGGAGAGGAGGAGGGTCAGCCAGCAGCTCACCGCCGTCGCCAACGGCAGCAGCCCCCGGCCCCCTCCCGCACAGCAGGTACAGCCCGCCCCCCCCCCACTTCGTCACCATCATCCCATCTCCACCTCCACCTCCCTCTCTCTCTCACTCTCTCACTCCCCGTCATCTCCCATCAGCACCTTTCCCTCAGACCCGGGGCCTCCTGGTGTCCACCTCCAGCACCGCCCCTGCTAGCCCCCTGACCCGTCCATCACCTCTTCCTGCCTCCTCCCCCTCTCTCCCCCGTCCGGGATGAGCCTAGCGGAGCAGGCGGGGGGCGGGGGGGGGCAGCCGATGCTATAGATTCTGCTGCTTTCGCTCCATCCCTGCTTCAGTTTGTGTCCGTTTATGCAGCGGGGTGTTAAACTGGAACAGTTCAGGTGAAGTGCCCTGCTCGAGGGCACGAACAGCAGCTCGGGACTCAAACCCGCAACCTCCCGTTAACGAGTCCGGCGCCCTGACCACCGCCCCACACCGCTGCCCCCTGTGCGGGCGGTGTGGGGCGTCGCAGAGGCTCCTCATGCGTCTGCTTGAGCAGTGTTTCCTCCTTCTTGAGGAAGAAGCCATGCACATCGATGGCCTGTACTTTCTGTTCCTTTGGGGTAAGGAGCTGTCTGCGTCGGCAGTATCCCTCGTGTCAAAGCGGGGTCTCTCTCACTCTTGACACTGCTCGGCGGTCTGTTTCCCTGCCTGTAGTGCAGCAGCGAGAGGTGTGTAGCTGTACTGTTGTGGGACTTGAAGGGCCAGGGCGTGTCTAGCTGGCCCCAGGCTCTTAATTCTGAGAGGGAAAGGAACATGAAACACTCCTCCCATCCTTGTAGTAGTAGGGATATTGTGATAACCCCCCCGAGTGGAGACTGGAGGTGCTGTGAATGGCACCAGCAGTTATGCAGCTCTGAGAAGCGACCCCTGACCTTTCTGCCCACGAGTCAGGCCTCAGGGAGGGAGCCTGCTACCGGTTCGACAGTGGCTGGGGAATTGCCGCCGAGGGGCAGGGTAGGGGTGGGGCACGTTTAGCCTCGTCGGTGGTGGTGGAGAGGATCTGATTCAGCTGTTGCTTGAGAGGAATAAGGGTATCGGTTTCAACAACGTGGCTGGGCAGCTTGTTCCACGCTCCCACCACCCTTTGTGTAAGGAATTGCCTACTGTTCCTGGTTTTAAATGCTCTCCTCTGTATTTACAACTTCTGTCAGGTGGTTCTTGTTTCACTGTTCATTCGAAATCCACATCAAGGTAGTGCAGATCCAACATTCTCATGAGAAAGCGTTTTTAATGATTAGCTCCAGTGAGTCAGTGGAGGAGGGTGTGCCGCACGGTCTCTTGGCTCGGCAGGCCGAGTTTGTGAGCAGCGTGAGCGCAGGCTCTGTGGACAGGTGCGCGTGTTTTTTCTATTATCTGTTCTGTGGGGGTACAGAGAGAGCGGTCTCTGTGTGTCGTTCCGTATGCAGCTCGTGAACGGCTTGGGGTTTTTGGATTCATTCTGCTACTGAGCATCTTCGAACAAGTAACTGGTTTTCGTGTCTTTGGTTAATAGGTGACTGTTTAACAGAGCGCGAAAGGGAAAGTTACTCTGAAGGCTGCGTGTTGACAGAACGGTCAGAGTTCAGATGGCTGGTTTTATTACACTGGGGCTCAGCACTGCGCATTGCTGTACAGTGCTCACGCGCTGCAGTTTCATTACGGTCCTGTATTGTACCTGTCTTCCTCCCTCAGTACAGAACTGTGCTGCAGATTGCTTTAGAAGGGGGGTGCCCTGCGTACCCCAGTTTGGGGAGGTGTAAAGGATTGTGATGATGGGAATGGAGAGCGAAGGAGTAGGAAGTGGATGCGGAGCTGTGGACAGAAATGGGATCAGTTCCCTGCCTTGCACGGCGGCTCTTTCCGAACACCGTGCAAGGCGCTGTGCCCCTCTGCTAGCTCGACAGGCCTGCAGGGGGGGTCTGGGAAAGAGAGGCATTGTGGGACTGCGGTCAAGAGTGCGAGCTGGAGCCCAGGCGACTGACGTGTGGCCGAGGGCCCTGCCCTCAAGCAGGAGCGTGATGGGGTCGTGCCGTCAGGGTTATCCGCGAGTGCTGCCTTGCTCAAGTGAAGCAGGCTTGTGACCGTCTCCACGCGCCTGAGCGTCTTTCCTCCATTGACTGTAGAGACTAGATAATGGCACTGTGTGTTGGATCTAAGTGAGCTTAGACTGAGGGTCTCCAGTCCCGGTCCGATTTGTCTTGTGGGTCATCCCATATGACTTGTTTAAGCAATCAGTCGGCTTGATTAAGGTCCTAGGGTTCTTGAGGGTCAGTGTTTTTTGTGTTGATTCTTTAAATTGTCTTAGACATCAACTGTTGAACAGTAAACTCTTTGATATCTTTGTAAAGGTCAGCATTAAATCGCCACTTTCGAATCTGCACAGTCAGGGCTCCCCAGGAGCGAGGCTGGTCGGAGATCCGTTGTTAGGTCATTTCATTCTTACTGTTCTCTTAAAATCCGGCATGCCAGTTTCAGTGTTGCTCGTCTGGCTCACTTGGTAGTATCTTGGTCCAGTGTTTGTTGGAATACTTGGATCAGCAAAACTGTTCTGTCAGTAAGCTCTCTGGAATGCATTTGATACTGTAAACTGTTGAATCAATAGACAGTCTGCCGATGCTGCCACCTATTGGGCACTCTGAAGTAATAAAGTGGGTAGCAGGGTTAATGGTGTCTGATCATCCTCCAGTCCTGGTCCTGGAGGGGGTTCTGTGTCTACAGCAGGACTTTTGGGGTCTTTCTAAACTCCCATGAATATCCCATGATTCAAGCTGCATTTGAAGGCTGCAGACACACAGGTCCAGGACTGGACTTCCCTGTCCTTGCATCAGGAGACGTGTCCTTGCTCCGGTGGTGCCTCTGTGTTCTGCTCTTGACTTCCTGTCCCTCTCTCTTTCCTCGGTGCAGAACGGCTGTGTGCCTGGCGATGCGGACATAGACAGACTGAAACTGAGCGAGGGATACGTTAACGGCACGCAGGTGACTGGCTCTTTTACAGACATGTTGGCCTGACGCGTTTCTCTGGTTTCTGTAGGGTGCATATCTCGACTGTCTTCTGTGTCTCTCTCCTTCTCTGGCGCGTATGACGCCTGCCTCTGGTTGCCCCGTCTCACTGAAGGCATGCTGTCATTACAGTACAGGATGCTGGACCCTGGTCACATCGTCGAGGAGACGGTTACAGTAGAGGAGGATCCAGAGCAGCCTGCCTCTGTGGTCTCCGTGGAAACCAGTGAGGATGGGACAACACGACGCACTGAGACCACGGTACTGGCCCAGATGTGACCCCCTTGCTTTAATAAGTCGAACCGTTTCCAATTGTAATACCCTCATGGTTACGTACTGTAGTGCCCGGTCAGTGTCTGTACTGTATTAACTCCCCTCTTTCTCTCTCTCTCTCTCTCTCAGGTAAAGAAGGTTGTAAAGACTGTCACTACTCGGACAGTGATCCCCTCAATCTCAGACAACCTGTCCCTGGATGGTTCTGTACAGGGAGGGATGGTTGGAGGAGTGAACAACTACTCCACTCTTGACCGTGTCTACAGACAGGGTGGGCCACAGGGTGTGGTTCCCCAGCATGGGGAAATGTATACCGGCACTGCCACAGTCCCCCGAAACTACCACTACGCCACTATTGGAGGAGGGGGGTATGAGGATTCTGGGTATCGGACAGGACCCCCATCGGACACCTACGCCAGTCTGAGCCGAGGGACCCGCATGGAAGACCGATACAGGTAAGGATGGAGTGGGGTTCATTAGTACAGACGCACTGCCTGGACACTACAGGACATTAACACTGCACTGAGAGAGAGGGGTTAATACAGTCCAGACACACTGACTGGACACTACAGGACATTAACACTGCACTGAGAGAGAGGGGTTAATACAGTCCAGACACACTGACTGGACACTACAGGACATTAACACTGCACTGAGAGAGAGGGGTTAATACAGTCCAGACACACTGACTGGACACTACAGGACATTAACACTGCACTGAGAGAGAGGGGTTAATACAGTCCAGACACACTGACTGGACACTACAGGACATTAACACTGCATTGAGAGAGAGGGGTTAATACAGTCCAGACACACTGACTGGACACTACAGGACATTAACACTGCACTGAGAGAGAGGGGTTAATACAGTCCAGACACACTGACTGGACACTACAGGACATTAACACTGCACTGAGAGAGAGGGGTTAATACAGTCCAGACACACTGACTGGACACTACAGGACATTAACACTGCACTGAGAGAGAGGGGTTAATACAGTCCAGACACACTGACTGGACACTACAGGACATTAACACTGCACTGAGAGAGAGGGGTTAATACAGTCCAGACACACTGACTGGACATGAAAAACCGTGCTGATCTTCTCTCGTTTGCTGCTGGTTCTCAGACCGGTGGATGGCTACAGGACTCTGGACAGCGGCTATCGCGCCCCCAGCCGGCAGGCCGACCCGTATGGCGCTCAGCCCCAGGTGCGGATGGGCAGTGCCCTGGAGCTGTCGGCGCCCCAGCGCTTCGTGCCCGAGCCCTACGGGCTGGAAGATGACCAGCGCAGTATCGGCTACGACGATGTGGACTACGGGATGGGCCCCCCGAACTACGGCACCGTGCCCCGCGCCGGAGGGGGGATGGGGCTGGACCCACGGCGAAGGCTCAGGTACTGTTGTCCAGCCTCTCTCTCTCTCTGACCCGCTCTGTTTCCCGTCTCCCTTCTGGGCTCCCTGGGGATCTGCATGACTCGTTGGGGAGTTTAAGATTTTTACAGCTCAGTCACCAATTGCTAGCAAGTTCTGCAGATATTTTCAAACTGTGCACACATCCAAGTAAAAACTGTGTAGCTCTGAACTCATGCGGCACTTTTCAAAGCAATATGTTTTTCAGCATTCATTTCTCTGAGATTTCATACTTTGCAATTTCCTCCAGACCTGCACCGTTGGGATCTGTGAGCCCGTGCTCACCCCTTGCTCTCGCACTCCTCACCCCGTATGTCCCACAAACTCTCAAACTCATGCCTGTATCCCTTCAGGAGCTATGAGGACACCTTGGATGGTGACATGGGGGGTACAGCGGGTGACGGCTATTTCTGGGGCGCCCCCTTGGCGCAGGCAGAGCGGGGCAGCATGGCCAGCTTGGACAGCACCTTGAGGAAGGGGCCACCCCCTTCCTGGAGACAGCCCGAGCTGCCGGAAGTTATCGCCATGCTCAACTACCGCCTGGATCCGGTCAAGTCGAATGCTGCAGCCTACCTGCAGCACCTCACCTACAAGAACGACAAGGTGAGAATAGCTCAGGTCACTGGGGGGCGCAGGGACAGGTCCGTACAGAACCTTACCTGCAGCAGTGATCAGGTGAGAGCAGCCAAGGTCACTGGGGGACACAGGGACAGGTCCGTACAGAGCCTTACCTGCAGCAGCGGACAGTGGACAGGTGAGAACAGTCAAGGTCACTGGGGGACACAGGGACAGGTCCGTACAGAGCCTTACCTGCAGCAGTGATCAGGTGAGAGCAGCCAAGGTCACTGGGGGACACAGGGACAGGTCCGTACAGAGCCTTACCTGCAGCAGTGACCAGGTGAGAACAGTCAAGGTCACTGGGGGGCGCAGGGACAGGTCCGTACAGAGCCTTACCTGCAGCAGTGACCAGGTGAGAACAGTCAAGGTCACTGGGGGCGCAGGGACAGGTCCGTACAGAACCTTACCTGCAGCAGTGATCAGGTGAGAGCAGCCAAGGTCACTGGGGGACACAGGGACAGGTCCGTACAGAGCCTTACCTGCAGCAGTGGACAGGTGAGAACAGTCAAGGTCACTGGGGGACACAGGGACAGGTCCGTACAGAACCTTACCTGCAGCAGTGATCAGGTGAGAGCAGCCAAGGTCACTGGGGGGCACAGGGACAGGTCCGTACAGAGCCTTACCTGCTGCAGTGATCAGGTGAGAACAGTGAAGGTCACTGGGGGACACAGGGACAGGTCCGTACAGAGCCTTACCTGCAGCAGTGACCAGGTGAGAACAGTCAAGGTCACTGGGGGGCGCAGGGACAGGTCCGTACAGAGCCTTACCTGCAGCAGTGATCAGGTGAGAGCAGCCAAGGTCACTGGGGGGCACAGGGACAGGTCCGTACAGAGCCTTACCTGCTGCAGTGATCAGGTGAGAACAGCCAAGCTCACTGGGGGACACAGGGACAGGTCCGTACAGAGCCTTACCTACAGCAGTGGACAGTGGGCAGGTGAGAACAGTCAAGGTCACTAGGGGACACAGGGACAGGTCCGTACAGAGCCTTACCTGCAGCAGTGGACAGTGGACAGGTGAGAACAGTCAAGGTCACTAGGGGACACAGGGACAGGTCCGTACAGAGCCTTACCTGCAACAGTGGACAGGTGAGAACAGTCAAGGTCACTAGGGGACACAGGGACAGGTCCGTACAGAGCCTTACCTGCAGCAGTGGACAGGTGAGAGCAGCCAAGGTCACTGGGGGACACAGGGACAGGTCCGTACAGAGCCTTACCTGCAGCAGCGGACAGTGGACAGGTGAGAACAGTGAAGGTCACTAGGGGACACAGGGACAGGTCCGTACAGAGCCTTACCTGCAGCAGTGGACAGTGGACAGGTGAGAACAGTCAAGGTCACTAGGGGACACAGGGACAGGTCCGTACAGAGCCTTACCTGCAGCAGTGGACAGTGGACAGGTGAGAACAGTCAAGGTCACTAGGGGACACAGGGACAGGTCCGTACAGAGCCTTACCTGCAGCAGTGACCAGGTGAGAGCAGCCAAGGTCACTGGGGGACACAGGGACAGGTCTGTACAGAGCCTTACCTGCAGCAGTGGACAGTGGACAGGTGAGAACAGTCAAGGTCACTAGGGGACACAGGGACAGGTCCGTACAGAGCCTTACCTGCAGCAGTGGACAGTGGACAGGTGAGAACAGTCAAGGTCACTAGGGGACACAGGGACAGGTCCGTACAGAGCCTTACCTGCAGCAGTGACCAGGTGAGAGCAGCCAAGGTCACTGGGGGACACAGGGACAGGTCCGTACAGAGCCTTACCTGCAGCAGCGGACAGTGGACAGGTGAGAACAGTGAAGGTCACTAGGGGACACAGGGACAGGTCCGTACAGAGCCTTACCTGCAGCAGCGGACAGTGGACAGGTGAGAACAGTCAAGGTCACCGGGGGACACAGGGACAGGTCCGTACAGAGCCTTACCTGCAGCAGTGATCAGGTGAGAGCAGCCAAGGTCACTGGGGGACACAGGGACAGGTCCGTACAGAGCCTTACCTGCAGCAGTGACCAGGTGAGAACAGTCAAAGTCACTGGGGGGCGCAGGGACAGGTCCGTACAGAGCCTTACCTGCAGCAGTGACCAGGTGAGAGCAGCCAAGGTCAAGAAGACACAGGGACAGGTGTGTACACAGCCTCACCTGCAAGAATGTGAGCTGAGAACAGCCAAGGTCACTGACGGACACAGAGACAGGTCTGTACAGAGAATGAGTAATGGACGGATGACAATAGCATTGTGCTGGCACACACAGAAGGGGAGAAGGTGCTGCTTGGAGAGACACGCCTCCTGAATTCAATGTGCTGGGGTGGCTGTCCAGTGTGAGGGACTGTATGACACTTGGACACATCACGGTGTCCGTCCCAGCCTCTTCCTTAGCTGGGAGGAATATAGCACGTCGCCGCGGCTGACACGTCCTCCCCCCCTGCAGGTGAAATCAGAGGTGCGGCGGCTGAAGGGGATCCCAGCTCTGGTCAGCCTCCTGGACCACCCCAAGAAGGAGGTGCACCAGGCCGCCTGCGGGGCGCTGAAGAACATCTCCTTCGGCCGGGACGGGGAGAACAAGATCGCGGTCAAAAACTGCGACGGGGTGCCTGCCCTCATCCGGCTCCTGAGGAAGACGCATGACCAGGACCTCACTGACACCATCACAGGTAACTGTTGCGACTGTGGGCCAGCGCCGCCGCCGCCGGCCAGGTCTGTGGGCCAGGGGTGTCTGAAGCCATGGGTCTTGGCCGCCGGACCAGGTTGTTTCGGGGGCGGCAGTGGCTCAAAGGTGGAGCCCCAGGCTGATGGCGGTGCTGTGAGACACCTAAGTCTCCTGAGTGGAGCCTGTTGGTACCGATTCTTATTGATCTGTGCAGGTAGAAAACAGAGGGTGCACTGTTGAGTCCCCGATATGCTCCCTGTTCTTATCGGTGTGGCCGTAAGGGCAAGCGCTGTTCCACTTCGTGGCCGCGGTGACCCCAGGACACGCCCCCCCCCCCCCCCCCACACTGGAGCATACCCCCCAGGTGTGCCCAGCGGGCTGCTCAGAGGACAGCAGCCCCCTGACCTCCCGGCGCGCTTTCCTGTCCAGGCACTCTGTGGAACCTGTCCTCCCACGACTCGGTGAAGATGGAGATCGTGGACCACGCGCTGCACGCCCTGTCGGACGAGGTGATGGTGCCGCACTCCGGCTGGGAGCGGGAGCGGGAGAGGGAGGAGGAAAGCTGCAAGCCGCGCCACCTGGAGTGGGAGACCGCGCTCACCAACACCGCCGGCTGCCTGAGGTACGACAGAGGGGCCGCAGGAGGAGAGGTAGTGGGATGGGGGGGGTAGTTGCCGTAGGCCGTTTTCCTAAGCGCCTGCGTGTGAATCATGCGGCCGAGGGTCACGGTCCTCTCCTCGTCTCCCGATCTCAGGAACGTGAGCTCGGAGCGCAGCGAGGCCCGGCGGAAGCTCCGAGAGTGCACCGGGCTGGTGGACTCGCTGATGTACATCGTCCAGTCGCAGATCGACCGCAAGGAGGTGGACAACAAGGTACGGCGGACTGCAGCCCCGCTCGGTGGCCGCTCCTCCGCTCCCGGAGCCTGCCGCCCTCCTCCTCCTCCTCCTCTGGTGTGAGGAAGGCAGGGCTGTGCTGACGTGGTCCCCCCTCCCCCTCTCGCTCCCGCAGCTCATCGAGAACTGCGTGTGCCTGCTGAGGAACCTGTCCTACCACGTGCACCGGGAGGTGCCGGGCTCCGAGCGCTTCCAGGAGAACAGCGCCCCGGGCCAGAGCCCCGCCTCCGGCTCCGCCCCCAAGGGCAGCTGCTTCGGGTCCCGAAAGGGCAAAGGTACTAGCGATGGGACCGCCCTGATCTCCTGTGTTCCTCTGGACTGCACCCCTGTGTCTGTTACACAGTTTCAGGTCATAGTGATGATGTCCATATCCCAGTTCCCTCTGTGTGAAATTTGTCTCCTGCGTCCTGTACTCCTTAAACTTCTCATACTCGGAGACCAGTCTCTGTGAGGTTTAGTTAAAAAAAATTCAAGTGCTTTCTTGTCTGGAGTTAATCCAGCCTTACAGTAGCAAGTGAATCCATTCATCATAAACTGGGCCAGGGAGCGAATTGGAAGATAACGGGATTAAAGGAGGAGTTATGGCACAGGATGGGCGGGAGAGAGAGGGTGATAATTTAACAGGATAGGCGATGCAGCGAGAGGCAGTAACAGAGCAGGTGATACAGATGGTTACAGTACGGGGCAGGAGATGCAGTGAGAGCAGATGACAGGAATAGAGCAGGCGATACAGAAGGGTACTGGGTTTGTCAAGTGCGATTGCATCCACTGAGTGTGGCCTGACCGCAGCTGTGCCGTCTGTAATAGTGTTCTCCCTGGAGTGGGTCGTTGTCGTGTCTTGTCCTGTGTGATATCTCTGCTCTAGCTGCTTGGGTGTGGCTTGTAAGGGGAGCTTTGGTGGCTGTAAACTGCTGTTTCTCACGCTGAAATCTCTTTCCCTCCACCCTCCCCTTCTCTCTCTGTCTCCTGCTCCTGTTCAAAAGACGAGTGGTTTTCCAAAGGTAAGAGCCTCTTATAAACTCTGCTTGGCTGCCTTTCAGGCCTTAACGATTAAACAATAATTAACATGAATACTAACACTGGTGCTGGACTGGATCCAGCCGGGCCTGCCTGACGCGTTTGAGCTCGACCAGGTAAATTGTGTTCCAGACCCTGAAGCTGTCCTGTGCCAGGCGGACTGCACTGGTCTCGTGGGCCCAGTTTGTTCATGTTTAATGGGACCTCGTCCGGCCGGGGCACTGCGGGACTTCTGGTTTCTGTTAGCATCTGGCCGCCGTGCGTGTTTTGCTGACGCGTTGTCTGTTGTGTCCAGGAAAGAAAGACCTGGACGACCCCACAGCCGACGTTGTCGATATTCCAAAGAGGACCGTTCCCGCCAAAGGTGAGTGGGCTCCGCCAAGCCGGAGGCCATGCAGGAGCCTGGTGAGCCTAAAGGAAAAGCTGCAGGGGAGGGGTTTTTGGGAAAACCCTTCTGTTTGGCAACGTTAAAAGCTAGCTTTTTAAAAATTGTAAAAAGTCATAAACTACCACACACCTCAGCCCTGGTGGGAGGAGTGGTACTGCTGTGCTCTGCTCACCGCTGCCAGCAGGTGTCCGTGTTGAGCTCCTGGAACGTGACGGGCCTCACACGGATCACCCTATAACTGCACGGGGAGCGTGGTAATAGCGTAGTCTTTCTCGCTGTGGGCGTGCTCCTGTAACCCCTCCGTGCTCTCTCGCTGCCAGGGTACGAGCTGCTGTACCAGCCAGAAGTGGTGCGAGTGTACACCTCCCTGCTGAAGGAGAGCAAGAACCCCTCGGTCCTGGAGGCGGCAGCTGGAGCCATCCAGAACCTGTGTGCGGGCCGCTGGACTGTGAGTGGATCTGTCCAGTGTCTGGACTGTATTAACCCCTCTCTCTCAGTGCAGTGTTAATGTCCTGTAGTGTCCAGTCAGTGTGTCTGGACTGTATTAACCCCTCTCTCTCAGTGCAGTGTTAATGTCCTGTAGTGTCCAGTCAGTGTGTCTGGACTGTATTAACCCCTCTCTCAGTGCAGTGTTAATGTACTGTAGTGTCCAGTCAGTGTGTCTGGACTGTATTAACCCCTCTCTCAGTGCAGTGTTAATGTACTATATAAACCTCTCTTTTTCTTCCACAGTATGGGCGGTATATCCGGTCCATGGTGCGCCAGGAGAAGGGTCTGTCTTTGATTGCAGAGCTTCTTTCTCACAACAATGACCGTGTAGTCAGAGCGATGTCTGGCGCCATGAGGAACCTATCCATCGATACCCGCAACCGCGAACTCATCGGTAAGTCTACCGGCAATCCTAGACTGTCAGTGGCATCCCTGTGCTTTGGCTTACTGAACACTGTGCTCAGAATTGGCTTGAAGTTGGACAGTTTTGTCGACACGCGGAGGCTAGTAAGAACCGGATTTGTAGCTGCTGAGGAAAGTTACGCGAGTGATTTTTTGTGTGGTTTACAGGAATGTAGTTTTCCGAGCAGGATTTCTGTTCTTTGGACAGTGCAACGGTTGCTCATTGGAGTTCCCCTGGATCCCAGATAGTTGCAGTCATCTGCCTTCAGTTCTGGAGAAGACAGATCCCTTGGGTCTGTGACTCTGGGGTCTTCATACATGCAGTTCAGTCCCACACCTGCTAGATTTCTGGTGCCCACTGGTGTCTTTCTCTCAAAGTGCCACCTTTGCAGACTAGAGGGTTAACCTGTCTCCCTCTCCCAGTGTGTACCCAGCAGTGTCCGCTCTCTGGATTAGGGGGTTAACCTGTCTCTCTCTCCCAGTGTGTACCCAGCAGTGTCTGCTCTCTGGATTAGGGGGTTAACCTGTGTAAATTTCAGTTCATTTCAACGTGCTTTATTAGCATGACCGATGGGTACAGTCAGTGTTGCCAAAGCAAATAAAATTAACATGAAACAAAAAATTAAATAAAATCTACAGACATTTACAACAAAGACGCATCATAAAATATTTGTGTACTGTAAACATATTGAACATTATTGGGAGACAGACTCACTGTTCCTCAGGCTGTGACAGGGGATCACATACTGGGCTGCCAGTTCAACTGAGTTCCCTCCTCCTTCTCCCAGTAGGATTGGGATTTGTTGTGATTCTGGCAGGTTTGGGAACTCGGGGATTAGATTTCTGAATTTGTGGAATAATGATTCTCTAATCCCAGAGTATCTGTCACAGTGCAGTGGGAAGTGCACCTCTGTCTCTGTTTCTCCCCGCTGGCAGTGGGAGCACAGCCTGTCCTCTCTGGTCAGCCAGGTCTGCCTGTGTCGCCCAGTTTCTATGGCCAGGCTGTGGTCACTGAGCCTGTTCTTCGTCAGGGTCTGTTTCTTTTTGCTGTTTCTTATCTTGGTCAAATATTCGGCTAGTGTGTATTGTCTGTTTAGGGTTCTGTAGCATTCCAGTTTGTGTGTCCCAGTGTGTGAGATATTGCTCTTTGATCTGTGATGTGGTCGAGTCTGAGTTGTGGTGCTCTAGCACTGCTGTCCTGATGCTGGCTGGTGTCGGTGTTTCTTGGGTCATTGAGCCTCAGGACCAGCTGGCTCGGGGCTCTGTTTTGGGCTCACCTCTTGGCTCAGCAGGGCTTTGTGGTGGTAGGAATTTTGGTTGCTGTTTTTAAGGTGTAGCTAATACTTTAATACTCTTTTCTGTATGTTTATCAATAGTGGGTACTGGCCTAATTCAGCCCTGCACCCATTGTTAGGCGTTTTTCTCTGCACATGGAGGATGTTCCTACAGATCTCCATGTGCAGAGTTTCTGTGGGGTTTTTGTCCCATTAAGTGTAATCCTGGTCCATGAGGGCACCCCACACTTCACTGCCATATAGGGCAATGGGTTGGATTACACTCTCAAATATTTGGAGCCAGATTCTTGTTGGTGGGTTGATGTTGAAGAGCCTCCTTCTTATTGGGTAGAGTGCCCTGAGTGCCTTCTCCCTCAGTTCCTTCACTGCGAGGTCAAAACTCCCAGATGAGCTGATGGTGAGACCGAGATATGTGTGCTCCAATGTGTTGTTAAGTGTGAATTTGTACCTGTTTCCTTGAGGTCTGGCTTTCTTGTGGAAAACCATAACTCTGGTCTTGTCCAGATTGACTGTCAGCGCCGAGGTCTGACAGTACTGCTCCAGCAGTGCCAGGTTCTGTGGGCAACAGCAGGACCAGGTCATCTGCATAGCGCAGGAACTTCACTTCTGTGTCGTGTAGTGTGAGACCAGGAGCTGCAGACTGCTCCAACATTCCTTCTAATTCGTTGATATAGATATTGAACAGTGTTGGGCTCAGGCTGCAGCCCTGTCTCACCCCACGGCCTTGGTCCGCTCTCTCCCAGTGTGCTCTCTGGATTAGAGGGTTAACCCCCCTCTCTCTCTCTTTCAGGGAGGCACGCTGTTCCCAACCTCGTTTCTAACCTCCCGGGCGGCCAGCAGCAGCCGGCCAAGGCTCTCTCCGAGGAGACCATCGTGTCCATCCTCAGCACGCTCAACGAGGTGCTAGTCAGGAACCTGGAGGGCGCCAAGACGCTGCGACAGGCCGGGGGCATCGAGAAGCTGGTGCTGATCAACAAGGACGGGTGAGGGGGTGGGGCAGGGCGACCTGGGGCGAGGGGGGTGGGTGAGCTCAGGATGAGGTGTTGGGAACGTTGTGGGGCTCACTGGGGTGAGGTTCAGCAGGATGGGATCAGAACTGTGGGTTCAACACAGTGGTTTGGCAGCTTGTTCCACACTCCCACCACTGCCTGTGTAAAGTGCCTCCTATTGTCAGGTTTAAATGCTCTTCTGCGTGGCTTCCAGTTGTATCCTCAGGTTCTAGTTTCACTTTTGGTTCTGAAGAAGTCTGTGGGCTAGACTTTGAGACAGAAATCATGGAGGGGACAGGATACAAGAATCCAAGCCTCAAAGTTATAATTAGTGATGCCTTATAAGTTTATAATGTTTTTCTGGACACTCCACTCAGCGCTTTACAGACACTGGAGATCCCCTCCACCACCCCCAGTGTGCAGCCCCACCTGGATGATGCTCCAGTCTGCTCATACACACGAGCTCTCAGTGTGGAGGAGAGCAGAGTGATGAAGCCAGTTCAGAGAGGGGGATTATTAGGAGGCCATGATGGGTGAAGGCCAGGGGGATATTTGGCCAGGACACCAGGGTCACGCCCTTACTCTTTGGGGAAACACCCTGAGATTTTTACTGACCCCAGGGAGTCAGGACTACGGTTTTACTTATCAGAATGACAGTGCCTTCTTACAGTATAGTGTCCCCGTCACTATACTGGGGCATGAGGACTCACACAGACCGCAGGGTGAGCGCCCCCCCTAGTGGCCCCACTAACACCTCTTCCAGCAGCAGCCTTAGCTTTCCCAGGAGTCTCCCCTCCAGGTACTGACCAGGCTCCCTCCTGCTGGGCTCCAGGGGGCTGCCAGCTGGGAGCTGCAGGCTGATGGAGCTGCTGGCAAGTTAGCAAAAGTGAACGAGATTCAGCTGTTTAGTTGGAGGCTGTGGGACTGCAGTGAACTGGGACAGGCGTGACGGGCTGCGTCCTTCACTGCGGCCCCTCTGTCCAGTTTGCTCCTGGTGACGAGGCCGGGCCTGCCCTCTCGTTGCAGTAACCGGTCCGACCGAGAGGTGAGAGGGGCGGGGCAGGTCCTGCAGACGGTGTGGGGCTATAAGGAGCTGCGGCGCCCCCTGGAGAAGGACGGCTGGAAGAAGACCGACTTCATGGTGACCCTGACCCCCCAGGCGACCCGGAACAACAACGCAGGATACGAGGACAGCACCCTGCCCCTCATCGACAGAGGAGGTAACGTCGGGCACCGTGGCGCTGCGGTCCTGTCATTGAGAGGGGAAGCTGTGGGATTTTGGTGCAGATTGCCACCTGACCATTTGCTGGACTCCTCTGTTTCCCCGTCGGGGGGGCTCCACACAGCGTCTGTCCTGCGCGAGGTGACGGGTATCTCCTTCTGTCGCGCGTTTCTGCTGCCCCATTGAATAAAAGCTTGTCAGTTTGCGAATAGCTGAGCAGATATAGGTGTGTGTGACACTTGTGTTGGGTCATCCACAGGAGAGAAGAGGGACAGGGACAGAGACATGATCCCCTTGAACGATATGGGACCAGGTGAGTCAGAAAGACTAATTCCCTCGTTCTCCATTATTTCTCTCACTTCCTCCCTCTGTTGATATGTGTGCCCCATTCCTTCTTTCTCTCTCTCAGATGCCTATTCCACACTGGACCAGAGAGACCGGACCCATACTCTGGAGCGCTCCATTGACCTGTCTGACCGGGACACTATACAGGTACAGGCATGATCACGCTGGACACAGTCCAGTCCAGTCCTGATAGCCCAAAGAGTGACCACAGCCTGGACATAGACACTGGACTCAGGCAGACCTGACCTGAAACTCAATAGAGCTGCAGCCCAGTATGTGATCTCTGTCACAGCCTGAGGAACAGAGGGAGCCTCTAATGTTCCCATTAGTGAATGTCTTGCTAATTATTGCTTTCACAATCCTGTAATTTATTGTTCAAGCCAATAAAGCTTTGACTTTGAGAGGTGCACACAGTCATAATTAACGTACTTTGCATACTGAATGCACACAGCCAGTCAGAGCCAAATGTACATATACTTTCATATAACATTCTTGCAAGTGTGGGGCTTGCACAGAGCTCAGGTACTGACTGTCTTGCAGGGACTGTGGCAAACGCAGTTTTATTTTCAGGACCTGGACTAACTTGCTGATCTTTCTTTCTCTGTTTGCTGACCCTTCCCTCTCTCTCCCCTGTCTCACTCTCAGGGTGGTGTGTATGGTGGGGGCAGTAAGGGCTCTCTCCCTCTGGTTGACTCCTATGATGGTTAGACTAACCTTTCCTTGCACTGCATGTGTCAGCATGGTATGTCATCAGTACGCCAGCACATTGCTCACTCATGGTCACCCTCTGTCATGTCAGTGTCTGTACATTCTCTCTCAGTGCTGTGTTAATGCACTGTAGTGTCCAGTCAGTGTGTCTGGACTGTATTAACCCCTCTCTCTCAGTGCTGTGTTAATGTACTGTAGTGTCCAGTCAGTGTCTGTACTGTATTAACCTCTTTCTCTCTCTGTGCAGTGTTAATGTACTTTAGTGTCCAGTCAGTGTCTGTACTGTATTAACCCCTCTCTCTCTCTGTGCAGTGTTAATGTACTGTAGTGTTCAGTCAGTGTCTGTACTGTATTAACCTCTTTCTCTCTGTGTTGTGTTAATGTACTGTAGTGTCCAGTCAGTGTCTGTATAAACCTCTTTCTCTCTCTGTGCAGTGTTAATGTACTGTAGTGTCCAGTCAGTGTGTCTGGACTATATTAACCCCTCTCTCTCAGTGCAGTGTTAATGTACTGTAGTGTCCAGTCAGTGTCTGGACTGTATTAACCCCTCTCTCTCAGTGATAGACTAATACTTGGTCATATCTAACTTCATGTAACTGTTGACTCATTTACTAACACATCTTTAACTTGTGTGTTTGGGTGCGTGCAGTCGTGGTGTTTGGCTATCCAGTGCCAGGTACTTTTCCTCTTAAGCCCCCAGATTTGGGAAATTTCCAGTTAAGTCAGCTGGTACACTTTTGTAGTCCTATACAGGCTTGATCCAGCAGGGAGGCCTATTGACTTGTTCGCCCATGTCCCACAGCTCAGTTGAGGTGTCAGGCACACAGACAACATGACAAGTTCACAGCCCAGCCACACGGCGGCACTGTTAACAGTGAGGTACACCTGACCAAGTGCATGCCCATCAAGCCCTGGCGTTGCTTGGTGTATTGCCTCTCTATAGAGACCCAGTTCCACTTGGCTTAGATGTGACCCTCTGCACTTAATATGCTGTAGTGTCCTAGGTGATCTGCTAGATTCCTATTTGTTAGTACTAGAATCTCATCCATCTGTTTTTTTTTAATGCATTTTAATGTTTCAGTGTCCTCCTGCAGAAGTTCACAAGTGTTGCCTGTATCAGCATCCTCGTGAACACTTGTATCGGGTCTCCTCCTAGTCTTCCCTGCTCAAGACAGGTCCAGATCATGGACTGCCTATCTAATTTTATTATTCTCGACATTAAGAATGTGCCTAATTGTACCCCCTTTTAAAATATTTGTCGCTGCTCTTGCACGACCTACCTCTTCATTTAGTTTTCCAAGGGCAGTCGCTTGAGTCTGTTGGAAGTCTGTTATAAGCCCCAGAAAGATTTCTTGTTTGAACACGTCATTATCCTGACTTGGTTTGCTAACAAAGCTTTTTTTTTTCCCCTCTTCCCCCTGACAGAAAAACTGATCATTTGTCTGGCCAGGAGAGACCCATTAATCCCCTCTCATTGCCGGTAACGGAGGGATACAGAATAGCAATGTGGACGACTGGAAATCACCCCTCCCTCTCTTTTGCTGTCTCCTTCTCTTTCTGAACGAAGTGACCCGGAGTTGACCGTGGCAGACTCGCATCATCGCAGGGGGGCCGGAGACTGTGCTGCTTAGTGTCAATGATAAGTGAGCATGTGAGTGCTCATCCTATCGGTTCAGTTTTAGACTTGACATTAGTCATTCTTTTGGGGGGGGGGGCGGGGAGAACACCCAGAATGCACCATCGTTGCCGCAGCCAGTTTCGTCAAATATCCAGTCCCAGATGAGTTTGTTTGCTCCCTGCCTGGAGATCAGCAACGCGCTGCTATGTAAAAATATCCCGGATTCGTACAGGAGAGAGGACACTCACTTTCGAATTCTCAATCTTCAGCTTCAATTTTATTAGGCTATTTAGAGTAATTCTCTTGAGACAATCATTTATTTCTGTAGCTGGACCTGCTAGTATCCTGTTGTCAGTCATCGAATGAGGGCAAACGCACAGCAGTGTCCATTACTTTATAATTGTTGAAGGTAGTAGCAATGGCAGGGATGGTCCATTCTCATGAGTTTTGGTTCTAGTTGTCTGTACCTTCATACCTCAGTATGAACAGAGTTTCCCTTTCTTCCATGATGATTTCTGCTCTTTGATCTGTTTGTTCTGTTTTGGGGACCACAATGTTTCTCTCTTGAGTCGGTGCATTAGTCAGGTCTGCTGTTGCCTTCAGTAACACATCTATGGGCGCATGACAGCTGCACCTCTTGTAAAGTCAGTAGTGTCAGTCTCTAGTAGCAAAGCACACTGAAGGGCAAGGCCATGTCTGCTACTGCTTTAGCCCTCCATTGAAATCTCTTTGATTATCGTGTCTGTCAGTTGGAGTTCTGGGGGGCTGCAGTTCAGTTCCCTTTTTTATTGCACGATCAGTTTTCTCCTCTTGGAGGTTTCTCCCTTTCCGCTGTTTCCCAGAAAGGACTCGACAGCGCTCTGTTTGCCCTCTGAAAGCTGCAGTTCCCACTGAACACTAGAGCCCGCTGTTGTTCATACCAGTGCAGGGCAGACTTTTAATTCAGATTATTTTTTTAAGCAAAAATGTTTTTTAATTTCTCTTGTTGTTGATGGCTTTTGTTTTCCATTGAAAGATAAATACAGATTTGAAATAACTTCCTCCCCAAGTTCTAGTGTGTTTAATTTTATATATATATTGGTTAATCTTCTAATTATTGACTTTTATATATGTACAGGAGGCAGGAGCTGGTTTAGTATTGTTAGTCTGTAGGTTTGGGATGGGAGGGGTGAGAAGGGGGGTAGTGTACAATTTCAGTGATTCCAGACTTTGTTTGTTGGGGGTTAATCGCCCATCTTCTGCTTTATAAATCGTGGGCAGTGGCCGTCACGCTGGGAGTGGGGTTTGGATCAGCAAGCAGGCCGGAGTCCGGTTTAATTCCGGGTCGGAGCTCCGATCTCACATTTCCCAGTCGGGGCTGGAGGCGCTGGCGGGGTCGGTCCCAGGGTGGCGTTTCCATGCTCCGAGCCCGTCCCCGAGGAAAGCAGGCGTTTTTCAGCTCTCCGAAACCACCACCCCCACCTTCCGTGCCTCCGTGTTCCCGGCGTGAAGTTCTCTCTCTGCCGGTGTTTTTACCGGGACAAAACCCCGCGGGCCGGGGGCATTGGCCAGTGCCTTGAGAAGCCCTCCCAGTACAATGTGAAGCTTGAGGCCCGGTGAGAGCCCCAAGCCCAGTTTGTGCCCTGCGGGCTGTGTGTGTGTGTGGGGGGTTCGGCTGGGGGGCTGCCCCGGTGCGGAGCGATCCGGTCTCGGGACCCCGAGGACAACGGGAGGAAGGCGGACCCGACCCCCTCACTCTTCCCGAGGGAATGAGAGAGGGCCTGGTGATTTCCGGGACTGGAGGGCGGCGCGGCACAGTTTCTCTGGGGGTGCCCCCCTCACACCTGTGGGGCTTTGTTCCAACTGAGCGCCCTGTTGTGTGGCTCAACCCACAAATAGCAGTGGGGTTTCATTTTAACTCTTGTCTTCAGCTCTTTTGGAAGTCCAGTTTGGAGGTCACCTCTGTAACTAACGCACCTTGAAAGAGATCTCAAATGGGAGGGCGCAGGGGAATATAGCACCAATTTAAGTAAGAAGCTCAGCCAGAGCAAAGCCCAGCAGGCGTGGGGCTCCCCAGGACACGGACTGGGAACCCCTGTCTCGATGCAGTGGAGCAAACCTGTGATTGTGAGAGACTCTTGAGCTCGTTAGAGAAGTTAATTTTTGTTTTCTTAAAAGGCCTTACAATCGTGATCTCGCTTCCTGTCTATAATTGTCACAAAAAACTCATCTGTGGTGCTTTTGAACTCTGATTAATCCAATATTACTTCTTAACATGATTCTGTTTAAAGCCAGCACTGCTGTTAAATTGAGTAATTCAGTAGAAATTAAACTGAGATGCACCAGACGTGGTTTCTGTGAAGCCCCTGTCAGAGATCTGGAAATAAAGCATTGCAGAGTTTTAAAAAGGAAAGGTACTGTGATGAGCAGGATGAGACAGGCCACGCTGGACTGCAGAGTGGGTGATTGTGTGTGAGAGAGAGACAGGCCACGTTGGACTGCAGGGTGGGTGATTGTGTGTGTGAGAGAGAGACAGGCCACGTTGGACTGCAGGGTGGGTGATTGTGTGTGTGAGAGAGACAGGCCACGCTGGACTGCAGGGTGGGTGTTTGTGTGTGTGTGTGAGAGAGACAGGCCACGCTGGACTGCAGGGTGGGTGTTTGTGTGTGTGTGTGAGAGAGACAGGCCACGCTGGACTGCAGGGTGGGTGTTTGTGTGTGTGTGAGAGAGACAGGCCACGCTGGACTGCAGGGTGGGTGTTTGTGTGTGTGTGTGTGAGAGAGACAGGCCACGCTGGACTGCAGGGTGGGTGTTTGTGTGTGTGTGAGAGAGACAGGCCACGCTGGACTGCAGGGTGGGTGTTTGTGTGTGTGAGAGAGAGACAGGCCACGCTGGACTGCAGGGTGGGTGTTTGTTTGTGTGTGTGAGAGAGAGACGGGCCACGCTGGACTGCAGGGTGGGTGTTTGTGTGTGTGAGAGAGAGACGGGCCACGCTGGACTGCAGGGTGGGTGTTTGTGTGTGAGAGAGAGAGACAGGCCACGCTGGACTGCAGGGTGGGTGTTTGTGTGCGAGAGAGAGAGACAGGCCACGCTGGGCTGCAGGGTGACTGTCGGAGAGAAACAGGCCATTCATCTTGGTGTGCTCATATCAGGAACTCCTTGTCCACACCAGATAGAGACGAGCTAGGTCTTGGAAATAGTTGAAGAAAAAGCACATTTTAACTATAAATATTCCATTATGTTTTAATTTTTGTATCTTCTGATGTATTTTGTTTCTGTGGGAAAATTCTTAGTGGGGAGGTGTTGGTTAAAATCTACACTACATTTTTTTAAATAAAACATTTACCACTAATTTCTTTTAAATAAGACAAATCACATCTCTTAATTGCATTTTTAATTAAGACTGCAATCAGTTTTCTGTTTCTTGGTTGTTGCAATACTAATTAAACTGTCTGCCTACACTCATGTAAGTTGGATAATTTCAGTGGCATATGTAACAGGCAATACAATTTTTTATAAATAAAGATGTTTTTACAGCCTAGGTTCATGGCTCCGTTTTCCAAATGTCCTAAGTCTGCTTTTATGGGTTTAAAAACATTTTAGGGGATTAGAAGGGAATTTGTTTAAATCCTGCATCTCTTAAGGGAATTAGTTGCAGTTTAAAGATTTTGTAAGGGAATTTAGGGTGCCTGTCTACCTAAACATTGAACAATTACCAGGCTTCCAGAAAAAAGCAAGGGGTTTCAAATAAGATGGGTTCATCTGCGTGTCCTTCCTTTACATTTCTATAGCTTCTTTGACTGTTAAGGATACAAAAGCCCTTCACATATAGGAGGGGACACATCCACCCCTAATTGAGTGCAGCTCCACCTGGGAGACACACAGCCCCCTCCTGCACCAGCAGCCCCACCTGGGAGACACACAGCCCCCTCCTGCACCAGCGGCCCCACCTACAGACACACAGCCCCCTCCTGCACCAGCGGCCCCACCTACAGACACACAGCCCCCTCCTGCACCAGCGGCCCCACCTAGGAGACACACAGCCCCCTCCTGCACCAGCGGCCCCACCTACAGACACACAGCCCCCTCCTGCACCAGCGGCCCCACCTACAGACACACAGCCCCCTCCTGCACCAGCGGCCCCACCTAGGAGACACACAGCCCCCTCCTGCACCAGCAGCCCCACCTAGGAGACACACAGCCCCCCTCCTGCACCAGCGGCCCCACCTACAGACACACAGCCCCCTCCTGCACCAGCGGCCCCACCTGGGAGACACACAGCCCCCTCCTGCACCAGCGGCCCCACCTACAGACACACAGCCCCCTCCTGCACCAGCGGCCCCACCTACAGACACACAGCCCCCTCCTGCACCAGCGGCCCCACCTACAGACACACAGCCCCCTCCTGCACCAGCGGCCCCACCTGGGAGACACACAGCCCCCTCCTGCACCAGCGGCCCCACCTACAGACACACAGCCCCCTCCTGCACCAGCAGCCCCACCTACAGACACACAGCCCCCTCCTGCACCAGCGGCCCCACCTGGGAGACACACAGCCCCCTCCTGCACCAGCGGCCCCACCTACAGACACACAGCCCCCTCCTGCACCAGCGGCCCCACCTACAGACACACAGCCCCCTCCTGCACCAGCGGCCCCACCTGGGAGACACACAGCCCCCTCCTGCACCAGCGGCCCCACCTACAGACACACAGCCCCCTCCTGCACCAGCAGCCCCACCTACAGACACACAGCCCCCTCCTGCACCAGCAGCCCCACCTACAGACACACAGCCCCCTCCTGCACCAGCGGCCACACCTACAGACACACAGCCCCCTCCTGCACCAGCGGCCCCTCCTGGGAGACACAGGTTTGCTCAGTCATAAATGGTTTGCTCAGTCTCGACATATTTTCCACGTTTGCTAATAGTCTTAGTTTGGTATGATCTGCAAACTGGACTTGCCGACTGTTCTAGGATCTAAAGGTCAATTATATAAATCGGTGACCCTAGTACAGGTCTCTCTGGTTCTCCATTAATAATATTATCGCAGGTGCAGCATTTACCCATTATCTTTACTGTTTTCTATTTAAAGTCCAATTCTCTGTTATGGGGAACCTGGTATTTTTAGAAAGCTTTTGATGATGCCTTGTGTGTATCCATTGTTTATTTAGGTGAGACCTACCTTTTCTTAATCCATGATGAGTTTTTCCTAGGACATCAGCCATATACTGTAGGGGATCCTCTAGTTCAGTTTAATAGTTTCCATTACATTGAATAAACATCTGACTTATTGCTCTATAATCTACTGCTCACCCTTTCTAGGAACAGCTTCCAAGCGTCGTAGATTCTACCCCTGCCTTAAGCGCTTTTCTGAAATGTTTTTCCTGTTTTCGGTTTTGAAATACAGGCGGCAGGGCAGCCCAGGGGTTAGCGTTGCTGCCTCACAGCGCTGGGGCCCTGGGGTGCTGTCTGCGTGGGGTTTGTATGTGGTCCCCATGTCCTCCCTGTGATGGGGCCCATCCCACGGCCCGCAGTGTCACTGGGATACTGGGTACTTGCTTCCTGCGTTCGTGGCGTCCCTGTTGATCATGGTTTCTGACTCAAAGCCACACTCAGGACAGAGTCCAGTACGAGTTGAGAGCCTGGGAAACAGTTGTGCCTGTTTGCACAGTGCCCTCTTGTGGGCAGCAGTCAGTCTCCCCAGCCATTTACACACACTGTAAACAGTCATCCAAAACCTGCAATATATGTACAGGACTATATATTTTTTAAAGGAAAATCTAAAATGCATAAATTGTTAATAGTGGTGTAGGAATCATGTTTGGTTTTTGTGTAATGCGACATTGTGTAAAATGTCTGTCGGGGAGCAGGGTGCCTTTAAGGTAATGGTGGAGGTTCCAGACGATGAGCTCGGGTGAGTTAGTCCCATTGCAGGATTCAAGGAGGAAGGTTCTGACTATTGTTGATAATTTGAGAAAGTTATTGTTTGGTTCCTGCGGTTTCCTTGCCTGCTGCCATGTAAAAAAATGACTTTTTTAAGTCTCCTTCGTGGTTCAGGTTAGCTTCTACTGTGAACTGAGCCGAGGTGACCGCACAGGGAGGAGAGGGCCCTGTGACACTCCCTCAGCCCAGGGGCACGCTGGGAGGTTCACTGGTTCAACTGAACACCAGCCAGTGTTCGAAACACTCCTGCCCTTCGTTTCGGCGACTGTAGGCCATCGGCAGGCACCGAGTTTGCCTTCAATCTGCTTCAGCAGAGGGAGTGGTCGAGTCAAACTCCAGTGCCGTCGCCTCTGAGGACTGAAGAGATTCAGTTCCTTTGCCCCGTTAGCGTGTGGCACAGCGAGTGTGGGTGTCCAGTGCAGTTCTCATTCTGATCCGGGTGGGGTTCTGTAGTGCTGTTTTTTCATTTTCTATCTGGGACACCAACGAACTAATTGAACCGAACGAGTGGCTAACGAGTTCCCTCAGTTGTTTTCCAGATCAGCATCACACCCAGGGCTCCGGCTGCCGTCACCGAGAGACTCGGGTGCGACTCTACGCTCGGTTCACAGGTGTGTTTTGACTCAACAGCCCACTCCTATCATACAGGCAGTTTATTGCTGGAGCTGACATTGTTGTACAGAGTCAGGAACAGAGTGACACAAGGGCCGGACTGAAAGACACGGGTGTTCAACAGAGAAACCACGCACAACAGAGCAATCGGCACGAGGCCACGTTTCACAGCGTCACAGTCAATTCACATCCTAATTAGCCAGCAGGTCGATAACGGAGCGGGAAGCTAATTGCCAGTGGTGGATTCCCGGGATACAGGACAACAGCAACGTTACAGATCTGCCGGGAGTAGCGCAGTAAAAACGCCACGTTTCTGTTCACGGCAAAGGACTGGTAGACAACGGGCATGTGTTACAGCAAACATCAACACCACCACATACAGTACATCACATGTACCCTTCGTGTCGGAAGAGAGGGACTGCTACCTTGTACTATCACAAGTGTGGTCAGTTTTAGGGTGCCTGGTATTGTTATTGGTGTACCCCTCCTGGTAAAACGGGGGTACAGTTGCTCACCCGATTTGATTTCGGTAGTTGGTCTGGCCTTGACATGATTTATCCATTATCAAACTGCAAAATACAAAAAATTCAAATACACAAGAAGAAGAAAAATGTATTCAGGTGGTGAGATCACAGGGGGAGCCCCTCTCTCTCTCTCTCCTTCTCCTGTCTCCGTCTTCTCCTCTTCCCTGTGATCCGCTCCTGTCCGAGTGTGTCTCCTGTCCCCCTCCTGCTCCCGTCCCTCCCGCGGGCTCTGCTCAGCGTGACATCATCCGGACGAACTCTGGGGGGAGAGAGAGCAGGGTGACTCTTCCTCTCCGGGTCAGGACCACGAACACTTCTTGTGTCCCACCGCCTCCCACACCCCCGCCATCTCACCCTCGAAGTCGACCAGCCCGTCGCCGTTTAGGTCCACGTCTCTCAGGATCTCGTCGATCTCTCGGGGGTTCAGCTGCTGCCCGAGGAGCTTCTTCATGGCTTCACGCAGCTCCGCCGTGCTGATCTGGCCATCACCGTTCGAGTCAAACTGACAGAGAGGAGACAGCCAGGACATTAACACTGCACTGAGAGAGAGGGGTTAATACAGTCCAGACACACTGACTGGACACCACAGGACATTAACACTGCACTGAGAGAGAGGGGTTAATACAGTCCAGACACACTGACTGGACACTCCAGGACATTAACACTGCACTGAGAGAGAGGGGTTAATACAGTCCAGACACACTGACTGGACACTACAGGACATTAACACTGCACTGAGAGAGAGGGGTTAATACAGTCCAGACACACTGACTGGACACTACAGGACATTAACACTGCCCTGAGAGAGAGGGGTTATAACAGCACACCTGTACTGACCTCTCGGAAGGCATCTCTCAGCTCTTTCACCCCGATCATGTCTGCTGTCTCTGCCAGCATCTTTGGACCCATCAGCTCCACAAAATCCTCAAAATCCACTTTGCCGCCACCTATGGGAGAGGAAGACACAGCACACGGAATTTGAATCAGATCAAAACAATCTTTGACGACAAGCTGTTGTTTTCATGGGTTTGTTCTTGTGTGAGGGAAGTCAATTCTGGTGAAGCTGTAGTGGTGAACCCCTTATTGAGGGTAGGGTATAGTGTAAGACTGCCTGGAGTGTCACCACAGAAAGCCTGAACTGCAACATATCAGCAGTATTACTTCCTCGGGGTTTATATGTCATTCTGTTAGACTTTGTCGCAGTGTATCAGCATGCCAGCCTGTTAGACTGCATGGTAATGTGCTCAGACTCTATTTCAGCTCATCCAGGTTCTATTGATATCAAGCAGTCCATCTGTCCTTGTTTGCTATAGTATGCCTCCGCAGTCAGACTCAAAGCGCCTTACAGAATTACACAGTAGTTGATATTGTACCAAACAGTGGGATCTTTAAATGATAAAAGTGCAGCATTAGCAAGCTGGTGTCAGTATTGGGTCCTGACATCAGCTTGCTGTTCAAGCGCATTATAAAGTTTAAAGAGAATTTCACTCCTACAGGCAGGGAAGACAGAGCTCACGGTATCTCGATCTCCGCACTGAAAACAGAGTAGGAAATAGCCGGTAAACTTAAACTATTAATACATGTAATCTAAAATAAAAAAAAAGTATTTATTGCCTGTAAGTCACACAGCGTTTCAAGGCTAGAATCATTCTGCGAGTGACAGTCTCCTGTCTTCTGAAGACAAGGAAAAGACATCAGCAGCATCAAGGCGAGGGGTGGACCTGTGTCCTCTTACACAAAGATTATGATCAGGACTGAACCACACCCTACAGAGAAAGTATTAACCAAATGGGAGTCTATTTCCCTATTCAAGCCCATGCACCACTAGGACAGATGTCTTCTAGCCTATAGGTCCATCCATGATGAAGTCTGTTTTTCCACAGATAATCAAGACAAGTACTCTGCCTATAGGGCTCAGAGTCCAGTGCTCTTCCAGGGCTCGGATTAGCTGGACGGCTTCTGGCTTCACAGTTTGTACAAACAGGCTCCTGTCTTTCATCCTCTCTGTGACTCTTCCCCCTTGTCCCCAGTCTTGACAGGAGGCCTGTTCTGTGCTGGGTCCTGTCAAACCTCACTGAGAACGGGCCAGTCACTGTTAAATACCGATCTTCTGAGACCATGGCTCAGGGAGAATTGGCATGAGTTTCCGATGAGTACCGCCATTGGGACTGTTTGGATCTTTGGCCATACAAGATAAGATCAGATCACTTTATTGGCCATATACAATTTCTTGTATTAGGAATTCGTCTTTTCACAGACCCCAGCTTGCTCTCCATGAGACACACAGACAGGGAGAGAAGCTTGGGGTCAGTGCGCAGGGTCATCCATTTATACAGCACCCCTGGAGCAGCTGGGGTTAAGGGCCTTGCTCAGGGGCCCAACAGAGTAGGATTCCTCTGCCAGCCATGGGATTCGAACCAGCAACCTTAAAGCCACAGACGTAGATCCTTAGCCACAGAGCCACTGCTCCGCCCTGACTCCTTTCCTGACTCCTGGACACTGCCTAGTGTCCTAAACGTGGAGGAGACAATAAATTTGATAGGATTCAGCTCCCCCCCAATAGCACCACAAAGTCATATAATCTGTCAGCGTATATCGGTGTGGGTGACAGTGCACTGATTGCGACCCTGTGTCCCTGTTTCACTTCTGAGTGTGGAAGAGTCCCCTGGGATAACAGCAGCTATTGCCCTGAGGGTTTCAGATTCAGGGATCAAATCTCCTCTAAATCTCCTTTATTCTAGACCGCAGAGATGTAGTTCCCCTGCCCTGTGCGTATCTGTCAGTGCCCAGACCTGGAGCTCTCATCTGAGCTCTGTGAAGATAGTAATGTCGCTCCTGGCTTGGGTGAGCAGGACTGGCCACAGAATTCATACACACAGTATAACAGATGACATCCTACTGGGGTGTTAGAACACCTGATCGCCTGTCCTCTAGAGTACTCAAGCACTCTGCTTCTGTATATTGTTTCCCCACAGTGTCCGGAAACCATGTCTCTTTCCTCTTCCATTATTATTGTTGTGGTGATTAAAAGGTTATGTATTATTCTTCCTGCTGGGTGATTCTAATGTCTTTCTCCAGCTGTGCCTGGAGCTCCTGATTCACTTTCTCTCTTCTAAAATCTGGGCCTGTACTTCTGGCAAATATCACCCTGCAGATCCCAGCTGGCAGCCCCCTGGAGCCCCCTGGAGCTCAGCAGGAGGGAGCCTGGTCAGTACCTGGAGGGGAGACTCCTGGGAAAGCTAAGGCTGCTGCTGGAAGAGGTGTTAGTGGGGCCAGAAGGGGGCGCTCACCCTGCGGTCTGTGTGGGTCCTAATGCCCCATTATAGTGATGGGGACACTATTTTGTAAGAAGGTGCCGTCCTTTAGATAAGACATAAAACTGTGGTCCTGACTCCTTGTGGTCATTAAAAATCTCATTAAAAAGTCTCTCTCAAAGAGAGTAGGGGTGTCACCCCAGTATCCTGGTCCAGGTTTCATCACTCTGCTCTCCTCCACACACAGCTGGTGAGCTGAACGAAACTGTTCAGTTTGTGTTCTGCTGGGCCTCGGTGTTATTGTTCTGGGGATGAATTTGCCTGGCCCCTTTGACATCGTGTGTTTGCTCTAGTCTGTGTTTCAGGGTGCGTGACTCACAGATCTGCTGGCTGAGCTCAATCAGCTCCATCTCGGTGGGCATGTATCCCATCGTCCTCATGCACTCCCCCAGGTCCTTACAGCTGATGTAGCCATCCTTGTTCTTGTCAAACTCCTTAAACGCCTCCTTCAGCTCTGAGCACAGGAGAGGTGAGAGAGAGGGGTTAATACAGTCCAGACACACTGACTGGACACTCCAGGACATTAACACTGCACTGAGAGAGAGGGGTTAATACAGTCCAGACACACTGACTGGACACTACAGGACATTAACACTGCACTGAGAGAGAGGGGTTAATACAGTCCACACACACTGACTGGACACTACAGGACATTAACACTGCACTGGGAGAGAGGGGTTAATACAGTCCAGACACACTGACTGGACACTACAGGACATTAACACTGCACTGAGAGAGAGGGGTTAATACAGTCCAGACACACTGACTGGACACTACAGGACATGAACACTGCACTGAGAGAGAGGGGTTAATACAGTCCAGACACACTGACTGGACACTACAGGACATTAACACTGCACTGAGAGAGAGGGGTTAATACAGTCCAGACACACTGACTGGACACTACAGGACATTAACACTGCACTGAGAGAGAGGGGCAGTTAAATTCTCGAAATGGTCGCTGTTAAAATGATTGTCATACCTTCTATTTCCTCAGGTCGAAGGTCCCTATCCTGTGGTAGTTTTTGTTCCAGTGAGTTGCAGAGACACACAGGAGACACAAGGAGAGAATCAGTGTGCAGCTCCAGCAGACTGACTCATGTCACAGAGCGAGCTGTGAGCACACTGCTCCAGGTCATACTGCCCTTCCCCGTAGCTCACTACTGATAAGCACTGACACACGCACATGGTCTCCCCAAGATCTGCTGCGCTGTACTGTGCTCTGTACCCCCACTCAGACACACGCGCTCACACTGTCGTGTGTGTGTTTTGTAAACATGCAGAGACAGCACTGGGTCCAACACACACTCCCCCTGCTGGTCCAGACGTGTGTCTTATGGACTTGCACACAGCTGTCAGGCCATGACATGTAAATACAGTAACTGGCAGGATAATGCATCGATGGGCTCATATTGCTCTGCTGTCTCTCCTGCAGGAGTTCAGCATAGGAGCAGGGAGCAGGGGCTCCATGGGCAACAGCCGCTTCAGCCCGGGGCGGTCTGTTGTCCCTGCGTTCCTCTTGCTCCCATTCGGTGTCCCAGCATGCTTCCCGGCTCCGGGGTCCTGTTTCTCCATGCAGTGAACACAAGCAGTAGAAACAGTGAGAGAACACAGCTTTCCCACAGACACACTGGGGGAGGGGGGAGAGACAGCAGAGCACAGGCAACCTGCTGAGCATAGCAGCACACACGTTTGTGTTTTCATCCTCATCACGGACTATGACACAGCGAAAGGTCATGGGTCATCAGGAGGACCGGGATTATTCCTCAGGCCTGTCAGGCGACAGCAGGATTCAGGAAGATTCAGGCTTGAATAGGACAGACTGCCAAACACACACACAGAGAACAGACCTTAGACATTCTGTGTACACGTGTTGTGTAGAGGGGCACATGGTGACACACACGACACCTCTCAGAACAGTGTCTGCACACTGGACCAGACTCGGCAGAAGAATGTAAAGACTCAGGAGTGACAGAAGCCCTGCTCAGACTGGACACCCGTGAGACACTGAACATGAGAGTGCAGGATGGGGCACAAATGAGACCAGGCCATCTAGCTCACCCAAGCCGTTTGGGCCTTAGTAGTTAATGGAGCTGAGGCTCCAACAACATGGCTGGGCAGCTTGTTCCACACTACCGCCACCCTTTGAGTAAAAACATGCTTATACAGTCCTTACTGGAAGATCTCATCCAGCTTTTTCTTGAAAAATATCAGAGTATCAGTTTTGAACACCTTGGCTGAGTAGCTTGTTCCACACTCCTACCACCCTTTGTGTAAAGAAGTGCCTCTTGTTCTCTGTTTCACCTGTTCTTTCCTCCATGTTTGTTTCAGAGGAGGTCCTGGTGACCAGCTCGCATCCTCTCATGCACATCAGCAGGCTGGGCCTGGCGGGGACGCTAATCTCACGGCAGGAGGAACAGAGTCACGATTAGTGTAACAACAGGCCCTGCTTTTCCAGATGAGGAGATTATGAAAAATAACACGACAGATTTCCCCTGGCCCGGACAGCACTCTGCACACTAAGCGCATTTAAATCCTGGCCGGAAAGCCCAAAGAAGGGAACCCTGCGCCATCTGTGCCAAAGCGAGGGCAGAGAAAAGACGCTGTTTGTACGTCTGGGCGTCCATCTGTCTGCCTGGCACCAGCGGCAGCAGGGGTGGCTTTTTACAACACGGGAACAGCGGGAGAGAGCAGGGCTCGCCGGTGCAGAGAGACGCTTCTTCAGGTGGGACAGACCGAGCGGCCCAGGGGCTGGAGCAGGACAGGCTGGGGTCCCGAAAACACACTTATTCTTAATCTCGGAAACTCAGTAACGCCCGTTACAATAAAAAACGTGCCTCCACCGGCCGGGTTTTAAACTGAGGCTTAGAAGCCCTGAGACTCTGCCCCCTCAGTTTTGGAGCAGAGGAAGAGGAGGTTGTATCTCCCATTGTGGGCAGGCTGGTCCTGGGGGACAAGCTGTAAGACAGCACGAGTTGAGCACAGAGTAGGCACCAGGGAAAAAAGCCGACAGCAGATTGCATAGCCATGACTGCTCTGTCACGTTTTACCTCAGACACCCGGTAGGTGTGCCCCTTTGTGACGTGCAGATGTGTCTGCAGTGTTTCTTCTAAAATTACTACTGTTAACTGCTGGAGACAGTTGGGTGTTTGTTTTCTCACCCGCTGAAGCCAATGGATTAGACCTGTTGTGAACACGGAAGACTGTCAGAATATTGCATGCAGAAAATTGTGGAATTAACCGTCAGAAGGGAGTCAGAAGTTAAAAGGAGAAAGTTATAAGGACTAGTTTACGTCATGTGTCTCTGCTGTTTTGACGAAGGAAAGGAATGTAAGTTTATGGCCATTGTTTTAATTGAAAACCCTGTAATATTGGCAACACACAGATAATTCGGAACAAGTAATAGATTTATTCCATGCTGAAAACAGAAGATAGAAAACACAAAGTTTCGGCTGTGGAGCCTTCTTCAGCTCACACCTGAAGCAGGCTCCACAGCTGAAACATTATGTTTTTTTTCTTCTCTTTTCAGCGTAGAATAAACCTATTACTTGGTCCTTTGCAGCCTACGCATGCTGACGCAGCTACCCACCTGAACTAATACACCACAGATAATTATTTCACTTAATACATTCCCACCCTCCACACTCAGCCCATCCTTGATGGCAATTAACATCCGCCAACCAGTTTAAACTGGACGAAGACAGGTGACACATCACAGTGCCTGTTGCCTGTCATGGCAACCCTGTTGCCTTGTTCACCTTCCGAAAGAGTGAACCTTGAACCACACGAGGACACCAGTGGAAACTACAGAGAATAGTATTTAAAACTGAGAAGTGGGGGGGGGGGTGCTTCTCTACACAAAGGGTAGTGGGAGTGTGGAACAAGTCATCCAGGCATGTTTTTGAAGCCGATACCCGGACTTCAAGAAACAGCTGGATGAGAGCCCGAGATCAGTTGGCTACCGACTACAAAAATGGTCTGGATTGGCCAAATGACTCCCCTCTGGTTTCTGGGGGTGTCCTGTGCTCTTGTATGTGAGAACACATGGTTTGGCCAGCGTGGCTCAGCGAGAGCTTGGGTTGCCTGACTGCACATCTCAGGGTTAGTCATGACGCAGGAGATAGACTGTGGCAGCCGGGGCTTTTAGAGAAAAGCACGTCCTTTGTGTTGTTCCTGGAGTGTTGACATATCCCATTCCCTTGATCATAAGGACACAGATGTTAGGAAGGGAGCGAAAGATATTCTTCCTGTATCAGTGGATGGGTGAAAAGCAGGTGTGGACACATCGGTGCTAGTCTATCTTGCAGAAATAGAGAGAGTGAGACAAGTTTCTCCATCTTCATCTTCCATTGAGAGCATGCTAAGAGCTGATTGCCACCTGTCCCAGGTTCTAGAGTTCAGGTCCTGCCCCAGGTGCAACTCAAATCATCCATTTCAACATGGAGCAGCACCTTACAGACCCCGACCTGGGGAATGGAGAGTGCCTATAAATGAGTATTTATCCATGTCTTTACAGGTCCCTTAAGCAGAGGACACACTTCAAACAACAGCGTTACTTTTTAAAGAGACAGTTACTCCAAGAATCATTCACAATTGAGCTACTTTGTTGACAACATGAGATTTCAGAATGAAAAGCAGGAGGTGAGTTTTGCAGGGCTTTGGCTAACTTATCATGTCAGCCTGCCTGCTACAAGGCGATGATGCGATGACTGCAGTGCTATGATGTGATGATGCAATAACATCACATGTAATGATGTGATGATGCAATTACTTCACATACTATGAGGCGATGATGCAATAACTTGACGTGCCATGACGCGATGACTGCACGTGCCACGATGGTCCGATGGTGCACGTTCCACCGTGCTGTGCTTTGTTTGTACGTACGAGCTGGGACTGCGCAAAGCCCTGTCTCAGGAAGATGCAGGCGGGCCCCACGATGTTGTGCAGCATGGTGCAGTTCTGGACCAGCGCGCACAGCGGCTCCGTGAACTCCCGCTCGCTGCCAGAATCCTCCGGAGCTGCCCCCTCGGCCGGCTCGGCCCTCTCCCGGCCTACCGCCACTCCGCCCAGCACAGCAGCGGCCAGGGCTCCGCCCGCCTCCAGAGTGACCGCCCCCTTTGCCAGCAGGGAACCAGCCAATTACCCGGCAGCACAGGACCAGAGACATGTCCCCCCGCCACCCCCACTCCCCGAAACCCAACACACACTCCACCTTCATACGGCCAATAGTGTCACATGCAGGCCTCTTCTCGCAGCGCAAACGCCGCTCTGATCCCATAACCCCTAACCAACACAACCAATCCTTCCCCGACCTGTCTGATTTTCGCACAGCACTCAAAACTACACACACACCTGCAGACACACTCTTCTCAGGTCCTTTCCATCCCAGAGCAGTCAATCTAACACAGCCTCCCTCACAAGGCCAGCCAATCAGCTACCTCAGGCGTCCAAACTAGCAAACCAAGCACAGCCCCCCTCACAAGACCAGCCAATCAGCTACATCAGGCGTCCAAACTAGCAAACCAAGCACAGCTCCCCTCACAAGGCCAGCCAATCAGCTACATCAGGCGTCCAAACTAGCAAACCAAGCACAGCCCCCCTCAAAAGGCCAGCCAATCAGCTACATCAGGCATCCAAACTAGCAAACCAAGCACAGCCCCCCTCACAAGGCCAGCCAATCAGTTACATCAGGTGTCCAAACTAGAAAACCAAGCACAGCCCCCCTCACAAGGCCAGCCAATCAGCTACATCAGGCGTCCAAACTAGCAAACCAAGCACAGCCCCCCTCAAAAGGCCAGCCAATCAGCTACATCAGGCATCCAAACTAGCAAACCAAGCACAGCCCCCCTCACAAGGCCAGCCAATCAGCTACATAAGGCGTCCAAACTAGCAATCCAAGCACAGCCCCCCTCACAAGACCAGCCAATCAGCTACATCAGGTGTCCAAACTAGAAAACCAAGCACAGCCCCCCTCACAAGGCCAGCCAATCAGCTACATCAGGCGTCCAAACTAGCAAACCAAGCACAGCCCCCCTCACAAGACCAGCCAATCAGCTACATCAGGTGTCCAAACTAGCAAACCAAGCACAGCCCCCCTCACAAGACTGGTCAACCAAATAAATCTAACCTGGAAATTAGCCAATCAGACACTGTCAGTTTAACTAGAAACCAATAAGACCCTGACTACATACTGTAAGATATGCTGTACTGCTTTCCCAGAGCTACAGGGCTCACTGCATCTGACTGCCTGCATTCAGCGAACAGTACGTATTCAGAACATGAGCACATAGAAAAGGTGAGAAACGCAAGGAGGTAATTCCATCCATCTGGTCTGTTTGGTCGTTAGCAGTTAATTGAGCTGAGGGTCTCATCCAGCCGTGTCTCGAAAGAAGCCAGGGTATCGGTTTCAACAACATGGCTGGGCAGTTTGTTGCATGAGTTTTAGTTAGTTTAGATGACCTTGGTCATATGAAATGAGCCCAATGTGATTTTGTAGTGCTGTCTGTGCAAGAGCCCATCATGATATCTATATCTATAGTATGTCATCTGCAATAGGTGCAAGCTTTCCTATATTGCTACAGAAACTGCACATGGCTCTGATGCTTGTGGCTTGTCAGAGAGAAGCTGGCATGACAGGTACGGCTATGCTGCTCAGATTATGCTGCAGCACAGATATCCCTTATGTCAAAGGGCCAGGCCTCCTGCCAAGGGGATGACATCACCTTCCACAGCAGGCTCAGTGCTGAATGAGCCATGTTGCATTCTCTCCTCTTTTACAAACTCCTTACCGTCCTCTGCAGTAAAAGGCAGGCATGTCACGTGGCCGTCTAACCACATGTGCAAGAGTGGCATCGGTGAGCCAAGCAGATTTGGTGATTACAAGCCTTACAAGAAATACTAACATTTTCTGACTGACAAGTACAATAACAACACAACCAATGAATTTAAGAGGCTTCTCTTCGAAAGCTGGGGGAGATTATCTGGCCATCTCCTCTCAGGGATCAGTGGAATAGGGGGTCTGCTCTCTCTGATAGACCTCAGTGTGTCACAATCTGGACGCACTGTTCAGTGGCACAGAGAGCAGAAAATATTGTGACAGCAACAGAAATTCAGTGGCATTGGAGAAACACTGTGTTACTGTCACACTCCCTCAAAGGAAGGTCATTACTGGCTATTGATCATACTCGTCGGAAACTGTTTTTCAATTACTCACACACTGACTGACTAATGGATTTACTGAATTATTGATTGTGTTGCTGCCTAAAATATTGAGTAAATGAGTAAAAAAAAGTACTAATAAATGCTGACAACAATACTGACACTAATAGAGATACTGACACCAATAATGATACTGTCACCTCCACTGACACTGATACTGATTACGATACTAATAATGTCTCCTCCAATCACACTGCTACTTATTACAATACTAATACAGTCACCTCTACTGACACTAATAGAGATACTGACACCGATACTAATACTGGCACCTCCACTGACACTCATACTGATTACAATACTGATACTGTCACCTCCACCAACACTTATTCAGTACTGATACTGTCACCTCCACTGACACTGATACTTATTCAGTACTGATACTGTCACCTCCACTGCCACTGATACTTATTACAATACTGTCACCTCCACAAACACTGATACTGATTACAATACTAATACTGACACCTCTACTGACACTGATAGATATACTGACACCAATACTGATACTGTCACCTCCACTGACACTGATACTTATTCAGTACTGATACTGTCACCTCCACTGCCACTGATACTTATTACAATACTGTCACCTCCACAAACACTGATACTGATTACAATACTAATACTGACACCTCTACTGACACTGATAGATATACTGACACCAATACTGATACTGTCACCTCCATTGACACTGATACTGATTTCAATATTGATACTGTTCCCTGACACTGATACAGATCCTGATTACAATACTGATACAGAAGAAGGGACAGAGGATGGGAGACGGAAGAAGGAATGGAGGAAGAGAGATGGACAGAGGGATGGAGGGTGGGAGTCAGAGGAAGCGAGGGATGGA
Organism: Lepisosteus oculatus; assembly: GCF_040954835.1. Lineage (NCBI taxonomy): Eukaryota > Metazoa > Chordata > Actinopteri > Semionotiformes > Lepisosteidae > Lepisosteus > Lepisosteus oculatus. The sequence goes on from NC_090701.1 coordinate 41,556,253, forward strand.
GAGAGAGAGAGAGAGAGAGAGACAGAGGGAGGGATGGGAGGAGAGAGGCTCTTGCTGGACGAGGGGTCTACAGCAGACAGTCCATGAGCAGTCACACACACCCTCTCACCCCCATTCTGAGGGGGAAGGCAGGGCCCAGCTGTTCAACAGCACCCACAGCCAGCACCCAGAGCCAGGCCTTACCTTCTTGATCCTGCTCCTCATGGAGGGCTTTGTGCAGTTCCCCATACCTCCCCTGCGCACTCGCTCCAGCTGGGATTACAGCGACTCCCAGACGTCACGCTCGGAGCGCATCTTCCCAGCTAACCGCGGTTCTGGTTCTAGTGAGGGTGGCAGCAGAAATGACACCAAGAACAGCACCAGCAAGGCAACTGGAAAACTCCAGTTCCCAGTCTGAAGTTGAGGATCAGTCGCGAAACGGAAGCTATCTCTGAACAGAAAAATGGAAAATCCCGAAGACGGAAGAATGAGAGCCGTGAGTCAGTCTATCCTGAAGCCATCCTACTCAGGGACAGAAAAATAATCTTAGTAAATGTAATAATCACTTCAACGATTATTCTACATGGGGTGGTATTCCTTCAGGAAGATAGTGCTGTGCTGTTTTGCAGATGCAGTGTGTTGTCAGCATCTCTCTCTCTCTCTCTTTCTCTCTCTCTCTATCCCCAATTTTTCTCCTGACTTTAATCTCATCCCTCTCGCTCACTCTCACTCTCTCTCCATCAAACTGAGCAAATGACTAGTCTGAGAGGGAGAGAGAGAGAATTAGTGTGGAGAATAACCAGAGGCCTTTTTAATCCCTTGCCTTTCGGATTAAATGGAGACAGGGAGATGGAGAGAAAGAGTGAGGAAGCAGGGAGGGGAGGAGAGAGAGAAGGATGCAGGGAAAGTGGGAATGGGATGGAGGGAGAGAGGCAGAGAGTGAAGGGTGGGAAAAAAGCTGGAAGGGAGTGAAGGATAAGAATATAAGAACACAAGACAGGTTACAGATGAAAGGGGGCCGTTCAAGTAATTAATTGATTTTTTAAATCTCATCCAGCTGTTTCGAAGCCAGGCTATCAGCTTCAACAATATGGCTGTGCAGCTTGTTCCACACCCCCACCACACTTTGTGTAAATTAGTGCCTCCCGTTCTCAATTTTAAAAGTACTTCCTGATATAAGCAAGTAATTTTGGAGATGTGATGTGAGAGAGGCAGAGAAGAGGCAGAGGAAGAACTTCAGAATATCTTTAACATGAAGAAACATAGAAGGACATTCAGGAAACCTGGCTCTTTCACACATTGGCAACTAATTCATCTGCACATCTGTTTCTGCAAGATCTTCAGAGAAACACGACCCGAAAGAAGATTATAAGTCAGGGAAACAGGGAGCCAGAAAAGAGAGAGAAATAGAGATAAGAAGAGGGCAGAAATGTGGAGTGCTGAGAGAACTTCACTGTAACGTAGAGAACAATTATACTGTACTACTGTTGTGACAAACAAATAGCAAAATTAAACCTAAACTAACCAGTCAGTCAAACAGCACCAATACCATTGAACAGAGACACAGCCAAATAGCACCAATAGGGTGTGTTGTTCAGTGTCTGTGGTTCACTCAGTGTGAAGCAGTGTGTGTGTTTCAGTGTGTGTGTTCAGTCAGTGTGGAGCAGTGTGTGTGTGTTCAGTCAGTGTGGAGCCTGGTTCAGTGTGTGTGAAGCAGTCAGAGTGGAGCCTGGTTCAGTGTGTTTGGTTCAGTTAGAGTGGAGCCTGGTTCAGTGTGTGTGGTTCAGTCAGAGTGGAGCCTTGTTCAGTGTGTGTGGTTCAGTCAAAGTGGAGCTTGGTTCAGTGTGTGTGGTCCAGTTAGAGTGGAGCTTGGTTCAGTGTGTGTGGAGGAGTCAGAATGGAGCCTGGTTAAGTGTGTGTGGTTCAGTCAGAGTGGAGCCTGGTTCAGTGTGTGTGGTTCAGTCAGAGTGAAACCTGGTTCAGTGTGCGTGGTTCAGTCAGTGTGGAGCCTGGTTCACTGTGCATGGTTCAGTCAGAGTGGAGCCTGGTTCAGTGTGTGTGGTTCAGTCAGTGTGGAGCCTGGTTCAGTCTGTGTGGTTCAGTCAGAGTGGAGCCTGGTTCAGTGTGTGTGGTTCAGTAAGTGTGGAGCCTGGTTCAGTGTGTGTGGTTCAGTTAGGGTAGAGCCTGGTTCATTGTGTTTGTTTCAGTCAGTGTGGAGCCTGGTTCAGTGTGTGGTTCAGGAAGTGTGGAGCCTGGTTCAGTGTTTGTGGACCAGTCAGAGTGGAGCCTGGTTCAGTGTGTGTGGAGCAGTCACAGTAGAGCTTGGTTCAGTCTGTGTGGTCCAGTCAGTGTGGAGCCTGGTTCAGTGTGTGTGGTCCAGTCAGAGTGGAGTCTGGTTCAGTGTGTGGTTCAGGAAGTGTGGAGCCTGGTTCAGTGTGTGTGGTCCAGTCAGAGAGGAGCCTGGTTCAGTGTGTGTGGAGCGGTCAGAGTAGAGCCTGGTTCAGTGTGTGTGATCCAGTTAGAGTGGAGCCTGGTTCAGTGTGTGTGGTTCAGTCAGAGTTGAGCCTGGTTCAGTGTGTGGTTCAGTCAGTGTGGAGCCTGGATCAGTGTGTGCATGTGGTCCAGTCAGAGTGGAGCCTGGTTCAGTGTGTGTGGTTCAGTCAGAGTAGAGCTTGGTTCAGTGTGTGTGATCCAGTCAGAGTGGAGCCTGGTTCTGTGTGTGGTTCAGTCAGAGTGGATCCTGGTTCAGTGTGTGTGGTTCAGTCAGTGTGGAGCCTGGTTCAGTGTGTGCATGTGGTCCAGTCAGAGTGAAGCCTGGTTCAGTGTGTGTGGTTCAGTCAGTGTGGAGCCTGGTTCAGTGTGTGCATGTGGTCCAGTCAGAGTGGAGCCTGGTTCAGTGTGTGTGGTCCAGTTAGAGTAGAGCCTGGTTCATTGTGTGTGGTTCAGTCAGAGTGGGGCCTGGATCAGTGTGTGTGGTCCAGTAAGAGTGGGGCCTGGTTCAGTGTGTGTGGTTCAGTCAGAGTGGAGCCTGGTTCAGTGTGTGTGGTTCAGTCAGAGTGGGGCCTGGTTCATTGTGTGTGGTTCAGTCAGAGTGGAGCTTGGTTCAGTGTGTGTGTGGTCCAGTTAGAGTGGAGCCTGGTTCAGTGTGTGTGGTCCAGTTAGAGTGGGGCCTGGTTCAGTGTGTGTGGTTCAGTCAGAGTGGAGCCTGGTTAAGTGTGTGTGGTCCAGTTAGAGTGGGGCCTGGTTCACTGTGTGTGGTTCAGTCAGTGTGGAGCCTGGTTCAGTGTGTGCATGTGGTCCAGTCAGAGTGGAGCCTGGTTCAGTGTGTGTGGTCCAGTTAGAGTGGGGCCTGGATCAGTGTGTGTGGTCCAGTAAGAGTGGGGCCTGGTTCAGTGTGTGTGGTTCAGTCAGAGTGGAGCCTGGTTCAGTGTGTGGTCCAGTTAGAGTGGGGCCTGGTTCAGTGTGTGTGGTTCAGTCAGAGTGGAGCCTGGTTCAGTGTGTGTGGTCCAGTTAGAGTGGGGCCTGGTTCAGTGTGTGTGGTTCAGTCAGAGTGGAGCCTGGTTCAGTGTGTGTGTAGTGCTGAGTGTCCACACTGTGCTGATCAGAGAATCTTCAGGGATTACTGTTACATGCAGCTTTAATAGAACACTGCTGCAGAGCCCAGTGAAATGTATTAGTATACAGAAACAGGGAAATGACAACACAATCTTTTTTTTCTCTCTCATTCTCCACATTCCCATTATCCTGTCTCATTCTGCTCTCTCACCTCGGTCGGTATTTTTCTTCAATCTCAGTGTCCCTGAATTAATCACTCAGAATCATGTTCAATCAGTGTGTTTTAATCATCTCATCGTCTGTGTCTCCTGCTTAGCATTCTCAAAAGCTTCTCTCTCAGTGCAGTTTAGTGTGTCTGTACTGTATTAACCCCCCTCTGTCAGTGCGGGGTTAATGTCCTGTAGTGTCCAGTCAGTGTGTCTGGACTGTATTAACCCCTCTCTCTCAGGGCAGTGTTAATGTACTGTAGTGTCCAGTCAGTGTGTCTGGACTGTATTAACCCCTCTCTCTCAGTGCAGTGTTAATGTCCTGTAGTGTCCAGTCAGTGTGTCTGGACTGTATTAATTTTTCTTCTCTCAGTACGCTGTTGGTTATCATTGCACAGTATTGTCACCTCTGCATTGCCGTGAAATGCATTAAGTGTTTTATTAGTGTTTTAATATTTTTTCAGAAGTAAGTTTTCTGCATGTGCCTTTCTGATGTTTAATTACATTTCTTCACTGGACTCTCTTGTTTTATGCATATCTTTGATGTTTCCAAATTCATCCATCGGAAACCTAATGAGTCTCCTGCCCTCTTCCTTTGGCCTCTTCTGAATTGGAAACCAGCTGAGTTTCTCTCTTGGACGTTTCTCTCCTGCTGCACACTGGATGAAGTGAACGTTTATGGCCAGTAGAGGGAGACAGTTCTCTGCTGTCTGTAAAGCTCTCCGACTTCGCTGCTGGTGGTCATTTTTACTGTTCCCCAAAATGGTCAGCAGAGGCAGATACAACCCTAGGAATCTCCAAAGACCCTGGAGACCCGCCTGCGTCACAGCTGTATCTTTTCTAAACACACTTTTGAAGTATAATCTACTGCAAACCCATCGCCTCAGTATTGCTATTCAGGGGTGGCTGGAAACTACTGAAAATTGCACGTACAGCTGAGAGCAGGACCTTTAAGTTTTAAAAGCATTTCTGTCTAGTTTGTACACCTGTAGTGTGATTCATGTTTTACTGTTTAGTCTGAAGAAGCCTACTGGCACGCAGCCCCAAGACACGCAGCATTTGAAACGTGAAGGTGACAACACTTAACTTTACGTTCAGAGGGAGAATCTGACAAACTACTCCCGCTGCTGTGATGACAGCTGGCTGGACGCCACCCAAAGAGGAAACACAGTCTTTCAGTCATCAACGCAGAAGAGCTCCTGGGGACCTCTTTACACAGAGAGTTGTGGGTGTCTGGAACACCAGCTGTGCAGTTAGGATCCAGGTGCTGCTAGCAATTCAGTGAGCAGAGTGAAGGGCCCAAAGCCCTCCTACCATTTGCAAGCCTCGTTCTTTAATGACATCCTCAGCGTCGTGAATAATTCAGGCTCGTTAAAAATGCATCACATCTGGAGCAATTAAGAGATCAGCAATGGCAGTAGAGAGCCGTCTTCTCACAATATCGCTAACGCTGTGCGGTAACTATATACGAGAGGAGTCATGCACCACAGTAAAAGTTTCATTACTGTAGAGAAGAATAGGATGGCAGTGTACTGTGTCCATTGTAATGATGTATAGAGTCAGTGTGTACCAACAATACCAGTGTTAGACAACGTTGGTGTAAGACTCTAGGTTACAACTGTACACCGTAAGGCCACAGTAGGACACTGGATTATACCTACACACAGGTAATAACAGTACAATACACTAGATTATACCTACACACAGGTAATACCAGTACAAAACACTGGATTATACCTGTATACAGGTAATACCAGTATAAGATACTGGATTATACCTCTACACAGGTTATACCAATATAAAACATTAGATTATACCTGTACACAGGTACTACCAGTATAAAACACTGGATTATACTTGTACACAAGTAGTAGCACTACAAAACACTAGATTATACTTCAACACGCATAAAGCCACAGCAGGACACTAGATTATATCTGTACACAGGTAATACCAGTATAAAACACTGAATTAGACCTGTACACAGGTACAGTAGTAGCAGTACAAGACACATCTGGTGTAGCTACAGTGTCTCTTCAATCACTACGCACAAGCTTCTATAAAGGAGTCTGGTGTAGCTACAGTGTCTCTTCAATCACTGTGCACAGGTTTTCATAAGCAAATAAGCTGTTGTACTTAATGTTTTCATTTTTGCCCTTGACTTTAAGAGTCACTCCAAAATGAGAGCAAATTACAAAAGAGATTTGTTATGGTGACTGCACAAAGACTTTAAACTGATTACAGAGCATCAAAAAAATAAATTGAAAGAAAAATTCAATTTCAAAAAGTGTTTTTTGTAAGTCATTATAAAACGTCCTGTGTACAGTGATAATTGAATGGAAATATTTGGAGTTCCTAGTCTGAAGTTATAAGTGTTATAAGCCCACACTGCACCCTCACACTGCTCACACTGTCCACACTGTCCACACTGCACCCTCACCCTGTCCACACTGCTCACACTGCCCACACTGTCCACACTGCACCCTCACACTGTCCACACTGCACCCTCGCCCTGTCCACACTGCTCACACTGTCCACACTGCACCCTCACACTGTCCACACTGCACCCTCACCCTGTCCACACTGCTCACACTGTCCACACTGCACCCTCACACTGCCCACACTGCTCACACTGCCCACACTGTCCACACTGCACCCTCACACTGTCCACACTGCACCCTCACCCTGTCCACACTGCTCACACTGTCCACACTGCACCCTCACACTGCTCACACTGCTCACACTGCCCACACTGTCCACACTGCACCCTCACACTGCCCACACTGCCCACACTGCACCCTCACACTGCCCACACTGCTCACACTGCACCCTCACACTGTCCACACTGCACCCTCACACTGCTCACACTGTCCACACTGCACCCTCACCCTGTCCACACTGCTCACACTGCCCACACTGTCAACACTGCACCCTCACACTGCCCACACTGTCCACACTGCACCCTCACACTGTCCACACTGCACCCTCACACTGCCCACACTGCTCACACTGCACCCTCACACTGCCACACTGCACCCTCACACTGCCCACACTGTCCACACTGTCCACACTGCACCCTCACACTGTCCACGCTGCTCACACTGCCCACACTGTCCACACTGCAGCCCCACACTGCAGCCTCACACTGCCCACACTGTCCACGCTGCAGCCTCACACTGCAGCCTCACACTGCCCACACTGCAGCCTCTCACTGTCCACACTGTCCACACTGCTCACACTGCTCACACTGCACCCTCACACTGCTCACACTGCCCACACTGTCCACACTGCACCCTCACACTGCTCACACTGTCCACACTGCACCCTCACACTGCCCACACTGTCCACACTGCAGCCCCACACTGCAGCCTCACACTGCCCACACTGTCCATGCTGCAGCCTCACACTGCCCATACTGTCCACACTGCACCCTCACACTGGCCACACTGTCCACACTGCACCCTCATACTGGCCACACTGCACCCTCTCACTGGCCACACTGCACCCTCTCACTGTCCACACTGCACCCTCACACTGCCCACACTGCCCACACTGCACCCTCACACAGCCCTCTCTGCACACTCACACTGCCACACTGCACCCTCACACTGTCCACACTGCAGCCTCACACTGCCCACACTGCAGCCTCACACTGTCCACACTGCACCCTCACACTGTCCACACTGCAGCCTCACACTGTCCACACTGCACCCTCACACTGTCCACACTGCAGCCTCACACTGTCCACACTGCACCCTCACACTGCCCACACTGCTCACACTGCACCCTCACACTGTCCACACTGCACCCTCACACTGCTCACACTGTCCACACTGTCCACACTGCACCCTCACCCTGTCCACACTGCTCACACTGCCCACACTGTCCACACTGCACCCTCACACTGTCCACACTGCACCCTCACCCTGTCCACACTGCTCACACTGTCCACACTGCACCCTCACACTGCCCACACTGCTCACACTGCACCCTCACACTGCCACACTGCACCCTCACACTGCCCACACTGTCCACACTGCACCCTCACACTGTCCACGCTGCTCACACTGCCCACACTGTCCACACTGCAGCCCCACACTGCAGCCTCACACTGCCCACACTGTCCACGCTGCAGCCTCACACTGCAGCCTCACACTGCCCACACTGTAGCCTCTCACTGTCCACACTGTCCACACTGCTCACACTGCTCACACTGCTCACACTGCACCCTCACACTGCTCACACTGCCCACACTGTCCACACTGCACCCTCACACTGCCCACACTGCTCACACTGCCCACACTGTCCACACTGCACCCTCACACTGTCCACACTGCACCCTAACACTGCTCACACTGCCCACACTGTCCACACTGCACCCTCACACTGCTCACACTGTCCACACTGCACCCTCACACTGCTCACACTGTCCACACTGCAGCCCCACACTGCAGCCTCACACTGCCCACACTGTCCATGCTGCAGCCTCACACTGCCCATACTGTCCACACTGCACCCTCACACTGGCCACACTGTCCACACTGCACCCTCATACTGGCCACACTGCACCCTCTCACTGGCCACACTGCACCCTCTCACTGGCCACACTGCAGCCTCACACTGCCCACACTGTCCACACTGCACCCTCTCACTGTCCACACTGCACCCTCACACTACCCACACTGTGCCCTCACACTGCCCACACTGCCCACACTGCACCCTCACACAGCCCTCTCTGCACACTCACACTGCCACACTGCACACTCACACTGCCACACTGCACACTCACACTGCCACACTGCACCCTCACACTGTCCACACTGCAGCCTCACACTGCCCACACTGCAGCCTCACACTGTCCACACTGCACCCTCACACTGTCCACACTGCCCACACTGCACCCTCACACTGCCCACACTGCACCCTCACACTGTCCACACTGCACCCTCACACTGCCCACAATGCACCCTCACACTGCCCACACTGTCCACACTGTCCACACTGTCCACACTGCACCCTCACACTGCCCACACTGTCCACCCTGCCCACACTGTCCACACTGCAGCCTCACACTGCACCCTCACACTGCCCTCTCTGCACCCCTCACACTCAGCCTGAGGAATCAGGGTCACGTCATCACTGAGCACTTGACAGGTAACACTGCTGCAAAACCAATGCAGCCAGGTGCACTCCGCGACTTAAAGGAATTTCTGTCTCTCTCAGGTTGGAGGAACTGAATCTCTTCTGTCGGGAGCAGTGCAGACTATGGAAACAAGTGTTCACAATCCTCAAAGGCACTGACATAGGCAACCCAAAGAATTTCTGCAGAATGAACAGTGAACCAGAGGACACAGGTGGAAGCTGCATTTAACACAGAGGTTTTAAAAGGGTTGCTTCATTCAAGAAACAGGTAGATGAAATCCTTGAATCAATTAGCAACTAATTACCAAATCAGCAAGATGAGCCGAATTGCTTCCTGTCATTTGTGACCTGTCTGGTGTTCTTAACTGGCTCTTAGGTAGTTTCCAGTTATGGCCTTCCCAGTGAACATGATATGAAATCAATACCACTAGTGTTGTGCCTGGTGTTGTATCCACCCTCTGTGTTTCCTGTTGTCGATTCTCTGCATTCCTCTTGCACACCCACTCAAGGCACGCATCACAGCATAGCCACACAGAGACTGTAGCAAACACGGGATACTATAATATGCTTTACAATAATGTAGTGTGGCACAAACACTCATTAAACACATACCTCATTCCTTTTTTTAAAACTTAATTTCACCTAGGGGGTTAATTCAGCTGCACTTAAAGGACCTCTTGAACCATCACGGATGCTAGGCTTAATGTCATTGCTCTGTCCGAACAAAACTGTGTCTCCTAGGAAATGCCTGGTTCCAGGCCACGCCTGATATCCTGAAACAGCGCTGAACTCCTCTAAGCCAAAGGGCCAGGCCTCCCGCTGATGGAGGTTTGGCGCCGCTCGGTTTCCCAGAGGGCTGCCTCACAGCGTGGCGGGACACAACGAGCTTTGTTACACTGGCTGATGTGACTGGGGCAGCTCTCCTCTTGCTCCGCGCGGTCTCTGAGCACCCACAGAGCCACCCGCTCCTCCTCTGCGACACAGTGCTTACACTGTCCAGATCCCAGAGGCGTCACGCCCCTGCTGTGTCTCGCTGAGTGCCCTGAGCCCAGGTACACTTGGCGTGATGCTCACAGGACTGACACACCGCGACCCGCACAAAGGCACAGACTGGCAAGGGCAGGGCAGCAGAGCACAGAGCACAGCCCGCGGGGCAGCAGAGCACAGTACAGTCCGCAGCAGGTCTGCACAGCCGCACAGACCTCAGCACGACACAGGACAGGAATCAGGAAGAGGCCAGTTCCACGCAGAGAGGTAACTGCTGGGATGCAGCCAGGAAATTGCTCAGGGGTCAGAAGATAACTCATCCATGGGACACTGGGCTCTTCCTGTTCCTGTGCAGACCCCCCCCCCCCTGCAGACGAGCGACACTCTCACCTGTCCGAACACGGAGTCCACGATGGGCCGCAGTTCTGCCCTCACTCTCTCGACCTCCTCCTCGCACTCCCGGGCACAGCCCTCCTCCTCCTCCTCCTCCTCACCCTCGCTGTCCTCGCGCTCGCTGTCCTTCTCATTGTCCGGCAGGGACAGACTATGAGACTTGGCCTGGGGAAGCCGGGCGCTCCCCCCCACCTCTCCAGCCCCCCCAGAACCCCCTTCACTGCCCTGTCGCCTCTGCTTCTCCACCTTCCTCCTGATTGAAGCCTGGACCTGAGAGAGAGACAAAGGAATTAAAACACTAAACACACACTGACTGGACACTACAGGACATTAACACTGCACTGAGAGAGAGGGGTTAATACAGTCCAGACACACTGACTGGACACTCCAGGACATTAACACTGCACTGAGAGAGAGGGGTTAATACAGTACAGACACACTGACTGGACACTACAGGACATTAACACTGCACTGAGAGAGAGGGGTTAATACAGTCCAGACACACTGACTGGACACTACAGGACATTAACACTGCACTGAGAGAGAGGGGTTAATACAGTCCAGACACACTGACTGGACACTACAGGACATTAACACTGCACTGAGAGAGAGGGGTTAATACAGTCCAGACACACTGACTGGACACTACAGGACATTAACACTGCACTGAGAGAGAGGGGTTAATACAGTCCAGGCACACTGACTGGACACTCCAGGACATTAACACTGCACTCAGAGACACACTGACTGGACACTACAGGACATTAACACTGCACTGAGAGAGAGGGGTTAATACAGTCCAGACACACTGACTGGACACTACAGGACATCAACACTGCACTGAGAGAGAGGGGTTAATACAGTCCAGGCACACTGACTGGACACTACAGGACATTAACACTGCACTGAGAGAGAGGGGTTAATAAAGTCCAGACAGACTGACTGGACACTACAGGACATCAACACTGCACTGAGAGAGAATGTGTAAGCAATGATACTCTATGAGTATTCAGTTGATATACTGTCAATAGAATTACTCAACATGCAACTGAATATGCACCAGTTCCTGGCTGTGTCTATATTATAATATTTGTATATGATAACATGCATATTTTGGAGTCCACTTCTGACAGCCACGTGTGTTTTTACACAAGCAGGCTGGGCTGTAGTTTAGTTCCATTACTGAGCAGGCAATTCACTGATTGTTGGTGTCAGTTTTAAGACAACATTTTACCCTCTGTGATAGACTGACTGAATGATGCACTGACACACTGTCTGATACACAGACTCACAGACTGGCACACTGTCTTACTGACTGATACACTGACACTAACTTACACACTGATTGACTCACTGCATGACATATACTGAGCACTGTCTACCTGATACTCTGATGTTTTGTCTGAATGATGCAATGTCTGTCCGATACACTGACCCACTGACTGACCAATGCACGGATTGACTGATACACTGACAAGTGACTGATATACTGACTGTCTGGTACATGGACACACTGACTTACTGACTGATACAGTACACACCGACTTACCGATTGATAAACTGATTGTCTGGTAAACGGACACACTGACGTACTGACTGATATACTGACTGTCTGGTACACTGACACACTGACTTACTGACTGATACAGTGATTGACTGATTCACTGACACACTGTCTTACTGACAGATACAGTGATTGACTGATACACTGACTCTCTGACTAACTGACCGATACACTGACTTATAAACTGATTGACTGACACTGAGTGACTGATACACAGAAACTGTGACTTTACTGACTGATACACTGATTGACTGACGCTGACTGACTGATACATTGACACACTGATAGATAAACTTACTGATACACTGCCACATTAATTTACAGACTGGTGCACTGACTGATACACTGACACATTAACTTACAGACTGGTGCACTGACTGACTGATAATTGACACACTTACATATGCACTGACTGGCACACTGACAGGTAAGCTGACCAACTGATACTCTAACACACTGACTGACTGATACACTGACACACTAACATACGCACTGACTGACACATTGTCTGATAAGGTGACAGAGTGATACACTGACTCGCTGACAGACACACTCACTGAGACACTGACACACTGACTTACATACTGACACATTGCTTGACTGATAAAGTGACACAGTAACTTAGACACTGTCTGACACAGACTAATATACTGCCTGACAAACTTTCTCACTGCCACTGGCACACTGACTGGCAGCCACACTGACTGAGTGATATACAGTACTGTACGTCACTTAGTCAGTGTGTCAGTGTCAGGCAGTGTATCAGACAGGCAGTGTGTCAGTGTCTGGCAGTGTATAAAACAGGCAGTGTGTCAGTGTCAGGCAGTGTATCAGACAGGCAGTGTGTCAGTGTCAGGCAGTGTATCAGACAGGCAGTGTGTCAGTGTCTGGCAGTGTGTCAGTGTCAGGCAGTGTATCAGACAGGCAGTGTGTCAGTGTCAGGCAGTGTATCAGACAGGCAGTGTGTCAGTGTCTGGCAGTGTATCAGACAGGCAGTGTGTCAGTGTCAGGCAGTGTATCAGACAGGCAGTGTGTCAGTGTCAGGCAGTGTATAAAACAGGCAGTGTGTCAGTGTCAGGCTGTGTATCAGACAGGCAGTGTGTCAATGTCAGTCAGTGTATCAGACAGGCAGTGTGTCAATGTCACACAGTGTGTCAGTGTCTGTCAGTACTGTACGTCACTCAGTCAGTGTGTCAGTGTCACTCAGTGTATCAGTGTCTGTCAGTACTGTACGTCACTCAGTCAGTATTGCCTGACACTGACACACCGACAGCCCGACTGACCCACTGAATAACACACTGACTGACGTACAGATTGAATCATACTGATTGACTGACTCTGACACACTGACTGACGCTGATGCACTGACTAACACACTGGCTGACACTCGTATTGACTGGCTCTGATTGACACAGACACGCTGACGGACAAACTATTACAGAATATTAGACCGTGAGGAAACGTGTAAAACTTTCATACACCAAAAACCAGGTCAAAGTTGACGCTGACGCTGTCAGAGACGGGCCCCGGGCATGTTCTTTGCAGCCGGGTGAGCCGTGTGCTGTGCACTCCCGAAAAAACCTGTGGGTCCCTGCCCGTTCAACGCACACATGCTGCATGCTTGCTGCACACTCTCTGCCCACACTGCGCACTCGCTGCACACTCTCTGCCCACGCTGCACACTCGCTGCACACTCGCTGCACACTCGCTGCACACTCGCTGCCCACACTGCACACTCGCTGCACACTCGCTGCCCACACTGCACACTCGCTGCGCACTCGCTGCACACTTGCTGCACACTTGCTGCACACACTGCACACACGCTGCACACTCGCTGCACACGCTGCACACACGCTGCACACAAGCTGCACACTCGCTGCACACTCGCTGCACACACTGCACACAAGCTGCACACTCGCTGCCCACACTGCACACACGCTGCACACTCGCTGCACACGCTGCACACGCTGCACACACGCTGCACACACGCTGCACACTCGCTGCACACTCGCTGCACACGCTGCACACACGCTGCACACTCGCTGCACACGCTGCACACACGCTGCACACACGCTGCACACTCGCTGCACACACGCTGCACACACGCTGCACACTCGCTGCACACTCGCTGCACACACTGCACACTCGCTGCACACTCGCTACTCTCCTTGTGTTCAAACCACGCCGGTTTCGCTGCTCCTACCCGTTTGGCGGATTTCTTGGGGTCTTCGGGCACGTTCATCGTCACTACAGAAGGTGCTGCACCACTGCTGGACGCCCCGTCCCGAATGAGCATGAACATCGCTTTCTCTCCTCCCTCTCCCTCCTCTCCCCCTCTCTCTCCGGGATGAGCAGGCTCGTGGAAGGCGGACAGCTCCCTGCCTCCTCCCCCTCTCCCACTCCCTCCCTCCCTCTCAGTGACGCTGCTCTCTCCGGTTTCCTTCCTCTCGCTGGCCGGACACTCCTGTGTGATCGTCTCCTCCTCTTCACCTCACTACAGTATATATCCTCTCCTCTCTACAGTACAACCTCCTGTCCCCTGTACTGTACACCCTCTTCTCCTCTCTACTGTACTACTGTACAGCCTCCTCTCCTCTCTACAGTACCCTCCTCTCCTCTCTACAGCACCCCTCCTCTCCTGTCTTCTGTGTGTCTCCTCTCCTCTCTACAGTACCCTCCTCTCCTGTCCTCTGTGTGTCTCCTCTCTTCTCCACAGTACCCTCCTCTCCTATCCTCTGTTCAATCTGCTCTCCTCTCTATAGTATATGTCCTCTCCTCTCTACTGTACAGCCTCCTCTCCTCTCTACAGTACCCCTCCTCTCCTGTCCTCTGTGTGTCTCCTCTCCTCTCTCCGGTCCTCTGTGTGTCTCTCTTTCCCTGCTGGCCCCGGTGCTGCACTGTTCAGCCCTGTCGCCCCACACCCTTCCTCTCCTCCTTCCCCAGTCTGGTGAAGTTTGACAGCCCGCTGGCTGGCTCTGCAGTCTCTCCTCTGTCTCTCTCTCTCTACCCTCCCGTCTCTCCCAGGTGCTGCTTTTTAATCGCGCCGCATGGAGACAGGGGATTGGGTTTCCTCAAAATCACCCTCCCTCCCGCCCTCTGCCCTCTGCGCTCTTGGAGTTGACACCCAATCCCCCTTTCTCTCTCTCAATCAGCGCCCCACATCTCCCTCCTCTCTCTCTCGGGCCACAGGAATGCTGCTGTGAATCCCTCCCTCCCTTCCCAGGGAACGCTGATATTCCTCCATTAATCCCTTGTTCTCTCCCCGTCTCTGTCCCTTTGTTCCCAATCCTCTTATTGTTTCACATTTCATTGCACTTTCCCCTGTGACTTACTAGGTGCAGTATACGGTACGTGTCTGCACGTAGACACACACACTCGCTGCATGGGGGAGTTGATAGAGCAGACACACAGACACACACACCTATACACACGCTCACTGCATGGGGGAGTTGATAGAGCAGACACACAGACACACACACCTATACACACGCTCACTGCATGGGGGAGTTGATAGAGCAGACACACAGACACACACACCTATACACACGCTCACTGCATGGGGGAGTTGATAGAGCACACACACACCTATACACATGCTCACTGCATGGGTGAGCTCATAGAGCACACACACACAAACACACACAGAGAGTCACTACATGGGGGAGTTCATATAGCACACACACATACACACACAAACAGTCACTGCATGGTGAGTTCATATAACACACACACAGAGATACTCACAGGGTGGGGGGTTCATATAGCACAGACAGACACACATAGATACTCACTGCATGAACTTTATACACACGGAATATACACAGACAGTGCATTCACACACTGGTTCACTACATGAAATATATACACACAGACACAGTGCATTCACACACTGACTCACTACATGAAATATATACACACGGAATATACACAGACAGTGCATTCACACACTGACTCACTACATGAACTATATACACACGGAATATACGCAGACAGTGCATTCACACACTGGTTCACTACATGAACTATATACACACAGATATACACAGACACAGTGCATTCACACACTGACTCACTACATGAACTATATACACACAGATATACACAGACACAGTGCATTCACACACTGACTCACTACATGAACTATATACACACAGATATACACAGACACAGTGCATTCACACACTGACTCACTACATGAACTATATACACACGGAATATACACAGACAGTGCATTCACACACTGACTCACTACATAAACTATACACACACAGATATACACACAGTGCATTCACACACTGACTCACTACATAAACTATATACACTGTATACACGCAGTGCATTCACACACTGACTCACTACATAAACTATATACACTGTATACACGCAGTGCATTCACACACTGACTCACTACATGAACTATATACACAGACACAGTGCATTCACACACTGACTCACTACATGAACTATATACACAGACACAGTGCATTCACGCACTGACTCACTACATGAACTATATACACAGACACAGTGCATTCACACACTGACTCACTACATGAACTATATACACAGTACATACACAGACACAGTGCTTTCACGCGAGAAACAGAACACACACAGAGACTCTGTGTCGCAGAAACAGTCACTGATAGTTCTATTGTTGGTAAAAGTCATAACGCGCTTCCATAACCTGATTTGGCTGCAACGTGTTGGAAGGGAACGCGTTTCCTGTCACAGGGGTGCATGCTGGCCATAAGGAGACTCAAGTATACAGGAACCAGTCACACGCGTGGAGAAAAGCCAGCTGCGTGACAGCCCCAGTGCCACAACACGCGCCCGGCATGCTGGCGTGGTCTGTCCGGCAGCCCCGCTCCCGCTTGCAGACGCTGGAAAGCTGCGGGCCTGCGCTCAGCTGCCGTGTGTTCACGCTCTGGGAACGTCGACAGACGCGTTGCTGGTACAGTGAAACATTCTGCTCGTGAAAGGGTAAGGAAAGCTGCTTCTCTGGACCAAAACCCTGATGTTACGAAGCAATACGAGAGAAACGAAGGGACAGCTGATACTATTCGCACTGCTGGGCTTAGTGGTTTGTACCGTTCAAAAAGTTTCTTGCGTCGTCTCGCCCTCCTAGACTGCAGAATTTCTCATCGCTTATCGATGTAAATACAAATGTAGGCTCTGTCTTATTTTATTTATTTTTCACTGTTTTCTGTTGAAAAGGATCACAAAAACATATTATTTAGAAGTAATGCATGCAAACTTACAATATGACTAGTTATTATAAATAAAAAAAAATATCTTCTTTAATGGGAAGCCGAACTCTGTACCCCCTCACTCCCGAATTCCAGTGATTTCTATGACACGGTTTCTATAAGGCGGTGTCTTCCAGGAGCACAGCTATGGCGCTATCGCAGAAGTGCCCCAACAGTGTTTGTTCTCGTCATTCAGAGCCCGCAGTGATGATCTCACCACCCCCACATTCTCCCTGGGCTACCCCACTCTCTGTCACCCCAGCCTTTTCCACTTCAGACTGCAATGGCAAATTAACCATAACAGCTGCTTTCATGACAGAGCTGTAGGGGAACAATGAGTTTGAACAAAAATATACCCAGATGTCACGAAATGGGTCACCACATTATAGAGGAGATATTGCTGCTCTGGAGTCAGCACTGCTGCCTCACACTGCTGGACACTGGGTTCAGTCCTTGAGCTGGTGCTGTCTGTGTGGAGTTTGCATTGTCTGTGTGGGTTTCCCCTGGGTGCTCCAGTTTCCTCCCACGGTCCAAAGACATGCTGGTGGGTTGCAGGGGGTGCTCACCCTGTGGTCCATGTGGGTCCTAATGCCCCAGTATAGTGACGGGGACACTATACTGTAAACAGGCGCCGTCCTTCGGATGAGACGTAAAACCGAGGTCCTGACTCTCTGTGGTCATTAAAAATCCCAGGGCGTTTCTCGAAAAGAGTAGGGGTCCTGGCCAAATTCCCCATTGGCCCTTACCAATCATGGCCTCCTAATAATCCCCATCTATGAATTGGCTTCATTACTCTGCTCTCTTCCCCACTGAGAGCTGATGTGTGGTGAACGTTCTGGCGCACTATGGCTGCCGTCGCATCATCCAGGTGGGGCTGCACACTGGTGGTGGTATAGGGGTGTGCCCATTACCTGTAAAGCGCTTTGAGTGGAGTGTCCAGAAAAGCGCTATATAAGTGTAAGCAATTATTATTATTATTATTATTATTATTATTATTATTATTATTATTAACTGGCTTCTGGGAGAGTTGGCCTTTGTGTCTGTGTGTTTATGTCTCTGCCCTGTGATGGACTGGCGTCCTGTCCGGGGTGTATCCTGCCCAGTGCCTGTTGCTTGCTGGGATAGGCTCTGGCTCCACAGTGACTCTGAACTGGATAAAGCAGATAGAAAAAGGATGGATGGATTCAATCCAGAGAAAAGCAACCAGATACTTTCTTGTACTGAAGGGAAAGTCCTGCACTGCCAGGCGGAAGAAAGTGATTCTCTTTGGTCTTGAACAGACAAGACAGTGAGACAACCTGGTACAAGAATGATCAAACGCATCAGCAAAGCCAAGACGGTCAACAAGCTGCCCAACCATGCTGCTGAAGCCGTATACTCTGGCTTCTTGCAAAACGCAGCTGGATGTTCTGCCAGGCAGAACAAGAGGCACTTTTCTACACAAAGGGTGGTGGGAGTGTGGGACAAGCTGTCCAAACAAGTACAGTAGTTGAAGCTGATACTCTGGCTTCTTTCAAGAAAGAGCAGGGTGAGATCCTGGGTTCAATGAGCTACTAACTACCGAGAGCATTCTGGTAACTAGCCCTTCATCTCCCACACTGGAGCACAGAGCCATCAGGGTTCACTAATTAGTAAATTATTTCCTCAGTAATTAACACTGAGGCTCCCCACGTCCTTGTGAGAATAGCCCCAGCAGACAGGAGGTTACCTGGCCCTTCACGCTGACTTGGCAATGGTTTAATCACATCACCAGTGCTGTCCATGTAGGGGATGAACCCTCTTGGTTATACTGATAATGATCCGTGATGCTTTTTGCACTAGGAATGCCCCAAAATAAGGGGTTCATCAAACCTAACCTGCGTGTCTTGATGGGGAAAACTCCAAAGCCAGCTTTACGGGGAGCGTGCAAACTCCACACAGACTGGTGTCCAAGCCAGGGGAAGAAGGAAAGGAACTTTGAGGTATCCCCTGGCCGAATATATTTACAAATGAAAGTGCCTCTTCTATTTTCTGCCCACCTGTCCCATCTGCAGGGGCAGTGTTAAGTCTCAGTCTGCTGTCACACCCGCAGGGCAGTGTACAGTCTCAGTCTCAGTCTGCTGTCACACCTGCAGTGGCAGTGTACAGTCTCAGTCTCAGTCTGCTGTCACACCTGCAGTGGCAGTGTACAGTCTCAGTCTCAGTCTGCTGTCACACCCACAGGGCAGTGTTCAGTCTCAGTCTCAGTCTGCTGTCACAGCCGCAGGGCAGTGTACAGTCTCAGTCTCAGTCTGCTGTCACACCCACAGGGCAGTGTACAGTCTCAGTCTCAGTCTCAGCCTACTGTCACAGCCGCAGTTTATTACCGAGTAGTGATCTTCTCTGTCTCCTGTCTTATTGTGTGCTTATTACTGAAGGATTGTCTGTGATCTCCTCTTTTTCACTGTGTCTCCTGTCCTGTTGTGTGTTTTGTACCTCATTCCCTCTGTCCCGTGTGCTGGCACAGCTTTTGGAAAGTGTCATTCACATTAGAAACGGTACACTCCTCCTCGATCTCACACTGTGTCTCCTGTCCTGCTGTGTGTTTATGAGATAAGGGATCCTCTGGCTGGACTGTAGTTATATAAACATACTGTGACGTAGTGACTCAATGCGTCCTGGGTGCTGGCAAAGCTTTTGGAAAGGGTGAGTATCATTCACATTAGAAACGGTACACTCTTCCTCGCTCTCACTCTCTTCCTCCCCCTGCCTCTCCAGGGCAGAAATGTGATCGACTTGACTCTTACCATTGATTATTGATGGAGGCCAGATTAAGTGACAGAGGCCATACTTAAGCAAATAGCAAGACAAAACACAATAAGGATGAACACAATTGGTAGTACTTTGTTAAGTATTTATTGTGTTTTTATTTCATTTCAGCTACTTTGGCACCTCTGTAAACGATACAAGAAAATTGTTTAACCACTGCGGTAGGGGAAACATTGTGGGGTTAATATACAATACACACACTACAATACTTTTCTACAGAACTGTGAGTGATTGGTTAGTACAGATTTTGACATTGACACTGCACTGAGAGAGAGGGGTTAATACAGTCCAGACACTGTGACTGGACACTCCAGTACATTAACACTGCACTGAGAGAGAGGGGTTAATACAGTCCAGACACACTGACTGGACACTACAGTACATTAACACTGCACTGAGAGAGAGGGGTTAATACAGTCCGGACACACTGACTGGACACTACAGTACATTAACACTGCACTGAGAGAGAGGGGTTAATACAGTCCAGACACTGTGACTGGACACTCCAGTACATTAACACTGCACTGAGAGAGAGGGGTTAATACAGTCCAGACACACTGACTGGACACTGCAGTACATTAACACTGCACTGAGAGAGAGGGGTTAATACAGTCCGGACACACTGACTGGACACTACAGGACATTAACACTGCACTGAGAGAGAGGGGTTAATACAGTCCAGACACACTGACTGGACACTACAGTACATTAACACTGCACTGAGAGAGAGGGGTTAATACAGTCCAGACACACTGACTGGACACTACAGGACATTAACACTGCACTGAGAGAGAGGGGTTAATACAGTACATTAAAACACTATACTGTGTTTGAACTCTGGAATCTCTGACGATCATGCTTGCAGTACACACAATATGGAAGCACCCCTGAACTCATGGGGAAAGCCAGGGACAGACAGCCCTCCTCTGAGATCACAGGTCTCTCCCTGAGCCCTGATTTTAATATACATGCCGCCCCCCCTCCTCTGAGCTCTGCCACAGCTCTGCCCAGATCACAGACACAGGAATAATGGAGGAAGGGTGCTCTTTGCGTTATAAAGGGTGCTTCAGAGTGCAAGTGGGTCTTTCATTCCCTGTGCTCTTTGGCCAATTGAGCAGGAGGAGAACGTGAGAGGTGCCATCAGCATGACAGGGACCTCCTGTGAGCAGACGCACTCCAGCGGAACAAGAGAGGACACCACTGGAGGAGAAGGGAAAAGCTGAGCTGTGAGTAATGAATAAATCAGTCCATGCACAGGCTGTGCGTCACAGACACGGCAGGCAAGGGACAGTCACACCCCTTAATCTCCCTTACACCTTCTGTTGATCAGAACCCTAGCGAAGAAATGAAATAAAATAGGTGGCTGCCGATGGCTTCTTCACTACTAGATACGGCAGGGAGGAGGTCACAGCTATCAAACACTCAGGGGTCTCTCACAGATACAGCCTGTAGGACCTGACCTGAACTCTCTGACCTGACCTGGGCTCACTCCTGACCTGACCTGAACTCTCTGACCTGACCTGGGCTCACTCCTGACCTGACCTGAACTCACTCCTGACCTGACCTGGGCTCACTCCTGATCTGACCTGGACTCTCTGACCTGACCTGGGCTCACTCCTGACCTGACCTGAACTCACTCCTGACCTGACCTGGGCTCACTCCTGATCTGACCTGGACTCTCTGACCTGACCTGGGCTCACTCCTGACCTGACCTGAACTCTCTGACCTGACCTGGGCTCACTCCTGACCTGACCTGAACTCACTCCTGACCTGACCTGGGCTCACTCCTGATCTGACCTGGACTCTCTGACCTGACCTGGGCTCACTCCTGACCTGACCTGAACTCACTCCTGACCTGACCTGGGCTCACTCCTGATCTGACCTGGACTCTCTGACCTGACCTGGGCTCACTCCTGACCTGACCTGAACTCTCTGACCTGATCTGGGCTCACTCCTGACCTGACCTGAACTCTCTGACCTGACCTGGGCTCACTCCTGACCTGACCTGAACTCACTCCTGACCTGACCTGGGCTCACTCCTGATCTGACCTGGACTCTCTGACCTGACCTGGGCTCACTCCTGACCTGACCTGAACTCACTCCTGACCTGACCTGGGCTCACTCCTGATCTGACCTGGACTCTCTGACCTGACCTGGGCTCACTCCTGACCTGACCTGGTCTCTCTGACCTGACCTGGGCTCAATCCTGACCTGACCTGGACTCTCTGACCTGACCTGGGCTCCCTCCTGACCTGACCTGGACTCTCTGACCTGACCTGGGCTCAATCCTGACCTGACCTGGGCTCACTCCTGACCTGACCTGAACTCTCTGACCTGACCTGGGCTCACTCCTGACCTGACCTGAACTCTCTGACCTGACCTGGGCTCACTCCTGACCTGACCTGGTCTCTCTGACCTGACCTGGGCTCAATCCTGACCTGACCTGGACTCTCTGACCTAACCTGGGCTCACTCCTGACCTGACCTGGACTCTCTGACCTGACCTGGGCTCCCTCCTGACCTGACCTGGACTCTCTGACCTGACCTGGGCTCACTCCTGACCTGACCTGGACTCTCTGACCTGACCTGGGCTCAATCCTGACCTGTCCTGGGCTCACTCCTGACCTGACCTGAACTCTCTGACCTGACCTGGGCTCACTCCTGACCTGACCTGAACTCTCTGACCTGACCTGGGCTCACTCCTGACCTGACCTGGTCTCTCTGACCTGACCTGGGCTCAATCCTGACCTGACCTGGACTCTCTGACCTGACCTGGGCTCACTCCTGACCTGACCTGAACTCTCTGACCTGACCTGGGCTCACTCCTGACCTGACCTGGACTCTCTGACCTGACCTGGGCTCAATCCTGACCTCACCTGGACTCTCTGACCTGACCTGGGCTCACTCCTGACCTGACCTGGACTCTCTGACCTGACCTGGGCTCCCTCCTGACCTGACCTGGACTCTCTGACCTGACCTGGGCTCAATCCTGACCTGACCTGGGCTCACTCCTGACCTGACCTGAACTCTCTGACCTGACCTGGGCTCACTCCTGACCTGACCTGGACTCTCTGACCTGACCTGGGCTCACTCCTGACCTGACCTGGACTCTCTGACCTGACCTGGGCTCAATCCTGACCTGTCCTGGGCTTACTCCTGACCTGACCTGAACTCTCTGACCTGACCTGGGCTCAATCCTGACCTGACCTGGGTTTACTCCTGACCTGGGCTCACTCCTGACTTAACCTGGGTTCACTCCTGAGCTGGGCTCACTCCTGACCTGACCTGGGCTCACTTCTGACCTGACCTGAACTCTCTGACCTGACCTGGGCTCACTCCTGACCTGACCTGAACTCACTCCTGACCTGACCTGGGCTCACTCCTGATCTGACCTGGACTCTCTGACCTGACCTGGGCTCACTCCTGACCTGACCTGAACTCTCTGACCTGATCTGGGCTCACTCCTGACCTGACCTGAACTCTCTGACCTGACCTGGGCTCACTCCTGACCTGACCTGAACTCACTCCTGACCTGACCTGGGCTCACTCCTGATCTGACCTGGACTCTCTGACCTGACCTGGGCTCACTCCTGACCTGACCTGAACTCACTCCTGACCTGACCTGGGCTCAATCCTGACCTGACCTGGACTCTCTGACCTGACCTGGGCTCCCTCCTGACCTGACCTGGACTCTCTGACCTGACCTGGGCTCAATCCTGACCTGACCTGGGCTCACTCCTGACCTGACCTGAACTCTCTGACCTGACCTGGGCTCACTCCTGACCTGACCTGAACTCTCTGACCTGACCTGGGCTCACTCCTGACCTGACCTGAACTCTCTGACCTGACCTGGGCTCACTCCTGACCTGACCTGGTCTCTCTGACCTGACCTGGGCTCAATCCTGACCTGACCTGGACTCTCTGACCTAACCTGGGCTCACTCCTGACCTGACCTGGACTCTCTGACCTGACCTGGGCTCCCTCCTGACCTGACCTGGACTCTCTGACCTGACCTGGGCTCACTCCTGACCTGACCTGGACTCTCTGACCTGACCTGGGCTCAATCCTGACCTGTCCTGGGCTCACTCCTGACCTGACCTGAACTCTCTGACCTGACCTGGGCTCACTCCTGACCTGACCTGAACTCTCTGACCTGACCTGGGCTCACTCCTGACCTGACCTGGTCTCTCTGACCTGACCTGGACTCTCTGACCTGACCTGGGCTCACTCCTGACCTGACCTGAACTCTCTGACCTGACCTGGGCTCACTCCTGACCTGACCTGGACTCTCTGACCTGACCTGGGCTCAATCCTGACCTCACCTGGACTCTCTGACCTGACCTGGGCTCACTCCTGACCTGACCTGGACTCTCTGACCTGACCTGGGCTCCCTCCTGACCTGACCTGGACTCTCTGACCTGACCTGGGCTCAATCCTGACCTGACCTGGGCTCACTCCTGACCTGACCTGAACTCTCTGACCTGACCTGGGCTCACTCCTGACCTGACCTGGACTCTCTGACCTGACCTGGGCTCACTCCTGACCTGACCTGCACTCTCTGACCTGACCTGGGTTTACTCCTGACCTGGGCTCACTCCTGACTTAACCTGGGTTCACTCCTGACCTGGGTTTACTCCTGATCTGATCTGGGCTCACTCCTGACCTGGACTCACTCTTTTCCTGAAATGGCTTCACTCCTGACCTGACCTGATCTGAGTGATTTCTAAATTTACAGACACTGGTTGTGTGTGACATTTCGGGAACAACCGAAAGGCAGGGATAACCTGATCCGAAATGACCATTGTGCTGTGTGTGGAAAGATTTCCCCATTTGTGTTAATCACCGTGTGTGATCAGTGCTGAACTCAACCCATTAAACCTCCTGCTTGGATTCACGGCCCCATGGGAGATACACGTGTATCTTCTTGGGTGGGGAAATGACCTTTCTGTTCACAGATTAAATCTCATTTCAACCCTTCTCTGAACTGCGCTGTGACTCCCTGCTTGCTCCACAGCCCCCTGCTCTACTCCGGACCACCAGGGCTTTTTAACCCCACTGCTTCCCCTGGCTCCAGAAATCCTGGGATTTGGTCGTTGCGGTAGGAACGCCGGGAGGCGGGGTCCTTCTGGACAAGCTGCAGTAGCTGGCTGCCCAACACAACCTCACGCAAAAACCTCCCACAAGCAGAAACTCACATGCTGTGTGTCAGAACACACTCTTCCGCTGCGTGTCTGTGCGTACAACCTTATTCTGACTACGTGACACTCCTTTCACAGCACTGGGGTGCGTCCCCAGCCGTGACTAAGAGGGCAACGTTGTCAAGACGGGGGGGGGGGGAGAATCCAGACCCCGCGCATGCAGGAGGGGAAACGGGACAAGAGCGAGGACTCATAGACAGCAAGATGGCCGCCTCTTAACCCTGCACGCAAAGCCATGTGCCATCAGCAAGGATAAACGATCAAGTTGGCTTTGAAGAAGTCAGGACCATCTGCATGTCCTGTCGCTCATCTGCACCTGCCTCGCGGGTCACTACCCGTCTCCGAAAAGAACTTTCCAGGGAGATGGATGTCCCTCTGGCCTCCCGATTCCCTGCAGGGCTGTCTGTCAGACAGTGGACTCTGGCTCCTTCTTCAGCAGCCAGCAGGGATCAATTAAACAGAGAGGGCAGTGTGTAACGCAAGACCCAGGAGTCCCGTTACTCTCTGTTACTTACCTCTGCGCACTGATATTCCATCACATCAGTAAGCACACACCACACAGGAGAGCAAGAAACAGGACCACAGTTCACAACAAGCCCTTTCGTAAAGCACCATCATTTATTAACAACATTGTTTACAAGAGAAAACAGAGGGACTGACTGGACACTCCAGTACATTAACACTGCACTGAGAGAGAGGGGTTAATACAGTCCAGACACACTGACTGGACACTACAGTACATTAACACTGCACTGAGAGAGAGGGGTTAATACAGTCCAGACACACTGACTGGACACTACAGTACATTAACACTGCACTGAGAGAGAGGGGTTAATACAGTCCAGACACACTGACTGGACACTACAGTACATTAACACTGCACTGAGAGAGAGGGGTTAATACAGTCCAGACACACTGACTGGACACTCCAGTACATTAACACTGCACTGAGAGAGAGGGGTTAATACAGTCCAGACACACTGACTGGACACTCCAGGACATTAACACTGCACTGAGAGAGAGGGGTTAATACAGTCCAGACACACTGACTGGACACTACAGTACATTAACACTGCACTGAGAGAGAGGGGTTAATACAGTCCAGACACACTGACTGGACACTCCAGGACATTAACACTGCACTGAGAGAGAGGGGTTAATACAGTCCAGACACACTGACTGGACACTCCAGGACATTAACACTGCACTGAGAGAGAGGGGTTAATACAGTCCAGACACACTGACTGGACACTCCAGGACATTAACACTGCACTGAGAGAGAGGGGTTAATACAGTCCAGACACACTGACTGGACACTACAGGACATTAACACTGCACTGAGAGAGAGGGGTTAATACAGTCCAGACACACTGACTGGACACAACAGGACATTAACACTGCACTGAGAGAGAGGGGTTAATACAGTCCAGACACACTGACTGGACACTCCAGGACATTAACACTGCACTGAGAGAGAGGGGTTAATACAGTCCAGACACACTGACTGGACACTCCAGGACATTAACACTGCACTGAGAGAGAGGGGTTAATACAGTCCAGACACACTGACTGGACACTACAGGACATTAACAATGCACTGAGCTTTAACATTAACAGACTCGCTGGAGGCTCAGAAACAGAAAAAGTGGTTTATTATATTATACTCTAATGAATAAACTTTTTCTGAAACTTACTATTATGATGAATAGCTCAGGGAATAAAATATGTTAGTCAGAGTTGAGAGTGGTGAGATTTAGCACATTACATAAATTCGACAATTTTGAGAGGTATTGAATGCTGAGACACCAGCCTGCTTCCTTTCTACACACAGTTATCTGATCTCTATTTAAAGAAAAAGAGAGTTTGACAAAAACCCTGATCTTCTTCATCTTTCCCAATCACACAGCACTTGGGCTCAAGACTGTGTAGCACTGACAGGACGAACTGTCACCACATGGGGGCGCTCATCCCCTCCCTGCCTGGACCATCGCCAGAGCAGCCATCAGGCCCACCCCTCGTCTTCTCTCAAATACCCTGGCAGCGACGGGCAAAACCACACCGACTCCCCAGACACACACTCCCGGCACAGGGGGAACACACTGGGCCGGAGGGACACGCCCACCCCCCCCTAGAAACACACACACACACACACACACACCTGGCGTGCAGGGTCTTAATCCAGCCTGTGTGTTAATGCAGCACTGGGAAGTGGGCTTGTATTGTCTATGTGGGATTAGGACTCCGGATCTTCTCTATTTAATATTATGAAAAACACCACCAACCGCTAATCCTGTACTGGACTGGCCTCAATTACACCTCTCTGCCTGCTGCTCACTGAGGCAGAGGGAGGAGGGGAAGTGATTAATACAGTCCAGACACACTGACTGGACACTACAGGACATTAACACTGCACTGAGAGAGAGGGGTTAATACAGTCCAGACACACTGACTGGACACTACAGTACATTAACACTGCACTGAGAGAGAGGGGTTAATACAGTCCAGACACACTGACTGGACACTACAGTACATTAACACTGCACTGAGAGAGAGGGGTTAATACAGTACAGACACACTGACTGGACACTCCAGGACATTAACACTGCACTGAGAGAGAGGGGTTAATACAGTACAGACACACTGACTGGACACTACAGGACATTAACACTGCACTGAGAGAGAGGGGTTAATACAGTCCAGACACACTGACTGGACACTCCAGTACATTAACACTGCACTGAGAGAGAGGGGTTAATACAGTACAGACACACTGACTGGACACTACAGGACATTAACACTGCACTGAGAGAGAGGGGTTAATACAGTCCAGACACACTGACTGGACACTCCAGTACATTAACACTGCACTGAGAGAGAGGGGTTAATACAGTCCAGACACACTGACTGGACACTACAGGACATTAACACTGCACTGAGAGAGAGGGGTTAATACAGTCCAGACACACTGACTGGACACTACAGGACATTAACACTGCACTGAGAGAGAGGGGTTAATACAGTACAGACACACTGACTGGACACTCCAGTACATTAACACTGCACTGAGAGAGAGGGGTTAATACAGTCCAGACACACTGACTGGACACTACAGGACATTAACACTGCACTGAGAGAGAGGGGTTAATACAGTCCAGACACACTGACTGGACACTACAGGACATTAACACTGCACTGAGAGAGAGGGGTTAATACAGTCCAGACACACTGGACACTACAGGACATTCACACTGCACTGAGAGAGAGGGGTTAATACAGTCCAGACACACTGACTGGACACTACAGTACATTAACACTGCAGTGAGAGAGAGGGGTTAATACAGTCCAGACACACTGGACACTACAGGACATTAACACTGCACTGAGAGAGAGGGGTTAATACAGTCCAGACACACTGACTGGACACTACAGGACATTAACACTGCACTGAGAGAGAGGGGTTAATACAGTCCAGACACACTGACTGGACACTACAGTACATTAACACTGCACTGAGAGAGAGGGGTTAATGCAGTCCAGACACACTGACTGGACACTACAGTACATTAACACTGCAGTGAGAGAGAGGGGTTAATACAGTCCAGACACACTGGACACTCCAGTACATTAACACTGCACTGAGAGAGAGGGGTTAATGCAGTCCAGACACACTGACTGGACACTACAGTACATTAACACTGCAGTGAGAGAGAGGGGTTAATACAGTCCAGACACACTGGACACTACAGGACATTAACACTGCACTGAGAGAGAGGGGTTAATACAGTCCAGACACACTGGACACTACAGGACATTCACACTGCACTGAGAGAGAGGGGTTAATACAGTCCAGACACACTGACTGGACACTACAGTACATTAACACTGCAGTGAGAGAGAGGGGTTAATACAGTCCAGACACACTGGACACTACAGTACATTAACACTGCAGTGAGAGAGAGGGGTTAATACAGTCCAGACACACTGGACACTCCAGTACATTAACACTGCACTGAGAGAGAGGGGTTAATGCAGTACAGACACACTGACTGGACACTCCAGTACATTAACACTGCACTGAGAGAGAGGGGTTTATACAGTCCAAACACACTGACTGGACACTACAGGACATTAACACTGCACTGAGAGAGAGGGGTTAATACAGTACAGACACACTGGACACTACAGGACATTAACACTGCACTGAGAGAGAAGGGTTAATACAGTCCAGACACACTGACTGGACACTACAGGACATTAACACTGCACTGAGAGAGAGGGGTTAATACAGTACAGACACACTGACTGGACACTACAGTACATTAACACTGCACTGAGAGAGAGGGGTTAATACAGTACAGACACACTGACTGGACACTACAGTACATTAACACTGCACTGAGAGAGAGGGGTTAATACAGTACAGACACACTGACTGGACACTCCAGGACATTAACACTGCACTGAGAGAGAGGGGTTAATACAGTCCAGACACACTGACTGGATTTAGTTTTCAATCAACAGAAGCCGCGAAACCAACTCAAGAAGTGCTAGACAGTTGTTAAGAAGCGTGTAGGGTGACGCGGTAATATTGACTTATTCAAAATACAAGTGTTTGCATTCAGGAACTGTCTCCCGAGCTTTTGACTTGAACGGTTGAACAGTTTCGGGGAAGTGATTTTGAAAAATCACATCTTTGTACTGAATATTTCAGTATTTCATGTCGCTCACAACAAGCACCTTTCAGACTTTTCTTTTTGGGAAACGATCGACAGAAATATAGTCAAATTAAAAAAGACACCACAAAACCGGAAGGAGTCCTTTTATATATTTTATTATATTTAAAAATAAATATAAAAAGTCCCAAAGTTCACTATGCCCAATTGATGCGCTCTATTGTTCAGTTTTGCAATAGATACACGTATTTTAATGTAATAAATTAATTGTAAAGATTTACAGAGAAAGAGTTTTATATCAGCATGAAGCAAAAGTCCCCTGCGTGAGATGAAAAATCAAGGAAAGGCGGGGAGATTATAAACGCGCCGAGTCTCCCTCTGGCCGCTTCTGGCTGAAGTCGAAGTGGGGGTGTCTCTGATGAGGAGGCGCTGTCCCCCTCCCCCGTGTTTTAACTCACCGACACGCCGGACTGAGCTCCTCCGGCGCGTGAGGCGCGATTTCCATCCTCCCGCTCGCGCTCGGGCGGCTCGTGCCGCCGCCGGGTGGGTATTTGCGTGCGACCCCGAGCCGATGCGCATGGCCGCCGCTCTCCGCTCGAGCGTGGGGGGAACAGAGCGCCTTGTGACCCTCTGGCTGAGCCACCTGCGAGCCGCTTTCACGGCTGGACTGGCGCCCCGCGGCACACTGTCGGACCCCGGTGTGTCCGGTGTGAAATTTGCATGTTTCTCTTCCTTCAGACAGGCTCATGTCAGTCCAGCACAGAGCACCGGGACACAGCAGCACTGCCGACGAGCGCCGAGCAGAGGAACCACATCCACTGTCGAAAAGGTGGGCAGTGTATTTGTCTTGGGGCAATTAAAATATGGAAGTGCAGAAAATTGCCTGCTGGACCGGTGGGAACTAAGATATCACTGCAGGCACATCGCTTCACTGAGAGCTAAGATACAGTATCACTGCAGACACATCGCTTCACTGAGAGCTAAGATACAGTATCACTACAGGCACATCGCTTCACTGAGAGCTAAGATACAGTATCACTACAGGCACATCGCTTCACTGAGAGCTAAGATACAGTACAGTATCACTGCAGGCATATCGCTTCACTGAGAGCTAAGATACAGTATCACTGCAGACACATCGCTTCACTGAGAGCTAAGATACAGTATCACTACAGGCACATCGCTTCACTGAGAGCTAAGATACAGTATCACTACAGACACATCGCTTCACTGAGAGCTAAGATACAGTATCACTGCAGGCACATCGCTTCACTGAGAGCTAAGATATCACTACAGACACATCGCTTCACTGAGAGCTAAGATACAGTATCACTACAGGCACAACGTCTTATTGTGTTAAGGCGTTTTGTGTTAATGCTTGTTAACATTTTATTCCCCGCAAATAAAATACAGAAATTCAACAGCGTTTTCGAATGTAAAAGTAATCTCAGTGGAGATTTTAGTTGAGTCATACGAATCTTGGGTCTGTTTTTTCATCCACTGTTCATTTCCACGTTCATTGTATTTATTTCTATTTGTAACGCAACAGCTTAAATCGCCGTCCCCGGCGAAGGGTTATCCCACCCCGCTTCTGACACAAATCTAACACAACGGGAGTTCAAGGGGCCCTGGCCGCATTAGGTCGGCCCCCCACCGTCGGGGGCTTGAACCCGTGACTCCCGTATCACTCAGGAGGGACCCAGCCCGGTGAGCCGAAGAGAGATCCCTCTATATCCCAGTAGCTGTAGTCCTGCTATCACAGGGAAGGACGGCGACGTCACCTGCTCTGGTACGCCGGCTCTTACACAGTGCCTGTCGGCCGTAAGCGTTACATATTTCATATTTTATGGAGAAATCCGCAATTTCCTCAAGTCGTTTTTCTTCTCCCCCGTACGAGTTAAATTTACTTTCAACAGTTCCCGCTGTGGGGCTACAGCGCACGTCTTCGCCATTAGTAATCCAGGACGTCAGCGGTGAGAGCAACTGCATCTTGACGGGATCAAGTAAGACAACTATCCGGACGAGGACTTGCGCTTTGAAACGGACAGAACGAACAGTGAAATCACGGTGTCGTGTCAAATCCAGAGGCCTGTCAATCGAAATTTAAACCCCTTTTCCAAAAAGCGCGCGTTCTGCTGACCTTTCCAGGACACCTAGTAAGATCGAGGCGCGGGCTGTGTGTCTGTCCTCGCTTATTACGACAGGCATACAAGGAGCCCGTTGTTTGTGCGTGTTTATATCAGTCCCCCACGGTGCCCGGGAGGGGCCATCAGTAGGAGAAAAAAAAAGTTAAATCGACGGAACGATTTGGGTATTTCGTGCGCACGAACTGTAAATTGTAGGAACGAATTCATTATCTCGTGGGCACGAATTGTAGATCGTTCCCTCGATACAACTTTTTTTCTTTCTTACCGACGGCCCCTCCCGGTGTCCGTAGTCTCCCGGTGTATTTAATGCGCTTTTTAGAGACAGCAGTGATGTAAACTTTTATCGCCACCACGTGAATGAATGAACGAATGAATGCATGCTTACTGTACCTTCACACAAGGCAGGGGAGCCTGAAAGAGCGCACACTAGGGCTCTGTGCGTCTTTAGTCCTTATGTGTCACATATAAATCATTTTATATGCGCATGAACAAATAAACACGGGTCCCCAGGAGTGGAAGGGGGAAGATTTTAACGGCGGGCTCGCCTTTCGGAGCGGAGAGAGCACAGATTTCCAGGGGATACTGAACCGGACACGACCCGTCCGAGAGGTGCCGGACCGACAACCGCTGCGGCCGAACTGATTCTGTCTGATGAGGATGAATCGCGCAAACGGGACAAGTTCAGAGAGATCTTCTTCCTAATCGTCTTCCTCCACGCGTGTGGGGTCGTCACTATGTCGCCTGACTGCATTGCGTGTGCCTGTGCGTGTGCGATGTGAATCGAGTGCTAATCAGCCACTGAAAAAAGCAAGCTGGATAAATCTAACACACCGATGATACTGATGCCTGAAAAAAACACAGTGTTCTACCCAGTTCGGTAGAAATCCGAACTGGGAAGAACATGGGTGCTCCACACAGAGGGATCCCAGTTGGGATCTGAACCCGGGACCACAGAGCTGTACAGCTCGTCATTTGCATGTTGCTGAGGACCAGTGATCTTGGCCTCTCAGTCCCAGTTTTGCATGTGCAAATGCGTACTGATGCTGTGTAGCTGTGTAGCAGCACAACTCTGCATCTCAGGTGTCCCACTGTAGTCTCTCTAGTAAAAAGACATGGAAATCAGGCTGAGGTGCATCTGCCTATACAGCAGGAAGGCCCTCCTGGTCTGGGGATGATATATTTCAGTCTTGTTCTGTTGTACTAGAGCGGTGCTAGGACCAGGGGAGGAGATGTGAGCGTGGTCTGGCAGCAGCAGTGCCGCACCTGTGCAGTCTCCACAATAACACGCCCTGCTGCTGCGTTTCATACGCGGCAAAACTTTGCATCGGGAATCTAAACAAAGGCAAACAGCCAGCGGATGGGCCGAACTTGAGGAAAGCCCTTCTGCTCTGTGACCGAGAGATTTAGGGTTTTTTTTCTTCTTATGCCATCGGGTCTTGAGCAGCACAGAATCTACAGCCTGCAGTCCGAGCTCCGCCATGCTTCAGCTGCATTGTGCCTCTCCAACCTGGGTCCCAGAGCGAACTAGGACTAGAACACATAGTGCTGGAATCCTGCAAATACATCCATTCTGGGGATTACAGAAATGTCCTATGACAGGCTGAAGGCACTGAGTCTCTTCAGTCTGAAGGGAGTGTCCCACACTGACAGGCTGAAGGAACTGAGTCTCTTTAGTCTGAAGGAACTGAGTCTTTAGTCTGAAGGGAGTGTCCCACGCTGACAGGCTGAAGGAACTGAGTCACTTCAGCCTGAAGGGAATGTCCCACACTGACAGGCTGGAGTCTCTTTAGTCTGAATGGAGTGTCCTACACTGACAGATTGAAGGAACTGAGTCTCTTCAGTCTTGAACAGAGGGGACTATGAGGTGACCTGATAAAAGTATTCAGAATCCTCAGAAACACTGACACAGTCAAGTTGATCAGTTCAGAATAAACAGTGAAACACCAGCCAGTGGACACCTGTGGAAACTAAATGGAAAATGGAGAATAGGAGGTAGTTCTTTACACAAAGGGTGATGGGAGTTTGGAACAAGCTGACCTGCCATGTTATTGAAGCCTATGCACTGGATTGATTGTTTGATTTGCTATCAAACAAGCGATTTAGGCCAAATAGACTCCTTTCCTTTGTAATCTTTCTCATGTTCCGTGTGGAATGTAGGGTACTGCGATCTACACACAGATCCTGCGATTGCAACTGCTATTTCAATTTCACTGAGGCCTGGGCAGGATACTGAAACAGGTTGTCAAGGACACTCCTAACCAATCCCCTCTCTCTCTCTCAACAGAGTCTGCGGTGATGGAAAAGTCCAGCCTGCCTGTTCTTCTGCTGACCGGTGAGAAGGATCTCCAGCCCTGAGACGCTGACCGCCTGCTGTGTGTCTCTCAATGCGCCCCAAATCTCGAATCCCCCTGTCGCAAATCAAACCGTTCCATCCGAGCTCAATCAGCTGACACGGGCAATAAGAATGACCAAGCTTGGTGTGTGATTTGTTCAGTGGCCCAGACGGGCAAAACACAAAACTAAAAAATTATTTACAAACAGCAAAATGACAAAACAAGTGCAAGCCAAAAAGACTGCATGAAAAAAATCCTACACCACACAACAGATATATAGAACGTGCACTAGTACATATCTGTTAAAAAGATATAACGAACACGACATCTGTTTTAAGGTGAGGGGAGGGCACGTGTTGAGCTCTTGATAAAACGTTGTGGTGAACTTTTGTCCACAAAGGTCAAAGCAATATGTTGTCAAGTGCTCCTTTCCAGAGAAACTCATATATACTGCTTCTTGCGTGAGTTATCACTCTAAAATCTTTAGCATTTTAATTTAGAAATGTGAACATGAAGTCTATAGTATTTTAAATTAAATCCGTGTTTTACTACTTGTGAAAATAATATTCAAATAAATATTTATTTTCATTAACGTTTAATATGGCCTAGATAAAATATACTGGTCTGTAGCTTCCACTCTCACCTCACAATGGATACTATGTTGGTTATGAGAACCTACTTCCATTTTAAACACATTTTTACTTGTTGACTTACTTTTGTCTGTGTTGTGTAGGTTTATTGTGCAGTCTTTTTTGTTTACTTTGTGTCGGTTTTTTGTTGGTGTACTCATTTTTGGGTGTGCTCTCCTGGTTGTTTTTGTGTTTTGCTCTTCTGGGCCACCATAGACTTGAGCCCTTGATTAAGAGTTTAAATTTGAGTCAGTGATAAAAGTTGATGAAGAGGTGAGAGGAAACAAGGTACAGTATTAGAAGCAGTAGTAGTGTAAGACAAACCACCCGAATGAGGGCATTTTAGTTTCAAAAACTACCCGCCGTGTAGTTCCAGCTGATACCCTGGCTTCTTTCAAGAACCAGCTGGATGAGATCCTCCAGTCAAGACAAGAGGCACTACTGTACGCAAAGGGTGGTGGGAGTGTGGAACAAGCTGGGTAAGCTCCTCGGATCCATTAACTGCTGACAACCAATTGGGCTGGAGGGGCAGAATGGGCTCTGTGACCGGCCTCACACTCTGATCCTTTGCCTCAGGGCTCTGCGGAGCGGTCTTCAGCCTCACCAGACAGCACTTCTACGTGGGGATTCAGACATCATGGCCAGAGGCACAGAGGTTCTGCAGGACCAACTTCAAGGACCTGTCCACCGTGAACAGCCAGGCGGAGCTGGAGCAGCTGATGAGCATGGCGGAGCCTGGCTCTCTGGAGCCCTGGATCGGCCTGTACAGGGACACGCAGGAGTGGCGGTGGGCGGCCGGTCAGGAAGTGACCTTCTGCAACTGGAGGAGGAGACTGTTCTGCGCGACGGCCGGCCCGGATGGGCTCTGGGTGGACGGAGTCTGTGACGACACGTTCCCCTTCATGTGCTACACCAGTACGTGAGGAGGGACTTCCTCCTGTCCCAGCAGCTCAGTTGCAGGGCCTCTGTGTGTCAACCCCAACTAGTCCGCTGGGGTGACAGGTCACAAATGAGAGAAGGCCGATTAGCCCGTCCAGCCTTTGTGGCAGGAGATAATCGCTGTTGCTATTGCTGAGGAGCTCACCCATCTTGTACGAAGCCATCGTATTGGCTTCAACAACATGGCTGGGCTGCTTGTTCCACACTCCCACCACCCTTTGTGTAAACCCGTGCCTGCCTGTTTGCTCTGGTTTGTGTTTCACTGTTGATTCTCATGGCTTGACCTTGTCAATGCCTTTAAGGATTTTGAACACTTGTGTCCACCGTCTCTTGTCTGTTCAAGACTACAGAGATCCAGTTCCTCCAGCCTGTCAGAAGAGGACTCTCCTCTCAGGCTTGAAATTGCTGCTTGTTCTAATGGGCTGATTCCAGAGCAGCTACTATATATCTTCTTCACAACATGTTGACTGACTTATACACAGTATTGTAAATGCAGCCTTCGTAGTGCATTGTCCAATGTTAATGCACAGCTCTCGACTTCAGTGCTACTCTTGTACCTCTGTGTCCTGCTACTCTGTCTGCCTTCCTCCGCCTGTCCACACACTGTCCAGAGGGTGAGTGAAGAGCAAGAGCAGACAGGCTCTCTCTGTCCAAGCTCACTTCCCCAGATCTTCTCCCCCGCAGCCTGTCAGGGTTGGACACTCCCCTCAGACTGAAGAGACTCAGTTCCTTCAGCCTGTCAGTGTGGGACACTCCCTTCAGAGTAAAGAGACTCAGTTCCTTCAGCCTGTCAGTGTGGGACACTCCCTTCAGACTGAAGAGACTCAGTTCCTTCAGCCTGTCAGTGTGGGACACTCCTTTCAGACTGAAGAGACTCAGTTCCTTCAGCCCAGGCATGTCTCTGCTTGCTCCAAGCTCACTTCCCGAGATCTTCTCCCCCGCAGACACCAGTGACATCTCCCAGAGGTACACGCTGGTCCTGCAGCCGATGTCCTGGTCCGCGGCCCGGGAGTACTGCAGGCAGAACCACACGGACCTGGTCAGCGTGCAGGACCGGAGCGAGAACGCCGCGGTGAGCGCGAGGGCCCAGGGCCGCGTCTTCTGGATCGGGCTGTTCAACGAGCCCTGGAAGTGGGCCGACGGCGCCAACGCGACCTATCGGAACTGGTACTACAGACAACCAGACGACTGGGCTTATGCTGAGAGATGTGTGGTAATGAGCTGGAACGGATTCTGGTTTGATTTCAACTGCAGTCTTGCGCTGACTTTCTACTGCTGCTCAGGTGAGTGGTGCTGCAGCCCCTGTGTCTCTTGCCCTCTGCTCCCCCTTCCACATCTGTGTGCAGGGAGTGAGTTGGTCCAGGGAGTGAGTAGATCCCCAGGCCAATCACTGGACTGATCCCGAAATAGATCCCCAGGCCGGTCTCTTGACTGATCCCTGAGTGGATCCCCAGGTCAATCTCAGGGTTGATCCCTGAGTGGATCTCCAGGTCAATCTCTGGGTGGATCCCTGAGTGGATCACCATGTCGATCTCTGGGCTGATCCCCGAGTGGATCCCCACGCCAATATCTGGGCTGATCCCAGAGTGGATCCCACTCTGTCAAACATGTACTGATCTTTTAGTAGACCCCCAGGTCATTCTCTAGACTGATCCAGAGTAGACATCCAGTCTAATATTTAAGCTGATCCCTGAAGAGATCCCTGGCAGAGGGTCTGACACCCTTACAGAATTGGTCCTTTAGTTCTGTGCCACTGTGGGAGAATCTTTACCCAGAATGCAGTGTGCATTGTCCCGTGTTCACCTGGGGTTCATAAAAGATTCTCCTTCCCTTGTGGAGCTCACCTGCAAGATCGTTTATGTGAAAAACAATTGACGGTGCTTCACCTTTGCTCTAAATTTAAATCAGGTAATCTATACATTCAATTAAGATTGTTGACTCTTGGAAAGATGAACTCATTTCATAGAAAAGCTGCTCTTTGTGACAACTGGTGACCTGAAGATTAACACAACTATAGCACATTTAGAGTGTAATCAGTTTTTAATGAAGGGGGATGTTAGATGAGGCCTGTAGGTTCCGGGGGCGAGATTTGTGAGGTTTAGGTTGAATTTTCATACAGAAAGTCAAAAGAACCACCAAAGCACCACACTGTCCCATCTAAGAGGAATTTCCCTGTCTTTACCTAGCTGATCCTTCTCTAAGATGTCAATTGAATTCCGATTGGAAGACATGGGATGAAGCCAGGAGTTTCTGCAGATCCCAGAATGCAGACCTGGCAGTGGTGCGCAGTCAGGAGGAGAACGAGCAGCTCCAGCAGCCGCCATACCTGGCCTGGATCGGGCTGCTGCATGACCAGGAGAACTGGCAGTGGGTCAGCGGAGCGGATCTCGGCTACTCCAACTGGAAGACCCAGCTCTTCTGTGCCGCGGCCAATCCAGAGGGATACTGGTGGGACTTTGTGTGCGACCTGGAGCTGCCTTTCATGTGTTACACAGGTACAGGGCAGATCTTTCAGTTTGTACAGCCTCTGATTCTTTTGCACTCGCCCAGTGTGACACAGGCCACTGACAAGACAAGGACATTCTGCCCATCCGTCCCTTTGGTTGTTAATAGTAGACAGCTTGTTCCACACTCCCACCACCCTTTGTGTATAAAGGGTGTCTCCAGTCCTGACTGCAGGTTCTCATCCAGCTGTGTCTTGAAAGAAGACAGGGTATCAGCTTCAACCACATGGCTGGACCGCTTGTTCCACACTCCCACCACCCTTTGTGTAAAGAAGTTACTCCTGTTCCAAGTTTCAAATACTCTTTAGTTTCCACTTCGTCTTTCACAGTCAGTTCTTAACAAATCTACTGGGTTGAGGAGTTTGATTACTTGGATCAAGTCCCCTCATAGACTTCTCTACTGAAAACTACAGAGACTCAGTTCCTTCAGCCTGCCAGTGTGGGACACTCCCTTCAGAGTAAAGAGACTCAGTTCCTTCAGCTTGTCAGGGTGGGTCACTCCCTTCAGACTGAAGAGACTCAGTTCCTTCAGCCTGTCAGTGTGGGACACTCCCTTCAGACTGAAGAGACTCAGTTCCTTCAGCCTGTCAGTGTGGGACACTCCCTTCAGACTGAAGAGACTCAGTTCCTTCAGCCCAGGCATGTCTCTGCTTGCTCCAAGCTCACTTCCCGAGATCTTCTCCCCCGCAGACACCAGTGACGTCTCCCAGAGGTACACGCTGGTCCTGCAGCCGATGTCCTGGTCCGCGGCCCGGGAGCACTGCAGGCAGAACCACACGGACCTGGTCAGCGTGCAGGACCGGAGCGAGAACGCCGCGGTGAGCGCGAGGGCCCAGGGCAGCGTCTTCTGGATCGGGCTGTTCAACGAGCCCTGGAAGTGGGCCGACGGCGCCAACGCGACCTATCGGAACTGGAGGAGGTACAGTCCGGACAACAACGACGGCAAGCAGAAGTGCACGGTGCTGAACCTGGCCGGTGCGGACAACGGCACGTGGAACGACAAGACGTGCAGCGAGCAGAGGCCCTTCTTCTGCCAAGATGGTGAGGCCGCTGATCAAGCGCAGTCGCGCACACGGCTGCAGAGGATGTCTGTGTAACAGGGTTTACTGGACACAAGACGGGTCTCAAACCAGAAGCTATGTCTTGAAATAACCCTGTTTATCGGCTTCCACAACATGGCTGGGCGTCTCCACGCTCCTGCCACTCTTTGTGTAAAGATGTGCCTCCTGTTACCAATATAAAGTGCAATTTCATATACTATAGTTTCCTGTTTTAATCTCTGCTTCATGACTCACTATTGATTCTGAAGACGCCTGGGTTGACTTTTGACTTTTGGACCTTTACAGTCTTCTCTTCAAGTCTTCCAGATTAGACTTGGTTCCTCTAGGCGGTCAGTGGAGGACTTTCCCTTCAGCCCAGGAATAATAATAATATAAATAATAATAATAATAATAATAATAATAATAATTGCTTACACTTATATAGCGCTTTTCTGGACACTCCACTCAAAGCGCTTTACAGGTAATGGGGACTCC
This sequence comes from Lepisosteus oculatus, assembly GCF_040954835.1. Taxonomy (NCBI): domain Eukaryota; kingdom Metazoa; phylum Chordata; class Actinopteri; order Semionotiformes; family Lepisosteidae; genus Lepisosteus; species Lepisosteus oculatus. Next base: position 41,596,072 of record NC_090701.1, read on the forward strand.
CCTCCACCACCATCAATGTGCAGCATCCACCTGGATGATGCGACGGCAGCCATAGTGCGCCAGAACGCTCACCTCACATCAGCTCTCAGTGGGGAGGAAATGGGGAGAATGGGGAGAATGTCTCTGCCTGCTCTTCTCTGGCCTGATTCCACAGCAGCAGTGTCTCTGCTGCCCTGTGGTGTTCTAGTCTTCCAGCTGTGTTCCACTAGGAACACAAACTGACCATCTCCGACAGTCGCTGCCTCTTTACACGGCTCCTCTCGGGCCAGTCTGAAACCCCGATCTCTGAAGCCGTGCAGAATCACTAAGCCTGCCCCTTCCCTGTAGACGTGCGCGACCTGATCCTCGTGCGGGAGAACAGGAGCTGGGAGGAAGCTCTGGACTTCTGCCGGTCTCACTACTCGGACCTCACCAGCATCGTCTCGGCCAAGGAGCAGGTCGCGGCCCTGAGGGCGGCTGGCACCCAGTCTGAGTACGTGTGGCTGGGCCTGCGGCAGAGCCTCGTCTCCGGCGCCTGGTTCTGGGTGAACAGGGAGCCCCTGGGGTACGAAGCGTGGGGGCAGGGAGGGCAGCCCCAGTGCCCCCTGTCCAGTCACTGCGGAGCCATGTCTGCCAGGACGCAGCTGTGGACGGACCTGCCCTGTGACCTGAGGCTCAGCTTCATCTGCTACAGAGGTACAGCTGCTGGAGGGTCAGGGTCCTCTCTCCTCTTCCTGCTGTGTGTCATGGCCCCGGTGTGTCTCCTCTTTCCTCTTCCTGCTGTGTGTCACAGCCCCAGTGTGTCTCCTCTCTCCTCTTCCTGCTGTGTGTCACAGCCCTGTTGTGTCTCCACTTTCCTCTTCCTGCTGTGTGTCATGGCCCCGGTGTGTCTCCTCTTTCCTCTTCCTGCTGTGTGTCACAGCCCCAGTGTGTCTCCTCTCTCCTCTTCCTGCTGTGTGTCACAGCCCTGTTGTGTCTCCACTTTCCTCTTCCTGCTGTGTGTCACAGCCCCAGTGTGTCTCCTCTCTCCTATTCCTGCTGTGTGTCACAGCCTCCGTGTGTCTCCTCTCTCCTCTTCCTGCTGTGTGTCACAGCCCCAGTGTGTCTCCTCTCTCTTCTTCCTGCTGTGTGTCACGGCCCCGGTGTGTCTCCTCTCTCCTCTTACTGCTGTGTGTCACAGCCCCGGTGTGTCTCCTCTCTCCTCTTCCTGCTGTGTGTCATGGCCCCGGTGTGTCTCCTCTTTCCTCTTCCTGCTGTGTGTCACAGCCCCAGTGTGTCTCCTCTCTCCTCTTCCTGCTGTGTGTCACGGCCCCGGTGTGTCTCCTCTCTCCTCTTACTGCTGTGTGTCACAGCCCCGGTGTGTCTCCTCTCTCCTCTTCCTGCTGTGTGTCACAGCCCCGGTGTGTCTTCTCTCTCCTCTTACTGCTGTGTGTCATGGCCCCGGTGTGTCTCCTCTCTCCTCTTACTGCTGTGTGTCACAGCCCCGGTGTGTCTCCTCTCTCCTCTTCCTGCTGTGTGTCACAGCCCCGGTGTGTCTCCTCTCTCCTCTTCCTGCTGTGTGTCACAGCCCCGGTGTGTCTCCTCTCTCTTCTTCCTGCTGTGTGTCACGGCCCCGGTGTGTCTCCTCTCTCCTCTTACTGCTGTGTGTCACAGCCCCGGTGTGTCTCCTCTCTCCTCTTCCTGCTGTGTGTCATGGCCCCGGTGTGTCTCCTCTTTCCTCTTCCTGCTGTGTGTCACAGCCCCAGTGTGTCTCCTCTCTCCTCTTCCTGCTGTGTGTCACGGCCCCGGTGTGTCTCCTCTCTCCTCTTACTGCTGTGTGTCACAGCCCCGGTGTGTCTCCTCTCTCCTCTTCCTGCTGTGTGTCACAGCCCCGGTGTGTCTTCTCTCTCCTCTTACTGCTGTGTGTCATGGCCCCGGTGTGTCTCCTCTCTCCTCTTACTGCTGTGTGTCACAGCCCCGGTGTGTCTCCTCTCTCCTCTTCCTGCTGTGTGTCACAGCCCCGGTGTGTCTCCTCTCTCCTCTTCCTGCTGTGTGTCACAGCCCCGGTGTGTCTCCTCTCTCCTCTTCCTGCTGTGTGTCACAGTCAGCTGGAGCAGTGCAGTTTCTTCCTTAAGTCTGCAGCTCTGTGTCTCCTCCACAGATTAGCATGGCCCTAGAAAACTCCCTCCCAGAGCTGCCAGCGAGGCTGTGCTCCTCTCTCTCACTGGACAAACTCCTTTCAGGACTGACTCCTGATCTCAGGATTAGCTGCCCTGACTCCTGATCTTGGGATGAGCGGCCCTGAATCCAGCTCTCGGAATGAGCAACGCTGACTCTGGCCCTGGCTCTGGAGCTTGAGGACACCTCTGGACATACTGGACATTAGAAAGAAGCACAGCCTGGGAATCAGGACCTCTTGGAGACGACTGTCTACACTGCAGAAGTAGAATAATTTCTATGAGCTATTTTCAAATTAATATATGTTGGTGAGAGAAATGATTATTTCTTGACTAGAATTCTGTGACTGTGGTGTTTTCAGTGTCTTGGCTTCACTGCGATGTAAAGGTGGGGGAAAAACACATTTTAGCAGCATGTGTGAAGTTTTAGGCAAAATGTGAGAAATTATTATCTGCTTAATAGAAGGGTTTTCTAATATTAAAGGTAGTCTAATATTTTTTGTAAACATCGAACATGGAACCTCCGGTTCTATGTTTTTCATGCCTACAAACTCCTGAGACCGCACACGGGGGAGGAAGTGCAGGCAGACTCCTCCCACTTGCCCACCTTCTAGCCAATCAGCTTTTGACACATCACAGGCCGACCCGCCCCATATTGCATGGTCAGTGCTGATTGGAATGGATGCTCATCCCTCACTTACAGCACCACATGCCTGCAAGTGTCCAGGAGGCCACAAGGGGGCACTGTGTCACTGAAAGCCGACACATTCCTAGTTGGTTGGACTCACCCTACTCTCAGCAGTACCCAGTGAAATTCCATGCCAGTTCTTGGGAAATCCTAATCACAGTCCATTCATGGCATGACTCAGGCTCAAGCCCCTGATCTCAGAACTTAGCCTGCACCCAGGCTAGTTCCTTTACCCCTCAGAAATCGAATGAAAACAGCTCTTATGTTGATGTGAACACGTAAAACTGATGTATCATTCCCAGACAGAATGGCGATCTTCAGGTACTCTTCTTGCAGGACCTGGACACGATGTCCTTGCTGGAGGGACTCAGGCACCAGGCTCACCCACAGCAGACAAGAGGGAAGGTTATATAGACAGATGTCAGCATCTCAGATGTCTTTTTACTAGAGAGACACCTGAGATGCAGAGTTGTGCTGCTACACGGCTACACAGCATCAGTACACATTTGCACATGCAAAACTGGGACTGAGAGGCCAAGATCACTGGTCCTCAGCAACATGCAAATGACGAGCTGTACAGCTCTGGGGTCTGAGGCTCAGTTCCTGAACTGGATCCTTATGTGTGGAGTTTGTATGGCCTCCTGGTGGGCTGTCTCCTGCTGCTCCAGGATCTCCGAGCAGCAAGTGTTGTCTCTAAACAACATCAGAATGTGCCTGCTCTGCCCACAAGGCGCTAGAGACACAGGGTGTTACTCTGGTGTCCTGGCCAAATTTCTCCCTGGCCTTTACCCATCATGGCCTCCTAATAACCCCCATCTCTGAACCGGCTTCATCAGGAAGCACCCCAGCTTCCTGGCCAAATTTCCCATTGGCCCTTACCAATCATGGCCTCCTAATAATCCCCCTCTATGAATTGGCTACATTACTCTGCTCTCCTCCCCACCGATAGCTGATGTGTGGTGAGCGTTCTGGCGCACTATGGCTGCCGTCGCATCATCCAGGTGGGGCTGCACATTGGTGGTGGTGGAGGGGATCCCCATTACCTGTAAAGCGCTTTGAGTGCAATTATTATTATTATTATTATTATTATTATCACTCTTCTCTCCTCCACACTGAGAGCTGGTGTGTGTGAGCAGACTGGAGCATCATCCAGGTGGGCCTGCACACTGGGGGTGGTGGAGGGGATCCCCATTACCTGGAATCAGTGAGACTGAGCTGCACTCGGGTCGTCAGATCAGGCAGTTGGGAGTAAGACGAGCTAAGTGGGCCAAACCAGTTGTAAACCTTCCTGTATTCTCCCCTTTGACCAGCAGAGGGCAGCGCAGGCTGGCAGCTGCTTCAGTGTTGACATCCCCCGCCCCGTGTGCGCTGGTCATCGCTCGGCTGACGGGCTGGACCGCCCGCTGCAGGAGCCCGGGCCCCCAGGGGTGCAGACACCCCGGCAGCCTCAGTCACGGGCCTTGAAAGGAGAGCGCAGGTTCACGCACGCTCAGGGTATTTCCTGCGCAGGCGATCTCCAGGAGGAGTTTTCTGTTCACGTTATTTTCAACCTCACACGTCGTGCGGCGCAGGGTTTACCCGAACTAGACATCTTCCCCCGGTCCCCCCTCTCCATCCTTCCAACATCTGGAGCGCATCACGCTCTCCGAGACAAACACAGCAGGCCGGCAGGGCGAGGGGGAGAGAGGCCGTGCTCGAAAACACGCAGCTGCGGAGGGCGGGGGGCGGTGCTGTCCCCGCCAGCCGGGGAAAGGGTGGATTAGGCACGGATTCGGCGTGGCGGTCGGGGCTGTTTCCCGCTAGCTGAAGGGTCGCGGGTCCGAATTTTAGCGCTGCTGTGGCACTCCTGCGCTGGGATGGCTCCAGGAAGATGTCCAGCTAGCCCCCGTGGGGGTCTCCCGCTATCAGCTTCCCGCGGTTAAAAGTCCTGCCCCCAAGCCACGTGTGTCACCAGCACAGTGACACGACCTGTCACAAGGGAGTGACGCTTGAGCACGCATTTCGTGTTAAATAATACCGTGAGCACTCACACACACTTACACCGCCAAAAACAACACGGGGACTATACACCAGTGCAAATACGTGGAGGATCTTTTATAACAGAACCAGAGGCACTTCTATACACAAAGGGTTGTGGGAGTGTGGAACAAGCTGGCCAGCCAGGTTGTTGAAGCCGGTACCCTGGCTTCTTTCAAGACGCAGCTGGATGAGGTCCTCCAGGCAGGACAGGAGGCACTTCTTTACACTAAGGGTGGTGGGGGTGTGGAACAAGCTGCCCAGCCATGCTGTTGAATCCGATACCCGAGCTGGAGGGGCTGAATGGCTCCTCTCGTTTGAGAACCCTCTTGTGTTCTTATGGGCGTGAGCGCTTCTTTCTGGATCACCATGGAGGGGCTCCTATAAGACATACTCCAGGGTCTTACAATAGTTAATCATAGGCTAAAACCACTAAACTGGAGTTTTCTCTGTCAGACTGGTCTGGGTCAGCACGCTGAGAGTGTCATAAATAAGAGAGTAGCAAACAAACGCCTGCTGCAGTTTCCGACGCCGATAATTATTCTGCGTCTGAAAGCCTGAAGCGAGAAAAGAGCCCTTTCCCAAATAAAGAGCGTAGTGTTGGACGGTGCAGTCTTATAATGCACAAATGCGGTCTCATAGACAAGTCCCTCTGCACTGCGAAAGCGCCTTGAAGAAATTCGCCGGATTTACGGTTTAAACCGGGCGCCCGCTACATTATTACCATGGTTTTAATAATGTGAGTTTTTCCGCAAGTGATGCGGAGAAATCCTACGTCTCTGCCCGCTGAACTCTTATTTAGTCGAAGGGCGGTGGCCGTTCACAGTGAATACACCGGCGCTGCGGCGTCTCTGTCAGGACTGGAAGATGGATACGAACAGAATTCGAGAGCCGATGTGCAGTTCACGGTCTTCAGTTTCAGAGAAGGGCAGCCCTGAGCTTTTAAACCCGCCATGTTTAAAGACCCTGCTACCCTGAATCGGATGGAGCGGTCAGAAAAAAAATAGTTAAAGCCTCTGGCGCATCGGAGTGGGAGAGAGCTGGCGGAGGAGGGACGACCCAGCGGGAGAGACTGTAAGGCAAACAACCGGGTGTGTCCTGTTGGGGGCTGTCGGTGAAAGGCGAGCGGGAGGTGAGGACGCGGCCGGGACAGCGGCGGGGACACGCACAGAGGTATTGACACCAGCGCCAACTTCCCCTGCCCCCTTCCCCCGTGTGAACGCCCCGTTTCACCCGAGACAGGACAGGGACTGGGGCTGTCCGTCCTGCAGTCAGGTACAGGTACCCGCAGGACTGGACGCCTGCGGTTTTAAAAGCCTGTGCCCGTGACTTGTAATGTCACGAAGGGGATTCTCAAACGCCACAAACGAGTGTCGGAACCGAACCGATAGCTGGTTTGCCCCTGTGGCGCCTCCGAGTTGAAATGTTACCACAATTCAGACGCTGCGTTGACCGGCGTCTCAGAACGGTAGACCCAGACCCTGCTGGAGCTGTTAATTGAAGTTAACGGCTGTCAGCTCGCACAGTGTCGAGTCCCCGTGTCCAGGACAGTAACGGGAGAGGACGCTACTAGCCACGGGTGAGTGCGCGTTTGCGTGTTGGCGCAGGGGTTAAATCCGCGACCGCGGTTACAGTTAGCTCTGCAGTCCCTAAACAGATCCAGTCCTTCTGTAGCCAGTTTTAACTCGGGCTGTCCGGCCTCGCAAAAAACAGGTCTTCCTCTCACAGACTGTGAATCCAGGACATGACAGACGGTGCTTGAGGAAAGCTCTAAGCATCACCAAAGACCCCACACACCCCAGCTACAGACTGTTTGACCCTCTACCATCTGGAAAACGGTACCGGAGCATTCGGGCCCGGACTACCAGACTCAGAGAGAGTTTTTACCCCTGCACTATCACGCTATTAAACTCCCAGCCTCTCTCACCTACGATCTGAACCCTCACAGTGCCTTCTCTCTTTACCAAAACTCAAACACACAATGAAATCTACCTCTACCTCTCATGTCAAGAAGCCCACTCCCCATCATTTCTGTCCTTTATTTCATTCTCTTGATGTATGATTTTGCACATCTGATGTTGTTTTGCACATTACCTGTTACCTGTTGTTGTTATTTTGCACACTGCCTGTTGTCTCTGTCTTGCTTTTCTTATACAATTGTATTGTTGTTTTTTGTACTACTTATCGTCCAAGAGCTAGCTAAACAGCATTTCGTTATACCATACACCTGTATATGAGTATAATGACAATAAACTTGATCTTGAACTCGAAGAGAGAGAGAAAAGCACAGCCGGGTTTTGACTGTGGGTCCCTGTTTGACCACAAACATGTCTATCGACAGTACTGTACCGTATCATCGGTAACTCGCTCCGAATTAAAATCGGTTTCCGTCTCATTTCTGCACCGTGTCGAGAGATATGGGAGACCTGTATTCTTGGCGTTTGCTCGACGTTCACCATTGGCGACGAATGTACAGTATAGTGGCGAGATAGTGCGTTAACCTGTCGTGCAGATCCGAGGCACAACGGGGTGGTAGGTTGTGAAATGTAGGTTACAATCTGGATCACAGACAGACGGCCAGGAAGCAGTGGGACCGTCAGGAAATCTCGGAGGAATTACCACACCCGGTCAGACCACGAATCGTTCTGCACGATTTCTGTTTCCTTAGAAAGGTTAGGTGTCGACTGCGCTCCCCGCCTGGCTGAAGGCCAGCCCCCCCGGCCGTGGGACAGGAGTGACCCGGGGACGGAAACAGAGGCGTTGGAGGGGTGCGAAAGGAGACGTGCGCGAGGAAGAGGCTCGCGGTGATTTCTAGTTTAGAGCATTTCGGGAAATGACGTCATGGAGGGTCACAAAAACAGCAGAGATGCGGGGTGGCCGCTTTCATTCCCCTCCCAACGTGCCTTAGACACTCCCATTAATTAACGGATCTTCACAGTTAAACCAGGCGTGTATCAGTTAACTATCGAAGATAAATACTCCCAGATCATAAGCATGCTTGTAATACTTGGGTGCAGACAGCCAGAACGAGATACTGTACACATCCCGCCACATCAAAGTCAGAAATGTGGTAATGGAAACACGAAATCAGATTTCGTGTATGAGCAACATTATTGCTTTATCACGAGATAATGTATTTCTTTTATTCTTTTTACTGAAATGCTCCATTGCGCTCTCTGTCCTTGCTTTATGAATGTACTATTGTGTCCAGTCAGTGTGTCTGGACTGTATTAACCCCTCTCTCTCAGTGCAGTGTTAATGTCCTGTAGTGTCCAGTCAGTCAGTGTCTGATCTGTACTATTTTAAGACTTCCTCTCCCTCCCTCATCCCTCTGTGTGTTTAGTGATTGGTTCTGTATCCTAAAATCTGGCTTACTCTAAGCGGCTCTGTGCACTCCAGGTCTGTGCATGCACTGATTACCTTGGGGTATTAGTGCTTTAGCTGATACTTGGCCAGTTGTTTAGTAAAACAAAGTGACTCTTGCACAAAGCAGTGACATTTCTTCTGCTTCCCAAATCCTGTCCTCATTCTCATTTTCCCAAGAATCCCCTTTACCACTGTGGAAACACCACTATGCTTGCTTCACACCCTGTCACATTAAGTGCATCACATACTCCAATATTCAATCATCCTATGCGCATTTTGAATACGAATTGAATGGACCATTCATGCGTGCATTGTAATCCCATATTTGCTTATAGTCTTAGTCAGTAACATGTTACAGTATTCTCAGAGAGGAAATGTTAAAAATGATGATAAAAGAAATACATAATAAAGTCAACATGGCTGCCGGGTTTACTTCAGAATCTGCAGTGACACATGAATGAGAGGACACACGTGGAAACAACAGGAAAGTGCTTTGAAAAACAAGAAAAACAGGTCAGGACAGGAGGCACTTCTTTGCACCAAGATCGGTGGGAGTGTGGAACAATCTGCCGAGCCATGTTGTTGCGCCAATTCCTTGGCTTCATCCAAAAAGGCAGCTAGATGAGATCGGTTAATATTTAATCCTGAGAACAGAACATCTGTGCACAAAGGGTGGTGGGAGTGTGGAACTTGCTGCCCAGTCTTGTTGTTGAAGCTGATACCCTGACTTCCTTCATGTAAAGGGGTAGATCAGATACCTGGTCTAACTACTAACTACCCCCATTCGTTTGTGACCTGTCTTGTGCTCTTTTTTAAGTTGTTTGTGATTTAGCTTGTTGTTGCTGCTGCTGTTCTGTGTTTATGTTTTTGGTGATTCCTTAATGTCTTTGTAACAAAGCATACATGCAAATGAGTAGTTCATTGCACTTGTGCACATGACAAATAAACTGAACTGAGCTAATTCTCTTACGAGCTAGCGTGGGCAGTGAGAGTGGGCATGAAAGTTCTGAGTCTTTGCATGTCAGCATCTTTTGGCTCATCATAAGACCCTCACCCTCCTTCCTGCCGTTTGCTGGCACGTGGCAAAGATATTAATACCACACCATCGTCGTCACGTCACTTCTGCATTGCAACACACGGGGGGGTGGGCTCGTGCCAGCCCAGAGACCGCAGCCCAGAGACCGCAGCCCTGCTCTGTTCCAGCTGAGGGCAGGCTGCCTCGGGGCAGGGGCTGAAATTCAGCCATACCCCACTGGCACAGTACCCCACTGACACAGTACCCCACTGACACAGTACACCACTGACACAGTACCCCACTGGCACAGTACCCCCACTGACACAGTACACCACTGACACAGTACCCCCATCGGCACAGTACCTCACTGACACAGTACCCCATTGACACAGTACCCCCACTGACACAGTACCCCCACTGGACCAGTACCTCACTGACACAGTACCCCCACTGACACAGTACTCCCACTGGCACATTACCCCCATCGGCACAGTACCCCCACTGACACAGTACCTCACTGACACAGTACCCCCACTGGACCAGTACCTCACTGACACAGTACCTCACTGACACTGTACCCCCACTGGACCAGTACCTCACTGACACAGTACCTCACTGACACTGTACCCCCACTGGACCAGTACCTCACTGACACAGTACCCCACTGGCACAGTACCCCCACTGGAACAGTACCCCACTGACACAGTACCCCACTGGACCAGTACCCCACTGACACAGTACCCCACTGACACAGTACACCACTGACACAGTACCCCACTGGCACAGTACCCCCACTGGAACAGTACCCCACTGACACAGTACCCCACTGACACAGTACCCCACTGGCACAGTACCCCCACTGGACCAGTACCCCCACTGGACCAGTACCTCACTGACACAGTACCCCACTGGCACAGTACCCCCACTGGACCAGTACCTCACTGACACAGTACCTCACTGGCACAGTACCCCCTCTGCCCTGTCTGATTTTGGACGAGCCGCAGCTGTGGAAGCTCTTTAAGACACACTGAGCTCTTCCCCGGAGGTGTGAGCAAGCAGGACTTCAGCCCGAACAGCCCCGCAAGGGGAGAGCCTTCCAGCCACTGTCCCATTGTGGACAGAGCGTTAAGGCTGCGTCTTGTTTCTTTTTCTTTCCCCTTGTCCCACTGTGAGGATTCACCGCAGCAGCTTGAGTTTTCTGTTGTTCCAGACGGGACCCCGGTAAATAGGGACAGCCCAGTCCGGCTGCAACTGTTCCAAACGTTTTCTCCGCCAGGCTGGATCCTGTCAGATAGGCATAGTCCAGCCTGGACGCTGCTGTGTGTGTTTTCGCTGGCCTCACACCGGTGTCCACTGTGGCTCCTCCCACTCTCGCACCGTTACACTGTCTAAACACAAAACTGGTCACGTAAGATGCCTACCAGCATCATCAGATAAGGACTGATTTTGTCCAAAGCATGCCCTCTACTCCAGTGGCTTCTGTCTCGCTACTTGCTGGTTTTTAAATTGTCACCTGACCAATTATCGTCTTCTGTTGAGTCATGTGACACGGGGCAGCAGGTCTTTCCCCCCGCAGCATTCTGGGGAATGTAGTTTATACCAGATCTGCCACAATCTTGTCCTAATCCACTGCCTTTTTAAAATGAATGTAATCCATTGTGCTGCTGCATGGTACATGTATAGTGGAATCAAAGATTTGATTTTTGTGATGTTACCAGAGGCACGATCTCTCCTTCTGAAAGCGGCCAACTCTTAAAAAACCTTTGTCCAGTGTTTTTGTCACTCTGTGATTCTCTACACTCCTAGCTTCATGGCTGGCCCCACCTCTGCCTTGTTCCTGTCACATCAGTCCACTGCCCCGTCTCCTGCTGAATCCCGTGTCACTCCCCAGAGCAATGGAGAAGCTCACCCCAGCCCAGTCAGCAACAGTGCCACAGGTCCGTCCCGTGCCGCAGTCTCGTGCTGACGAGACCCAGTCCCAGAACTCTGTCCTCTGTTTCTTCTGAGAAGGTGCTTTTCCTCCCAGACAGTCTGCCTGTAATTGACCCAGTGAGCCAACGCAGAAGACCCCAGTGAGGTGGAGCCAACCGTTAGGCAGCTAACAACAGAGTTAAGGCTTCCACAGTAAATTATCAGGAGCCCAGAGACATGGCATGAATCCATGAAGTGGACCAGAGCTGGAGAACACGGTTCAGGCCCACAGGAAACCTCCAGGGTCTTCATGCGTTTAAGTACAGTGTTGAATATAGCTCTGGCCTCAGTACTATGTACTAAAGGGCTGTACGTTATTTTGGTCAATGACGAGACTCTGTGGTCCTATTGTTCGTTGCCACCTTGTAATCTGACCTGGTCACACCACCAGGAGCAGAGCACGGCTGGTTCTGGTCAGTACTGGGGTGCGAGAACTCAGAGGACAACCTGGTTGCTGCTATAAGTGATATTGGGTTTACCATTAGGGGGTGCCTTCACCCCAGGGCTTGAATTTTCAACCTACAGCTGAATCTCTCCTCCTGTTTATTTGGATGCCCCAAAGTGAATGGGACACCTATTACTGATATGGCCAGGGCAAAGAGGAGCTGACAGCCTTGGAAACTGGGTGCATTCCCACCTGGAGCAATTAGGACTCACTCTGGCCGATTAGCTCTGCCTCCCTTATGCAATGAAAAGGTGCTTCACTAATCATCCTCCTTACTCAAACCCTATTACGCCACTGGTTCGGTGCTCTGTCATTGAGCTGCTTTCAGGAATACAGCAGTGGGCTCTCGGTACTGGCCAGTGTCTCTGAAAGTGACTCTGATCTGCTTGATTATATCTGCCTCCTATTGAGCACCTGGCCAGTGGCTCCTGTTCCACAACCAGTTTTTGCTCCCAGCAGTGCAGTCTCCCGAGGATTGCCTTCTCCTTCCGCCCAGTCCCGGTTTCTGCGCCGTATCCCACCCACCACCTCTGCCCTTCCCTGGGCAGCTCTGGCTGTTCCCGAGCTCCACCACCTGGGCTTTCCCCTCCTGAGCCCAGGGAGCACCGAGCTCTGGCCTCTGGTGTTCCAGGCCATCAGTAAGATGCAGTCCTCCTTTCCAGTTGCGTGACGTAAGAGTTTCCCTCTTGTAAAAACGCATCCACCGACCAGGAGAGACCATTGTGGCTTGGACTCCCTACAGCTCAGCAAACGCCTCATCTTCCCTCCATTGTTTTTCACCCTGAGGACTCTGGATGGAGAAGATCAGAGGTTCCTCAAACACCCCAAGGGCAAGTGCTCTGAACCAGGTTCCGATTCTTCACTCGAATCTTGGTCTTTAAGGTTGGTTTGCACAGGGTGTCCTAGCCTTGCACAGTTCTTCTCCTCTCATGCTGTAGTTCTCCTTGTCACTTGCATGCTGTCCTGTCTCCCTCTCTGCCTACCAAGATGACTCTTGATGATTTGCCCAGAACTTAAGGTAAACCAGGCGATTCTCTTGGATCAACGTGTCTCGGACGCCCTACAGCTCAGCAAACACCCCCTCTTCCATGCATTGTTTCTGCTCGCTTTGACTGCAAATGTTGACAGTAGCTAGATGTTGATGTTGACCATTGTCTGTAGATCCTGAGGCACCTCACCAGCCACTTCCAGAGCTATCACCATATTATTTCCTGTCATTGTTCCTGGTGTGACTGGGGGAGGGTAGCTGAGTTTCAGCCAAGCTCGCACTGCTCAGATTAATTGCCTTATTCAGAAGGGCCGGCACAGGGTGAATTGTGGTGCTTCAGATATCTAGCCGTTCTTGGGCCACGTGGGACAGAAGCATGTAGTAAGATGCATCTAATATCTAACATCACTTTATTAGCCCTCTACAATTCGTCTTTTTGCATACCCCAGCTTGCTCTCCATGAGACACAGACACACAGACAGGGAGAGAAGCTTGGGTTCAGAGCGCAGGGTCAGCCATTGTACGGCGCCCCTGGAGCAGTTGGGGTTAAGAACCTTGCTCAGGAGCCCACCGGAGTAGGATTCCTCTGCCAGCTGCGGGACTTGAACCAGCAACCTTCCAGCCACAGGCACAGATCCTTAGCCACAGAGCCACTGCTCCGCAGAGGATCAGATTTAGTTTCTAATAACTTAGTTGGGTTCATTCGGCGGAGCAGTGGCTCTGTGGCTAAGGATCTGTCCCTTTAGCTGGAAGGTTGCCAGTTCAAATCGCGCAGCCAGCAGAAGAATCCTACTCCTGTGGGCTCCTGAGCAAGGCCCTGAACCCCAAGTGCTCCAGGGGCGCCGTATAAATGGCTGACCCTGTGCTCTGACCCCAAGTCTTCTCTCTCCCCATCTGTGTGTCTCATGGAGAACAAGCTGGGGTCTGTGAAAAGACAAATTCCTAATGCAAGAAATTGTATATGGCCAATAAAGTGATCTGATCTTAACCACCCTATTAAAGAACAAACACTGAATAGTGACTGGGCCTTCTAGTGAGGTCATTAAGCCAGCCCCCCACAGGAATGGATGACAATGTAAGAACTCGAACAGAGATTTAGAGACGAGAAAGAGAACAGGAAACACCAACGAGTGTGCTAGGCCGTGGAAGAATTTCTTCTTCCCAGCTAGTGATTTTATCCAGGTAACCCCGGCACTATGTGGAGTACTACATTCAAAGCATTTTCTGTAAGAGAGCTTGCCGTCTTATCTGTGTTTCCTGTGTTGTGGAATCTCCCGTGCTAGTGACGCCTGGATGGAATGGGGAAATTGGCTCTTGTTCACTTCAGATGCATGTGGATGCATGTACTTCAGATATTCACACAGTGAATATCCACTGGTGGTCACCGTTGTGGGCACACTCAGACAGGCTCTCCACTTCCCCAGGGTGTCTAACTCTTGACCAGGGGGTGTACTTCCAGTCCACTGCGGTCCTTTAATACAGGCATCTCCTTAATCGATCATAAAAAGATGTAAATGACCTATAGAATACTGTCGAAACAAAATTGTGTAATGGAGAGGTACCACGTCCGGTTGCCCTGCAATAGGGGATATGTTTTGCTCGCATTTCACCGCAAACTTTCCTCATCACCGCATTCTCCACATTCATGCAATCACAGCTCCCCCACACAGGAGATCTCTGCCTCCAAGCTGACGCGCTCCATCACCGTCCGAGTGTTACCCTCCCAGAGCAGGGTGGTGCTACAGTACGTGAGGCTGCTCCCACATTGTTCCCAGGGCCTGCTGGGGGCTGCGTTTGCGCTGGGGAGTCCGGTTCATCTTCCGGCCGATGTTGATGGCAATCCTGACAAGTGAACTCATCACCTTCCTGGCGGAGGCTTGCGTTGTGCACTAGTGCTTCAGAGACTGTGTACACAATGCCTCTTCTGCTTCCTGGGGACCAGTTGCTCAAGGCTCAGCAGCTAGCAAACCCAGCACAGGCTCAGAATATTGTGCAACAGGAGTCTTACTGTGGCAACTGCACGGAAATAGCGTTAGGAGAGATGTGCCCTTGTACTGTAAACGTGTACTGTAGTGTCCAGTCAGTGTGTCTTTACTGTATTATAGCCTCTCTCTCAGTGCAGTGTTAATGAACTGTAGTGTCCATTCAGTGTGTCTGGACTGTATTAACCCCTCTCTCTCAGTGCAGTGTTAATGTCCTGTAGTGTCCAGTCAGTGTGTCTGGACTGTATTAACCCCTCTCTCTCAGTGAAGTGTTAATGTCCTGTAGTGTCCAGTCAGTGTGTCTGGACTGTATTAACCACCCTACATAATATTTTCTCTCACTGTCAGAATAGAGAAGTGACTTTCTGTATGCCTTCATAACCTTGGACACAAATATTTGCACTGGCACACAGGAAGGAAAAGGCAGTAGTACTGCCTGTAGTCTTGTGATCGAGCACTATTCCTCTCACTATGACAGTGGCTAATTTTGTCCACATGCTTACTTTGCAGAATGAGCAGAAAAGGTCCCATTTCCGTACATGATGTCATAACTATTTAAAAATGTAAGAAAATTACAGTCTAGGTTATCAAGCCCATTTGGTAGTAAGTAATTGATCGGAAGATCTCATCCATCTGTTTCATGGAAGACACCAGGGTAAAGGCTTCAACAACACAGCTGGGCAGCTTGTTCCTCACTCCCACCACCCACTGTGTAAAGAACAGAAGTGTAACATGCCTCTTTTTCAATGCACTTAGGCGTAGTTTCCCCACTTTTCCTTTGGTTTGTGTTTCACTGTTGATTCTTAATTCTCAAGAATATTGTAAATGTTTTGCTCTGTGGACCCTCCGTAAATTCTCGCGATGAATAACTGGTGAACACGAGATGAAGGCAGTCTACATACCGTCCTTGCGTGATAAAAAAACAGGACGCAGACAGGTGAGGTGCATTATGGGACAGGCTGAAGACTCCCCACTGTGTTTCCTTCCACAAACCTGCACGGCGGATCGAGAGCATTTAACCACACAGCCTGTGGCAGCACTAGTGTGTCAAAGATGCTCTTTACACAGGCTGTGCTGTTGAGCTGTCTCCTGGCACAGAGAACACAGCCTGCTCTTTCAGCTGCTGTCTAACGACCTGTACCTGTTAACGAAGTGTTTTACTAAGGAGTGTCAATAGCTTTGGGCTGAATCTCTGGGCTCTGTTTCATAGTTCCAAAGGCCAGACACATTCACAGCAGTGTGAGGAGTGGGACCCCTGACCCTTCCACTGAGGTGGGCCAAGACAGGGGTCCTCTTCAGGCCTTCATGCTGGGTGCTGTGAGGATTGGGACACCTGATCCTGTGTCACACATATCGTTGGAGAAACAAGTCCAATAGACGGAATTGATAGGAGTCCATTAAGGTGAATAGCGCTGAAGACCTGATCCTAAAAGATACAGTGTCACACATCCAGATCGCTGCTCCTCAGAGATCAAGTGTCTCAGATCTAGATAGCTGATTCCCACAGAACTAGTGTCAAGGATCTGGAGACCTGATCCTCAGAGATCCATGCACCAGTTACATACATATGTCTGTACACACACTGGAGTCCTGCACACACACACAGCAGTTACATACAGATGTCTGTACACACACTGGAGTCCTGCACACACACACAGCAGTTACATACAGATGTCTGTACACACACTGGAGTCCTGCACACACACACAGCAGTTACATAGAGATGTCTGTACACACACTGGAGTCCTGCACACACAGCAGCTACATACAGATGTCTGTATACACACTGGAGTCCTGAACACACAGCAGCTACATACAGATGTCTGTATACACACTGGAGTCCTGAACACACAGCAGCTACATACAGTTGTCTGTACCCACACTGGATTCCTGTACGCGCACCAGTTGCACAGATGAGTTGAAAATCCAGCACATACTACTGGAAATTTCCTTCCCCTTTCGTTTAATTCTCGTTATGGATATGAATTTAACTTTCTGATGCAAAACATTTGGGGTGTGTCCCAAATATGACAACATTGATATTTTTGAAGATAACATATGATGTAATAAAAGCATGTAATATGCAGCAGTTGCTAGGAGCTCCAGACCTGTATGGTTGCGGGTTCAAAGCCCAGGTGAGGCACAGCTGGTGGAGCCTTGAGCAAGGTGCTTCCTCGAAATTAATGTATTATAAGCGTACACACACTGGATTCCTGTACGCGCACCAGTTGCACAGTTGAGCTGAAAATCCAGCACATACTACTGGTAATTTCCTTCCTCTTTCAAACATAAGACAATATCCTCTTTCCCTTTTTTTGCCACAAGAGGGGGGGGTGGGCAGACGGAGTGGGAGGAGCAGTCCACGAATATTTCACACCACAGACAGAGTGAGCGGAGTCTGTTTCGGCTGCTGAATTCAGACTGAGAGCACTCAGGACCACTCTACCGAGCAGGCGCACAGGTCTGTACTGGGCATTTCTTCATGGTTACTAGCAGTAGCAGCAGTTGAATTTGGCACAGCAGCAGTGAATATGTATTGTCGTGTCAGAACTGTCAATTTCAGCTTTACTTTGTTTTGAAGTGCCCGCACTTGAATTAAAATCTGGATTGTATGCTTCCAGTGAGGTGTTTCAGTTCTAAACTACGGGTGTCTCTTAGTACATCCTGGGATTTTGGTTGCGATCATATATTAGAAAAATATGGTCGATAGGCCACCAAAGCATGGCTTTTTTATTTTGCAACAATGCTTTAAATTCTCGTTATGGAAATGAATTTAACTTTCTGATGCAAAACATTTGGGATCTGTTCCAAATGCGACAACATTGATGTTTTTGAAGATTACATATGATGTAATAAGAGCATGTACTATGCAGCAGTGGCTAAGAGCTCAAGACCTGTATGGTTGCGGGTTCAAAGCCCAGGTGAGACACAGCTGTTGGAGCCTTGAGCAAGGTGCTTCCTTGAAATTGCTGTATTATAAGTGGGTCTCCAGGTAACTGTTGGGGATCTGTTCTCCATTCACTGACCTGGCTAAATCAAGTAAAGGAATATGAGAAATACAATAGAAAGGAGTGGCCACGCAGCCTCTCCCTGTTGGACCCATTTGCTCACAGCTCGCAGGTGACAAGGGGGGCCGAGGCAGGATCAGGGTTCGAACCAGGAACCTCAGGTCTTTCAGAACTTGAACCACACGGCCTGGTGAGCTCATTTCTTCCTGTATCTGAAAGCAACAGCCATGCCTTAAAGAAACTGCAGGCATTTGATGTTTCCAGGTCTGTTTCTTCTGCAAAGGAATAAGAAACAATAATGGTCGAGGGCCATCAGGGTCATTTCGACAGCAACTTATCAATCTGGTTGAGATCTGCAGGACAGGAGTCACTTCTGAAACTGATACTCTGGCTTCTGTCAAGAGACAGCTGGATGAGATCCTCCAGGCAGGACAGGAGGCATTTCTTTGCATAAAGGGTGGTAGGAGTGTGAAACAAGCTGTCCAGCCATGTTGTTGAAGCCGATTCCCTGGCTTCTTAAACAAACAGCTGGATGAGAACCTCCAGTCATGGGCGTAGACACTTCTTTACACAAAGAGTAGTAGGAGCATGGGACAAGCTGCACAGCCATGGTACTGAAGCTGATAACTTGGCTTCTTTAAAGAAACAGCTGGATGAGATCCACCAGTCAGGACAATAGGCACTTCTTACACAAAGAGTGGTGGAAGTGTGGAACAAGCTGCACACCCATGGTATTGAAGCTCATTCCCAGGAATCCTTCAAGAAACAGAGGACAAAAATTACAAACAAAAGGAGGCTCTTCAGCTCATCTAGCCTGCTTGCGATCTTTCTTAGGTACAGTAAAGATCTGGTTATGGCAACACAGGAAGGGTATGTAGTGGAAATTGCACATTACAAATTAACAACTTTTGCGTAAGAATAAAATGTTACCCAACACTTACAACTCCCAGTGTTGGCAAACAAAGGCGCTTCCTATCGACATACTGCATCCTGATGGACACCTAGGGGCGTTTGTGAAACTGGTGCTGTTAGCAGGGACATAGGAGAGTCGTGATCTCCGCTGGATCATCCCCTTTCACATGGAGAATTCAAGTTGAGGCACTTGACACCTGTTTTAATACGTCTAGTGGGTTTTCTGTCAGGACTGTCGCTCGTTAGTTAAGCCTTGATTTCCATGTTCCTGTCCAGTTTGATTTCCTTCCCAGCAGGCATAACATTCACCCCGCATATTGAAGCCTCTGCGGGCAGAAAGATTACAAAGATGCAACTAAAAAAATGTATAAGATGCAACTTTACTGTCCATCAAAAAGGGTGGAAATTGGTCTTTGGCATCACAATACAAAACCACAAAAAACAAATACCACAACAGAAAATAAAAACACTTAAAAAAAACAATAGTCACAGACATGCAGCAACGCACAAACACACATCACACTCTGCCCATATTACACTACCATTACACACAATCCGCTAGCTCCATACAGGAAACAGTCACTTAGCTGTGTTTAATATACCGATTACGCAGGGAATAAAGGATTTCTTTAAGACATTTTTCTTGGCCACAGGCATTGTAAAGCACCTTCCTGAAGGTACTGTAGCAGCTGGAATTGCGAATGAAGAGGGTGGGAGGAGTCATCAAGGAGACCAGGAGGCCTTTCGGTAGTCAGCAGTTAACATATCTGTGAGTATCAGCTTCAACACAATGGCTGGGCAGCTTGTTCCACACTACCACCACCCTTTGTGTAAAGAAGTGCCTCCTGTCCTGACTGGAGGGTCTCATCCAGCTGTGACTTGAAAGAAGCCCGGGTATCGGCTTCAACAACATGACTGGACAGCTTGTTCCACACTCCCACCACCCTTTGTGTGAAGAAGTGCCTTCTGTTCTTGCTCTTCCACATAAAACAATGTCACTTGCGACCTCCTCTTATAATACTGACTTGTGTGGACAGTCCCTGCTAGGGTGGTTGAGTGACCTCAAGGCTGTTTGGAAATAAACCTCTCCACGCTCTGCTGGAATGTACAAGTCCAGGAAGTGGCTTTAGCGCATATACCGCTATACAGAATAAAACCCCTTGTACTCACCTGTCCTTCCCTCAACAGCTTACCTTGCTCTCCCAGTGCAATCTCTTAGTCTCTGTCATCTACATGCCTGAAACACCGTTTTAACACACCCTCTCTCTAGCACCCATATATACTAATAGTTCAGGTGCTATGGCTGCTGTCACATCATCCAGGTGAGGCTGCACACCGGTGGTGGCGGAGGAGAATCTCCATCACCTGTAAAGTGCTTTAAGTGGAGTGCCAAGAAAAGCGCTAAATAAGTGTAAGCAATTAATTATTATTATCATTATTAATATATATACCAAACTCAGTAATGCACACCAAACCATTAATCAAACAGTAGTGCACATACAGTGTAAGTGACGCTATGCTAGCTCTGTGAAGTTGGCCCCCCTACAGATAGGACAAACGATGAAGCCCACCTCATTCGTGAGTGCTACGTTTGTGCCGGTTTGTGCCATTGAATGTGGCGTTTGTGCTGCTTTCGTTTTCCGAGATATAGCGCCCTGTTTTTTCCAAGGTTGTGACGTCACTCAGCCCCCCTACAACATCGTAGGGCAACCGGGCCGGTCTCATTCTTCACAGATTTCTTTTACCCAGTCTCTCAGTGCTGTCGGGCGTGCACCAAGGGTACAGCTTGGCTCTTGGTCCCCCGCTACACCTCTTTCTTCTAGAAATTCATCAGAAGAAAAAGCAACGTATCCTTCTGCGATTTTTTTTCTGCAGAAATAGTTTGCTTTTCTCCAAAATGACAGGCCTTCCCAATGCGTCTCTCCCTTCTGCCTCACTTAAAGCTACATTAATAAGTCCCCTGATGAGCTGTTTTGCATCATCCAGTGACACAGACTGAATCAGCTGGGCTATGCTCCAAACGTAAAATTCTCTGTCTTCGTCCCTGTCAATCCCACCTGCTTACCAATTTGATGCAGTGTGCTACATCCACTCGGATAAAACAAGGTGGTAATTGTGAAGACTCATTCCCCAAGAACACACAAAAACTCTCATTTATGTAGCACTAACAATTGCAGTGGGTTTCATCGTTTGTGCTGTTTCTTGGGTAGGGTGGGGACTTCATGGAGCTGGACAAGCAAACATGTCCTGGGTCATTACATTGCATTCTGCAAAAGACACGATTTCACCTGGGAGACATTTAACTATCTAACAAAGGCAGTCATATCTGTGTCTTCAGAAGTCAAGGTGTGTCACTCAGCCCCCCTACAATGTTGTAGGAAAACCAAAGCGGTCTTATTTGTTAGTGCTGCGTTTGTGCCGGTTTTTGGGCGTTGAAAGTAATGTTTGTGCTGCTTTCATTCTCGAGATATAGCCTTGTTTTGCAGGTGATCACGTGACCATGCACGGTGCCTTTGACCTCCAGTGACCCCGTCTGCCGAGTTCAAGCGCTCTGTTACCGTTTGGCTCGTACCCTTAATATTGTAAATACAATCAATATCTTAAAACATATGAGCCTATTTAGATGTGAATAATACTAAGACATGACACATGCCAACAAGTTAACCATCTATGACATAAACCTGTGGTTGTAATGTATGTAAAATCACTGTGATTGTAAGAGCTATGGTTTTTTCTAAGGCTCGTTTTCCTTTGATTTCCCTACCGTGACACGCTGTTGCCAAACGCGTAACTGTGGGATACCATCACGACAAGACCTCTGTAGCATGTCATGATAGGGACCTAATGTATAACACATGTATATCACGGCAGTATATATCGCGACTGGCGCCTTGCTTCCATGCCACCCTGGCACCACTGTCGCAAAAAAGGTCTCATATCAGGACATGATATACCCAGATCAGACGTGTCGCAACATATGGGCTCCATGTCGCAACATGGCGGGGGGGGAGGCATTTTGTCGGGCAATTTCATATCTCGATATACGGGCTTCATGTCGCGACATGGGGGCGGGCATTTTTGTCGGGGTATTTCATATCGCGATATAGGGGCTTCATGTCGCGACATGGGGGCGGGGCATTTTTTGTCTGGGTATTTCATGTCGCGATATACAGGTTTCATGTCGCGACATGGGGGCGGCTATTTTTGTCAGGGTATTTCATATCGCGATATACAGGTTTCATGTCGCGACATGGGGGCGGGGCATTTTTTGTCGGTAATTTCATATCGCGATATATGGGCTTCATGTCGCGACATGGGCGCAGGGGCCTCTGTTATATCACGATATGTGGACTCCATGTCCTCCACATGGAGGTGGAGGCGTTTTGTCGGGTATGTCATATTGCGATATATGGACAGTGATGCGCCAGTCGCAATGGGTATCGCGATGTGATCGTGATGCGATCTTGATGCGCGCACTCCTATCGTGACATGCTATCGGAGTCGTGAACGCGCTGTGGATGCCACGACATTCTTTGTCTGCTATTCAGTTTTGACCTC
Source organism: Lepisosteus oculatus (assembly GCF_040954835.1). Lineage (NCBI taxonomy): Eukaryota > Metazoa > Chordata > Actinopteri > Semionotiformes > Lepisosteidae > Lepisosteus > Lepisosteus oculatus. The sequence continues at coordinate 41,618,156 of NC_090701.1, forward strand.
AGTGCGACTTCTCTTAGATTGATCAGTAATTGGAAACCAATGGATGTGTTACTATGTGTCCAGCGTGCTCATACAGCACACAGGGTACACACGGAACTTCCGCTGTGGAGCTTTACCCAATCAGAGTGTCGATTCTCACTCTTCACCCAATCGCGGTCCGAACTGCTCGGGGGTTTAGCCAATCGCGGGTCTGAGAGCTGAGAGCTAGCAGCACCAGGTGGATCGGCTTGTTTACTGTCAGTGAGAATCTAGTTTTAAAATTCTTTACTTATTTGCAAAAAACGACATCGGCTTGGTTTTTATAACGTCTTTAGTGATTCACAAGGTTCCGTACTCTTCGTAATAAATACATTTTTATTTGCAATATAACGGTCTCCGCTGCTTTCTGTAATGAATACATGGTATTTGAACATTTTTATATATTATATAATTATTATCGTATATTTAAGGGAAACACCTTCTGCTCTGTACTTTAAAAATGAATAGAAATGTAAAGTCTATGATCTATTAAAATGTAACGCAACGGGGATTCTGGCGGGCGCCCTTGTCGCATCTGGTCGGCCCCATCCCGACTGGAGGCTCGAACCCGGGACTTCCGCGTCTCTCTGCAGCGACCTAGCCCCGTGAGCCAAAGAGAGATCTCTCTACAGCCCAGTGGCTGTAGTCCTGCTATCACAGGGAAGGGCGGTGACATCACCTGCTCTGGTACGCCGGCTCTTACACAGTGCCTGTCGGCCGTAAGCGTTACAATAATGTTCGTGCTTTCAATTTTGTTTTTTATTGTTAAATTATATCGATCTGGAAACTTATTCCTAAAAATGTGAATATGGGCTCTCGTGTTGTACCAGCGGTAATTTGGAAACTGGGGTCTCTTCACTAATTGAAAGGAGTACACAATCAATACATTTTCGAGAACATGGTTAAAACATAAACACCTAACCCAATAAACTAACATAGTACCTCCTCCCTAAATGTAAGACTGTTTATTCGTGTAAAGGCTCCAAAGTCTGGGGTCAACTGATCAAAAGATCACAACTGAAAGATCTGGTGGTCGTGACTTTCCTATTTTGTACGTCACAGAGTGACGCCAGACCCAGGAAAAGAACGCGCTATATTGAAATATATTGAAACATCCATCCCACCCGACCAGACAGACTCGAAAAACAAATTGCCCCCATTGTTTTCATCACAATCAGGAACTCAAGTACCGAGTTTGTGTGTACCTGTAAACAGCCTTGTAAATAGTCACGTGATTACCCGAAAAACCAAGGCGCTATATCTCGGAAATGAAAGTAGCACAAACGCTACTTACAGCTACACAAACCGGCACAAACTCAGCACTAACGGTTGCGGTGAGTTTCGTCGTTTGTGCTGTTCGACGGGCGGGTGGGCAACTTCATGGAGCAGGACGTGCAAACATGTCTGGGTCATTACATTGGAGACTGCAGAAGACTCGACTTCACCTGAGGATCTAACACAGGCGCCCATACCTGTGTCTTCAGAGGGCAGGTGTGCCCTCACACTGTATTCTACACCAAGGACTGACCAGATACACAAAGATAAAAGGACTGTGAGCTTCATGTTTGCGCGTAAGACCCCTGTAAATACAGACACGCGGATAATGCCAGTTCTTCGAAGAACCTAGACATATGTTCACTTCTGTTCTGTGAAAATAAAAATATTTTCCAATATTGCCGCGGTCTGCATGTGTGAGATGGTAGACTCTTGTTTCTCGGATGAGTTATAAACTGTGTAAACTTTTTACATAGTGCCCCTTTAAAAAAAAAGTTCTGAAGTCCTGGTTCCTTTTCAATGTGCTTTGCATAAAAAAGAGCAACAGTGGTTCAGAAAGTTGCAAATTCAAGTCTTTTTAAATATGTGGCTCGACAGACAGGTCGGATCTTCACACGTCCCTGGATGCCTATGTTTATTTAAGGAGACAATGCAAAACTGAGTACTTCTTCAGATTTCTTAAAAAAGGACACTGCTAAGAGGTATTAAGACGTGTTCGTTAAAGCCTCTTTGTAAGAATTGTTTGCTAATGTTCGCTTTTTAAGGCTACACCCGCAACTCTTCTGATTAGGGTATGATATTGGAGAGAAATTTAATTTTCCTGCTCACACAAACGCACAGAAGACACTGATATTAAATGCAAAATCCACCGCCGCCCCCCACCCGGACACACAGAGGAACACAGTTCAGAACTGTTACTCTCGCACCGGTAACAGACGCTTGAACTCGGCAGACGGGGTCACTGGAGGTCAAAGGCACTGTGCAAACAAAGCGCTATATCTCGGGAACGAAAGCAGCACAAACGCTACTTTCAACGGCACAAACCGGCACAAATGTTGCATTAACGAATGAGGTGGGTTTCATCGTTTGTGCTGTCTGTCCAACCGCATGGAGCGCACGGAGTTCATTAAGCTAGTGACAAGACAAACTCTTATGGCCATTGTGGCGCCCTCTGATGGCAGTCACTGTCATTACAGCCCTCACATGGGCCAACCTGTCACACCTACAGTATATACAGTACATATATCCATCCATCCATTTTCCAACTGCTTTACGCATTACAGGTTTACAGGGGAGCTGGTGCCTGTCTCAGTAACCAACAGGTGCTGGGCAGGATACACCCTGGACAGGACACCAGTCCATCACAGGGCAAACAGACACAAACACACACACACTCTCACACCAGGGACAATATTCCCAGAAACCAGTTAACCTACCACTATGTCTTTGGACCGAAGGAGGTAATTGGAACACCCAGAGGAAACCCACACAGGGAGAACATACAAACTCCACACAGATAGCACCCCAGGTCTGGAACTGAACCCGGGGTCCCAGTGCTGCAAGACAGCCCTGCTCTACACTGCGCCATCGTGCCACCCTATGATACAGTATACTGTATATATCCTTTATTAAATCAGACACTTCAACTGAGCAGAAATTCCCATTTGCAAGGACGATCTGAGTAACAGGCTAACATCAACCTCCCGTGACAGAAGACAAAACAGAGAGCTGAAGAAAAGGGCCACATAAAACACGTAACTACATGGCCAAGGCAGACATGAGGTGCGTGCACAGAGCGAACAAGCTCTCTGATAGGCAGGTGGAGGTTTTCCGATCCCCTGCTGCTCGTCCGGCACGCTGGCCACTGCTACTGGGAAGGACTTGTGCCCAGAGTCAGGAGCTGCTTCAGGGATGCCCAAGCCTCTGTAACACAGCTTCAGACCTCTTGCCTTGCTGTCATGCCATGTCAAATGTCCATCCATTTGTTTAGCACGAACGTTGAGGAGTACAGAGGACCAGGGTAGTACAGAACGCTGCGTACCATTCCTGGCCGATCGCCTGGAAACGCCTGGGCGAGGGTGCAGGCACGCGGACAGGAGAGTCGGATCGCAGGGGGGAGGGTGGGGAGCGGCGGCTCTGTGGGTAAGGATCTGCGGCTGTGGCTGGAGGCTTACCGGTTCAAATCCCGCGACTGGCAGGAGGATCTTACTCTATTGGGCCTCTGAGCAAGGCCCTTAACCCCAGCTGCTCCAGGGGTGCTGTATAAATGGCTGTCCCTGTGCTCTGACCCCCAGCTTCTTTCTCCCTGTCTGTGTGTCTCATGGAGAGCAAGCTGGGGTATGTGAAAAGACAAATTCCTAAGTGCGAGAAATTGTATAGGGCTAATAAAGTGATGTTGTGTTATGTTAGGGAGTGAAACGTTTGTTGTTTCTTCAGGACGGGAAAGGGAGTGGCAGGAGGGGCCTCCTTCCCCGCTGGAACAAAACCCAGCCTCAGCCGCCGGGACCTGCTGGGAGCCAAGGAAGTAGAAGAAAGAGAACACTGTCTCTTCTGCGCCTGGCCCCCGCCGGGCAACACTGTTCTAGAGCTGAGCAGACCTTCTGGAACTCTCCACTTCAACAGCTCCGGACCTTCTAGAACTCTCTCCTTCCACAGCTCGGGGCCTTCTAGAACTCTCTCCTTCCACAGCTCGGGACCTTCTAGAACTCACCCCTTCCACAGCTTGGGACCTTCTAGAAACAACCAGCAGGAAAGAACTCTGAAGCCCAAAACGTACCCCGTCCAGGATACAAGCTTGCTCATCCCCTGAGGGAAAACCGTCTTGCCACACAGTCCAGGACGACAATACAGCAAGGAAGACAAAGATTACCCCCCCGGAGAAAACAACACAACAGCACTCCAGGAGATCAGAGGGTTAGTTTACATTGTCAGCATTGTTTTCCAGAAAGAGCGCACCTGAGACTCTGAGAATCTAACCCCAGGGTTCCCACACCTGCCAGATTCACAACAAGTCCCAATCCTACTGGGAGAGGGAGGAGGAAACTCAGTTGAACTGGGAGCCCAGTGTGTGATCTACTGTCCCAGTCCGAGGAACAGACAGTGAACCTGTCTCTTAATAATAATATTAGAGTGTGTGATCTCCTGTCCCAGCCTGAGGAGCAGACAGTGAACCTGTCTCTCAATAATAATATTAGAGTGTGTGATCTCCTGTCACAGCCTGAGGAGCAGACAGTGAGCCTGTCTCTCAATAATAATAATACAGTGTGTGATCTCCTGTCCCAGCCTGAGGAACAGACAGTGAGCCTGTCTCTCAATAATAATATTAGAGTGTGTGATCTCCTGTCACAGCCTGAGGAGCAGACAGTGAGCCTGTCTCTCAATAATTCTCTGTATATTGTATGTTAATGTATTATAAGTGTCTATAGATGTTGTGTTACTTGTGTTTTCTATGGCAACACCCTGTAATTCATCAGTCATGCCTGAGGCAGACAGCTGGGCAGGCCGTGCAGGGGCGCAGAGATAGCAGAGGGAGTGGGCGGGGCGGCTGTGGAGAGAGAGATAAGGAGAGGCAGAGGGGAGCAGGAGCCCAGGGACAGGCAGGCACGGGGAAGAGGCGGGCGGGAGGAGCCACAGACGTGCGGACCACTCACCTGCAGCTCTCTCGCAGCGGGATGGGGGCCTGGGGGCAGCCTCTGCAGCGGGCCCTGACCTTCCTCACCGGCCTGGTGGAGTGCATGTGCTTCGCGGGCCTGGTCTTCGGCTGGGCCTCCCTGGTCTTCGTTCTCAAGAGCGACGGCTACTTCTCCTCCCTCTGCTCCAACCACACCGGCAGCAACGGCACGCGGCACACAGGTGAGGGACCGGCCCCTCTGTCCACCTCCTGCCACCGGAGCACTCACGGCTAACCCTGACCTCCTGTCCTGTAACGTGCAGCTTGTCTCGTTTCCAGAATAGTGCTGAGTAATACTGCAGTGTTAATGTCCTGTCAGTGTGTCTGGACTGTATTAACCCCTCTCTCTCAGTGCAGTGTTAATGTACTGGAGTGTCCAGTCAGTGTGTCTGGACTGTATTAACCCCTCTCTCTCAGTGCAGTGTTAATGTCCTGGAGTGTCAGTCAGTGTGTCTGGACTGTATTAACCCCTCTCTCTCAGTGCAGTGTTAATGTCCTGTAGTGTCCAGTCAGTGTGTCTGGACTGTATTAACCCCTCTCTCTCAGTGCAGTGTTAATGTCCTGTAGTGTCAGTCAGTGTGTCTGGACTGTATTAACCCCTCTCTCTCAGTGCAGTGTTAATGTCCTGGAGTGTCCAGTCAGTGTGTCTGGACTATATTAACCCCTCTCTCTCAGTGCAGTGTTAATGTCCTGGAGTGTCCAGTCAGTGTGTCTGGACTGTATTAACCCCTCTCTCTCAGTGCAGTGTTCATGTCCTGTAGTGTCCAGTCAGTGTGTCTGGACTGTATTAACCCCTCTCTCTCAGTGCAGTGTTAATGTCCTGGAGTGTCCAGTCAGTGTGTCTGGACTGTATTAACCCCTCTCTCTCAGTGCAGTGTTAATGTCCTGTAGTGTCCAGTCAGTGTGTCTGGACTGTATTAACCCCTCTCTCTCAGTGCAGTGTTAATGTCCTGTAGTGTCCAGTCAGTGTGTCTGGACTGTATTAACCCCTCTCTCTCAGTGCAGTGTTAATGTCCTGTAGTGTCCAGTCAGTGTGTCTTTACTGTATTAACCCCTCTCTCTCAGTGCAGTGTTAATGTCCTGTAGTGTCCAGTCAGTGTGTCTGGACTGTATTAACCCCTCTCTCTCAGTGCAGTGTTAATGTACTGGAGTGTCCAGTCAGTGTGTCTGGACTGTATTAACCCCTCTCTCTCAGTGCAGTGTTAATGTCCTGGAGTGTCAAGTCAGTGTGTCTGGACTGTATTAACCCCTCTCTCTCAGTGCAGTGTTAATGTCCTGTAGTGTCCAGTCAGTGTGTCTTTACTGTATTAACCCCTCTCTCTCAGTGCAGTGTTAATGTCCTGTAGTGTCCAGTCAGTGTGTCTGGACTGTATTAACCCCTCTCTCTCAGTGCAGTGTTAATGTAGTGGAGTGTCCAGTCAGTGTGTCTGGACTGTATTAACCCCTCTCTCTCAGTGCAGTGTTAATGTACTGGAGTGTCCAGTCAGTGTGTCTGGACTGTATTAACCCCTCTCTCTCAGTGCAGTGTTAATGTCCTGTAGTGTCCAGTCAGTGTGTCTTTAATGTATTAACCCCTCTCTCTCAGTGCAGTGTTAATGTCCTGTAGTGTCCTGTCAGTGTGTCTGTACTGTATTAACCCCTCTCTCTCAGTGCAGTGTTAATGTCCTGGAGTGTCCAGTCAGTGTGTCTGTACTGTATTAACTCCTCTCTCTCAGTGCAGTGTTAATGTCCTGGAGTGTCCAGTCAGTGTGTCTGGACTGTATTAACCCCTCTCTCTCAGTGCAGTGTTAATGTCCTGTAGTGTCCAGTCAGTGTGTCTGGACTGTATTAACCCCTCTCTCTCAGTGCAGTGTTAATGTCCTGTAGTGTCCAGTCAGTGTGTCTGGACTGTATTAACCCCTCTCTCTCAGTGCAGTGTTAATGTACTGGAGTGTCCAGTCAGTGTGTCTGGACTGTATTAACCCCTCTCTCTCAGTGCAGTGTTAATGTCCTGTAGAGTCCAGTCAGTGTGTCTGGACTGTATTAACCCCTCTCTCTCAGTGCAGTGTTAATGTACTGGAGTGTCCAGTCAGTGTGTCTGGACTGTAATAACCCCTCTCTCTCAGTGCAGTGTTAATGTCCTGTAGTGTCCAGTCAGTGTGTCTGGACTGTATTAACCCCTCTCTCTCAGTGCAGTGTTAATGTCCTGTAGTGTCCAGTCAGTGTGTCTTTACTGTATTAACCCCTCTCTCTCAGTGCAGTGTTAATGTCCTGTAGTGTCCTGTCAGTGTGTCTGTACTGTATTAACCCCTCTCTCTCAGTGCAGTGTTAATGTCCTGGAGTGTCCAGTCAGTGTGTCTGGACTGTATTAACCCCTCTCTCTCAGTGCAGTGTTAATGTCCTGTAGTGTCCAGTCAGTGTGTCTGGACTGTATTAACCCCTCTCTCTCAGTGCAGTGTTAATGTCCTGTAGTGTCCAGTCAGTGTGTCTGGACTGTATTAACCCCTCTCTCTCAGTGCAGTGTTAATGTACTGGAGTGTCCAGTCAGTGTGTCTGTACTGTATTAACCCCTCTCTCTCAGTGCAGTGTTAATGTCCTGGAGTGTCCAGTCAGTGTGTCTGTACTGTATTAACCCCTCTCTCTCAGTGCAGTGTTAATGTCCTGTAGTGTCCAGTCAGTGTGTCTGGACTGTATTAACCCCTCTCTCTCAGTGCAGTGTTAATGTCCTGTAGTGTCCAGTCAGTGTGTCTGGACTGTATTAACCCCTCTCTCTCAGTGCAGTGTTAATGTCCTGTAGTGTCCAGTCAGTGTGTCTGGACTGTATTAACCCCTCTCTCTCAGTGCAGTGTTAATGTACTGGAGTGTCCAGTCAGTGTGTCTGGACTGTATTAACCCCTCTCTCTCAGTGCAGTGTTAATGTCCTGTAGAGTCCAGTCAGTGTGTCTGGACTGTATTAACCCCTCTCTCTCAGTGCAGTGTTAATGTCCTGTAGTGTCCAGTCAGTGTGTCTTTACTGTATTAACCCCTCTCTCTCAGTGCAGTGTTAATGTACTGTAGTGTCCTGTCAGTGTGTCTGGACTGTATTAACCCCTCTCTCTCAGTGCAGTGTTAATGTCCTGGAGTGTCCAGTCAGTGTGTCTGGACTGTATTAACCCCTCTCTCTCAGTGCAGTGTTAATGTCCTGTAGTGTCCAGTCAGTGTTTCTGGACTGTATTAACCCCTCTCTCTCAGTGCAGTGTTAATGTCCTGTAGTGTCCAGTCAGTGTGTCTGGACTGTATTAACTCCTCTCTCAGTGCAGTGTAAATGTACTGTAGTATTTCAATCAGTGGGTGAGTCTATACTGTATTAAGTGAAATTATATTTCAGTACACTGTATTGACTCCTGTTCTCTTTTATCAGTTGACTGCAGTGCCCAGGATGAGCAGCTCTCTCTGGTCTTCACCATCGCCTCCTTCATGAACAACTTCATGACCCTGCCCAATGGCTTCATCTTCGATCGCTTTGGGACAGCGGTGGCCAGACTGCTGGCAATGTGAGTACCAAACAGATGAGACAGATCACGCTCCTGTCGCTGCTGGGCATGTGAGACTCCGGGAAATCTGAAATTAAAAATAAGGTGTTTAGAGCATTGGAAAGTAATGCTACTCAAACATGAATAACTCCTGCTCCCGGTGTATTGGGATATATATAAGCCAGCAGCCATATCACCCTGCAACTCACAACTGGCAACCCACTGAAGCTAAGCAGGTGTGAGCCTGGTCAGTACCTGGATGGGAGACCTCCTGGGAAAAACTAAGGTTGCTGCTGGAAGAGGTGTTAGTGGGGCCAACAGGGGGCGCTCACCCTGCAGCTCATGTGGGTTAATGTCCCAGTGTTGTGTACTGTAAACGGGCAGTATAGGATGAGATGTAAAACCGAGGTCCTGACTCTCTGTGGTCATTACAAATCCCAGGGCGTTTCTCAATAAGAGTAGGGGTGTACCCTGGCATCCTGGCCAAATTTCCCCATCGGCCTTTATCAATCATGGCCTCCTAATAACCCCCATCTATGAATTGGCTTCACTACTCTGCTCTCCTCCCCACTGATTGCTGATGTGTGGTGAACGTTCTGGCGCACTATGGCTGCTGTCGCATCATCCAGGTGGATGCTGCACATTGGTGGTGGTGGAGGGGAGTCCCCATTACTTGTAAAGCGCTTTGAGTGGAGTGTCCAGAAAAAGCGCTATATAAGTGTAAGCAATTATTATTATATAGAGAGTCATGGCAGAATCTTGGCACAGCCGTGCGGATTTGATCTGTGGTGTGAAGATCTTGTTCCTCAAGGACTGGGCAACAGGAAGGCATCTGGGGATGAAAGCAGGATGAGGTTAGGCACCCTGGACGGGGCGGTCAGTGTGAGCACAGAGAAGTGAGACACACAGAAGGAAAAGACCACATTATTCCAAACACGTGGATCGGACAAAGGACAAGCACATTTCCCATGGGGAATCAAGAAAGCGCAACAGCGCCTGTACTTCCTAAGACGGTTGAAGAAGGCTAAGATATGTCCCCAGATCCTCACTAACTTTTACAGATGCACTACAGAAAGCACACTGACAGGTTGCATCACAGTGTGGTATGGCAACTGCAGTACTGCAGACCGCAAAGCCCTACAGTGGGTGGTGAAAACTGCCCAGTCCATCACTGGGGTTGCCCTCCCATCCATACAGGACATTTATGACAGACGGTGCTTGAGGAAAGCTCTAAGCATCATCAAAGACCCCACACATCCCAGCTACAGACTGTTTGACCCTCTACCATCTGGAAAACGGTACCGGAGCATTCGGGCCCGGACTACCAGACTCAGAGACAGTTTTTACCCCCGCACTATCACGCTATTAAACTCCCAGCCTCTCTCACCCACGATCTGAACCCTCACAGTGCCTTCTCTCTTTACCAAAACTCAAACACACAATGAAATCTACCTCTACCTCTCATGTCAAGAAGCCCACTCCCCATCATTTCTGTCCTTTATTTCATTCTCTTGATGTATGATTTTGCACATCTGATGTTGTTTTTGCACATTACCTGTTACCTGTTGTTGTTATTTTGCACACTGCCTGTTGTCTCTGTCTTTCTTTTGTTATACAATTGTATTGTTGTTGTTTTATTTCTTTGTACTACTTATCGTCCAAGAGCTAGCTAAATAGCATTTCCACACACCTGTATATGAGTATAATGACAATAAACTTGAACTTGAACTTGAACTTGAATATGAATCTACAAGTGAATAGAAGGGAGGCGAAGGCAACATTTTCCTAAAGGTGGTGGGAAATCATTGTGCCAAAGACGGTGGAAACCTTTGAAAAGAAAAAAAATTCTTGCTGCTCAGCATTCACCTATATCTTGATGTCTCAGGAATCTGACTGAAGAAACAAAACCCCTGGAAAGCTTTCAGAAAACACTGAATTCAGTGAGTTTTTACAATAGATGGTGGGTTCAGTCTGGTTGGAGTGCCTGTCACACTAAAACATAAGACAGGTCACAAACGAGAGGCGGCCATTCCTCCCATGCAGCCCATCTGGTCATTCGGCAGTCTATTGACCTAAGCATCTCATCCAGCTGTTTCAAGAAAGGATATTGGGTTCAACAACCTGGCTGTGCAGCTTGTTCCACACTCCCACTACCTTTTGTGTAAAGAAGTGCCTCCTGTCCTGACTGGAAGATCTCATCCAGCTGTTTCTTGAAAGAGGCCACAGTATAAACTTCAACAACCTGGCTGGGCAGCTTGTTCTACACTCTCACCACCCTTAGTGTAAATTAGTGCCTCCTGTCCTGACTGGAGGATCTCATCCAGCTGTTTCTTGAAAGAGGCCACAGTATAAACTTCAACAACATGGGTGGGCAGCTTGTTCCACACTCCCAGTCCAGCCCTTCCTCCCAGATTCTGAGCTTTTCACACGTTTGCTGTCCGTGATGCAAGTGAACAGCTGGAGTCAGGCCACAGGGCTGTGAACAGAGCCCTCTCTGTCTGTCTAGCACTCAGCCTCATTGACAGCCTTTGTCTTTCCCAGCACTGACTCCAGCAGATCCCACAAATCTCTTCCCTTCCGCTTCAGCTTGTCTCTGTCGGTTCCAGGGAGCTTCAGCCCTGTGAGGTGCATGCTAATGCACACAGTCGAATCGCAGAGGCAGGCAGGCGCTTGGCCACCTGGCAGAAGTCAGAACACGACTCGAAGGACCCCTGTGGGTTACCAGGGGTTGGAATTTGAAACCTGTGTCTCTAGGGCAGCAGACTGGCCTGATCTTTTAGGAAATGAGTTGGATCGGAGGCAACCTGCCTTCTGTACTCATTGAAGAAACATTTTCATTCCTCATTGTGCTCGAGGGCCACAAAGATTGCTCCTTTGATTCACTGTCTTCTTTCGGTACATTTTTCAATAACCAACACTAAGTGCACAGAAACCTCCGCAGGCAGAGGGTGCAAGGTCACAGCACTGTCGATGGAGAACCCAGGACAGCCTAACGGATTGATTTTCGCTCAGCTCAGTTTGCGTCAGAAGCCCAATCTGCTGACACTGCTGAAACAACAACGTACTGTTTGTGCCAAAACTCGGTTTGCTCACTTATCACTTGTATATGGAAGTTGTAATGTGTAATGTAATGTGTTAAAAACATAAGAGATATGTTTTTATTTCAGGACGGCACAGTGGCAGTAGCCACTTCCTTAATCTGCTCCACGTGCAGTCATACAGTCGGTTCACAGGTGCAAGCACAGGTGTGTAAAAGCACACAAATGCCTATTTCAGTAAAAATTATCGATTTCTGGGTCAGGCCATGTGAGGTGCACCTTGTCGGGCTAAACCAGATACTCCTGTTTTGTGTCGGGTTGTGACACCTACCTGATCAACTCCCTCTCTCAGGACCGCGCTCATTATCATGAACAAAGCCTCCTTTTCCATATTCCCTAAAACCTCAGGACGAGAGCTTGCGATGAGGAATACCAGAGAGATCAGTTTATTAGCCATAAACAGTTGCAGTTTCTTGCTTTAGGAATTTGTCTTTTCGCATACCCCAGCTTTCTCTCCATGAGACACACAGACAGGGAGAGAAGCTTGTGGTCAGAAGACAGGGTCAGCCATTTATATGGCACCCCTGGAGCAGTTGGGGTTAAGGGCCTTGCTCAGGGGCCCAACAGAGTAGGAGTCCTCCGCCGGCCGCGGGATACAAACCGGCAACCTTCCAGCCACAGGCGCAGATCCTTAGCCACAGAACCACCTCACTGCCTGGACTCAGTCTGCTCATTATTCATTGCGTTCCAGGAGAATGCACCTGGCTGTGGGAGAGCTAACAGAGGCCATGTTATCTAATGGCGCAGTGTGTTGATGAGACTTCCAGACAGACCCAGTCTGGAGGCTAATCTAATTTGCCACGCTTGTTTATCACTTACTGCATGAATAACTGCTCTGTGCAGCTAAACACCACCGGGCATCAATGTTTGCTTTAGCTAGCTGTCAGTCCTCGGGGAGAAGAGAGAGAGAGAGGGGAAACTCAATTGAGCTCCAGCCCAGCACGTGATCTCTCGTCACAGCCTGAAGAGCACAGAGGGAGCCTCTCATAAAATATTGTTGTTTTAAAATGGTTGGCAAGTTGGCATCACTGGAATTCTTTGCGAATGCATGCCAGGCAATAGATAAAAAATGTTCCGAAAGAGGACGAGAGGAGGGAGAGAAGGAAGAGCCTGTAGAGGGAGGGAGAAAGGGAGAGGAATGGAGAAGAGTCCCTCCTTCCTTCTCTCTCCTGATCCTTCCAGCTGCAGGCCATCTCCTCGGCCAGCAGCTCTTAGCATGAGTCCCCAGAGGCTCTTTCAAATTGGACACAGCTTCCTTTGGCTGAATCTCCTGACACTGTGCCAAGAGGCAGCTTCACAATAACCCCGAAGTGGATCACACGGAAGCCTTTCAAAGTTTTTCTCTTTCAGTGCCTTAAAATTACAGTTTTGCAAATCTTCCTGACCTACATGCAAGGAGCAATGGAATACAAATTTCTGCCTGTCCTTCTGCTGATCCAGCAGGCTGGAGTATGGTCAAATAGTGCTGGTGACCTCTAGTGGCAGGAAAGGAAGGCGCCGATTCCATGCACTTCCAAAGTACTGCAATTCTTATCTTCAAATATTTTATTTAACCAGATCGAAGAAGCTAAGCTGGGCTGGGCCTGGGATGGAAGACCTAGGAGGAAAAGCAGGCTGCTGCTGTAGGAGTGGCTCTAGTGGACCAGTAGGGGGCACTCTCCTATTTGGGCCATAATCTCCAATCTAATGCTTCAGTATGGTGACCTGGGAAAATGTGCTGTGAAAAGGAGGTGTCGCTTTTCAGACAAGATGTTAAACCAAGACCTTGGCTATTTGTGTCTCCCACCTGGGGCTGCATTTCAGTGGGATATGAAACAAATGGACCATTTCAATGTGTAAAAGAATTCTGGCCTTCCTTTGCATGAAAATCACTACATAAATTAACCTGAAATGAGTGGAATTCAGTACTGACAAACCCTAAAACAGAGGTTTCGGGGTGAGGGGGTATAACCGATATTTTATGCCACATTGCTTTCTGCAGATGCATGGACTTTTAAAGGGGAGAAAACATGCAAGAATACATCTGCTAGCATCATAAGCTGTGTCTGCTCCTAACCTGAAGCCGCTCACGTTAAACAAACAAGTCACTGAATGACAGAGCATTTATGTAATCATCTTCTCCTTCATTATCAGAAAACCACTGACTGCTGTGGGCTTGATGTAACCTGAAGCCTGTGCTGTATTCACAGAGTGGAAGGCAGGACTCTAACCTGGGCAGGACCCCCGACCATTAATAGGGCACAGTCAAACCTGGTACTCCAGAGCCATGAGGCACTAGCGCTAAGCCCAAGGCTGATGTGCCACCTGCATATCTTGAGTGGACGAGCTGAAGGCAGACAGGGGGAGGAGTGAGACACACAGAAGAAATGATCAGTTGCCAGGCGTCCAGCAGAGAGAAAAGTGTGCTGCTCTCCGAGAACATCTCATTCAGCAGAGGGTGAACTACTGACCCATCTCCATAATTCCACCATCCATCTCTCAGACTCAGCAGGACACTCCCCGAGCTGAAAAGACTCCCCGTGTGGATGGAGCTGTGTGTGAGAGTGGGAAGGATGGGACTGAGCGTGCACACTTGTGCTGTACCTGTGCACGATTTGCTAGCTGTAAAGACCCAGTACATGTTCAGCAGTAGACTGATCTATCCACGGTGCGACAGGGAGCGCTACAGGAGGTCATTCTTGCCTTCTGCCATAAGACTGTGCAAAGCATCCACCTTGCGTCTGGGCAGAGGCAACATTGACAGTGACCTGTTTCTGGACTGAACAGTAAACTGATACATCTGTTCTTTTTCTTTTTCCCATTTACTACCGTTTTTATGCAATATATGCCAGGGACCTGTGCAATACATTTATATTTATATGTATATTGTGCAATACAACTTTTTTTGGTGTACTGTTCTGTTCTGTTTTGTTCTTTGTGTGTTCTGGACTGTGAGTAACTCTTCTTAGTGCACTTCTCACTGTACTGATTGTATTGTTGTATTGTATTATTATTATTGTTGTGTCATTCGTTACACTGTTGCTGCTGTTGCACTGCAATTTCCCTCACGGGACCAATAAAGTATCTATCTATGTGCCTTTACAGGTAACAAATTCTGTCTCTACAGGATGAAGTGCCCAGTGAGTAACTGGGACTCAGACTAACCAGATGTCATGCCATTTTATTTTCAGATCATTTCATACCTCAGCCACACTCATGGTTGCCTTTTCATCTGCAGGTAAATATTTTCCAGTTGTGTACATTTTCTCAGCTAATTCTTCCGCTGCCTCTATAGTTGGAATCTGGAGTCTCACACTTCCAATGCCTGTGTGCAGTGTAAGACAGTGTTACACTGGTATTAACTCCAAACAGTTACACTCCACACTCCCATAATCTAAGGTAGGTAACTAGGCTAATTGATAACCAAATATATAAATCTGGTTATACATGGGTAGGTTATAAAGGCCCATGGGGATTAGGGACACCATTTTTCTTGACCATCCAATGCTGGAGGTGGAGGTGATGTGGTCAACATCACACTCCAGCCAGCCTATCGCTCCCAGAAGGATTAACCCCCTGGTACTCACTTGGAAAGCAGGCTGGGGGGACCCAGGAGCCATCTGGAAGGAATTAGAACAAGCTACATCACTTGCCCCTACCTGGGATTGAACCCAGGACCTCCAGTCCAGAGCTGGACACCCTTACCATCTGAGCTACCACGGACCCCTGTTTATACATAAGATAAATATAATCTAATATAAATTTAATGTATAGTTTATATATATATCATATATACTCTGATATACCGCTAACACCTTTAAGAGCAATCATCTCAAAGTGCTTTGTGTATCAATTTCTGTTTTGTTTCTCTGACAGCGGTCTTGAAACCGAAAGGCACTGAGATTCATGTTCCTATGTGCTCTTTCTCTCTGGTCTCTCCCGCAGTCTCCTCGGTGATTCTGTTCCCAGCCCTTTCTCTTCTCGCAGTCGGAGGGATATTATTGCTGCTCACCAATATGCAGGTGGGTACCTGTTCTCTCATCTGAATCCGTTCCTAATGCCTGCCGCGTTGGGAAAGCCGAGATGGATGACGGATGAGACGAGCCTCGTCAGGAGCACTATGCCGAGCTCTGTGGAAGACGGGAAACGTCTCAGATGCCAGCCTGACAGATGTCATTTTGCGATGGATTACCATTTCGAGCCGCGTTATCATATTCTGATGCTTACCCAAATCCTCCAGCTTTCTGGGAAAGAATATTCTGCTGTCCTTCCCTTGACCATCCCACGAACACTGGAATCCCTCTCAAGATTCCTAGAAACCCGTAGGAGTCAACTGATTCCTCAGTCCTCCCAGCAGCACTGGGGAAGTTTTCTCCTCCTGCTAGCGGTCATGTTTTCGTTTGGTTTTTCAGCGGTGAGCGTTACGTTGTTTTTAGCCCAACGCCTGCTGACCAGAGCTGTCAGCTCAAAGCAGGACTTGGGTGGGAGGAGACAGCGACATCATCGCCTCATTGGAGCATCTTCACAGAGGGGCTTCAAATGGGAGGTCACATCCCAGCACACAAACTCACGTGATATTGAGGTCGAATGCACTCAATCAGTCAGTGCTGTGTGATTAATGACCAGGAATGAAGCCATTGTCCTTCTTTATCACCCAGTAGGTAGTGTCCACCTGTGTGCCTGTGAGTCTTCTGCATTAAACCCCCCAACCCCGGTCTTCTTCTCTCTCTCAGGTGGGGAATCTGTTCGGGTCTCGGCGCTCCACTATCATCACCCTCTACAACGGCGCTTTCGATTCTTCGTCCGCAGTCTTCCTCATCGTCAAGGTAATCATTCACTCATCGGTTCACTGCGTTTCTGTAGTGTTTTTCATGCCAAAGGATCCCAAAACACTGTTAGACATTGGACGGCCCCACTTAGTTTCAGCATTAGTTTCCTCACCTGCTATGTGAAAGTGAGGTTTTCCAGTACTCTGTGGACTGTTGCATGCACTGCTGGACTTCAGTGACAGCAGACTGGTGAGTTTCCTGAATTCCCAGAGACCTCGCACTGCAACTCCCCTGTTCTCTTGCACTGAAGGACAGTACCCCTGCTGCTTCATTAATGCTGGAGAGCCTGAGTCTGTGTCTGTGGATGCTCACACAAATACTATAAAATGCTGTGGATCTCCAGTGTTTCATGCACAGGCCTCTTGGTAGCACAAGAGCTGAAACTGAAATGGCTGAAATTATGGCCGACTGCTTTCTGGCTCAGCCTGTCAGACACAGGCAGGAGTAACGTTCTTCTGCTCGAGTGCCGACTGTGGGCTGTGCACAGCGTGGTGCTGCTATGGGGTGTCTCTCAGTAACAGCAAACGTGTCTCGAGTGTTTCTCCGGGTGCTGTTCAAGACGGGAGCTGGAGAGTAAGATACTTGGACAGCACTGTGAACAACAATGGTGCACCTCTCTCACTCTCTCGCCAGGTGCTATATGAGAAGGGAGTGTCCCTCAGATCTTCCTTCCTCTTCCTGTCCTGCTGCAGTGTCCTTCACTTCCTCCGTACCTTCCTGCTCATGCCCCGGAAGCACATCCCTTACCCCCTTCCAGAGGACTACACTTATGGGTAAGAACTACAACTCCCACACTGCACTGGGGGGGGAGGGGGTACAGTCAGCACCCACTGCTATGAGGCAGTGAAAATGCAACAGGTGAATATTTAGAAAGAATTCACAGCCTTGTGAATTATGTGAATTTCAGTTTTGACTTTTAAAAACAAGTGTTTGGCGGCACCTTGTGGCAAGAACTCCCCATTCTGTTTATTCTGTTACATTCTGTTACCTGTGGGACAGTTATTCCAATCCAAAACTGTCTAATATTACTGGTTAACAAACTGGTTGATATCAGAGGTGGTCTAAAATAAAATGATGACATAAAACCTGTTTGGACTACATAAATGTCTAATGGTTGAATTCAACTCTACCACTACCACTGGCTCACACTGATGTGTCTTTTTTCTAAGATGTATGTTATTTAAATTGTTGTTGCTGCTGCTGTTCTGTGTTTATGTTTTTGGTGTTTCCTTTATTCCTTTGTATTGGAGTATACGTGCAAGTACGCATTTCAGTGCACTGGTGCACATGACAAAAAACCAAACTGAACTGGTGGTGCAATGGTAAGCATTAAAGCATTGTAGAGCTGGGGCCCTAGGTTCAATTCCTGGGGTGATGTCTGCGTGGAGTTTGTATGTTCTCCTTGTGTTCAAGTGGGTTTCTTCCAGGAGCTCGGTTTCCTCCCATAGACCAAAGACATGCTGGTGGGTTAACTGGTTTCTGGGAAGTATGGCCCTAGGTGTGTGTGTGTGTGTGTGTGTGTGTGTGTGTGTGTGTGTGTGTGTGTGTGTGTGTGTGTGTGTGTGTGTGTGTGTGTGTGTGTGTGTGTGTGTGTGTGTGTGTGTGTGTCTGTGTGGCCCTGCACTGGATTGGCATCCCATCAGTCCCCTGCTCCCACTGCATGATAGGATATGGTCTGGCTCCCCTGCAGCCCTGAATTGGATGACACCATTTGAAAACGGATGAATGATTTAGCATAATAAAATCCTAACACATTACAGATGTGTAAGGCTTGACACACACATACAGCAACAACAACTGAGTTTTATACCATTGCTCACGTCTGTGCCTAAGGTCATAGCAGAAGCAGCGCACCTGTAGCGTCCATTTGTGTGGTACTAATACTCACATGATCACCACCGGCAGAGCATCCTGTGGGAGGTCCAGCAGCTACAGAGTGGAGAAGACAGAAAAAGGGAACGTACAGGAAGAGGGCGCCACCTGCCAGCCGGAGGCAAAATTACAGGAGCAGGACTCCGAGCCAAAGAAAGGTCATTTATCAAAATGATTATGATGTACCAAGCATCAGAAGAAACCAGTCAGTCTGTTTCTGCATATATGGCACTAAGAAAACAAGGCATATAGAGATGGGATACTGACTATTTATTTGTGTCACCCCTATTGCCTCACCCTGACTCAACGCGATGCGCCAGAGTGATTCTGAGGGGTGTACTACTACTAAATGGCTTCATGAGTGAGAGGGTGGATTAGGTAAAGGTGATGAGGTGATGTAACCTGTTGAGGATCAAGCCTGGTCAAAATCAAGACAATCAGCTCCATTCGCTTGTTAAGAGAGGAAAGTGCCATCAGTATGCTGTGATGCCTGGACTAGCTCAGGGCATTTTTAAACGGCTAAGATAATACAGAAAAATTACAGTCTATGAACACTTAAACTCTTCCTCAGTGCAGTGTTCATGTACTATAGTGTCCAGTCAGTGTGTCTGGACTGTATTAACCCCTCTCTCTCTCTGCCCTATCTCTAGACGAGCCCAGTTTCAAGAGCTGTGTTTTCTCTTTCTTCTTCCTGTGGCACCTGACCTGGATCTCTGTGATGCAGCTGCGACACTATCTCTTCATCGGCACCCTCAACCCCATGCTGACCCGTCTGACCCAGAATGATCCTACACTGGGTAACTACACACACACTGTGTTTGTCTGAAATCTTTAAAAAATCTTTTAGATTTTAGGCAAGACGTCATCTGGTTCAATGCTTCACTTGTCACTAGTTCACTAGTTTCCTCACTGTTACTAACGGCATTAATCCCTCTCTCTTTGTCAGTGAGTCGCTACACCAACGCCTTTGCCTTC
This sequence comes from Lepisosteus oculatus, assembly GCF_040954835.1. NCBI lineage: Eukaryota > Metazoa > Chordata > Actinopteri > Semionotiformes > Lepisosteidae > Lepisosteus > Lepisosteus oculatus. The sequence continues at coordinate 41,637,363 of NC_090701.1, forward strand.
ACCCAGCTCTGCGGGGTGCTGTGCGCTCCCTGGAACGGCATGATCATGGACCGCCACAAGAGGGCGCCAAAGTCCGGCACTCAGGGTGAGCGACAGCCGGCAGACAGCCCTGCCCCGGGTCGGGCCGTCTGGTAACACGTTTCTTGAAGGGCCGTCTTGTAGCAAGGTGACCTCGGGACTCCATAATCGTCAAGACGGTCTGGGACCGGACCGCTTTTTAAAAACCTCCCCAAAAGGACTGTCAGAAGTCAGGAAAATTAGTTCAGGGCAGGTTTCGCACTCGAAAGCGGTGTTTAGATAGATACTTTATTGATCCCGTGAGGGAAATTGCAGTGCAACAGCAGCTTAACACAGCCACAGTGTAACAAATTAGTTAGTTTAGTTAGCATCTTGGTAAAAAAAAAACTGTCTTCAAAAAACAGTTTTTAACTTATGAGTTTGCACTAAGCACAGTAACATGTAAACTACAAAGGAAGAGACAAATTAGAGTCACTCCACTGTTCACAGAGATGCCTCGCAAGCTTTTTTCGCAGTTCCCCTGAGGTGGTTTTTTCCCAGGCCGGCCGGAGCGGGAGGCTGACCTGCACTCGGCCGTCCTGTCGCTGGCCCTGACGGCGCTGCAGTGCCTGCTGTTCTCCCTGTGCGCCTCCATCCCCCTGCTGCCCCTGCAGTACCTCACCTTCATCCTGCAGGTCGTCAACCGCTCCTTCCTGTACGGCGGGAACGCCGCCTTCATCGCCGTCGCGTGAGTGAACGGGCCGCGCCGCTTCTCCGTCGGGCTCGGCGGTCCTGTGCGGTGTGGAAACGTCGGACCGCTATTATTCAAATCGGGGGCAGAGCGCGGGCAGTGCCCGTTCTCAAGTGAGAGTGACACTGTTTCAGATATGCCTACAGTGAGAGTGACACTGCATCAGACACGCCCACAAGGGGTGAGTGACAATGTATCAGACACGCCCACAGTGAGAGTGACACTGTTTCAGATACGCCCACAGTGAGAGTGACACTGTATCAGACACGCCCACAAGGGGTGAGAGACAATGTATCAGACACGCCCACAGTGAGAGTGACACTGTTTCAGATACGCCCACAGTGAGAGTGACACTGTATCAGACACGCCCACAAGGGGTGAGAGACAATGTATCAGACACGCCCACAAGGGGTGAGTGACAATGTATCAGACACGCCCACAAGGGGTGAGTGACACTGTATCAGACACGCCCACAAGGGGTGAGTGACACTGTATCAGACACGCCCACAAGGGGTGAGTGACACTGTATCAGACACGCCCACAGTGAGAGTGACACTGTTTCAGATACGCCTTCAGTGAGAGTGACACTGTATCAGACACGCCCACAAGGGATGAGTGACAATGTATCAGACACGCCCACAAGGGGTGAGTGACACTGTACAGCCACGCCCACAAGGGGTGAGTGACACTGTACAGACATGCCCACAAGGGATGAGTGACAATGTATCAGACACACCCACAAGGGGTGAGTGACGCTGTATCAGACACACCCACAGTGGGAGTGACACTGTATCAGACACGCCCCCACACCCATAGTGGGAATGGCACTATATCTAACATGCCCACATTGGGACTGACACTATCAGACACACCCACAGTGGGAGTGAGTTAGTGTTCTTTTACATTTTTGTAAAATAAGCAGTCAGAGCCATTAAATGGGGCAGCTAAAATATGTAAATACAATTCACAAAGGCTTTCTTTGGGGGGGGCGGGGGGAGAGATACTTCACAAGTCCTCATACGTGGAAGTGCACAGAGTCAGAGGACAGGCTTATCAGGCCCTGTGCACGGGTGCAGTCAGACCTACTCGCACACCCAGAGGTACCTTACTGCATTTCAAATGCAAATCCCGGAGGGAATGTGGCATCTGAAGAAGATCTGTCACTGAGTTTGCTCGAAGTCGAGAGATATTCCCTGGTTGAGTTTCAGAGATACCTGGGCTGGCTCGTTGTCAGGAGGTCTGGAAGGGTCCTGTTGTGTAACAAGGGCCTGGCCGTCTGGATACGTCCAGCATCCCACATGTGGTAACTGAGTAACCTCTCACCTCTCTCTTTCCAGTTTCCCCCCGGCACATTTCGGGAAGCTGTACGGTCTGGTGATGTCACTGTCGGCGATCGTCTCTCTGTTGCAGTACCCTTGCTTTGCCCTGGTGAAGGGGTACCTTCAGGGGGACCCTCTTTATGTGAGTGGAGTAGACCACACTGACTACACTGCTCTGTACTCTACTACACTGTGCACACAGAGGGCTGTTTCCTCTGGGATGGATGGTACTGGACTACACTAGTCTGTACTACACTACAGTGGCCTCCTAATAATCCCCATCTCTGAACCGGCTTCATCACTCTGCTAAACTCCACACTTGGAGCTGGTGTGTGGGGAGCAGACTGGAGAACCATCCAGGAGGGGATAGCATACAGCGCTGTTTTCTCTGCGCTGGAGGGTACTAGACTACACTGCTCTGTAGTCTACTACACTGTGCTTCAGTGCACACTGTTCTGTACCATATACTACTGAACTAAACAGTACAAACAAGTACTCACTGTGCTCTTCACTGTATTGTGCAGTACTACTGCGTGTTATACTGTAATGTATAATATTTTACAGTAGCTCTTCCATTTCCCTCTCACTCTGTGGTTCCAGGTCAATGTGGCTCTGATCGGCCTGAGCATGCTGGCTTTCATTCATCCCATCAACGTGTACCTGCACTGCCGCAGAGAGGCCAGGCAGAGGAAGCAACACCAGGCGAAGTGACTCAGCGCCTCCTAGTGGAGGCAGGGACAAACTGCATGACACCAGTACAACCTAAAACCACCCAATGCAGTATTAAACTAACAAGGGAAAGTTGCACTGCTCACACATACACACATACGATCCTGCTGAAAGTACCAGGACACAAGCACCATCACCCCTTTCACTCAGACACCTTTGAAACGAAGAAGAGAACTCCTGGAACTCAAAATCACACATAGATTACTCGCTGTTTCGAAACTCTTTTCCCCCTTAAGTTGTGTTGGTGTGAGATATAATATTTTGGTGAAGAAAAACCACAGTAGAGAAATAATGTCAACCCTACCAGTGAGCAGTTATTCCAGGTTATTATTAGAATAGAAACAGTTAAAATAAAAAACAAGAGACCAAGATCCCAGCCTGTTAACCCTCCCAGTCTGACAAAGGAAGCCAAGGTATCGGCCTCAACCTTGAACGAGCAAGCACTTCTCTACACAAAAGGTGGTGGGAGTGTGGAACAGGCTGCCCAGCCTTGTTGTTAAAGCCAATACCCTGGCATCTTTCAACAAACAGCTGGATGAGATATTCCAGTCAGGACAAGAGGTACTTCTTTACACAAAGGGTGGTGGGAGTGTGGAACAAGCTGCCCAGCCATGGTTGAAGCCGATACCCCAGCTTTGTAAAGATAGATGAGATCCTTTCCTTAATTAACAAAACAGACTGGATGAACTGAATGGCCTCCTCTTGTTTCTAACAGTTCTTATGATTTCCTGAGCTCTTTCACCCATTTTGATGGTGCGTCACAGCCTAGCAGCAGTCAAAAGGTGATGCCACATAACCAGACACCCCTAACTCTTTGCTCACATGCAGTGACAGGCATTTGTGTACCATTCATACATATATCTTTTATAGTTTTATTTGAACAAAAACCATTAGGGAGCCATAAGAGAATTTAATATTATGTTTTTACTATATACTATGAACTATTGCTTTACTAGTTTTGTTTTTTAAATCATGGAAATAAAGTTCAATGTGAAATATTGTAACGATGCAAAATGTTTTATTTTACTGTAACAATTAGAAATTGGAACAATAAATTGCGAGAGTGCTTTGATGACTTAGGAAATAAAATTTTACAGTCTTGAACATAGAGTCTAAATATACTGTACTACATACAATTTATTGATATTAAACCAAAACATGCATAACAAACAACAAACTTCTTATGTTTAAGAGGAAACTTGTGAAACGATCTTCTGTGATATGAAAGGCTGATCATTCAGAGTTAGTAGCTTCAGAGTTTAATATAACTGTAACATATTAGTTTTATCAGTCTCATATAGTTAAATCACGCTTCTGTTTTTGCAAGCGTGAATTAAACAATCAAACCTGTTGGGAATAATAGTTCAACTCAACGAGGATTATAATGAGAATAAAGAAGTTTTCTACTCAAAGTTCCGTTGGCCAAACATCCTAGATGAGTTCAGACTTCCCACTGAGAAGACGGTGCTTGGCAGCTGCTTTCTCTGTGTCCCGGGAGTCTCCCAGTGCAGAAAGACGGGAGGAGAGCAGTGCCTAGCGTTTCTGCGCAGCCCTGCCAGAAGTTAGCACCGCTGAACTTCAGTCTTTGAAACAGTCTGTGCGCAGTTGTCTGCTGCGTGGATCTGGCTGCAAATGAGACAGGGGAATGGAGGCTCATCCAGGCTATAGCTTTTACTGACTATACCTGGATATTCAGGATGTCGACAAAAGGAGTCTTAATAAGGACTGTTATTACTTCAATCAGGAGAAAATCATGAATACAAGATTTCGTCTGTTGCAGAAAGAATATCTTGGGCAGGATTCTGCACTTTACTGACTCACTCTCTCAGTGTGGAGACTTGGGGAAACGTTGAAGTACCGACTCGGGCTGCTCGCAGTCACATGGTTAATAAAGTCAGAGGGCCAGGTCAGTCGGAGAGAGAAGATGAGTGAGGTAACCGATGAAATGTATTGGGTGCTCGCTTTGAAAATACACCATCACTACGTACTGGTAGACTGGCTGGGATGTTATGAGGTATTGTCCTGTTACCCAACCTGCGGGATCCCCACTGGAAGATCATCCACTGCATAATGGGCAGTGACCTCTGACCCCTGTCTCGGGCAGAAGGGGGTCGCAGGTTCAATGGAGTCCAACTGCGTCGCATACTCTAAGATAAGATAAGATCACTTCATTAGCCATATACAATTTCTTGCATTAGGAATTTGTCTTTTCGCATACCCCAGCTTGCTCTGCAGAGTCATGCAGGTTTCTGGGTTTGAGAACCAATCCTCTTTCAGGAATGTAGTTCCACTGTGACCTGGCAGCATGAACTCCAGCACAGAGCTGAGGTAGCTCTTCTATTTTCTAATTCAGCTCTCCCCCTCAGGCTCCCTGGGTGACTCCTGTGGGGGTAGGGCTGGGATGGAACAGGCAAAATACAGTGAAAATAAAAAAAACAATCATCATTAATCAGAAATAAACGTAGCATATCTCTCTATATTTATCGTTTGTCTGATCTGGCCCAATTCTCCTTTGTTTGACTCTCCTGCATTGTGAATGAAACAGCGCCTTCCCTCATACAGTATGCCACAGTGGCAGTGCTCATACACTATGTTCAGTTGTTATACATGAGTGTACCAGGGTAGCCATTCTGCCTCTACACCAGACTTCAGAATCAGTGTCAACATGGCTGAAGGACACCAGTTTCTCTCTTGCGGGGGGGCTGTCTTCCCTGCCCCCATGTTTCTGAACTGCTATAATTGCAGTAACGTTATAGTAAGTAATGCCTTCACACAGTACTTGATGTATTGAAATTCCCACTTGTGACTTGATTAATTTAGATAAAAATACCATGCACAGACAACCTACTGAACAAGCTGCAAACAGACCGAGCCGAGATGCTGGTTTGCTACAGTCTTAAACAGTACTTATGCATCCATAAAGTACTTCTGATCCCCAGGACCAAGAGAGAAGAAAATAGTTTTCAACAAATTAACTAAAACTAATTGAAGTGGGGGAAATGAGTCTTTGGACGCAGGAATATAGAAGATCTTCTTATGTACGAAGCAAAGCTCTTGCAAAGGCAGTTTAACTGGCTTTCAGCCCCCCTAGGCTGATGTCGGATGCATTACTGCCCCGAACACATTCTCCAGACTGACAGATCTCCAGCACGCTGGAGCTGCTGCAGGGCTCAAGATTTCTGCTAGTTCTGCACTTTACCTCTGTAGCTGAATCTCTGCACACACCTGAATTAGGAGGTCAGACTTGCGTCAAGCGGCTCTGGCCTGACCTCTGACCTTCTCTGGCTAATCCGTGTCCACCCAGAAACACCTGCACCCTGCTATCTCACAGCCTGGGTCTCCTAGTACTATCTCACTCTTTCCCAGGCACAGGACTGAACTCCCTGCTTGAAGTCAACCCTCAGAGATCCCTCCCTCCTGCATTACCTTACGTTAAATAACTCTCCACTAGCTCTCCTGCACCTGCGCCCCCACATACAGACACACAGCCTGCACCAGCTGCCCCACCTGGGAGACACACAGCCCCCTCCTGCACCAGCTGCCCCACCTGGGAGACACACAGCCCCCTCCTGCACCAGCGGCCCCACCTGGGAGACACACAGCCCCCTCCTGCACCAGCGGCCCCACCTGGGAGACACACAGCCCCCTCCTGCACCAGCGGCCCCACCTACAGACACACAGCCCCCTCCTGCACCAGCAGCCCCACCTGGGAGACACACAGCCCCCTCCTGCACCAGCTGCCCCACCTGGGAGACACACAGCCCCCTCCTGCCCCAGCGGCCCCACCTGGGAGACACACAGCCCCCTCCTGCCCCAGCGGCCCCACCTACAGACACACAGCCCCCTCCTGCACCAGCGGCCCCACCTGGGAGTCACACAGCCCCCTCCTGCACCAGTGGCCCCACCTACACACAGCCCCCTCCTGCACCAGCAGCCCCACCTACAGACACACAGCCCCCTCCTGCACCAGCGGCCCCACCTACACACAGCCCCCTCCTGCACCAGCAGCCCCACCTACAGACACACAGCCCCCTCCTGCACCAGCTGCCCCACCTGGGAGTCACACAGCCCCCCTCCTGCACTAGCGGCCCCACCTGGGAGACACACAGCCCCCTCCTGCACCAGCGACCCCACCTACAGACACACAGCCCCTCCTGCACCAGCAGCCCCACCTACAGACACACAGCCCCCTCCTGCACCAGCGGCCCCACCTGGGAGACACACAGCCCCCTCCTGCACCAGCAGCTCCACCTGGGAGACACACAGCCCCCTCCTGCACCAGCAGCCCCACCTACAGACACACAGCCCCCTCCTGCACCAGCGGCCCCACCTACAGACACACAGCCCCCTCCTGCACCAGCGGCCCCACCTACAGACACACAGCCCCCTCCTGCACCAGCGGCCCCACCTGGGAGACACACAGCCCCCTCCTGCACCAGCGGCCCCACCTACAGACACACAGCCCCTCCTGCACCAGCAGCTCCACTGCAGAGATTTGTTAACTCCCTGCTCTTTCGGAGTGTCCTGTGTCTGTAATGACTAGCAGTCAGAACCCTGGGGTCAACATTTGAACGACACCATCTACTACACACCCCTATAGTCTCCTTGCCTGGGGACGGTACTGGCTGCTTGCTCCAGTTCTTTGGAACTTACGCTCTTGATGATAACACAGGCATGTCTGAAAAAATGTCAGGAATTCAGACCTGAACCTCTGAAGCTATTTGTTAGAGCTGACTCGAACTCTACCAACAACGTTTGCTGTCTGTGCTGTTGCTGTAAGTAAATGGCTCTGTGTTTTTGTTACTGTATCTGTATACAGAGCCAGCCCTAGTTTTTGGGGGCTCCTCTAGATCATGGTTTTCACAAACACTATTATCAGCTCTCAACACAACAGTATTGCACTACTCAGAACCATTAAATAAATGAATGATATAACTAGAACACTTTTATTAACCAGCTTTAAAGAACACGTAATGACTTATAAACAAGAAGATAAGGAACACATTTTAAAAAGAAGCATTAATAGCAATAAAAAGTAATGATACAAAACAACAAAATAAATTAGTGATAAACAGGCTCTGTGTTACTTCAAAGGTATAGCTTTAAAAGTACAGCACTGAAATCTCTGTAGAAAGGAACTACAGAAATAAATGCGAAATTAAGTCAGAAATAAAAAAAAACAAGGGCACTTAATACAAGGCCGGTGAGAGCAGTGGGGCTGAGCTGATGGGAACGTTTTTTTTAAAAAAAACGTACAAATGATTTTTTCGACCTCAGGGGTGTTTTAATCCACTCGAGCTCTGAAAAGCTCCTCTCTGCTCCTGTCGCTGTCACTGGCAGAGAGACTGGGTCCCAATCCTACTGGGAGAGGGAGGAGGGAACTCAGTTGAACTGGCAGCCCAGTATGTGACCTCCTGCCACAGCCTGAGGAACAGTGAGCCTGTCTCCCCATAATGCTCCACCCGTTTACAGTATATGTAAATATTTTATGATATGTCCTTGTTGTAAATGTCTGTAGATTTTATTTTATTTTTTGTTTCATGTTAATTTTATTATTTTTATCCGCTTTGGCAACACTGATTGTACCCAGCGGTCATGCTAATGGGCGGAGCGGTGGCTCTGTGCTTGTGGCTAGAAGGTTGCAGGTTCAAATCCTGTAGCTGGCAGAAGAATCCTACTCCCTTAGGCCCCTGAGCAAGGCCCTTAACCCCAGCTGCTCCAGGGGGACCCTGCGCTCTGACCCCCAGCTTCTCTCCCTGTCTGTGTGTCTCATGGAGAGCAAGCTGGGGTATGCGAAAAGAAAATTCCTAATGCAAGAAATTGTAAAGGGTTAATAAAGTGATGTTATAATGTTATAATAAAGCACCTTGAATTGACTGCAACTCCAAGGGCTACAGGCTGAGTTCACAATGACCCCATGAACAGGAGAAACCGCGAGGAATACAAAGCGTTTTAATGGCGATTCGGTACACTCTGTCTTGGTAACTGTCTTTGTTTTGTACGGTTGCTTTCAGGCTTTGGTTTGATTTTTAGCCAGGCGAGCCACATGGCATTTGTACAATTGCGGGAAAAACTCCCCTCCCTCCATGAAACGTCTGGTAGAAACTATTTATATGTCTAGTTTGGAAAATGTGTTACCGTTCTACATTTCGCGAGTTAACTGGATCTGACTCGAAGCCAAATGAAATCCAAATGATTCTGCAGACTCAAAACCAAATCAAATACAAATCATTATGCATATTGTGCATTATTGCAATGGCTTGATTTGGCGCGCCTCTGTTTTGAGATCGCTTCTTCTCCTGCGCTTCAGGAACACGGTTATGATTTGGTTTTCTGTTCTGTTTTGACCGGGCTTCCTTTAGGATGATCCCCAGCAGCAACAGAAAGAAAAAATGTTTTCGCTCACATTGGAACAGATTAAAATAAATCTGTTGTGTTGCACATTGAGGGGGAGGGGCCCCTATACCCAGGGCCGGCCTTATCGGTAAAGATCCTGTGGCAAAAAGACCAGAAGGGCCGCTTACCGGACTGCAGAAACAGTAAGAGCCCGGGCCCTGGCGTCCCTCCTCTGTCCACTCGCAGCGCTAGAGAGACACCCGGAAACTCCGGCGCCGCGTCTCGCTCTTCCTGCTGAGCCAGGGCTGGGCTACTGGCTGGGACGTCAGCGCTGGCTCACGGCTGCTCGGTGGGGCTGGAGTCCGGGAGAGCGGGTCACGGGTTTCTCGGTGTTTCCGCGGGCAGCTCGGCGAGGAGTCCCGCTTATCGCAGGCCGGCGGCATCGCCCCTAGACAACCAGGTCCGGTTCTCCATAGCAACGCCGAGCAGTGCACCTGCCGAAGTTCTGCCCGAGCGTTACTGAAGCGGAGGAGCGCTAACAGGTTAGTTAGCCAAAACAGTACCGTGATTACGTGTTGTTTGTAAGTGTATCCATGTATTTAAACAATTTGGTTCCTATTTTACAGTTTTTAAGTTCAAGCCGGACGGTAAATAAAGTGAAGTCCCACCTCTGCCTGCGTACTTTTACAACGTCCACAGCTTGCTGAGTTTGAGATGTGCCCAGACTTGATGTCATGCGGCAGATGCGCTCCGTGAATGTGGCAATACTTTGGGAGAAGTACTGGATTTCACTGTGTTGCAACAGCAGCCGGACCGCCCGCACAGACAGTGCTTCGTTCCCAGTGCAGCAGCTCAGCTTGGGCGGCTCTGGGTTGGCTGTTGCCTTCGTTTGCGCCGGGAGCACCAGAGCTGTGCTGATCGGTTGAAAGCGAGACAGAGGACCGCAGTACAGTTAGGATACACAATAATAATAATAATAATAATAATAATAATAATAATAATAATAATAATAATAACTTGCACATAGAGGGCGCTTTTCTGGATACTCCACTCAAAGCTCTGTGGTCCTACGCTGTCCTGGTTGTCTGGTGACCTTTCTCCCTGCGCTCCGGCGCTGTCTGTCTCTCCTGTCTCCGGCACTCTGTGTGTGCGTCTCCTATCCTGACTGGAGAATCTCATCCAGACTTTGCTTTAAAGAATCTGAGGTGTTAGCTTTAAAAAACATGGCTGCACAATTTGTTCCATACTCCCACTACCCTTTGTGTAAAGAAGTGCCTTCTACCCTTGATTCCGGTTGAGAGGGAACGCTGGCACGTTTGGCTGCCGCTCCTCTCACCAGTTTTTCATTTGTATCTACTTATCTATGTTTTTTTTCCTTTTTCTTCTCGATGACACTGATTTCTAACTTGTCTATTTTCATCCGCTTCACGTTATCCGCTCCACGTTACAAATTCACAAATGCGACTTCCACTTGCATCGTGAATTTGCTCAACTGAAGACCTTCACCACTTGCTCCCGCCTTCTCTGGATTTCCTTCCCGTCTCGATTCATCGATCATGTCACTGAGGTACACTGCACTGCAACTTCTTCAACTAAAACAAAGCTACCACCTGGTGAAAGACACATTCGATTACTGCCGTTTTACTGGGATTTTACCACCGAGTCGCTACATCCATCGCAGCACAGTACGCCGTTTTTTTTTCCGTTCGCCTGCCAGTGGAGTCTCTATCCCTGCCTTTCGGCGCACGTCTGTAAGTACACTCTATGAATTGGCTTCATCACTCTGCTCTCCTCCCCACTGATAGCTGATGTGTGGTGAGCGTTCTGGCGCACTATGGCTGCTGTCGCATCATCCAGGTGGATGCTGCACATTTGTGGTGGTGGAGGGGAGTCCCCATTACCTGTAAAGCGCTTTGAGTGGAGTGTCCAGCGCTATATAAGTGTAAGCAATTATTATTATTATTATTATTATTATTATTATTATTATTATTATTACTATTATTATTACATCACGTACCGGCGCCGATCTAAAAAATCTCCACTCACTACTGCACCTGGAGCGCACTCCGCTTCCCCCTGAATCCCTGAGACTGGCCAGATCAGCGTTTACTCAACACCCGCTCCAAAAACAACAAGGCTCTTTTCTTATGTGACATCATCAATGAAAAACAATTGGACCTTCTGTGCTTAACTGAAACCTGGCACAAACAAAACGATGGACTCCTGTTCAGCCAACTAGTTCCTCCTGGATATGGTTTCTTTGACCTTCTGCGTCTTTCAGGCAGAGGTGGGGGCATTATTGTTATTTACACCCTTTTTACAGTCTAAGTCCTATTACTATACCTCCTCCCTCTTCTTTTGATTGTCTTGTTTTTAATGTTTCTATCCCCCAGTCTACTATTATTGCCACAGTTTATAGACCACCCAAACCCAGTGAAGCCGTCTTAGGTGAGTTTGCCGATTTTCTCTCATTCTTATGCCTTAAGTTTAAAAGGATCCTTATTCTAGGGGACTTTAATATACACATCGATTCAAGGTCTTCCAGTTTGGCTAAAGACTTACAGTACTTTCTCTATTGGGATGCTTTGATCTTACTCAGTTTGTTTGTACCCCTACACATAACAAAGGACACACCTTAGATTTAATTATTGCAAATGGCTCCTTTGTCTCCCACTGCTCTCCCCTTGATCTAGGCCTCTCTGACTACTTAGCCATTCTCTTCAATCTGGAATTACCTGTTTCTAACACCTCCCCCTCGCGCTCTGTAAATTTCTGCAACTGGCGATCAGTTGATCACCCAAGGTTTGCAAATTCTAATCTGTCCTCCTTATCCTGTTTCTCTTCCTCTGACCCTCTAGAGGACAAAATACAGTTACTTGACCGTGCTCTTTTATCTACCCTCAACACGTTTGCTCCTATAAAAACTCAAACCATCTCCTTCTCTCGCCCTGCCCCCTGGAACAATGACCATCTGCGATCCATGAAGGTAGCCTCTCGCAAACTTGAGCGTAGGTGGCGTCTTTCCGGCCTAAATGTACATTATCAGGCCTGGAGAGATTACTTATCTGATTATAAGGTTACTACAGGGTCTGCTAGATCCACCTACTTCTCTCACATCATTGAAAATCACCAAAACAACCCCAGACATCTTTTCTCCACCATCAACAGACTGCTCAAGCCAAACTGCCCCACCACATTACCTGCCTCATCACAACTTTGCAACACATTCTTAGATTTCTTTAGTTCTAAGATTGACAACATCCGGCATCACATTCTCTCCACTACGCATATCATTTCCATACCTCCTCCCTCCTCATCCAACTTCTCTGGTTCCCTTCTCTCCAGCTTCTCTCTTCTTGACTCAGCATCCCTCAATAAACTAGTTACACGCATGAAACCCACCACATCTATTTTAGATCCTATTCCCACCACTTCATTTCAGTCCTGTTTCTCTTCTCTCTGTCCCATTGTCCTCAATATTATACATGAATCCTTGGAGCACCGGCATTGTACCAACAGTCCTCAAAACTGCTGCCATTACTCCTGTGCCAAAGAAGCCTAACATGGCTCTTGACGATCTTAACAACTTTCGCCCCATCTCCAACTTACCCTTTCTCTCTAAAATTCTAGAACGTGCTGTCACACTTCAGTTACATAACCACCTCATGACATACAACCTTTTCGAACCCCTCCAATCTGGCTTCTGTCAACTTCACAGCACAGAAACTGCCCTGGTCAAAGTCGCCAACGATTTTCTAATACCTTCTGATTCTGGTTCTCTTTCTATACTCATCCTTCTTGATCTCAGTGCTGCCTTTGACACTGTTGACCATGACATCTTACTTTCTCGTCTTGAGACTGTGTTTGGAGTTTCTGACACTGCTCTCAAATGGTGCAAGTCTTACCTCACTGATCGCTGTCACTTTGTCTCTCTCAATGGGTACAGGTCTGAAATTGGTCTTGTTAAGTCTGGTGTCCATCAGGGCTGAATACTGGCCCCCTTGCTCTTTAGCATTTACATGTTCCCACTTGGTCAGCTTTTAAGACCACATGGCCTCAGCTTTTATTTTTACGCTGACGATACTCAAATATACATCCATACCAAACCTGACACTGATGTGGCTGTCTCTATTCTATCTAATTGCATCTCTGACATAAAAATTTGGATGACTCAAAACTTCCTTCATCTTAACTGCGACAAGACTGAAGTCATGCTTATTGGCAGCCCCCATCAACTTCGTAAAGCCAGTCCTGTAACCCTATCTGTAGATGGCTCTGTACTTGAGCTTCAATCAAAATTTAAAAACCTTGGGGTTCTATTCTATTCTGGCTTAACATTCGACCCACATGTGCAGCATATTGTCAAAACATGTTTTTTCACCTCAGAAATATCACCACACTACGCCGTATGCTATCATTAACTGTGGCTGAAAAGCTGATTTAACACATTTGTATTCTCTCGAATTGACTACTGTAGTGCTCTACTCGCTGGGGTATCTAAATCTACTCTGAACAAACTGCAGTATGTCCAAAATTCATCAGCCAGAATCCTGACCAGATCTAGTGCAAGTGTTCACATTACTCCTGTCTTGGAGTCCTTGCACTGGCTTCTGGTCAAGTTCCGTGTAGACTTTAAAATCCTCATGCTCACCTATGAGGCTCTGCATGGCTTGGCACCTCCGTACCTGTCTGAACTATTATCGCTCTACTCCCCACCTCGCAACCTCCGCTCTTCAAATTCTGCCCTCCTTACTGTCCCCCAAGCCCGTCTACATTGTATGGGCGACAGGGCCTTCTCCTGCTATGCCCCCAAGCTCTGGAACTCTTTGCCCAAGGATATCAGAGAGTCACCTTCTCTAAACTCCTTCAAATCCAGACTCAAAACCCTCTTCTTCAGAAAAGCCTTTACTCAACTGGTTCCATTCTTCACCCCTCTGCTCTTCTTAATACCACCTTCCACGGTCTCCTCTATTGTTATTGTTGTATTGTTGTAATTGTAATTGTGTCTTATCTTGTGTATTCTTCTTATTTATTGTTGTATTCTTCTTATTTATTGTTATTGTCATCCTGTAAAGCGCTTTGAGAAGCCACCTTTAAAGGGGCTATATAAAATAAAGTTTATTATTATTATTATTATTATTATTATTATTATTATTATTATTATTATTATTATTATTACCCTTAATTGTACATGCCAGAGTGCTGGGCCAGAACAAATTATCTGGCAGGGCTGGGTGGGATTGTGCTGTAATGAGGGATGGGAGGCAGTGAGGTGTGTTTTTGAGACCTGCAGTGTAAATTGTTTGCCATTTGATGTTTCTTGGTTCTATGATGATGAACATGGACTGTATTAACCCCTCTCTCTCAGTGCAGTGTTAATGTCCTGTAGTGTCCAGTCAGTGTGTCTGGACTGTATTAACCCCTCTCTCTCAGTGCAGTGTTAATGTCCTGTAGTGTCCAGTCAGTGTGTCTGGACTGTATTAACCCCTCTCTCTCAGTGCAGTGTTAATGTCCTGTAGTGTCCAGTCAGTGTGTCTGGACTGTATTAACCCCTCTCTCTCAGTGCAGTGTTAATGTCCTGTAGTGTCCAGTCAGTGTGTCTGGACTGTATTAACCCCTCTCTCTCAGTGCAGTGTTAATGTCCTGTAGTGTCCAGTCAGTGTGTCTGGACTGTATTAACCCCTCTCTCTCAGTGCAGTGTTGATGTCCTGGAGTGTCCAGTCAGTGTGTCTGGACTGTATTAACCCCTCTCTCTCTGGCCAGGGTGATCATGGACAGTCATCAGGAAGTGTTAGAACGATTGCGTTCCTCGTTCCTGTCGGGGAAGACTCGTCCGGAAGAGTTCCGGCTGTCTCAGCTGATGGCCTTGGCCCAGCTCATTACTGATAATGAGAAGGCCATCCTGGAGGCCCTGCACCAGGACCTCAGCAAGGTAGTGGACACTGCGGCCACTGCCGCCGGCCGGAACGTCCGTCTCTGAAGTGAACTGACAAAGATCATGCAGTTTTATGTCATTTACAGCACACATAGGGTCAGTCACTGCAGGGCACTTCGATGATTATGAAAAGCTGTGATGATGTAAAGGGGTTCAGGCATTTTTCTATACAGAAATGGGAAGTTCTGAAAGTTTTTTTAAATGTCAGAACTTAGACATTGAACTGTTCCCATAATCCTTCTGAGAGATTGTTTACTTGCCTATTAGTGTAAGGTGATGTAATCATTTAGTAAAAGGTACTGCATGTATTGTCTGTACTGTATTAACCCCTCTCTCTCAGTGCAGTGTTAATGTCCTGTAGTGTCCAGTCAGTGTGTCTGGACTGCATTAACCCCTCTCTCTCAGTGCAGTGTTAATGTCCTGTAGTGTCTAGTCAGTATGTCTGTAGTATATTAATACTCATCAATCTTTCTGTCTCCAGCCCAAGTTTGAGGCCGTGCTGTCAGAGTTAGACATGGTTCTGAATGAAGCGAACTACACAATCAATAACTTTCGAACTTGGATGCAGCCAGAGTACGTGGATAAAAACCTGGTGAGCTGAGACGATTCTCTCTGTTGTGTACAGTCCAGCAGGAGTGAGTATCTGTGGAGTAGACACACAGGTGTACAGCTCCAGTCCCTGAGGACCAGAGTCCAGCAGGAGTGAGTATCCCTGGAGTAGACACACAGGTGCACAGCTCCAGAGTCCAGCAGGAGTGAGTATCCCTGGAGTAGACACACAGGTGTACAGCTCCAGTCCCTGAGGACCAGAGTCCAGCAGGAGTGAGTATCCCTGGAGTAGACACACAGGTGCACAGCTCCAGTCCCTGAGGACCAGAGTCCAGCAGGAGTGAGTATCCCTGGAGTAGATACACAGGTGCACAGCTCCAGTCCCTGAGGACCAGAGTCCAGCAGGAGTGAGTATCCGTGGAGTAGAAACACAGGTGCACAGCTCCAGAGTCCAGCAGGAGTGAGTATCCCTGGAGTAGACACACAGGTGCACAGCTCCAGAGTCCAGCAGGAGTGAGTATCCCTGGAGTAGACACACAGGTGCACAACTCCAGTCCCTGAGGACCAGAGTCCAGCAGGAGTGAGTATCTCTGGAGTAGAAACACAGGTGTACAGCTCCAGAGTCCAGCAGGAGTGAGTATCCCTGGAGTAGACACACAGGTGCACAGCTCCAGTCCCTGAGGACCAGAGTCCAGCAGGAGTGAGTATCTCTGCAGTAGACACACAGGTGTACAGCTCCAGTCCATTATATCAAGGATATGAAGTGAGGGTTTTGGAGGCTAAGCTTGTTATTGACTTAATTGGATCAGTTTGTTTTTCCCAGCTTTTCAGGTACGATTCTGTGCAGAAGCCAAGCCCCGTAGGCCCTGTGTTAGCTGTCCTCACCAGCTGCAGAATCAGGCCCTGCAGAAAGGGCTCCTGTGGTGTCTAGTTTCAGACCAACAGAGCTGTGTGACCTGTATCTGCTGTGGCGCCCCCTGGTGTTTCCAGCTGGAACCAGACGCTGCGGGTTCCTGTCTGTCTTCATACTGCTTTAACTCCTGCACCATCTCCCCCCTTTCTTTTCTCGTTTCAGGCCACCAAGTTCGACGATTGTTTCATTCGCAAGGAGCCCCTCGGGGTGGTTCTGATCATCGGGGCCTGGAATTACCCCCTCCAGCTCATTCTGTTGCCCCTGGTGTCTGCCATCGCTGCAGGTATGGTGCCTCAGGAGCTCCCCCTAGTGTCTGTGCTGCATGCATGCATGAGACTGGGGCCAGACCGAGACCCCCCAGGTATAGGAGGACTCCTCTTCATCGCTGCGATTATACTTATTACCATCATCATCACTGTCAGCTTCATCAGGACCTCTCATGATCACCATCATTATAATTATCACTTTGATCTTCATCATCAGCTTCATCAGGATCATCATAATCGCTGTCAGCTTCATCAGGGCCTCTTGTGATCACCATCATTATAATCACTACCATCTTCATTATCATCACCACCATCTCTTCATAACTAATATCACTATCTTCATCTTCATCCTTATTAGCAGTTTCATTGTCGTTGTTGTGATCTTCATCACCATCTTCATTGTCTTCGTCAACATTACTGATATCACCATCATCATCATTAATCACTTGATCATTATTAAGAAGAATATTGTGCATTGTAGTTCCCCAGATGGAGTCAAGGGGGCGCACTTGGACACTATATAATTGTCATCATCACCAAGATGAGTTCATTTTATTCTCTCAGGGAACTGTGCTGTCCTCAAGCCCTCAGAAGTCAGTCAAGCCACCGAGAAAATTCTGGCTGATCTCATCCCTAAATATCTGGATCAGGTACCTTGTGTAGTTGTGTCATCTGGGTCTGTCTGTCTTTCTTAGTCCTGTTTGTGTGGTTTGAGTTCTGTCTGTCTCTGCAGTCTGAGTCTTGTCTGTCTGTGTGGCCGGGGTCCTGGCTGTGTTTGCGTATCAGTGTGTGTCTCTTGTCTGTCTTGAGTTTGTGTTTGCTCCCTGTTTGTCACCTCTCTTACATTTCGGCAGCTCCACCAGATGGAGCAGTTGAGCTGAGTGTGTTTTCCTGGTAGGACTGCTATGCCGTGGTGTGTGGAGGAGCAGAGGAAACTAAGACCTTGCTGGAGAACAGATTCAACCACATCTTCTATACAGGTGAACCTCCCCTGAGCCTGGCAGCAGGCTGTTATCTGCTGTCATGAATAACTGGGCATTTTGGAAGATCACTGCCCCTCCTCCATGCCAGCAGCTCCCAGCTGGCAGCCCCCTGGAGCTCAGCAGGAGGGAGCTTGGTCAGTACCTGGAGGGGAGACTCCTGGGAAAGCTAAGGCTGCTGCTGGAAGAGGTGTTAGTGGGGCCAGCAGGGGGCGCTCACCCTGCAGTCTATGTGGGGCTGGGGCTGTCCTAATGCCCCAGTATAGTGACTGGGACACTATACTGTAAAAAGATGCCATCTTTCAGATGAGACATTAAACTGTGGTCCTGACTCCCTGTGGTCAGTAAAAATCCCAGGGTGTTTGGATAAAACAGTAGGGGTGTTACCACAGTGTCCTGGCCAAATTTTCCCCTGGTCTTTACCCATCATGGCCTCCTAATAATCCCCATCTCTGAACTGGCTTCATCACTCTGCTCTCCTCCCCACTGAGAGCTGGTGTGTGGGGACAGTACTGGAGCATCATCTAGGTGGGGCTGCACACTTGGGGTGGTGGAGGGGATCCCTATTACCTGTAAAGCACTCTGAGTGGAGTGAGCAGAACAGTGCTATACAGGTGTCAGGATTATTATTCCTACGTCTCTCAGGGTCCCAGGCGGTAGCCAGGCTGATCCTGCAGGCGGCCTCAGTGCACCTCACCCCCGTCACGCTGGAGCTGGGCGGGAAGAGCCCCTGTCTGATCTTCGGCCAGGTGGACGTCCCCGCGGCCGCCAGGCGCCTGGCCTGGGCCAAGTTCTTCAACGCTGGGCAGAGCTGCGTGGCTCCCGATTACGTCCTCTGCACCCCGCAGATGAAGGACGCCCTCCTGCCGGCCCTCCGGAAAGCCCTGGAGCTGTTCTACAGCCCCCAGCCGCAGGACTCCCAGGATTACGGGCGGATCGTGACGGACAGACACTGGACCAGACTGACCCGGCTGCTGAGGCAGAGCCAGGGCAAGGTGGAGATCGGAGGGGGGAGCCAGCAGGAGGAGAGATACATGGGTAAGAGACGGGAGGAGAGGGAGAGAGGTCAGAGACGGGAGGAGAGGGAGAGAGGTCAGAGACGGGAGGAGAGGGAGAGAGGTCAGAGACAGGAGGAGAGGTACATAGGTAAGAGATGGGAGGAGAGGGAGAGGGTAGAGAGGTACAGAGGTCAGAGACGGGAGGAGAGGGAGAGAGGTCAGAGACGGGAGGAGAGGGAGAGAGGTCAGAGACAGGAGGAGAGGTACATAGGTAAGAGACGGGAGGAGAGGGAGAGGGTAGAGAGGTACAGAGGTCAGAGACGGGAGGAGAGGTAGAGGGTAGAGAGGTACAGAGGTCAGAGACGGGAGGAGAGGGAGAGGGTAGAGAGGTACAGAGGTCAGAGACGGGAGGAGAGGGAGAGAGGTCAGAGACAGGAGGAGAGGTACATAGGTAAGAGACGGGAGGAGAGGGAGACGGTAGAGAGGTACAGAGGTAAGAGACGGGAGGAGAGGGAGAGGGTAGAGAGGTACAGAGGTCAGAGACGGGAGGAGAGGGAGACGGTAGGAGAGGTACAGAGGTCAGAGACGGGAGGAAAGGGAGATGGGAGGAGAGCTACAGAGGTAAGAGACAGGTGGAGGGAGAGGCAGGAGAAGAGGTACATAAGTGGGAGACAGGAGGTAAGAGACGGGAGGAGAGGTACAGAGGTAAGAGACAGGAGGAGAGGGAGAGAGGTAAGAGACAGGAGGTCTCTCTAACCTATTTCTCTCCACTGGGTACAGGAGAGGAAGGGTGGAGTTTCTGTGTGGATTGCCTTACCAGCCTTGCATGATGTGTTAAAGTCACTCCCATCCCTCTCCAGCCCCCACAGTGGTTGTTGATGTGAAGGAGACGGATCCCCTGATGGAAGAGGAGATATTTGGCCCCATCTTGCCTATCCTCACTATCGACACTCTGGAAGAAGGCATTTCCTTCGTCAATCGCAGAGAGGCACCCCTGGCTCTCTATGTCTTCTCTGATGACAACAAGGTTAGAGACAGTAGTGAACACATTAACACTGTACTCTATTACAATACTGTATTACAGTGTTACAGTGAAAGAGAGGGGTTAATACAGTACAGACACACTGACTGGACACTACAGGACATTAACACTGCACTGAGAGAGAGGGGTTAATACAGTCCAGACACACTGACTGGACACTCCAGTACATTAACACTGCACTGAGAGAGAGGGGTTAATACAGTACAGACACACTGACTGGACACTACAGGACATTAACACTGCACTGAGAGAGAGGGGTTAATACAGTCCAGACACACTGACTGGACACTCCAGTACATTAACACTGCACTGAGAGAGAGGGGTTAATACAGTCCAGACACACTGACTGGACACTACAGTACATTAACACTGCACTGAGAGAGAGGGGTTAATACAGTCCAGACACACTGACTGGACACTACAGGACATTAACACTGCACTGAGAGAGAGGGGTTAAAACAGTACATTAAATATTTCTGTTACTGCTACTGTTACAGTTGTCTAGCTGTTTATATAATTGCTTTGAATCTTCTGTCCCCTCTTCTCTAAGGTGGTTAATACAGTGCTGGAGCATACCACTAGTGGGGGGTTCTGCTCCAACGATGGAATGGTCCACATGTCCCTGCCTAGCCTGCCCTTCGGCGGAATCGGTAAGCCTGCTTCTGCATTCGCCTGTCTGTCTCAGGGGAGGTTAGACAAGCTGCATTGCATTGCAGGTTTCAGCTGCTGTCCACTTCTGTATTAACCCCTCTCTCTCAGTGCAGTGTTAATGTACTGTAGTGTCCAGTCAGTGTGTCTGGACTGTATTAACCCCTCTCTCTCAGTGCAGTGTTAATGTCCTGTAGTGTCCAGTCAGTGTGTCTGGACTGTATTAACCCCTCTCTCTCAGTGCAGTGTGTAGTGTCATGTACTATAGCAGTCCTCTCCCTGTGTGTTAGGCTCCAGTGGGATGGGCCGGTATCATGGCCGCTGGGGGTTCGAGACCTTCTCCCACAGCCGGGGCTGCATGCTGCGGGGCTGGGGGCTGGAGAGGATCAACACTCTGCGGTACCCCCCCTACACCGAGGAGCGGCTGGGCTGGCTGCGCTGGGCCACCACTGTCAAGAAGAAGAGCTCGTGGGGGTGCGCCCTCATGTGAGGCTCCTGCAGAGAGGCCGGCGCGGCCCGTCTCTGGGGCCCAGGCCTCCTGCCGCCTGCGCGCTGCCTCTCTCGGCTCCCCCTGCGCCAGCGCTGTCATCATTACTGCCTCAACCCGCTGTCCTGCAGGCGCATTTTTAGCATTGCTGTCTTGTTGTTTTTACACTTAGCTGGAATCATTCCTTAATGCCAGCTGTGAATACACAACGTTGCCAACAAGAGATGTGTCTGTGTGTGTGTATACAGAGTCTGCAATAAGAGTCTGTACTCCAGGTGTGTGTGTATATATACAGAGTCTCCAATAAGAGTCTGTACTCCAGGTGTGTGTATATATACAGAGTCTCCAATAAGAGTCTGTACTCCAAGTGTGTGTGTGTATATACAGAGTCTCCAATAAGAGTCTGTACTCCAGGTGTGTGTGTGTATACAGAGTCTCCAATAAGAGTCTGTACTCCAGGTGTGTGTGTATATATATACAGAGTCTCCAATAAGAGTCTGTACTCCAGGTGTGTGTATATATATATACAGAGTCTCCAGTAAGAGTCTGTACTCCAGGTGTGTGTGTGTATACAGAGTCTCCAATAAGAGTCTGTACTCCAGGTGTGTGTGTGTGTATACAGAGTCTCCAATAAGAGTCTGTACTCCAGGTGTGTGTGTGTGTATACAGAGTCTCTAATAAGAGTCTGTACTCCAGGTGTGTGTGTGTATACAGAGTCTCCAATAAGAGTCTGTACTCCAGGTGTGTATATATATATACAGAGTCTCCAATAAGAGTCTGTACTCCAGGTGTGTGTGTATATATATACAGAGTCTCCAATAAGAGTCTGTACTCCAGGTGTGTATATATATATACAGAGTCTCCAATAAGAGTCTGTACTCCAGGTGTGTGTATATATATATACAGAGTCTCCAGTAAGAGTCTGTACTCCAGGTGTGTGTGTATATACAGAGTCTCCAATAAGAGTCTGTACTCCAGGTGTGTGTGTGTGTATATATATACAGAGTCTCCAATAAGAGTCTGTACTCCAGGTGTGTGTGTGTGTGTGTACATATATACAGAGTCTCCAATAAGAGTCTGTACTCCAGGTGTGTGTGTGTACAGAGTCTCCAATAAGAGTCTGTACTCCAGGTGTGTGTGTGTACATATATACAGAGTCTCCAATAAGAGTCTGTACTCCAGGTGTGTGTGTGTGTGTACAGAGTCTCCAATAAGAGTCTGTACTCCAGGTGTGTGTGTGTATATATATACAGAGTCTCCAATAAGAGTCTGTACTCCAGGTGTGTGTGTATATACAGAGTCTCCAATAAGAGCCTGTCCTCCAGGTGTGTGTGTATATACAGAGTCTCCAATAAGAGTCTGTACTCCAGGTGTGTGTCTGTATATATATACACAGAGTCTCCAATAAGAGTCTGTACTCCAGGTGTGTGTGTGTATATATATATACAGAGTCTCCAATAAGAGTCTGTACTCCAGGTGTGTGTGTGTATATACAGAGTCTCCAGTAAGAGTCTGTACTCCAGGTGTGTGTGTATATATATACAGAGTCTCCAATAAGAGTCTGTACTCCAGGTGTGTGTGTGTGTATATACAGAGTCTCCAATAAGAGTCTGTACTCCAGGTGTGTGTGAATAGAGGTGTGGTATTAGGTGAATCAGGTGTTTTATATAGGTGTGAATATTCAGGCATGTGTACAGTTATGAATATACAGGTACAGTGTGTGTATGCAGGTGTGTACAGAGGTGTGAATCTACAAGTGTTGGTCCACTATACAGGTATGTGCATGCAGGTACCAGCAGTGGCACCGCTCTGTGCAGGACGCAGAGTGTGAATTATGTTCATTCTTTTGTGAGGAGATCTTAACAGTTACGACTTCGAAGAAGAAATACAGAATAAGAAATGAATTGGCGCAGACGGTATGCGGAGCGAGCGAAAGTAGGTCTTGTTTCCCTGGTGGTCCGGCAGTGAACTGCAGGGCGGTGTCTCTGAAGGGCCCTGACGTGGCGTGTGCGGGGTTAAGCACTGCTCGGAGAACGCAGATTCATACCTTCCTGCGGCCTCGGCTCGTTATTAGTCAGCAGGTTTGGCGTTTGCTTAGGTGAAGCGGGGTCTCGAGGGAAGAAAGTGCTCTCTCTGATTTCGTTTATTGCTTTCCAAGCCCTTTAAGCTCTTCGTTGGGACCCCGATGTTCTCATCATGAAGCCGAGTTGGAGCGATATAGAAGCAGCGCTCAGGCAATGCAATCAATTTAATTACAGAGCATCACAGGTTGAGCATGATACATTCCCACAGGATATCTTCAGAAGCACCAGTGAAGCGTGAACTACATGGTCCACAGGGGCGGGCAAACACAGCCGGACAGTGTCCGGGAATAGCGGCGTCGGCCTTTTTTGACTCTCTCGCCGCTACCCCGTAGCAGGGGGTGAGGGAACGAGCACAGGCCAGCTCCCACCCATTCACCCGCCTCCGCCTCCGCCCCCACTGCAAACTGCACGAACAATGAACAAAACCCAGCGCATTCGTCGGCGCTCCGTTAGCGCCGGTCAGTGCCGTTGAAAGCAGCGTTTGGGCTCTACAGCGCCAAGGGACGCCAGCGGGGCGTCGGAGCACGAGACTGACCGACCGGACGCCGGCGCGAGGGCTCGGTTTTCCAGCTTCCGGGTTCCAGCGACAGAGGACTTCGGTCGGTCAGCACAGGGGGGGCGGATTCCCGCACAGGCAGCGCTGTGGGCAATGGTGTCATCAATCCGAGATGCGTTCATCTCGCAATGCTATTCGGGTCTCTTCTTAATACTGCTGTTCTACCTGCTGTATAATTACTAGACCTGGAGTTACGATATCAGCTCGGATCATGGCGATGTTAAGGTCAAGGCGATTTAACAAGCACCTTAAAAAACATCGATGAGCTGAAGAAAGTTGCGTTTAAATAATACGGTACAGTAAGATTACTTGTGGTGACTGTACTAACCAAGGGCTGAGCACGTCATTTCCCACACTGCGCTGTGCACTGCTCTGATGTGTGTGTAGCTCGGTCCCTAGAACACTCCAGTAATCAGAGAGCCTGTGTTATTAAACCACCACAAGGCAAGCGCCAGAGCAGGCCAGTGGGATCTTCGGGGAAGAGCGCTGTTACATGAGATCACAAACAAGAAGAAACTTGTGCCTTTGGGTGTAGTTAATTGAGCCAGGAATCTCATCCAGCCATTTCCTGAGAGAAGTCAAGGTAACGGCTTCAACAACATGGCTGGGCAGCTTGTTCCACACTCCCGCACCTCTCTGTGTAAAGAGGTGCCTCCTGTCCTGACGGGAGGCACTGGAGATTCTGCTGGTAGTGTAGAACTGCGGTGCAGAGGGGTGGAACTGAGGGACTGTACTGGCTGTGATGTGATGACACTCAGGGAAAGGTTAATACACACATGCCATTTGCAGAAGAGACATTGTATGACATTCATTCTAGAAATCTTCACGCCACAAACACTGAAAACCAGAGAAATATATCGATAAGCGGTGGTGCTGTGGGTCACTAATGTTGCGGATTAATGTGCAGAAAGATCTAGAGCACATGAAGATCATCGACAGGCCAAGATGCAGAAAGAAGACCTCGCCACAAGGGGGAGACAGAGGACTTTAAGTGTGATCTGCTCATCAGGAATCCTCCTATTTTAACTGTCTTCCTTATCCTTACAGGCTCACAGTAGACCAAGGACACAAAGCTAAACCAGACCACCAGCAGGAACAACAATGTGTCTGGACTGTATTAACCCCCCTCTCTCAGTGCAGTGTTAATGTCCTGTAGTGTCCAGTCAGTGTGTCTGTACTGTATTAACCCCTCTCTCTCAGTGCAGTGTTAATGTCCTGTAGTGTCCAGTCAGTGTGTCTGGACTGTATTAACCCCTCTCTCTCAGTGCAGTGTTAATGTACTGTAGTGTCCAGTCAGTGTGTCTGTACTGTATTAACCCCTCTCTCTCAGTGCAGTGTTAATGTCCTGTAGTGTCCAGTCAGTGTGTCTGGACTGTATTAACCCCTCTCTCTTGGTGCAGTGTTAATGTCCTGTAGTGTCCAGTCAGTGTGTCTGGACTGTATTAACCCCTCTCTCTCAGTGCAGTGTTAATGTACTGTAGTGTCCAGTCAGTGTGTCTGGACTGTATTAACCCCTCTCTCTCAGTGCAGTGTTAATGTACTGTAGTGTCCAGTCAGTGTGTCTGTGTGAATATACTGTATAAATCTCAGTTTCTCCCTGCCTCCCTGTAGAGTTACTGTTTGGATGATGAAGTCCTCCCTCCCTCCCTCTCTCACACACCAACGCTTGAGTGTGTGTGGTGTGTGCGTGTTGTCTTGAGAATGAGATCAGAGGAAAAACTGTAAAAATAGACAGCCTGTGTATGACTTGTGTTGAATAATTTATTTATTTCCCCCTGTCTCTCCCTCTCTTCATTCACTTGTTTATTTTTAAATCGTGAGAATCGTTTGAGATCAGCGATGACGCTCTCGGAATCTGGTTCTAATTCTCACCAAGAGAATACGGAGAGAAAATAAAAATAAAGGAAGAAGAAATAATTCTTTGATCATTCACAGTGACTGCCTGACCAGGCTGCACTGGTCCTGTATGCAATACTACCAATGGGATTATGGGACAGTGTGGCGTAAATCAGTGTTTGTGAGAGATTTACGTTGTATTATGTTGTAAGGTGCTAATTGCTTAAATTGCAGAAACTTTCAATTGCTTAAAGTATCGGATAACTGTGGGAGACATTGCACTGTAGGACTGTGCTGTTACAGACTGAGCTGTTCCTCCTGTGTCTCAGTGACCTGTGAGCCCTAGATCAGCATATGAACGGTCTCAACCCGGCAGCCCGTTTAGTTTTATCAATAGTAGCTAATTGATCTGAGACTCTCATCCAGGTTTGTCTTGAAAGCCCAGGGCAGCCGTTCAACAACATGGCTGGGCAGCTTGTTACACACTCCTACCACCCTTTGTGTAGAGAAGTGCCTCCTTTCCTGACTGGAGGATCTCATCCAGATGTGTCTTGACAGAGGACAAGGTAGCAGTTCAACAACATGGCTGGGCAGCTTGTTCCACACTCCTACCACCCTTTGTGTAGAGAAGTGCCTCCTGTCCTGACTGGAGGGTCTCATCTTGAAAGAAGTACCCCACTCCCACAACCCTGTTTCCTTTCTCTCCGTTTTAAATGCACACAGCAGTACAGTACAGACACACAGTTTTCACACCTGGAGTGTCCTGGTCCAGCCCTCTGTCACCCAGATTAATATTCTGACCCCTGGTGCAGATAAGGTGTCTGTGCTCATCATTTCCAGAAGACTGTCTTCCTGGCCCAGCCCTGTGTTTTAACACAAATGTGCACGTGTGTTTACGTGTCTGAGCGTTCAGTTCAGAATTCACAGTGTGTGTGTAACTCCTTCCGAATTATGCAATTCCTCTCACCTATATATACAACTTGTGTGCATACAACCTCCGGTTTGTGAGACAGTGAGAGAGGGACAGGTGTATTTTTAACTTCAGTGAATCAATCTGACTGCCTGTTAGAAAAACATTATGAATAAATATTCAGTTTCTCAGCACAGATGTATGTGTCTCTGAAATCAGCCCTGAGCTACCAAGACATCAATACGCAGTGGAGATAGGAGAGAGACAGGATAGTAATATACAGCACTAACACTGACTGACTGTAATACATTAACACTGCACTGAGAGAGAGGGGTTAATACAGTCCAGACACACTGACTGGACACTCCAGTACATTAACACTGCACTGAGAGAGAGGAGTTAATACAGTCCAGACACACTGACTGGACACTACAGGACATTAACACTGCACTGAGAGAGAGGGGTTAATACAGTCCAGACACACTGACTGGACACTCCAGTACATTAACACTGCACTGAGAGAGAGGAGTTAATACAGTCCAGACACACTGACTGGACACTACAGGACATTAACACTGCACTGAGAGAGAGGAGTTAATACAGTCCAGACACACTGACTGGACACTACAGGACATTAACAATGCACTGAGAGAGAGGGGTTAATACAGTCCAGACACACTGACTGGACTGTACAGGACATTAACACTGCACTGAGAGAGAGGGGTTAATACAGTACAGACACACTGACTGGACACTACAGGACATTAACACTGCACTGAGAGAGGGGTTAATACAGTCCAGACACACTGACTGGACACTACAGGACATTAACACTGCACTGAGAGAGAGGGGTTAATACAGTACAGACACACTGACTGGACACTACAGGACATTAACACTGCACTGAGAGAGAGGGGTTAATACAGTCCAGACACACTGACTCGACACTCCAGGACATTAACACTGCACTGAGAGAGAGGGGTTAATACAGTCCAGACACACTGACTGGACACTCCAGTACATTAACACTGCACTGAGAGAGACGGGTTAATACAGTCCAGACACACTGACTGGACACTACAGGATATTAACACTGCACTGAGAGAGGGGTTAATACAGTCCAGACACACTGACTGGACACTACAGGACATTAACACTGCACTGAGAGAGGGGTTAATACAGTCCAGACACACTGACTGGACACTACAGGACATTAACACTGCACTGAGAGAGGGGTTAATACAGTCCAGACACACTGACTGGACACTACAGTACATTAACACTGCACTGAGAGAGGGGTTAATACAGTCCAGACACACTGACTGGACACTACAGGACATTAACACTGCACTCACTGAGAGAGAGGGGTTAATACAGTCCAGACACACTGACTGGACACTACAGGACATTAACACTGCACTGAGAGAGGGGTTAATACAGTCCAGACACACTGACTGGACACTACAGGACATTAACACTGCACTCACTGAGAGAGAGGGGTTAATACAGTCCAGACACACTGACTGGACTCTACAGGACATTAACACTGCACTGAGAGAGAGGGGTTAATACAGTCCAGACACACTGACTGGACACTCCAGGACATTAACACTGCACTGAGAGAGAGGGGTTTATACGAAGGGGTGGGATGGAGGGACTGAGAGAGAGACGCAGCTCCAGGGCAGGATGGAGAGAGAGAGGGTAGGAGGCTGGGGGCGAGAGGGGGAGAGCGGAGGGAGATTAGTAAAGTGAACAGAAAATGAAGAAACGTGAAGAAATGAAGAAATGTTCACAGTGACAGAAAATAGAAAAAACCCAGAACAAAGCCTCAGACAGCAGTGAGTGACGCCCTGGAAAACACGCCTCCGGAGACAAAGAGCAAGAGTTTCAATAAGCAGCCCTGACAATACCGGCTCGTCAATCAGAGCGCTTTCTGATCAAGTCATCTGCACTAAATAAAGCCGGGGAACATCAGGCAATCCTAAATGGAAACATTGTTTCCCTGCCTCTTCCAGTTGTTGCTAAATTCGCCTCTTCGCTGCACGAACGTGTGTGTGACGCTGTCACAGCCTGCGTCGGCTGGAAACAATGCCTCTGACATCAGAGCCATTTATAGCGCCTTTCAGCGACCTTTGCCTCCGTGCACAGCCACACTGCCAGGCCGGGTGGGCGAGAGGGAGCCAGGGCACGTGCCGGGCCACCTGGGCATGCCTGGGCATAGATTCCCCCCCCCCCCTTTCCCCCATGGTCTGGCCAACGTGTGGCAGTGTACACACACACACGCCGGGCACCAGGGCAGGATCACAGACCAGAAGAGTGCCCTCCGGCCTGTGGTCTCCCTCACTGACCTCAAAACCAGACTGAGGGTTTAACAGCAAAGAGAGTGATGCTGAGCCTTTTGGGAGAGACTCTGAGCCTGTTGGGAGAGACTCTGAGCCTGTTGAGAAAGACACTGAGCCTGTTCGGAGAGACTCTGAGCCTGTTGGGAGAGACGTTGGGCCTGATGGGAGAGACTCTGAGCCTGTTGGGAGAGACTCTGAGCCTGTTGGGAGAGACTCTGAGCCTGTTGAGAAAGACACTGAGCCTGTTCGGAGAGACTCTGAGCCTGTTGGGAGAGACGTTGGGCCTGATGGGAGAGACTCTGAGCCTGTTGGGAGAGACTCTGAGCCTGTTGGGAGAGACTCTGAGCCTGTTGGGAGAGACGTTGGGCCTGTTGGGAGAGACGTTGGGCCTGTTGGAAAAGACACTGAGCCTGTTGGGAGAGACACTGAGCCTGTTGGGAGAGACGTTGGGCCTGTTGGGAGAGACTCTGAGCCTGTTGGGAGAGACTCTGAGCCTGTTGGGAGAGACGTTGGGCCTGTTGGAAAAGACACTGAGCCTGTTGGGAGAGACACTGAGCCTGTTGGGAGAGACGTTGGGCCTGTTGGGAAAGACACTGAGCCTGTTGGGAGAGACACTGAGCCTGTTGGGAGAGACGTTGGGCCTGTTGGGAGAGACTCTGAGCCTGTTGGGAGAGACGTTGGGCCTGTTGGGAGAGACTCTGAGCCTGTTGGAAGAGACGTTGGGACTGTTGGGAGAGACGTTGAGCCTGTTGGAAGAGACCTGTCTTGTGTTCTTATGATCGAACCCCAGGAAGGATACAGTTTTGCTTGCATCACAGACTCTGATGCCTTTCGGTCACCAAGTTTACAGAGGAGGTGATAGAGGAGCTTAGAGTGAGGAGACTGCGACTGGGCTCAATCGGCACTGAGTCTGTCATGGAACGGAATCTCATCCCCTCGGTGTAGAATTCTCTTTGACATAGGGGATCATTGGGGACAGAGGTGACCTTGAAGAATCCCAAGCTTAATTCGCAATATGACACATACATTAAATCATAGTGGGGTCTCCCAACAGACTCAACAGGTTGAGCTCTTTGATCATAGGTTCAAGCCTGAGTCATGCCACTAGTGTGACTCCTCAGGTGTCGCGGTACAATTTGGCAGCTGAGATGTTGGCCATCTCAGTGGTTGACCAGTGATGGGCCTCTCAGCTCACAGTAACACAGTGCCCCCCTGTGGCCCCCCAGGGACTCACAGGGATGCGATACCGTTGGTGAGGGCCGCTCCTCTACTCCATTCGTTGCTGATGCACTTATCCTGATCATGCGATTCAGCTACCGGTTGTCCTCT
The DNA here is from genome assembly GCF_040954835.1 of Lepisosteus oculatus. Lineage (NCBI taxonomy): Eukaryota > Metazoa > Chordata > Actinopteri > Semionotiformes > Lepisosteidae > Lepisosteus > Lepisosteus oculatus. The sequence continues at coordinate 41,667,370 of NC_090701.1, forward strand.
CCATTTTATCCACCCAACCATTTTCTAAACGCTTTATCCAATGCAGAGTCCCAGAAAGCAGCAGGCACAAAGCAGGATGGGCCGCCTGTCCATCGCAAGGCACACAGACACAATTATACACCTGGAGGAAGCCCACGTGCAGACGGGGAGAACATACAAACTCCACACCGACAGCACCCCAGGTCCGGGATGAAAGCAGACACAGACACGGGGTACGGGGTGGTGCTGCCTGCAATGTGTTGAAAGACAAGGGGCTTGAGGCTGGGCAGGTCGAAAGAGTCTGTGGGCTGTTCCTCATCCTCCCCTGTCTGTGATCATGAGCGCCGTACCTCAGAGCCCAGATCAGACAGCTGAACACAACCAGCAGTTAAACGTCGGAGGAGTCTAACAACACAACTTGGCAATTATTTTTTAAATGATATAGTGGTTGGCTATTTACCAAAATATTTTCCTACACTCATGCAGGACTGCCCTCACACATTCTACCCATGAATCCTACTCCTGTATCCTGCTCATACTGTATATCCTGCTCTTCTCCTCATGTATCCTGCTCATACTGTATATCCTGCTCCTGTCCTCATGAATCCTGCTTCTGTCCTCATGTATCCTGCTCATGAATCCTGCTCCTGTCCTCATTAATCCAGCTCCTGTCCTCATGAATCCTGCTCCTGTCCTCGTGTATTCTGCTCCTGTCCTCATGAATCCTGCTCCTGTCCTCATGTATCTTGCTCATGAATCCAGCTCCTGTCCTCATGTATGCTTCTCATGAATCCTGCTCCTGTCCTCATTAATCCTGCTCCTGTTCTTGTGTATTCTGCTCCTGTCCTCATGAATCCTGCTTCTGTCCTCATGAATCCTGCTCCTGTCCTCATGAATCCAGCTCCTGTCCTCATGAATCCAGCTCCCGTCCTCGTGAATCCTGCTCCTGCCTCATGAATCCTGCTCCTGTCCTCATGAATCCAGCTCCTGTCCTCATGAATCCTGCTCCTGTCCTCATGAATCCAGCTCCTGTCCTCATGAATCCTGCTCCTGTCCTCATGAATCCAGCTCCTGCCTCATGAATCCAGCTCCCGTCCTCGTGAATCCAGCTCCCGTCCTCATGAATCCTGCTCCTGCCTCATGGATCCAGCTCCTGTCCTCATGAATCCAGCTCCTGTCCTCATGAATTCTGCTCCTGTCCTCATTAATCCAGCTCCCGTCTTCATGAATCCTGCCCCTGCCTCATGAATCCAGCTCCTGTCCTCATGAATCCAGCTCCTGTCCTCATGAATTCTGCTCCTGTCCTCATGAATCCAGCTCCCGTCCTCGTGAATCCAGCTCCAGTCCTCGTGAATCCAGGTCCCGTCCTCGTGAATCCAGCTCCTGTCCTCATGAATTCTGCTCCTGTCCTCATGAATCCAGCTCCCGTCCTCATGAATCCTGCTCCCGTCCTCATGAATCCAGCTCCCGTCCTCGTGAATCCTGCTCCTGTTCTCGTGAATCCTGCTCCTGTCCTCGTGAATCCAGCTCCTGTCCTCGTGAATCCAGCTCCCGTCCTCATGAATCCTGCTCCTGCCTCATGAATCCTGCTCCTGCCTCATGAATCCAGCTCCTGTCCTCATGAATCCAGCTCCCGTCCTCATGAATCCTGCTCCTGCCTCATGAATCCAGCTCCCGTCCTCGTGAATCCAGCTCCCGTCCTCATGAATCCTGCTCCTGCCTCATGAATCCAGCTCCTGTCCTCATGAATCCAGCTCCTGTCCTCATGAATTCTACTCCTGTCCTCATGAATCCTGCTCTCTCAAGGCTCATTCAGAGAAACCTTTGTGATTCTACCAAACCACATGTCCTGAGCTACACCAGTGAACACACAGGTATCTGAATTATAACATAGCCCTGTTTGAAATATTGCTTTAGAGCTCATCGGTGAGATAAAAGAATACCACAGCACAGTTATTTTGAACAGTCTGGGTTTGGCAGAGAAGATCAAAGATCAAGACATGATGCTATCTATCCAAAGCCTTTTTTATTGGTGGGGGGGTCTTGTTTTCTGACTCTGAAGAAGTCCCCTGAGTTGATATTGTCAATGCCTTTGTGGATACTGAATTCGTCCTGTCAGTGTAGGACAGTCTCATGTACAGTATATGGTCTTCATTCACTGGGTGAATCCCAGAGCAGAATAGTTTTTTTGTCATTCCATGAGGAGTATCATCTAAATGCCCCCTTGAGCTGAAGTGGAATGTACAGGCTTGAACTGTGGCGCGGACATTGAACAATGCCGATTTAGTATTTGCCCGAATCTCACTGAGTAGGGGGTGTTCCCATCTTCCTATTCCACCAGGTTTTGCCAGCTGACAGGAAAGGAAAACAAAGGTGTTTAAGTGGGGTTCAGCTCACAGGTGAAGCTGATTCGGATCAGAGCCCGCATGAGCGAACCTGTGTGTGTAAGTGTCCGGCTGAAGAGCGTCCTGCTAAGGACACAGGAAGATCGGGAGAGGAGAGCGAAGCTCAAGGAGACAGGGAAAGAGGAGGGAAGAGAAAGGATGGAGCAGCGATGATTCCTGTGTCTTAATATAGCCATCTTCCTCCTCTGTGTGAAGAAATGATTTCTACCCCTTAACTGCAGCCCACAGACTGACGCATGCAGCAGCAAGCACTGAGCAACTACTGTACAACACACTGTAACAACACAGCTAGTGCACAGAGGAAACATAGTGCAGACACTACAGTACACTGACTGGACACTCCAGTACATGAACACTGCACTGAGAGAGAGGGGTTAATACAGTCCAGACACACTGACTGGACACTCCAGTACATGAACACTGCACTGAGAGAGAGGGGTTAATACAGTCCAGACACACTGACTGGACACTCCAGTACATTAACACTGCACTGAGAGAGAGGGGTTAATACAGTCCAGACACACTGACTGGACACTACAGTACATTAACACTGCACTGAGAGAGAGGGGTTAATACAGTCCAGACACACTGACTGGACACTACAGTACATTAACACTGCACTGAGAGAGAGGGGTTAATACAGTCCAGACACACTGACTGGACACTACAGGACATTAACACTGTACAGACACAGGACAGTCCTGTACAATCATGTACAGCTCTATTCCCCTGCTATCTTCTCACTCTGATCTGTTCATCAGAGTAGAGCAGAGAAAAAGAGATCATTTAACTGGGTCTTTTTGATTTCATTTGAAGGGGTAAAATAATACTTTAACACATCACCTCATAATACTTGTTGCAGACAAACTACAGTCTCTGTTTTCACTGATATCTTCTCCCTGCCGGATGGGCGTCCCGGAGGTGCGGAGATCAGGAGCGAGTCTGTGCTGGAGGGGCTCTTGGCAGCAGGCTGGGGACACCCCGTGAGGCCGACACCTCACCCCGGCTCGGTCTCCCAGCAGGGGGCGCTGTCGTGTCGCTCCTGCTACGGCTCCCCACGGGGCAGAGTGGGACGGCTCCCAGCAGGCCTGTGCCCTACCACCCAGCGTGCAGCTCCTGTCTCCCCAGCGGACTGGGCTCCTGTCTCCCCAGCAAACTCTGTTCCTGTCTTCCCAGTGGACTCTGCTCCTGTCTCCCCAGTGGACTGGGCTCCTGTCTCCCCAGTGGACTGGGCTCCTGTCTCCCCAGCAAACTCTGTTCCTGTCTTCCCAGTGGACTCTGCTCCTGTCTCCCCAATGGACTGGGCTCCTGTCTCCCCAGCGGACTGGGCTCCTGTCTGGGCTGTCTCAAATCTCCTGTCTGGGCTCCTGTCTCCCCAGCGGACTGGGCTCCTGTCTCCCCAGCAAACTCTGCTCCTGTCTCCCCAGCAAACTCTGCTCCTGTCTCCCGAGTGGACTCTGCTCCTGTCTTCCCAGTGGACTCTGCTCCTGTCTCCCCAATGGACTGGGCTCCTGTCTCCCCAGCTGACTGGGCTCCTGTCTCCCCAGTGAACGTGACCTCTTTTCCCACCGGTGCCCTTGCCCTGCAGGGCTCTGTTTTGGGGTCCCGGGAGCCCCTCGATCTCTCTCCAGCACCGGCTGACCTGCCGCCGGTCATCAGCTGACCAGGGCCCGGTCTGCGGGGGGGCGGACTGGGGGGCGAGGTCCCCCCTCGTGCTACGAGCCGGACTGGGGGAGACCCCGGTCCGCGGGGACGCGCTCCTCGGCCGCTGACACACGCTGAGCTGGCCAGCAGATCAGCCCCCGTCTTCTTGCTGCCTTCTCCAGCTTCGCTTTATTTAGAATCAGACGGCCGACAGCTGGTCAAGCTTGTCGAGCTCCAGCCATTGGGAAAGTGTTTCGCTGATGGAGAAGGTTTTTCATTTTTTTCTTGCTTTCCATCTGTGAAGCCCGCGGTCCGGATCAGTCCAGTCCGGTCTGGCCCGGTCCAGTCCAGTAGATTTGGAGTGGTTCTGTCAGGGATCAGCACCAGTGAGAAGCCCATTACAATCTCCACACGATCTCACAGCACCGCTGGTCCGGTCCGGTCTGGTCCGGTCCAGTCCAGTAGAACGTGGAGTGGTTCTGTCAGGGATCAGCACCAGTGAGAAGCCCATTACTTTTTAGGGCGGAGCGGTGGCTCTGTGGCTAAGGATCTGGGCCTGTGACTGGAAGGTTGCCGGTTCAAATCCTGTGGCCGGCAGAGGAATCCTACTCCGTTGGGCCCCTTAGCAAGGCCCTTCACCCCAGCTGCTCCAGGGGTGCCATATAAATGACTGACCCTGCGCTCTGACCCCCAGCTTCTCTCCCTGTCTGTGTGTCTGTGTCTCCATGGAGAAAAGCTGGGGTATGCGAAATCTGATCGATCTCACAGCACCGCTGGTCCGGTCCGGTCTGGTCAGGTCCAGTCTAGTAGATTTGGAGTGGTTCTGTCAGGGATCAGCACCAGTGAGAAGCCCATTACAATCTACACACGCAGGAGTCACAAAGCTGGATGAGGGACTGATCGATCTCACATCAGCGCCAGGCCAGTCCAGTCCAGTAGAACTTGCTGGTCAAGTACAGCAAAGGCTGGAGCCTCATGAACACCAGGCTCATGGGAAGGAAAACATGCTCCAGTTCACAACTGTCACTGGCGGAGCTGAAGGCTCTGACCTGGCTCTGACCCGACACTTATATAGCGCTGTTCTGCTCACTCCACTCAAAGCGCTTTACAGGTAATGGGGATCCCCCCATCACCACCAGTGTGCAGCCCCACCTGGATGATGCTCCAGTCTGCTCACACACACCAGCTCTCAGTGTGGAGGAGAGCAGAGTGATGAAGCCAGTTCAGAGATGGGGATTATTAGGAGGCCATGATGGGTAAAGTTTGGCCAGGATACCAGGGTAACACTCCTACTCTTCTCGAGAAACACCCTGGGATTTTTACTGACCACAGAGAGTCAGGACCACGGTTTTACTTCTTATCCGAAGGACAGCGCCTGTTTACAGTACAGTGTCCCCATCACTATACTGGGGCATTAAGACCCACACAGACCTCAGGGTGAGCGCCCCCTGCTGGCCCCACTAACACCTCTTCCAGCAGCAGCCTTATCTTTCCCAGGAGTCTCCCCTCCAGGTACTGACAAGGCTCCCTCCTGCTGGGCTCCAGGGGGCTGCCAGTGAACTGCAGGGTGATGGAGCATTTAGTGTCTCTTTGCTTTTGCGCTTAGCTGTGGTAGAGCAGGCCAACTTCTCCCAACAGAGCCCAGCATCACAGACCCTCAGGCTGCTGTGGCGAGACACACAGCGCTACAACCCCGCAGCTCTCGGGCCCGGGTTCGATTCCAGACTGCTATGGCCGCCTGGCTGTCTGTGTGGAGCATGGGGTCCGCATTGTCCAAAAACCTGTGCCCTGGATTCATTAGTGCTAGCTAATTGTCACCCCCTGTCCCCCCTCAGAGCGTGTCCGGGATGGTCTCGGCTCGGGAGCAGCGCGCCCGGTGTCCTGAGCCGGGCGAGGCTCGGGTCAGGGCGGCCCGTGTGGGGCCCGGGGTGAGGGCGCGGGAGATGGACTGAGCCTGACACCGCGGCCAGTTTCCTCGTTTCTCCGCCCGGTGTTCTTCTACAGAATCGGTGACGAGGGCGGGGGAACGGGGACCGAGTTTCTCTCGGCGTGTTTAATTTACAGAGAACCATGAGACCGTGTCTTGGGCGCTCTGACAGAAGAGCGGGGAAGGAAAATCGATGCTCTGCCCTCTATTTATAAGTTCCGGATCGTCTCCTCCCCTCCCCTCCTCGGGGTCCCCCCCCCCCCTTCTCCCGGCTCCGTCATCACCGGGCACGGCGCCCTCCTCCTCCTCCCCCCGCCCTCGCGCCGAGCTGACCCGGCTGCGGCGTGTAGGAACAGCCACAGCCCCCATCGTAGGCACGCGCCGGCTATAACAGGCGCCGCGAGCCGCAGATCCAGCAGTCAACCGGCAACTCACCGCCAGACCCAGCGAGCGCCACTCGCCTCCGACACCAGAGCTGCTCACAGCGGAGATAGCACGCAGCGCCTCGCCCGCCTCAGGCTAACTCGCTCCCGGCTTTGGTTGGACATGGAAACCCGCTCGAGGACACGGAGCTCCAGGAGCAGGAGCTCCACCGCTCGCAACTTCAAAAGTGAGTGACCGGTCTTCTGCGGGGCTCTTTTCTGTCAGACCTGCATCCGTCTAAGACTGCTTCCACTGTTGTTGTTATCAGTCGTGACAGAACGCAAGGTTGTCCTCGAAAAAGCACTTTTCAGGTGCTGTGAGGTTTAGTTGTTACTTGTGGCGCTCACTGCCCTGTGTTAGCCAGTGTTCACGGTTATTACTGTGTTAGCCAGTGTTCACGGTTAGTAATGTTAGCCATTGTTAAGGAGTATTACTGTGTTAACCAGTGTTAACGGTTATTAATGTGTTAGCCAGTGTAAACGAGTGTTACTGTGTTAGCCAGTTAATACTAATATTAATGTTAGCCAGGGAGACAGAGCTGGGGAGATTGAGCTCTGGGAGCTCAGTCGTGCCGAGTGGACCCATTGGAGTGTGTCACTAAGGGCTCGATCCCCCAAACACTTTCTTTTATTTCCGATAACCTGTGAGAATGCATGCATGTAAAACACTCTCAGCGTTTTAAGATCAGAATGATAAGAGATGTATCTGGGCTGTGCTAGTCTGGGACAAGCTACCCAGTAACGCTGCTGAAGCCGATACCCTGGCCTCCTTCAAGTCACAGCTCGAGGAGGTCCTCCGGTCAGAACAGGAGGCACTTCTTTACACAAAGGGTGGCGGGGGTGTGGAGCAAGTCGGAACAGCCTCGTTCCGTTTGCGGCCCCCCCCCCCCCCCCCGCTTCCACACTGCGGGAGGAAGAGAACTTCTTTCTCGCGGTTGTGCCCGAGCGCAGCGGCGGGTGCGAGAGTCTTGTACGAGGACCGGACACCCGGGCTCACAACGAGCTCGGAGAGATTTCTGCTGAAATCGTTAGAGCCGGTCAGTGCGGCCCGCGCCTGTCAGAGTCCCTCCTGCCGTGGGAGGAAGACAGAATTACTGAGCGCAAAAGAGCTAGCAGGGGCAGTGACAAGAGCAAAATTGGCAAAGTCTGGGAAATACGGTGATATAACATTCCTAAATCATTAGTGACATTAATTTACCTCAGTACAATGTGTTCTTTGTTGTCGTTTTCAGTGCGAACAATGCGCTCAGCGTCTTACCGATTAGAAAGAAAACGACAAGTTCAAATCAAGTTCCAATTAAAGCAGGTGACATGATTGTAATCAGAAATGACAAGTGACTATTTAAGAGGCTGCACCTGGAGCGAGGGCTCGCGCTGGTCCTCGTTATGCAGCTTTTGGTGACGCAGTACTCCAAGGAGATGTCCCAGATAGAAAACTAATACTCGGGTTACTTAGATCTGAGCTGTAGCTGCCAACTCTAACACGTTTTCCCGTTAGTTTGAACACCGTACTCATTTCTACCATCCCCAGTCTGCTACAGCGCAGCTCCGCGCCTCAGGCTCCAGGGGGTTCAAGGTGCAGCTAAACTCGGTCGAGATTTTAGCTGGATAGCGCGTAATAATCTTCCAAAGCAAGATTAACAAAGATTGTTAATGATCAAACAGTGTGGGAAAAAGCGTAAAGATAGGGCGCTTGGTTTTAAACAGTTGCGCGTCAAGGAAACATTATGAATAAGTCAGGCTACATGTTTTCCTGCACTGGTAAAAAAAAAAAAAGTTAGAGTGTTTTTCGAAGCAGGATTAAAAAACATATGCACTGCAGAGCACACAAGGAAGAACACCCCCCTCTCCCCACGCACGACAGCGCAGCAGTCGCGGGTCGTCGAGTGCAGAGACCGGGCGACACAGACCGCGGCTTCCGCGGAGCACCGGCAGCGCGTGTGCCCGCGCGCACGGTCAATGAGGCGCGACCGCGAGCCCGAAATGAGAGCGTAGGAAAATGTTGCGCGCGGGACAGCCGCTGCCTCGTGCTCGTTTTCCTCAATGAGCCCCCATTGTCTCCGGTAACCGGACACCTTTCTCAATGGCCGGAGCGCGCTGAATTATGCACGCGGTGAATTATAGATGAGCACACGCGGCTCCTGTTCCAAGTTGTGACGCCAATGGATTCGCAGGTTTTCCATTGAGCCCCGGGCCCGGCCTGTCGGCGGCGACGAGGGCTGCGTGCCGGTGGTTTCATTGCCGCGCCTATAGTAACAGCAGCCCGTCTTGTGGGTTTCAGTTCCCAGAAGCGGGCTTTGACGTTCAACGCGGTTGCAAGATCTGTTTGAGTTGCGCTGAGCCACGGTGTGAGATTCCAGCTGCGGTTCGCCCTCTCTCGGAATCCGTCTCTCGTCTCTGTGCGGTTGTGCTGTGTGTACAGTAGTTCGCTTCTTCCTTATTCCGAAGAACTGGTTAGTTCAGAACGCAACAACACCACCAGCTGCCTAAACCACCGACTGCATTTCCCTAATAATAATAATAATAATAATAATAATAATAATGTGCTTCAGTGACCTTGATGGTGATGATGATAATCAGAAAGGTTAAAGATGAATAATGATACTGTACTACAGTAACCAAGATGATGATGATGTTGATGATAATCATGAATGACAATATTGTACTATAGTGATCCATGATGGTCATGATCAGGAATAATGATACTGTGCTACAGTGATCCATGATGATCATGATCAGGAATAATGATACTGTGCTACAGTGATCAATGATGGTCATGATCATGAATGATGATACTGTGCTAGAGTGACCCACGATGGTCAGGAATGATGATACTGTGCTAGAGTGACCCATGGTGATGATCAGGAATGATGATACTGTGCTACAGTGATCCATGATGGTCATGATCATGAATGATGATACTGTGCTAGAGTGACCCACGATGGTGATGATCATGAATGATGATACTGTGCTACAGTGACCCACGATGATCATGATCAGGAATGATGATACTGTGCTAGAGTGACCCATGGTGATGATCAGGAATGATGATACTGTATTACAGTTTATTGCCGTCTCCCCTCTGCCCTGTGCTGCTCCCTACTAACCCCTCGTGTTCTCCTCTCTCTGCCAGGCGGCCTCACTCTGTGGTTGGTGGTGTGGTGTGTAGTGGTGCGGCCGGGCGGCGTGTCCGCCTGCCCCCGGCTCTGCGTGTGCTACCCCTCTCCCATGACGGTCAGCTGCCAGTCCCAGAACTTCACCACTGTGCCGGCCGGCATCCCCTTCGACTCCCAGAGAGTCTTCCTGCAGAATAACCGCATTACCGAGCTGCGCTCCGACTCCTTCGGCTTCGAGACACAGGTAGGGCAGGCGTGTGTGCCCTCTGTGTGTCCTCTCTGTGTCTGTAGTGTGTCCTCTCTGTGTCTGTAGTGTGTCCTCTGTGTGTCAGTGGTTTGTCCTCTCTGTGTCTGTAGTGTGTCCTCTGTGTGACACACAGGAGTTCTGGTGCAATGCACTGCTGGTGGTGAGTGATATACCATCTGTGTGTGTGTTACAGTGTGCGTATTGCCCTGCTGCAGTGGGTATACCTGTTCCGTCTGCTCTGTCCTGACCACATGCTCTCTGCTGACCCGCAGCGCCTCTCTCTGACCCCCGCCCTCTGCCCTCTGCCCTCTCCGCAGGTCCTGTGGCTGTACTCCAACAACATCACCTCCATCGAGGCCGGCGCCTTCAGCGAGCTCCGCGAGCTGGAGGAGCTGGACCTGGGGGACAACCCTTACCTGCGCTGGCTGGACGGAGGCGCCTTCCGGGGCCTGGAGCGGCTGCAGAGCCTGCACATGCACCGCTGCCGGCTCTCCGTGCTGCCCCACGACATCTTCCACAAGCTCTACAGCCTGCAGTTCCTCTACCTGCAGGAGAACCAGCTGCACCTCCTGCAGGACGACCTCTTCTCCGACCTGGTCAACCTCACCCACCTCTTCCTGCACGGCAACCGCATCCGCACGCTGTCCGAGAACGTCTTCCGGGGCCTGGTCAACCTGGACCGCCTGCTGCTGCACGAAAACCGGATCAGGCAGGTGAACAGGAAGGCGTTCCGGGACCTGGGAAGGCTGACCATGCTGTTCCTGTTCAACAACTCCCTCTCGGAGCTCCCGGGACAGGTCCTGCGGGACACCGCCTCCATCCAGTTCCTCAGGCTGAACGGCAACCCCTGGTCCTGCGGCTGCGAGGCCCGCTCCCTGTGGGAGTGGTTCCGCAAATCCCGGGTGTCCAGCTCCGAGCTGGTGTGCTCCTCCCCTTCCCTGAGGCGCGGCGTGGATCTCCGGTTCCTCCGGGAGATGGATTTCGCCACTTGCCCGCTGCCCGATCCGGGCTCCTTGGCCGGTACCACCACCACTACCTTCAGCACCAAGACCCGCTGGTGGTTCTCCAAGGCCAAACCGGTCTCCAGCTCCAAGGGGATCTTCGGGAAGAGCTCGGAGACGGTCAAGGCCTTCCCCTTCTCCTCCAACAAGCCCCACAACTCCCTGCCTCCCTCCTCCTCCTCGTCCACCTCTTTCTCGTCCTCCAAGTACGAGATCGGGGAGGAGGAGGTCGCGCTGCCCAAGCTGGACGCGGAGGAGTACTGGGCCAACTACGGCAACGAGGACGCCTCCTCCGTCCGCTGCTTTGAGCTCGAATGCCCACCCGGGTTCGATGTCTCTGATCCCTCCTCCTCATCGCCCCCATCCCTGCCCCACCCTGCCCGCCTGTACCCCCTCGCCCTGGCCTTGCTTGCCCTCTCCCTCCACCTGCTCTTCGGCTGAACACCCCTCTTTGCCCCCACGTCCCACGAGAAACATCTCCTGCCTGCCTATTTACCCTGAAACTGCCCCACTCCTCTAAACTCTGACCCACTCCACTCCTGCTCTTTACTTGTCTCTTGCCCGTTCGAGGGCCTTCGAACCCTGAGACCGGAGTGTCTGTGTGTTACCCGAGTCTTTTGGAGTGCGGGCGTATAGGCGGAGGGCGTCTAGCGTAGTAGGGTACTGTTGACACCTCTGCCGTTTTACGCTACCGATAAGGCCGATTACGGCTGCCTCTGGCACGAACGCAGACACCGTTAATACTGCTGCTGCCGCCGCTACAGCTGACTTACAAACCGCTGTCGCTAGCACTGCAACTACTGTTACTTCTACCGCTACAGCACACAGCAACACTACTGCCACCACAGTCAGTGCAGCTACTTTTACTACAGCTACCGCTACGTCTGCTAGCGCTGTCACTATTCCTACTGCTAGTGCGACTGCTAGTACTGTTACTATTCCTACTGCTACTGCGACTGCTAGTACTGTTACTATTCCTACTGCTACTGCGACTGCTAGTACTGTTACTATTCCTACTGCTACTGCGACTGCTAGTACTGTTACTATTCCTACTGCTACTGCGACTGCTAGTACTGTTACTATTCCTACTGCTACTGCGACTGCTAGTACTGTTACTATTCCTACTGCTACTGCGACTGCTAATACTGTTACTATTCCTACTGCTACTGCGACTGCTAGTACTGTTACTATTCCTACTGCTACTGCGACTGCTAGTACTGTTACTATTCCTACTGCTACTGCGACTGCTAGTACTGTTACTATTCCTACTGCTACTGCGACTACTAGTACTGTTACTATTCCTACTGCTACTGCGACTGCTAGTACTGTTACTATTCCTACTGCGACTGCTAGTACTGTTACTATTCCTACTGCTAGTGCTGCTATCGCTGCAACAATGGTTGCTCCTATAACTGCTATACACTGCTTGCTCTGACTGCTCTGTTACCGATTGTTCCTCGGTTTGTAGTTTGTTTCTGCCAGCTTCCTCTTGGCAGAGTGTGATTTAAGTCCGGTAAAAAAAAATCTTTGAATTCCTCATCCACGTTGCTTTAGAAATTCTTTAGTGTGCGCGCACTAACACATATCTTTTTTTTAAAAGGAGAAATCGTTCCTAGGCCCTGTTAACCCATTAAACACACCGGAAGCAAAGTGAGGGATCCAAGACAAAGTCGCCCGTGTCCAGGGTAGATATGGTCGGAATGTTCCCAGCGAAAAGATGGGGATTCCCAGTGACCGGGTGCTACCAGACAAAGACAGGGAAGCCACAAGGAGGTGATCCAGGCACGGTTTGAAAGGAGGAGAAAATCAGGTTTAAATTGCTTCCAGTTTTCTGAGAGACAGAGACAGAGGTTTTAATACAATGTGCACACATACTGCACGCATGCAGAAGTCACTGGATGACACAGAGCTGAAAGTGTTAGTTTTTCAAAATATATGCATCTTTATTTTTGGAATCCGCCTTTTGGAAACAACAACGCTGACACCAATATCCACACCACACTGTACCAGACTGTATATATTTCCATACATACTGTATGTACATAAACACATACTATATAGATATGCATATAGGCTCTATATTTACACAGTCTCTATTTTTAAACTGCCTCTGTTGCTGTAGATGTTGTCTCTGTTTGTGGAGCTCGCACGTCGCTGTTTTTTGTTCTTTTTCCGAATCGAATGGCACGCGATGCGTTCCCGGCACAGGCAGAGCCTCGACAGGCTCCAGCAGGCCGGTCAGACACGGAGATCATGAAGCATGCGGCACCTGTCACCCGGGGCGGGGGGGGGGACTGACGCAGACGATCGCTTACTTGAGCGCCAGATCTCGCACACGTACTACGCTGAGGTTAGCGCACACATTTTACTAGCCCGGCATCAGATCATTTGCATATTAACTTGCTGGCAAGGGGAACACGTGCATTATGGCTGGTGCAATCTTCTATCTGTGTGGCGCGGAAGCTCACCACAGCTCTAGTCCTGGAGCTCCAGTGGATTCTGTGTCTGTTTCTTCCACCTCTGCTCTGATTGACCTGATTGAGCTGACTGTCAGCTTACTGGACCCAATCAGTCCTTTTCAAGTTTCTTTAGCTGTTAATTTCGATAGACCTAGAAATCCTCAACCAGAGTTGTGCACCTGTGTGTCTACTCCAGAGATACTCACTCTTGCAGGACACTGGCACTGATGGACTTGACCAGAGCTCCCCAGTCCTTTTCAATCCCACAGAGCTCTCATTAACCTAAATATTTGTGTAACCGCACCGATTTAACAGCCTTTCCCAGCTCTTCAGGAGAAGCTGCTTTAGAGAGACTGACAAAACCTGCAGACACAGCGCCCCCTCCAGGACCAGGACTAGACAGCCTCGGTGTGGACAATGAAACCGCAAATACACAGATCTACGCGTGACGTTCCAGTTCAGGTTTCCTTTTCTTTTTCTGTGCTGTGTTTGTTTCTATATCCTTATTCCTGGCGTTCGTGCCATCTTCTGTTTTTGACTCGTTCATGTTCGTCTTCCCGCGCTGTGGAGTCCCTCGGCTCTGCCCACCCGGTGATTCCCAGCGCTGCAGGAGAGATTCCACCCCCTCCTCTGTCTGCTCTGTCCCGTCACCCTAGTCCTACCCTTGCCCCTCCACACTGCCCCCTAGGGGCTGCAAGCCACACTGCTCCTAGTGCAGCCGGTTCCTGGGCTGTGACCACCATTCCCAGTGTGAACCTCCCCCCTTGTGTTCGGAATCTGGGATCCTGGACAAGGAACTGACTTGCAGACTGACAAAGGGAGTGCTGGCTGGACCAAGGGACTGACCTAACAGTGGACTTACAAACTTCCGAACTGGATAACTGAGTGACACAAAGACCAACGGACTAAATGGACATAGCCAGAGATTGATTGATTGACTGATGCCGATGGACTGACATGCTGGCTAATTGGAATCCTGATGAACCAACTGACTGACATTTTGACTGCCTGGCAACCTGATACTGTGACGATGGAACCACTTGCTGGATGCCGGATTTACACTCAGTCTGGCTGATGGACTGACTAAAGAACATACTGGCTGAGGATCAGACGTATTGACTGAATAAAGGACCTACTGTCTGACTGACGAGAGGACATGCTGACTATCTGACACACTGACTCTCTGAAGCACTGACTGACAGACTATCCGACACACTGACTACCAGACTGACTGATGGACTACCAGACACTAACTGATGGACTCCTGACTAATTGACACACTGACTGACTGAAGGATGTACTGACTATCGGACATACTGACTATCTGACGCACTGACAGAAAGACCTCCGGACTATCTGACTCTGACAGAAAGACCTCCGGACTATCTGACGCACTGACTGCTGGACTTCCTGACTATCTGACTCTGACAGAAAGACCTCCAGACTGTCTGACTCTGACAGAAAGACCTCCAGACTGTCTGACTCTGACAGAAAGACCTCCGGACTATCGGACACTGACTTACTGACTATCTGACTCTGACAGAAAGACCTCCGGACTGCCTGACACTGACTTACTGACTATCTGACACTGACAGAAAGACCTCCGGACTGCCTGACACTGACTTTTTGACTATCTGACACTGACAGAAAGACCTCAGGACTGCCTGACTCTGACTTACTGACTACCACGCTGGCTGACTATTGGACTTATTGGTGTCTGAAGATCACCCTGGTTGTCTGACCATCTATCGGGCTTCCAGACAAACTGAATGAAGCCTGACAAGGTCTCCTGGCTGGACTGTGGAAATGGAGGACGCAGGGCCTGGGAGAGAGTGAGACGAAGCCCACTGCTCCCGGTTTCTCTGTGGTTCTTCCGGCTCCACTCCCCTCCTACACTCCTTCCTCTCCTCCGCCAGCGCGCGCCTCTGCTGGAGCAGCGAGCAGCTTCCTCCCGAGCTGTGTGGGCGGACCGGAGCGGATCTGGACACCTGTTTCAGTCCTGCCGGCGTTTCCCATCCTCCCTCCCTCTCGGCCCTCTCTTCCTCGCTAGACCAGCAGGAATTACCCCTGCAGAGGAAGACGAGGGAGAGATGGGGGGGGAGAGGACAGAGAAGGGGGAGAGACAGGGGGCAAAGAGAGAGAAGAGATAGAGGAAAGGGGAGACAGAGGGAGAGAAGGGGGAGAGGAGAGAGAAGAGAAAGAGGAGAAGGAGAAGAGGGAGAGGACAGGAGAGGAGATGGAGAGACAGAGAGAGAGAGAAGGTGGTCCATGCTGGAACCAGTCTAGTCACTCTGGGGGTTGGTGAAGTAGCAACAGAGAGGGAGGAGGAGGAGGGAGGACGGGCCAGCACTGTAATCTAGGGATTTCAGAGCCAACAGACCCAATCCTTCCTGGTTTAAATGCAGTAGAGGAAGGGGGAGTTCAGATTAAGGAGAGATTACTGCCAGCTCTCAGCACGTCTGTCATCAGTCTGAGAGCCAGCAAGATAAACCCAGCCTGTCACTTGCTTTGCGGTTCCTTACCTGTGCATGTCAATGTTCCTTCTCTCATTACGGATTGTAGTTTTCTGTTGAATGCTTGTTTTCATTATAATGTGAAGACTGACGGACATTTTTTCTAAAATGAGATCTGGATTTTTTAACAGAAGAATACACTTTGACCATATAAAAAGGTCAAGTTAGATTTTTTTTTTCATTTCTTGTTTGTCCTTTTGTGTTTTTGAGTTCACGCCAGCCACCACAAAAGTGGGGTTGGCTTGAAATTTATTTTGTTGTTTGTGTACTTATTCTGGCCACTGGGCCAATTTGGTGAGGGCATATCGCCTCACCTTGGCAGCCATATTGGTGAGGTCAAGCCACTTTTGTTCCTTTACTCAAACCTGCTTGCCCTGACAACCATGTTGGTGAGGTCGGGGCTGGTGCTTTCCTCTTCTGTAATCTTGCTGTACTCATATTCTGTGGGTGTGTGTTTGTGAGTTTCCTTCACTCTGGATTTTGAATGCTGTGACTCATGTTCAATTGTGAATTGAAAAGAAAAAAAATCTTTTTTGTGAGATTGTTTTTGATTTCAAAGAAAATTTGTTAAAAGGAAAGATAAAAAAATAAATAAATGTTATATTTGGTTTACAAAAATATGTTGGTTGTTGATCTGTTTTTTGACAAATGTGTTTATAAAATTTTTATATATGTGTAAACTCTAGACTACATACTTATGAGACTCTCTCTATATAAACACACCTGGAGTACAGACTCATTGGAGACTCTGTATACACACACACACACCTGCAGTGCAGACTCTTACTGGAGACTCTGTATATATACACACACACACCTGGAGTACAGACTCTTATTGGAGACTCTGTATATACACACACACCTGGAGTACAGACTCTTATTGGAGACCCTGTATATATATACACACACACACTTGGAGTACAGACTCTTATTGGAGACTCTGTATATATATATACACACACACCTGGAGTACAGACTCTTATTGGAGACTCTGTATATATATACACACACCTGGAGCAATTATAATAATAATAATAATTATTATAATAATAATTAATAATAATTGCTTACACATATATAGCGCTTTTCTGGACACTCCACTCAAAGCACTTTACAGGTAATGGGGACTCCCCTCCACCACCACCAATGTGCAGCCCCACCTGGAGTTCAGAATCACTCTTATTGGAGACTCTGTATACACACACACACCTGGAGTACAGACTCTTATTGGAGACTCTGTATATATACACACACCTGGAGTACAGACTCTTATTGGAGACTCTGTATATATATATACACACCCCTGGAGTACAGACTCTTATTGGAGACTGTATATATATACACACACACACCTGGAGTACAGACTCTTATTGGAGACTGTATATACACACACACACACCTGGAGTACAGACTCTTATTGGAGACTCTGTATATACACACACACACCTGGAGTACAGACTCTTATTGGAGACTCTGTATATATATATACACACACACCTGGAGTACAGACTCTTATTGGAGACTCTGTATATACACACACACCTGGAGTACAGACTCTTATTGGAGACTCTGTATATATATATACACACCTGGAGTACAGACTCTTATTGGAGACTCTGTATGTATACACACACACCTGGAGTACAGACTCTTATTGGAGACTCTGTATATATACACACACACCTGGAGTACAGACTCTTATTGGAGACTCTGTATATATACACACACACACCTGGAGTACAGACTCTTATCGGAGACTCTGTACTCCAGGTGTGTGTGTGTATATACAGACTCTTATTGGAGACTCTGTATATATATACACACACCTGGAGTACAGACTCTTATTGGAGACTCTGTATATATACACACACACCTGGAGTACAGACTCTTATTGGAGACTCTGTATATATATACACACACACCTGGAGTACAGACTCTTATTGGAGACTCTGTATATATATACACACACCTGGAGTACAGACTCTTATTGGAGACTCTGTATGTTACGAGTGAGTAGTGAGGACCCTAAGAAGAAAACCAGGTCGATTTCCAGAAGCGTCGATAGAACAATCCGAGGTCCGAAAGCCGAGGGTAGACAAGCCGGTGCAAAGGACCAAAACCAAAATACCAGGAGACAGTCGAAAAACAAGCCAGGATCAGGAAGTGGAACCAAAGTAGAACGTAATCGCAAGAACAGGAGTAGCTCTAGCCAGGAAGAGCCGTAATACTGAGCACAGGGGAGACTGTGAAGCAGCATTAAATAAACTGGGATAAATTGGCTAAAAGGTGGAATACCGAGTCTTTCGGGAGCGTGGCGCAACACTGTATAAACACACACACACACCTGGAGTAGAGAGTTTTATTGGAGAACACGAACACACACACTCTCTCTCCTCTGTTTTAAGAAAATAATCATCTAATCTATCTTTTGTGTACATGGGGCACAGCACCGTGTCAGTAAGTATTCCCAGATGAAACTCGTGTTGTTGTTTCTGACAAATAGAAATGACCGAGTTTCCAAACGTGAATTGTAACGTGTCATCATTGTAAACGCATTCCTTTCAACGTTTAAAGAGTCGGCAAAACCCCATGTTCAGCACACGTTTGGGCAGTTTCACGTGTACCGTCTTGTGTGTACAGGAAGGAGAGCACAGTCTCGGTGAGCAGCACTGGGTGAAACGCGTGTTTGTCGCCGTTTCTCTGACGAGTAGAAATTACACGGCTTTCCAAACGTATGCTATTCTTGTGGAACTGCACAAACATGTACTGTACATGGGTTTTTGCCGACTCTTTAAACATTGAATGGAACACATTTACGATGACTTGACACTCGGACATAAACTGTTGGCTTACTGTTAGTGTTACTGTTGGTCGGTCAGTCGTTAAATCTTCGAAAGCTTTTAGACTTCGGTATGCTGACAGGAAATGCATTTGAATTTTGAATTTGCGCTGCAAAATGCAGGAAAAATGTATTTAGAAGGGAGAGGAAGCAGTATTTGTGTGTCCGATTGCACAAACGTGAATGTAAAGAGGTTGGGTAATCCCAGGCCGGCACACAACCCGTTCTACCGTTTGTTCGTCGTGGGCTTGCCGTTTACTGCTGCAAACAATAACAAGTGGTGAACGTCTTGCTATCAAGTCATCGTGAATGTATTCCGTTCCCTTTTTAAAGAGCAGGCAAAGACCACATATGGACATGTTTCCGCAGCTTGACAACAAGAGGAATACACGTTTGGAAAGCCAGTCGTTCCTACTCGTCAGAGAACCGGCGACAACAACGCGGGTTTCACCTGGGAATACTGACACGGTGCTGTGCCTCATGAGCACAAAAGACAGAACACGTGCTGCTTAAGATGATTTTCTTCCCAAAAAGAGGAGAGTGACGATGTTCTGCTGGTGTTAAAGTCAATGCTACTTTGCACGGGACAATATTATTGCATATACAGTACAGAGCAATTAACAGTATTAATATACTAGGCAACATGGTTCACAAATTAACTATTGTGTTTAATAGTTTAAACGACATACGTTTCTCGTATCAGTGTAACTCAGTGTAAGTGAGGAGTAATTGAGTGCACAGGTTAGTGTAAGACAGGAGTAACAGAGTGCACAGCCTGTTGGAAATGAAAACTGTCTCTCTGAGGCACAAGAGAAGACTGCAGTTCAAGACATCTTGTATTTATCTCTATCTATCTCGGTTCTTCTCCACCAATCCTCAGCACAGATGGCCTTGATTAAAGACGAGCTGTTTGTTTCTATCTGGTTTTAATTATGTTCACCAATCCTGTAAAATGTGATGCTCTTTTTGATCCTTAAAGATTATTAAGGCTCAGCATCTTAAACTACTTACTTCATGAAGTGACTTGTAGCAAATGTTTCAACTGAGGCTGAGTACATTTCAGACTTACTGACTGCACTGTATTAAAAGGTCTTTCCCTCAGTGCAGTGTTAATGTCCTGTAGTGTCCAGTCAGTGTGTCTGTACTGTAGTAACCCCTCTCTCTCAGTGCAGTGTTAATGTCCTGTAGTGTCCAGTCAGTGTGTCTGTACTGTATTAACCCCTCTCTCTCAGTGCAGTGTTAATGTACTGTAGTGTCCAGTCAGGGTGTCTGGACTGTATTAACCCCTCTCTCTCAGTGCAGTGTTAATAATAATAATAATAATAATAATAATAATAATAATTGCTTACACTTATATAGCGCTTTTCTGGACACTCCACTCAAAGCGCTTTACAGGTAATGGGGTCTCCCCTCCACCACCGCCAATGTGCAGCCCCACCTGGATGATGCGACGGCAGCCATAGTGCGCCAGAACGCTCACCACACACCAGCTATCAGTGGGGAGGAGAGCAGAGTGATGAAGCCAATTCATAGATGGGGATTATTAGGAGGCCATGATTGGTAAAGGCCAGGGGGAAATTTGGCCAGGACGCCGGGGTTACACCCCTAATGTACTGGAGTGTCCAGTCAGTGTGTCTGGACTGTATTAACCCCTCTCTCTCAGTGCAGTGTTAGTGTACTGTAGTGTCCAGTCAGTGTGTCTGGACTGTATTAACCCCTCTCTCTCAGTGCAGTGTTAGTGTACTGTAGTGTCCAGTCAGTGTGTCTGGACTGTATTAACTCCTCTCTCTCAGTGCAGTGTTAATGTACTGGATTGTCCAGTCAGTGTGTCTGGACTGTATTAACCCCTCTCTCTCAGTGCAGTGTTAATGTCCTGGAGTGTCCAGTCAGTGTGTCTGGACTGTATTAACCCGTCTCTCTCAGTGCTGTGTTAGTGTACTGGAGTGTCCAGTCAGTGTGTCTGGACTGTATTAACCCCTCTCTCTCAGTGCTGTGTTCGTGTACTGGAGTGTCCAGTCAGTTACTGTGTAAGTACTCTATTGTATTAGTCCGCCCCCTCTTTCCTCATTTATTTATGCCCATTTTGTTTTCTTTCTTCCTCCGGCAGAATATCACCTTTAACGATCTCCCAGATTCATCATCAAGAGGGAAATTCTCCAAACAACAAATCAGGGAGCGAAGAAATGATAACAATGATCAGCAAGTGATTCAATGAATCAGTGAGTATGGACTGCAGATGAAATGTCATTTTCGTGCCGGAAGTTTGCGTGAGCTCGGGAATGTGTTGTGTGCGAATGGCCTCCCCCTCACACACACACATGCCAGACATGCTGGTACAGGGATGCACACTCACAGGCACACAATCTGACACTGTCACTGCCACACACAGGCATGAGGCATGACACACAGACAGGCAAGCTAACACACACATACACACAGCTTTACTCTCACACAGACACACACCTAGCCGGGCTATCATACACACAAATACACACACACATAGCTAGGCTATCACACACACAGACACACACATAGCCAGGGTATCATACACACAGACACACACATAGCCATGCAATCACACACACACACACACACACACACACACACACACACACACACACACACACACACACACACAGCCAGGCTGTCACACACACAGACACACACACAGCCATGCTATCACACACAAAGATGCGCAATTTGCCAGGCTATCACACACACACCTAGCCAGGATATCATACACACAGCCAGGCTATCACACACAGACACACACTTCGCCATGCTATCACACACAGAGACACACACTTCGCCAGGCTATCACACACAGACACACACTTCGCCAGGCTACCACACACACAGACACACACTTAGCCATGCAATCGTACACAGAGACACACACTTAGCCAGGCTATCACACACAAAGACACACACCAAGCCAGGCTATCACACACAAAGACACACACATAGCCAGGCTATCACACACACAGACACACACTTAGCCAGGCTATCACACACACAGACACACACTTAGCCATGCAATCGTACACAGAGACACACACTTAGCCGTGCAGTCACACACAAAAACACATATATAGCCAGGCTATTACACATGTAGACACACTGCTTTACTGACACACGTAGATACGCTAACACACAGTCACACAAGTCTGCTAACACACAGGTATGCTAAAATACACAAAGTCTGCTAACACACACAGCTATGCGAACACACACAGTCACACAAGTCTGCTAACACACAGTCACACAGGCATGCTAACATACACACTCTCAAATAGCGACACTAACACACACAAACACACACAGCTAAGTTGAGTGGCACTGACACACACACAAGAATGCTAACACGTAGACAGCACTAGTTCTGATAGACGAGTTCAGGCCTGTACACACACAGCACTGGGAGATTTCATTCATACTGAGAAGCTCAAGCTGAAATAACGCAACAGATTGCTTTCTATGGTTTAATGAAATAATCAGTTCAAAAATAACTTGGCTGAGAGACGTAAGTGAATGGCATGTGTTTCCATTCAGACAGCAGGGCTCTACCGAACTGGAACAACCTGAGTGAAGAGCCCTGCTGTGCCCCATCTGGGAATCAAACCTGCAACCTTCCGGCCAAGATCCCAGATCTTTGGCCACTGGACCAAAGGTGGCGTTTATTGAGAACACTTTCCTGTTCCGAAACACTGGGACCCAGTTCTGTGTTTCTGAGGGCCTCACACACACACACACACACCAGGCCGGTTGTCAGTGTGTGTTGCTCACGCACTGACACATTCGCTCCACACACGCACGCAGCCCACATCGCGCCTCTCCACGCTCCCTCTCGCTCTCCCTCTCTCGCTCATGAGAGGAGGATATCCGCTTTCCACGTGCAGTCAGTCCCTCTCTCTCTCTCTCCCTCGAGATCCCGCCTGCGCAAAACAACCAACTCCGTCTCTCTCTGCTTCTCCGCGCTCGTTCTGCCTCTCGCCAGCCCGCCAGGTTCTCCGGAAGAGTGGCGCTCCTCACGTGGCAGTGCGGGCGGACCGGGACCTAGGACATGAAGTCAGGCCTGAAGACCTGCAGCCACTCTCCTGACTCCCAGACTGGCTCAGGGTTTGAACAGGTTTTCCTCTTTGAATTAGGTCCACGTTAACGCCTGATACGTAAGAATCTGAGCATGCGGACTCCTAGAAGGAGCAGTGCAACACGAACCAGAGGACGCGAGAGGAAATTACAGGGGTGTGCATTTACAACGGAGCACGGGTGGCACGTCTTTACACAAAGGGAGGCGGGAGTGTGGAGCAAGCGTGGGAGTCCATTCCCAGGCTTCTTTCAACAAACAGCTGGGCGAGATCCTCTGGTCAGTTCGGAGAGGGAAGCAGTGTGACAACATTAACACCCGAGTCTTTTTATAAGAAGTCTCCTCCAGCTCAGTGCTTCCTGCTCAAGGGTGTTTGTGACGAAAGGCCGGGAGAGATGACAGCAGATCCTCAGATGTCTGTAATGTGTAATTAATCGTGACGTCACCTCCTCACTCCAGCATCATACATACTGCACGTGATCTCCTCCTCTCCCTCACTTTCATCTACTGCACCCCTCCTCCACCCCTGCAGCTGCCCCCTGGTCACTCCACACTGTCCCTTTGTCACCCCTCTCTGCCCCTCGCTCCACACGGCCCCTCAGTCACTCCACACTGCCCCTCGGTCACTCCACACTGCCCCTCAGTCACTCCACACTGCCCCTCAGTCACTCCACACTGCCCCCTGGTCACTCCACACTGCCCCCTGGTCACTCCACACTGCCCCTCGGTCACTCCTCACTGCCCCCTGGTCACTCCACACTGCCCCCTGGTCACTCCACACTGCCCCTCAGTCACTCCACACTGCCCCTCGGTCACTCCTCACTGCCCCCTGGTCACTCCACACTGTCCCTTTGTCACCCCTCTCTGCCCCTCGGTCACTCCACACTGCCCCTCGGTCACTCCTCTCTGCCCCCTGGTCACTCCTCTCTGCCCCCTGGTCACTCCACACTGTCCCTTTGTCACCCCTCTCTGCCCCTCGGCCACTCCACACTGCCCCTCGCTCCACACTGCCCCTCGGTCACTCCTCTCTGCCCCCTGGTCTCTCCTCACTGCCCCTCGGTCACTCCACACTGCCCCTCAGTCACTCCACACTGCCCCCTGGTCACTCCACACTGCCCCTCAGTCACTCCACACTGCCCCTCAGTCACTCCACACTGCCCCTCGGTCCCTCCACACTGCCCCTCAGTCACTCCACACTGCCCCCTAGTCACTCCACACTGCCCCCTGGTCACCCCTCTCTGCCCCCTGGTCACTCCTCTCTGCCCCGCGGTCAGCCTCCTTGCCTCACGGACAGGAGGTGACCCCTCACGGCCAGGAGGTGACCCCTCAGCCCAGGGCCGTGAGCCGAGCGATCTTTGAATTCAGCCCGTGCCTGCGCCCAGTTCCCGGCGGCTGTCCTGCCTGCGCGTGCCCCACGGCCCCGCCGCTGCTCGCCCGCTCGCTCTGCAGGGAGCCATTTCGTGAGCGTCTCTGCCTCGCCTGCCAGGCTGAGTGTGCGTGGGCAGGGTGAGGAGCGAGGCGAAGAGGGGTCCCCCCGCCCCCGCGCGCACACTCAGAGCGTGGTCTTCCCCGAGCCCAGCGCAGTGTGGGCAGAGGAGGGCAGGGAGCGTGTGTCTGTAGGCGGGAGAGCCCAGCGCCGTGCTGTGTCGAACGAGGAAGAGAAGCGGCTCTCTGGTCTGCCGTGGCGCAGCCAGCCTGCGTGCCTGTCTCAGTGTGTGTGTCTGGCACTATATCCCGTGGCAGACATGCCAGAGTCTGTCCCACATGTGTGTCTGTGTGTCTTGCCTCTGTACCTCTGATCGCTTTGAGCCATACCGTCTCTTTCAGCTACGTGCCCCTGTGTTTCTTGAAAGAAGTCAAGGAATCGGCTTCAGCAACCGGGCTGAGCAATTTGTTCCACACCTGTAATGAACAGTTCTTTCCGGACCCTATGCGGACGACACAGTCCGACGGAGTGGGGAAACACTAGGGAAACGTCATGCAGGAAAACGGGGCTGAAAACGGGGGGGCGTGTCCAAGGTGCGCTGGTGCACGGGGGAGGTGTGGCCGAGGCGAACAATCCGAGAGTAATCCTTAGGGAAAATCCAAAACACACGAGTAAGTCCAAAACCAGGAGATCCATCAGAACAATAATTAAAAACCACGAAGACCGGGTCGGAACCGGCGGACGGGGAGCAGGAACAGGAACCGAGGTTAAAACCTTAACGGGACCAGGCGCTTCCTGGTCCCGGACTCGCACGATATGGAAATCAGATGCAGAGCCCGGAAGAGCGTCAGCGCCTGGCTTATAAGGTGGGCAGGGAATAGGGCGCAGGTGCATGGAATAAAGTCTTGAGTGAAAGGGCTGGAGCACCCTTAAGGAGGGGGGACTAATATCGTGACAACACCCCCGCCACCCTTTGTGTAAAGAAATGCCCCCCTGTCCTCAGTACAGTTCCACTTTGAGTTCCACTGGCGCATATTTTGCTGCTGGTTCTGAAGAGATCGGCAGTGTTGACCATGCCGATGTCTTTTGAATACTTGTGTCAGGTCCTCTCGTATTCATCAGTGCGCTGGACCCAAGACATTCAGTCCCTCCTGCCTGTCAGTGTAGGACAGTGTAACACTTCCCCTTAAACTCTCAAACCTGTCTGATTGCTCTTCTCTGTACGGATTCCAGAGCACTAATATCTTTTCTATAATGTGGTGAACGAATATTGTACACAATATTCTAAATAAGACTAATTTTTGTACTGTATGTCCTTCCTCCTGTGTGTATCTATGTCTGTCTTTGTCCGTTTCTACTGTACATGTATCTCTGACTGTCTGTGTGTATCTACTCTATGTGTATCTGTGTGTACCTATAGAACTTGTGTCTCTGCCTGTGTGTATCTACTCTACTGTATGTGTATCTGTGTGTATCTATAGAACTTGTGTCTCTGCCTGTGTGTATCTACTCTACTCTATGTGTATCTGTGTGTATCTACAGTATGTGTGTCTCTGCAAATCTGTGTGTATCTATAAGTGTCTTTGTGTGTGTATCTACTATATGTGTGATTCTGTCTGGGTATCTTTGTGTGTCCCTGTCAGTCTCTGTGTGTCTGTGTGTATCTCTGTGAGTCTATATGTATCTGTGTCTGTGTGTATCTCTGTGAGTCTATACAGTATGTGTCTGTCAGCCTGTGTTTGTCTGTGTGTATTTGTATATGTCTCTGTCTGTGCGTGTCTCTGTCAGCCTTTGTGTGTCTGTGTCTCTACCGGTTTATATGTCTGTCTGTGTCTGTGACTGTATGTACACACTAGCCGAATATTTGACCAAGTAACAGCAAACAGAAACAGACCCTGACGAAGAACAAGCTCAGTGACCACAGCCTGGTCATAGAAACTGGGCGACACAGGCAGACCTGGCTGCCCAGAGAGGACAGGCTGTGCTCCCACTGCCAGTGGGGAGAAACAGATACAGAGGTGCACTTCCTACTGCACTGTGACAGATACTCTGGGATTAGAGAATCATTATTCCACAAATTTACACATTTAATCCAAGAATTCCCACAGTTGACAGAATCACAAGTCCCAATCCTACTAGGAGAGGAAGGAGGGAACTCAGCTGAACTGGCAGCCCAGTATGTGATCCCCTGTCACAGCCTGAGGAAAACTGAACTTGTCTCCCGATAATGCTCCATTTGTTTATATGCAAATAATTTATGATTGTGTCTTTATTGTAAATGTCTGTAAATTTTTGTTTTATGTTACTTGTATTTGTTTTGCTTTGGCTGCACTGATTTTACTCATTAGTCATGCCAATAAAGCTCCTTGAATTGAAAAAAAAATGAATTGTATGTGCCTGTGTCTCCGTGTGCCTGTGTGTCAGTCTGTGCGTGTTGTGTTTTTGTGTGTCTGTCAGTCTGTGTGTGTCTCTGTCGGTCAATGTGTGGTGTGTTTGTGTGTGTCTGTCAGTCTGTGTGTGTCTCTGTCGGTCAATGTGTGGTGCGTTTTTATGTGTGTCAGTCTGTGTGTGGTGTGTTTGTGTGTCTCTGTCAGTCTGTGTGTGGTATGTCTGTGTGTGTCTCTGTCAGTCTGTGTGTGTTTGTGTCTGTGTCTCTGTCAGTCTATGTGTGGTGTGTCTGTGTGTCTCTGTCAGTCTGTGTGTCGTGTGTGTGTGTCTGTCAGTCTGTGTGTGGTGTGTCTGTGTATCTCTGTCAGTCTGTGTGTCTGTGTGTGTCTCTGTCAGTCTGTCTGTGGTGTGTCTGTGTGTGTCTCTGTCAGTCTTTGTGTGGTGTGTCTGTGTGTGTCTCTGTCAGTCTGTGTGTGGTGTGTCTGTGTGTGTCTCTGTCAGTCTATGTGTGGTGTGTCTGTGTGTGTCTCTGTCAGTCTGTATCTGTGTGTCTCTGTCAGTCTGTGTGTGGTGTGTCTGTGTGTGTCTCTGTCAGTCTATGTGTGGTGTGTCTGTGTGTGTCTCTGTCAGTCTGTATCTGTGTGTCTCTGTCAGTCTGTGTGTGTCTCTGTCAGTCTGTGTGTGGTGTGTCTGTGTGTGTCTCTGTCAGTCTATGTGTGGTGTGTCTGTGTGTGTCTCTGTCAGTCTGTATCTGTGTGTCTCTGTCAGTCTGTGTGTTGTGTGTCTGTGTGTGTCTGTCAGTCTGTGTCCCAGTTTCAGGCTGGGCTTCTCCAGATGGCCAAGCCAGCCCGCTGTCCAGTCCGTCGTTGTGTCCTCCCTAGTGTGCGTGCGTGTGCGTGTGCGTGACGAAAGCGTGTCGGGGAGGCGGGTGTGTGTGTGTTTACATGAGTCACGCTGCGTGGCTCTCTGACGAAGGAGCGAGTGAAAGGAAAGCGAGGGAGGGGGGAGAGGGACAGAGACGGATTTCCCAGCCCATCTGTCAGAGAGCGGGCAGGAGGGGGGCAGCTGGGCGGGACGCCAGGGCTGTCGCAGCTCTGGGACTGTCATCGCCTGACATTCACATCGTTGCAAGACGCACACGTACACCCAGGCACCACAGGCAGACACAGCAGGGCTCCACCTCCGGAGACTCAGTCAGGGAACCAGAGAGAGTCTGAGAACACAGCCCCAGAGAGTCTGAACACACAGCCCCAGAGAGAGTCTGAGCACACAGCCCCAGAGAGTCTGAACACACAGCCCCAGAGAGTCTGAACACAACAGGTCCAGAGAGAGTCTGAACACACAGCCCCAGAGAGAGTCTGAATACAACAGCTCCAGAGAGAGTCTGAGCACACAGCCCCAGAGAGTCTGAACACACAGCCCCAGAGAGTCTGAGCACACAGCCCCAGAGAGTCTGAGCACACAGCCCCAGAGAGAGTCTGAACACACAGCCCCAGAGAGAGTCTGAATACAACAGCTCCAGAGAGAGTCTGAGCACACAGCCCCAGAGTGAGTCTGAACACACAGCCCCAGAGAGTCTGAACACACAGCCCCAGAGAGAGTCTGAACACACAGCCCCAGAGAGTCTGAATACAACAGCTCCAGAGAGAGTCTGAACACACAGCCCCAGAGAGAGTCTGAACACACAGCCCCAGAGAGTCTGAGCACACAGCCCCAGAGAGAGTCTGAACACACAGCCCCAGAGAGAGTCTGAATACAACAGCTCCAGAGAGAGTCTGAGCACACAGCCCCAGAGTGAGTCTGAACACACAGCCCCAGAGAGTCTGAACACACAGCCCCAGAGAGAGTCTGAACACACAGCCCCAGAGAGAGTCTGAATACAACAGCTCCAGAGAGAGTCTGAGCACACAGCCCCAGAGAGTCTGAACACACAGCCCCAGAGAGTCTGAACACAACAGGTCCAGAGAGAGTCTGAACACACAGCCCCAGAGAGAGTCTGAACACACAGCCCCAGAGAGTCTGAGCACACAGCCCCAGAGAGTCTGAACACACAGCCCCAGAGAGTCTGAACACACAGCCCCAGAGAGAGTCTGAATACAACAGCTCCAGAGAGAGTCTGAACACACAGCCCCAGAGAGAGTCTGAACACACAGCCCCAGAGAGTCTGAACACACAGCCCCAGAGAGAGTCTGAACACACAGCCCCAGAGAGAGTCTGAATACACAGCCCCAGAGTGAGTCTGAACACACAGCCCCAGAGAGTCTGAATACAACAGCTCCAGAGAGAGTCTGAACACACAGCCCCAGAGAGAGTCTGAACACACAGCCCCAGAGAGTCTGAGCACACAGCCCCAGAGAGAGTCTGAACACACAGCCCCAGAGAGAGTCTGAATACACAGCCCCAGAGGGAGTCTGAACACACAGCCCCAGAGAGTCTGAACACAACAGCCCCAGAGAGTCTGAACACACAGCCCCAGAGAGAGTCTGAACACACAGCCCCAGAGAGTGTCTGAACACACAGCCCCAGAGAGAGTTTGAACACACAGCCCCAGAGAGAGTCTGAACACAACAGGTCCAGAGAGAGTCTGAACACACAGCCCCAGAGAGTCTGAACACACAGCCCCAGAGAGTCTGAGCACACAGCCCCAGAGAGAGTGTCTGAACACACAGCCCCAGAAAGAGTCTGAACACACAGCCCCAGAGAGTCTGAACACACAGCCCCAGAGAGAGTCTGAACACACAGCCCCAGAGAGAGTCTGAATACACAGCCCCAGAGTGAGTCTGAACACACAGCCCCAGAGAGTCTGAATACAACAGCTCCAGAGAGAGTCTGAACACACAGCCCCAGAGAGAGTCTGAACACACAGCCCCAGAGAGTCTGAGCACACAGCCCCAGAGAGAGTCTGAACACACAGCCCCAGAGAGAGTCTGAATACACAGCCCCAGAGGGAGTCTGAACACACAGCCCCAGAGAGTCTGAACACAACAGCCCCAGAGAGTCTGAACACACAGCCCCAGAGAGAGTCTGAACACACAGCCCCAGAGAGTGTCTGAACACACAGCCCCAGAGAGAGTTTGAACACACAGCCCCAGAGAGAGTCTGAACACAACAGGTCCAGAGAGAGTCTGAACACACAGCCCCAGAGAGTCTGAACACACAGCCCCAGAGAGTCTGAGCACACAGCCCCAGAGAGAGTGTCTGAACACACAGCCCCAGAAAGAGTCTGAACACACAGCCCCAGAGAGAGTCTGAATACAACAGCTCCAGAGGGAGTCTGAACACACAGCTCCAGAGAGAGTCTGAATACAACAGCCCCAGAGAGAGTCTGAACACACAGCCCCAGAGTGAGTCTGAACACACAGCCCCAGAGAGAGTCTGAATACACAGCCCCAGAGTGAGTCTGAACACACAGCCCCAGAGAGTCTGAATACAACAGCTCCAGAGAGAGTCTGAACACACAGCCCCAGAGAGAGTCTGAATACAACAGCTCCAGAGAGAGTCTGAACACACAGCCCCAGAGAGAGTCTGAACACGCAGCCCCAGAGAGAGAGTCTGAGCACACAGCCCCAGAGAGAGTCTGAACACGCAGCCCCAGAGAGAGAGTCTGAACACACAGCCCCAGAGAGTGTCTGAATACAACAGCCCCAGAGTCTGAACACACAGCCCCAGAGAGAGTCTGATTACACAGCCCCAGAGAGAGTGTCTGAACACATAGCCCCAGAGAGAGTCTGAACACACAGCCCCAGAGAGAGTCTGAATACAACAGCTCCAGAGAGAGTCTGAAATACAACAGCTCCACAGAGAGTCTGAACACACAGCCCCAGAGAGAGTCTGAACACACAGCCCCAGAGAGAGAGTCTGAACACACCCTCAGAGAGAGTCTGAACACACAGCCCCAGTGAGAGTCTGAACACAGCCCCAGAGAGAGTCTGAGCACACAGCTCCAGAGAGAGTGTCTGAACACAGCACCGGCCTAATAAAATTCAGATTAAGTGTATAAACGCACATAATGAGTGTAATTAAGCAAGGAATTAGTGCAATACAGCACAGTGCCAGTATAATAAAGCACACAGTCAGTGTAATAAACCACATTTTCAGTGTTATAAAGCACAGTGTCAGTATAATTCAGCACAGCACCACTATAATAAAGCAGTCAGTATAATAAAGCACACAGTCTGTGTAACAAAACACAGTGTCGATATAATAAAGCACAGAGTCAGTATAATAAAGCACACAGTCTGTGTAACAAAGCACAGTGTCAGTGCAAAAAAGCAGAGAGTCAGTATAATAAAGCAGTGTTGATACAATAAAGCAGTCCGTATAATAAAGCACACAGTCTGTGTAACAAAGCAGTCTATATAATAAAGCACAGAGTCAGTATAATAAAGCACACAGTCTGTGTAACAAAGCAGTCTATATAATTAAGCACAGAGTCAGTGTAATAAAGCACACAGTCTATGTAACAAAGCATAGTCTATATAATAAAGCACAGAGTCAGTATAATAAAGCACACAGTGTAACAAAGCACAGTCGGTATAATAAATCACAGTCTGTGTAACAAAGCACCGTGTTGATATAATAAAGCACAGAGTCAGTATAATAAATCACAGAGTCAGTATAATATAGCAGAGAGTCTGTATAATAAAGAACAGTCTGTGTAACAAAGCGCCGTGTTGATATAATAAAGCACAGAGTCAGTGTAATAAAGCAGAGAGTCAGTATAATAAATCACAGTCTGTGTAACAAAGCACCGTGTTGATATAATAAAGCACAGAGTCAGTATAATAAAGTCAGTATGGAAGAAGAGACCCAGAGAGAGTCACCGGCTCCCTGAGGAGTCTCTCTCCCGATGGCCAGTAAGGCATCGCAGCGGGGTGCAGCAGCAGAGCCCTGCACGAAGCACCCCTCGCCCTGGCCCCGAGCGAGCCCCCGCGCCGGGCTGTGAGCAGCCATCTGACTGCCTCGCTTCCTGCAAGGAGCGTGCTATTATCGGATCAAACTGCCTCCAGAAATTCGGCTTCCAAGTGTTATTCTTAGACCCAGGCTGCGCCCGATGTAGCGTCATACTTCTTCGATCTGGAGCCAGTTGGGCAGCTGTCTGTGTGTCTGCCCAGATCTCCAGAGACCTCTGCACATCTTGCCGATACTATTCTAAACCCTGAGACTGATATAGCAGCACAGTGTGATTAGGCGTTGCACTGGGGGGGGTTGCGTCATTACTGTGCACCTGAGCCTGTGTGCGTGTGTGAGATTTTGTGTCTTCCAGTGGGAAGAGAGCTTATTCTGACAGTGTGCGATGCAGAGAAAAATTGCAACGGAAATAACTGTGGAAGGAAGCGATGCTCGTTCTGAAACGCACTGGGATGCGTTCAAAATAACAACAATCGTGTGCTGCAGCCCACGACCTGGGCAGGGCCCGGATTCCGCGACGCCCCACGACCTGGTCTCGGGGCTCTGATGTCACTTCCTGTGATGTCACTTCCTTCCTCCCCACCTGCGCAGCCTCCCCCTCGGCCACTCCGCTTCAGGGTGGGTGATCCGTGCCGCAGCACGAACTGGATCACAGATACCTGAGGGGTCAGAACCGCACAGCGCCCCCTGCTGGGCCAGCAGAGAACTCTGCCATGTGACAGGCCCAGGGCTGCAGCCTTAATGTTGTTTCCCTGCTGATGACTAAGTGGATTGGGGCTCCATAGTACCAGGATTTTGGACCCCAGATCAAAAAGATAACTGAATTGGGGTATCCTGGGACACCTGAACCAGGATTGGGGTCCTGGCGGAAAATACGTTAGGATCATTTCGGTTAAGAATCCATGGAGTTATCTCCTGACAAGAGAAATATCTTGATATGAATTTGATACGTGCCTCCCACTGCTCAGGCCTGTGTCTCCCAGTGTGAGAATTATCGTCCTCTGGCCATCCTCCCACCAGGGGGAGACACGGTCACCCATCTGTCACCTCTCTCTCAGGGCTGCTGCTGTGATGTGTGTGATGGGTGGCGGGAGTGTGGAACAAGCTGCTTCTCTCAAACCAGTTCTCCCAGAAGCCAATTAAACTACCAGTATTGTCTCAGAACTGTGGGGGGATACCCACACACTTAGGGGGAAAACATACAAACTCCACACAGACAGAACCCCAGGTCCGGAGTTCAACCCATAATCCCACTCCTGAGACGGCGATTCTACCCACTGCGCCACTGCGCCGCCCTGTCTGGGGACATGTGTTATAGCGCCCTCGCCTGGCGTTGTGGCCGAAGAGCGCCCGTCTGGGGTGGGGGGCAGGACAGGGGTAGTGGTGGCCAGGGCAGCTGACCCATTGCAGAACCGGTGTACACAGTCGAGAGATCGCCGGACTCGTGTAAATAGTTTAGCTGGTTTAGCACCCCTTTCTTACATGTACCCAACTACCACCCTATACCTGGACCAGAACTGACCCCAGTGTGTCGTACCCTGTTTGCCCCTCTCTCCCTCTCTAGTGGTTGCTGTACTGGACGCACCCTCGACTACTAAAGCACCGTGTTCTCATTTAACAAGAGCCCCAGTTCCCGTCTCTGTCCTCGCCGAGCCCGTCGCGTTACAATATGCTGCCTGGGTGAAGTAGCACCGCCATCTAGCGGCAGGAGAGTGAACAGCCGCTTCCAAGAGCTTTTCCGAGGCGGCCGAGAGCCGGGGACGCCCCTGCCGCCTTGCTCCGTGTTTGCGGATCCTGAAGACGGAAGCCGATGTCCGAAACCTGCCAAGCAGCCCGGAACAGAAGCGAAGGAAAAGGGTGACAAATAATGTTCCGTAACAGGAGTTTATTCATTTTTTTCACGGTATAAATTAACATTTATAAATAACAAAGCACAATATTACCCTTACAACACTGTTGTGATTTTAAATAGAATGTCTTACACACAGAAGTATCCAAACAGCAGTTTTAAAGAGTTACGCTCCCGCTCCCGTGAATATTCCCATGTTCTGACATGTCCACAGGTGAGATCGCGGGCGGCTCCAGGTTGTGAAGTTGCGCCTTTTGAGGTGGGGTTGGTGATGCCGCCTCCTTCGGCATTTCGCAGTTCTCGGCTTCAGGAACGTCCGCGTTTCCATTCGTCTGACGTCACTGGCAGGACGTCAACGGAAATCTTAATACATTGAGGGAATCGAGCCAGGAATCAACTATGGCTTTCCCGTACTGCAGCTTAGGCCACTGATCTTCGGGTTTACAAGGACAGGAGCACTTCACTCCCGAGACTGAAGACTGAGAGAGAGAGAGGGGTTAATACAGTCCAGACACACTGACTGGACACTACAGGACATTAACACTGCACTGAGAGAGAGGGGTTAATACAGTCCAGACACACTGACTGGACACTCCAGTACATTAACAATGCACTGAGAGAGAGGGGTTAATACAGTCCAGACACACTGACTGGACACTACAGTACATTAACACTGCACTGAGAGAGAGGGGTTAATACAGTCCAGACACACTGACTGGACACGCCAGTACATTAACACTGCACTGAGAGAGAGGGGTTAATACAGTCCAGACACACTGACTGGACACTACAGGACATTAACACTGCACTGAGAGAGAGGCCAGCTCACTGCAACATTTTTATTTGAAGATGTTCATACAGGGAGCTGCGTCAGCATGCAAAGGCTGCAAAGGAACAGGTGAAGGGTTATTCCCTGCTGAATAGAGAGGAACCGAGACACAAGGTTTCTGCTTTGGGGTCTCCTGCAGGTGTTGCAGTGGGCTCTTACTATTTTCTCCAGGGTACGCCGGAGTGAGTCTGTGTTCATCATGATCTCAGCTGTGTCGATCTGGTTACTCAGAAGCTGTAGACAATCCGTGTATGTACACAGCCCCCGATCCAGCGTCTCCTGTCCGGTAGAGAGAGAGAGAGGGGGGTTACACACTCCGCACTCACACTTTCAGACAGCGCTGGGGGGTGACCTGGAAGGACAGCCCTGGTGCTCTCCTGATCTCTTTTGCTGTTTCTCCATGCAGGCTTTGCGGAGGCTTGGTTCTGCTTCGTCTTTAAAAGCCTGTGCTGTCCTTCCCCTGCTCCTGCGGACTGTGTGAGATGAACGAACAGCTTCAGCACCAGAGCAACGGGCTCTCTCACTCACCGGGCTCGAGCTCCAGCTCTCGTCCACTGGAATCACACACTCGGCTGGAACCACACACTCGGCTGGAACCAGGCCTTCCTGCCAGGAGAGACATGGAAAAATCGCTGAGACACAGGTGTGACACCACTGTCCCCTCTGAACAGAGTGGGGAAGCGATACAAGGCGCTGGCGTAGGTGCAGGTGTAAGCAGTGCTTTTAAATCACTGTCACCATCTGATCACTGCGGTGCTCTAATGATACATGCCTGGCCAGGCTGAAGGAACTGAGTCTCTTTAGTCTGAAGGGAGTGTCCCACACTGACAGGCTGAAGGAACTGAATGTCTTTAGTCTGAAGGGTGTGTCCCGCACTGACATGCTGAAGGAACTGAGTCTCTTTAGTTTGAAGGGAGTGGCCCACACTGACAGGCTGAAGGAACTGAGTCTCTTTAGTCTGAAGGGAGTGTCATACACTGACAGACTAAAGGAACTGAGTCTCTTTAGTCTAAAGGGAGTGTCCCACACTGACAGACTGAAGAAACTGAGTCTCTCTAGTCTGAAGAGAGTGTCCCACACTGACAGACTAAAGGAACTGAGTCTCTTTAGTCTGAAGGGAGTGTCCCACACTGACAGACTGAAGGAACTGAGTCTCTTTAGTCTGAAGGGAGTGTCCCACACTGACAGGCTGGAGGAACTAGAACTCTTCATTATTGAACAGAGAAGACTACTAGGGGACCTGATACAAGTCTTAAATCTTCTCAAAGACACTGACAGTCAACTCAGAAGACATCTGCATAATGATTAGAGAAACATAGACCAGTGAATATGTGTGAAAAGGACATGGAAGAGCATTTAAAACTGAGAACAGGAGGTGCTTCTTTACACAAAGGTTTGTAGAAGTACCGATTGAGCTGCCCTGCCATGGTCTTCAAGCTCATCCTTTAGTTAGCTCAGAGCAACTAAACACATTAGTGTAGCTAAATGGTCTCTCATTCGCAACTTTTCTTATGGTCTCTTCAGTCAGAGGCTCACCAGAATGTTTTTGATCTGTCTGTTTTTCTGTAAATGTCTGTCTCTGTCCTTCTCTATGTCTCTGCGTCTGTCTCCGACTGTTCACTAACAGAAGATATACAACTCACACACAAATGGATAGGTGTGTATGAGTCTATGTGTGTGTAGGTCTGTGTGTGAGAGTGAGTCTGAGTATGTAAGTGTCAGGCTGAGTGTGTCAATATGTATATGCGTGTGCTCGAGTGTTTGTATAACTGTGTGTGTGTGTGTCAGTCTGTAAGTCTGTGTAACTGTATATGAGTGTATGTGACTGTGTCAATCTGTGTGAGTGTGTGTGTCAGTATGTGAATGTGTCTCTCAGTCTGACTGTGTCAGTGTGTCAGTCTGTGTGACTGTGAGTGTCAGTGTGTGTGACTGTGTGTATCAGTATGTTTGTTTGTCTATGTCTGTACAATGTGCCTGTGCTTCAGATCTTCCATTGAGATTAACTCTATTCATGCTCTTTGTTCGAATCTGCTTGGGTCGACCCACATTAACCCACTGCCTGAGTTTGATCAAGCTTCTGTTGAACCAAGAACGTTTCACATAAAGCAAAATATTGCATCTCCCTCCAAACCCCTCAGTCCCTGGATTGTCTCACCTTCAACCAGTTCTCCTTAAGACTCTCTCTTGCTCTCAGCAGGGAATCATTCAGAAGGACTGACTTGTTCCAGAAATTATCTTTTTCTTGGCAGTAAGGAGAGTTTATTCCAATGGGGCTGCCACAGACCTCCAATGTGCATATCACTGCAATAGAGAGTACACAGTACCAGCTCGGCACTGAGTGAGAAAGAGGGGTTAATACAGTCCAGACACACTGACTGGACACTACAGGACATTAACACTGCACTGAGAGAGAGGGGTTAATACAGTCCAGACACACTGACTGGACACTCCAATACATTAACCCTGCACTGAGAGAGAGGGGTTAATACAGTCCAGACACACTGACTGGACACTACAAGACATTAACACTGCACTGAGAGAGAGGGGTTAATACAGTACAGACACACTGGACACTACAGGACATTAACACTGCACTGAGAGAGAGGGGTTAATACAGTACAGACACACTGGACACTACAGTACATTAACACTGCATTGAGAGAGGGGTTAATACAGTACAGACACACTGACTGGAGACTACAGTACATTAACCCTGCACTGAGAGAGAGGGGTTAATACAGTCCAGACACACTGACTGGACACTACAGGACATTAACACTGCACTGAGAGAGAGGGGTTAATACAGTACAGACTCACTGACTGGGCACTAAAGGACATTAACACTGCACTGAGATATACTGCTTCTCACCCTGTGAAGACACAGTTCTGGTCCTGCCTGCTCAGTGTGCTGCTCCGAGTACTGTGGTGTCCTGTGGGTCAGTGTGTCAGCAGGCCAGTGTGCCAGCAAGTCAATGTGCCAGCAAGGCAATGTACCAGTAGGACAGTGTGCCAGTAGGCTAATGTATAAGTAGGTCAGTGTGTCAGCAAGTCAATGTACCAGTAGGAAGAGGACAGGTTTATAACTGAAGTGAACGTCCTCTGTGCTGGAGTTCATGTCCATATGCCGAGATGTCTTAAATCAAACCCTAGAGCACATTGAAATGGAGTCAAGATGGACAGATAGAGAAATCAGATCAGATCAGATCAGATTAGGATGGTGTTTGACAGACAGACACCCCAGTGAGAAAGATGTACACAAATGCAGACACACGCAGGCAGACAAGCAAGCAGCAGTGGAAAAGATATTTATCCACTGTCGATGTTTTGCTCTGCCTGCAGAGCACTATAGACATCTCCTCCACCTATTCCTCCAGCGAGGATACATCACAAAGTCCTGAGAGTCACACTGGATTCTAATGCTCTTATCCAACTGTACTTGGACAACACACCTTACATTCAAAATAACCCCCAAAACCTGCACCCCTGCAGGTAGACACTCAGAGTTAACATCTGAAAGCACAAGACAGAGAAAGAGAGTCTCGTCCTCCTTGGTTACTCACTTTTCAGCTGCGTGTTCAAGGGCTGTGACTGGGCCAGGCGATGTACAGTGGGGAGACACCGAGACTCACAGAGGCACAAAGTGCACTGCACCCCGATAGCACACATATATACCCCACACCAGTGCAGGAGGCTCCAATGGGAACATGCACAGCTCATCATCTCTCAGCGCTCATCACCTTTTCTCAGAAAACAGGATTGCATCTCCCACCATCCACTTGTCATACAGGAGCAGGGAAAGGTTGCCGCCAGAACTTGTTCCATCCCTAGAATGTGCTTCCAGGATCTGACTAAATTCTATCAGGTTATTTTGCACTGTGGTACAGTGGTACAATTGTGACATCATGCTTTAATTGGACTTTTACTGCAGGACAGTGGGATTACAGCATACTGGAATACTGCTACTGGGCTTCGTCACTGCTGTAGTGTGCTTCTCCTGTACTGGGACTGTAGCCCCTACTGTAACTGGACTGTTCTACTGCACTGGGACTGTAGCTCCTATTGTAACAGGACTGTTCTACTGTACTGAGACTGTAGACTTATGAAAGAGGCTGGGGTGTTTTTGCTGACACAGTATGTCTTCTGGACAATGGACAATGTGCAGAAAAAATTAAAAAGGCAAACAGAAGGTTAGGATAAAAAGCGCACAATCCAAATCGAGGGATATTATCTCATTGATCCCATAGAGTTTCCTAACTTAACACTTGGATACACTCTCAGTGAATCCCATACGCATGTAATTGCACAGGTAATGATGAAGTTACGAATGAGCACTGCTGACACTGCTTCCTGTGAATAGGAATTTGCATAGCGAATCGACAGGGACTTTCCTTCACAATGCAATATCCCTTTCCCTTTGTTCTTCCGCAGCAGCAGAGTCAGGAGCTCTCCCTGTTCCGAATGTGGATGGCAACATCTATTACTGAAAGCCTAGAGCTTGGGATTCCCCACAAAGTACAGGGAGGACGGTGAAGGAATGCACACCTGCAGGGCTGACGGCTCAGTGAGTGAGAGGGAGGAGGCAGAGAGCAGCGAGAGTGGAGCTACACATGATTCAACACTGAGGCCAGCGAGGAGAGACACTGACTTTTTATCACTGTTATTGAGAGACTGACAGGAAACATTAACACTGCACTGAGAGAGAGGGGTTAATACAGTCCAGACACACTGACTGGACACTCCAGTACATTAACACTGCACTGAGAGAGAGGGGTTAATACAGTCCAGACACACTGACTGGACACTACAGTACATTAACACTGCACTGAGAGAGAGGGGTTAATACAGTCCAGACACACTGACTTGACACTCCAGGACATTAACACTGCACTGAGAGAGAGGGGTTAATACAGTCCAGACACACTGACTGGACACTCCAGGACATTAACACTGCACTGAGAGAGAGGGGTTAATACAGTCCAGACACACTGACTGGACACTACAGTACACTAACACTGCACTAAGAGAGAGGGGTTAATACAGTCCAGACACACTGACTGGACACTCCAGTACATTAACACTGCACTGAGAGAGAGGGGTGAATACAGTCCAGACACACTGACTGGACACTCCAGTACATTAACACTGCACTGAGAGAGAGGGGTTAATACAGTCCAGACACACTAACTGGACACTACAGTACATTAACACTGCACTGAGAGAGAGGGGTTAATACAGTCCAGACACACTGACTTGACACTCCAGGACATTAACACTGCAGTGAGAGAGAGGGGTTAATACAGTCCAGACACACTGACTTGACACTCCAGGACATTAACACTGCGCTGAGAGAGAGGGGTTAATACAGTCCAGACACACTGACTGGACACTCCAGTACATTAACACTGCACTGA
This sequence comes from Lepisosteus oculatus, assembly GCF_040954835.1. Lineage (NCBI taxonomy): Eukaryota > Metazoa > Chordata > Actinopteri > Semionotiformes > Lepisosteidae > Lepisosteus > Lepisosteus oculatus. The sequence goes on from NC_090701.1 coordinate 41,706,823, forward strand.
GAGAGAGGGGTTAATACAGTCCAGACACACTGACTTGACACTCCAGGACATTAAGACTGCACTGAGAGAGAGGGGTTAATACAGTCCAGACACACTGACTGGACACTACAGGACATTAACACTGCACTAAGAGAGAGGGGTTAATACAGTCCAGACACACTGACTGGACACTACAGTACATTAACACTGCACTGAGAGAGAGGGGTAATACAGTCCAGACACACTGACTTGACACTCCAGGACATTAACACTGCACTGAGAGAGAGGGGTTAATACAGTCCAGACACACTGACTGGACACTCCAGTACATTAACACTGCACTGAGAGAGAAGGGTTAATACAGTCCAGACACACTGACTTGACACTCCAGGACATTAACACTGCACTGAGAGAGAGGGGTTAATACAGTCCAGACACACTGACTGGACACTCCAGTACATTAACACTGCACTGAGAGAGAGGGGTTAATACAGTCCAGACACACTGACTGGACACTCCAGTACATTAACACTGCACTGAGAGAGAGGGGTTAATACAGTCCAGACACACTGACTGGACACTACAGGACATTAACACTGCACTGAGAGAGAGGGGTTAATACAGTCCAGACACACTGACTGGACACTACAGGACATTAACACTGCACTGAGAGAGAGGGGTTAATACATCCAGACACACTGACTGGACACTACAGGACATTAACACTGCACTGAGAGAGAGGGGTTAATACAGTACAACTGTAGCCCAACACTCGTGGGCAGAAGGTGGGGTCATTGTCCTTGTTCATCCCACAGTGTAAATGATATCACCAGGATATTGGGATACTGCAAAGGCCTCTGATACCCACAATTTAAAACACACCACCACTCCCTATCCTGATTGACAGATGTACATCTTCTAGCTCACTGTCATGCTCAGTTGTTTGGCACTGAATTTCCTCCCTGGACAGGCCCAGCTTCTTGTGGCTTGTGATGGCACCCCAGGCCTCCTGCGTTCACCTGCTGAGAATCTCTCCATATTCCCCTCTGTCCTGGTGTTGCACCCTGCTGTCCCACTTTGCCCCCTCTCTAGGGGGCGCACTCTGGTGGAGGTGTACCTCACCTTCAGATACGAAAAGGGCCCATTTCCTCAGGGACTCTCTCGGTGGCTTTAGCTGGAGAGACATTTGCTTCTACAGTAAAGTCCAAAGAGCTTCAACCTGCACTATGGCTATTTCACGTAGACAGTGCCTGGGCAGTGTCCTGAATGCCTTAGTCTCCCTCCTTCCTTTCTCTCATAGTTATGTGATCCTGTCTGATACCCCACAAGTATCCGTCACCTCTGTGAGGGCTGGCAGGGTCCGGCAGTCCTCCTGTCTGAGCTGCCTTCCCACCAGCTGCCCCGGCTGCCCACCCCATGTGAGGCGACTGCTCTACAAGCACCGCCAGGTCTGGAGTTCCTCATGGTTCCCGCCGCCTTCCCTGTCATTCCTTGGAAACCCCATGGCAGACGCATCTCGCTTACCTCATTCTCTGCAGCTGAGAGACAATAACGTGCGATTCTGCCCTGCTATGACACATCTGGGGGTCATGTTTGATCCTGAGCTCCGTTTCGGTGCAATAATGAACGCTGCCCGTAAAAGTCTCTTGTTTGGGCCGGGGAAACACTGCCTGCACTCGGTCTGTTCCTGATGACGCTGCCACCCAGCACTGAGTCATGTCTACATCACGTCTCGGCTGGGTCAGCGCGATCGGTCTTCCCAGGAAGTCTCCCTGCCGCTTTCTAGACGCTCAGGGGCTCTGAAAGTCAGCGGCTCGGCTTCTGACGCCGTCTGGCCATGTCGGGCAGGTCTCCGCTGCCTCCCCACGACCCGGCGCATTCACTCCAGAACTCGGCTCCCAATCCTCTCTCTTCTGTCCCTGTGGGGCTTCACGCTCTGCAGGGGGGCGTCTCTAAGTGCCTTCTTACGGCTTCCCCGCTGCCCCCCACGCTGCAGCCCACTCCCAGCACCCTGAGAGCTGGAACCTCTGTCACACTTTGAAATCCAGACGAAAGACTTGCCTGTTTACATCAGGAGTCTTGATCTTATGTTTGGTCCTTTCTGATGAGCTGCTGTATCCGGTTCACTGTGAGAGGGGGGGAGCCACACCTGTCCCAGCATGCAGTGGGTGCAGGGCAGGACACACGCTGGACAGGGACAGCCAGACACGCCCATGGTTTTTACTGACTGTGCTGCTGGAGCACCATTGATCTGCTTTTGTGCCCTCACCCGGTCTCCCCCATCATTGCCGCGGCGCGCAGCTCAACACTACCTGTCTTGTTCCTTCCTTCGTTAGTCGCACTGCCTTTCCTTCCAGCTCCCCAAGTCAAGCTCTTGTCCGTGACTGAGCATCACTCAACACTGCTCTTTTTCCAGTCCCCTCTCTGGATCCAGCAGCTCTGCCGCTGCCTTTCTGTTTTATTTGACCTGTCTCATCCGCCTCTCCTTGCTGCCTTACCGTCTTTCCTGGAAGAGGTGTTAGTGGTGCCAGCAGGGGGCGCTCACCCTGCAGTTTATGTGGGCCCTAATGCCCCAGGCGACGGGGACACTATACTGTAAACAGGCGCCGTCCTTCGGATGAGACGTAAAACCGAGGTCCTGACTCTCTGTGGTCGTTAAAAATCCCAGGGCGTTTCTCGAAAAGAGTAGGGGTGTAACCCCGGCGTCTTGGCCAAATTTCCCATTGGCCCTTATCAATCATGGCCTCCTAATAATCCCCCTCTATGAATTGGCTACATTACTCTGCTCTCCTCCCCACTGATAGCTGATGTGTGGTGAACGTTCTGGCGCACTATGGCTGCCGTCGCATCATCCGGGTGGGGCTGCACATTGCTGGTGGTGGAAGGGAGTCCCCATTACCTGTAAAGCGCTTTGAGTGGAGTGGCCAGAAAAGCGCAATATAATTGTAAGCAATTATTATAATTATTATTATTCTTCACTCTGACAGTGTTTCTCTTGCAGGTGGGCCAGAGGCGACCCGGTCCTGTCGGTCCAGAGAGCGTGAGCGGGCCTCGCAGTGCCGCCCACGGAGCCCGACCCGCCCTTTCCACTGAACTCAGCCATCACTGGTGACGAAGCCGAATCCGCCCGCGTTATCAACACTCACAACACTCACAGTGTAGGTAGTTGGTGCAATCTCAGCAATTAATCCAGTACCTTCCGCAATAGTGTTGAGCAATAGTATTGCAGTGCTGGATATGTGCAATGTATACCCGTCTCATTTCAGTACACACTGGACTTTACGGTGCACAGTAAAGAGGCAAACAGGGGTTCTGTTAAACCAAATGGTGTTCATGCTGATTGAGTCTGCTAGCAGAATCTGTATGTTACTCTGTACCCATATAGTGGTAGGAGCTGGGAACTCCTGCTGAATTCACAGGCTAACCTCGAACCTTCACGCTTGGTTTAGCACAGATGCTTCTCCCTCCCTGTACTCGGACACTTCAGGCCTGAATCTCTTGGTTTCTACAATCGTCAGCAAAGTCTGTCTCTCACACTGCAGAGAGAAGAACTACAAAAACAATGTTAATCATATTTATTTGATATTCTGTTGCTCAAATCTCCATACATATAATTCCATGATTAATTACATTTTTAATAGGTTTTTTAATAATGGCTTATTTCACGTTTAGTGGTATAATTATTGTAATTAGTTAACTTTTAAATTCCATAATTGGAAACACAGGAGATAACAGGAAATACAGCAAGTGACACAACTATAGGACAGGACAGGAGATAGTGAGAGGAGATAACAGGGGAATAGAGCAGGTGATACAGACAGTTACAGTACAGGACATGAGACGCAGTGAGAGGAGATAACGGGAATAGAGCAGGTGATACAGACAGTTACAGTACAGGACAGGAGACACAGTGAGAGGAGATAAGAGGAGAATAGCGCAGGTGATACAGAGAGTTACAGCACAGGACAGGAGACACAGTGAGAGGAGATAACAGGGGAATAGAGCAGGTGATACAGACAGTTACAGTACAGGACAGGAGACACAGTGGAAGAGCTGATTGCAGGGTTGAATCAATTGTCTGTGTGTTTTCAGAGCTATAACGCCCTTACGCAGGAGTATCCCGTTACCGGGATAAGTTTCGGCTTTCTCCATGGTGGCCCAGCTCAGGATGGACTCTTTCCAGGGACACAGGAAGTTATCTCAAGGGCATGACAGTGCCACAGGCAGTTGGAAACGGGAGGCAAATGGCTCTCAGCAGCACTCGACCTGTCTTAGCACCTGAAGGGAATGTCCTGCACCGACAGGCTGGAGGAACTGAGTCTCTTCAGTCTCAGACAGAGAAGACCTGAGGGGACCGATTAAACTATTGCCAATGCAGAGCAATTCTTCATTCTTCATAAGCAACAGTGAGACCAATTGAAGGCACAAGTGGAAATTATGAGGAACTGCATTTTTAAACTGGGAATTGACACCACATCTTTACACAACGGGGGGTGGGAGTGGGGGACACGATGCTCAGCCGTGTTATTGAAGGCAATACTCTGACTTCTGTCAAGACACAGCTGGATGAGATATTCCAGTCAAAACAGGAGACACTTCTTTACACAAAGAGTGGTGGGGGTGTGGAACAAGCTGCTCAGATGTGCTGTGAAAGTTCATACGCTCTAAACCAAGAAATGGCTGTATGAGGTCCTTCGAATACGTAGCTGAGACCTACAAAACAAGCTTATTACAAAGAAACATCCGTCACTCTATTTAAAGTATGAGGCATGGCCACATTTCAGTGCTGAGTTTACCCCTCCTACCTACAGATTGTTACAACCGACAGGGCTGCTGCTGTGATGAAACCTGACCTGGGCAGAGAAGCTCTCCTGAGACAGCATGACAGATCTCTCATTCCTTGACTCCAGGATCGAAAGACACAGAGCACCTCCACTCAGGCCAGGTCTCTGGGATGCAACATGTTTTTAGATGGGTCAATCGGGTCATCAACCCAGATCCAAAGCTATTGAACTAAGGCAAAGCAGCTATCCTGCACCAGCGGCCCCACCTGGGAGACACACAGCCCCCTCCTGCACCTGTTGCCCCTCTGCACAATGCAGGGTCAGCAGGGTCAGCAGTTGATATAAGGGGGAGATTCAGGGAGGCCAGAGTGGATTTACACTAGAAGACTGGGTATAACAGTCCTGCGAACACCCCTGGGGTATATAATACCAAACAGTTTAACGTCTCATCTGAGGGACAGCGCCTCCTACAGTACAGTGCCCCTGGTCCCATCACTGAGGCATTGGCTTGGAGAGTACCCTGTTCTTACTACCTGACTTACAGCCGCCGCCTGTCTGATGGCATTCTGGGTCATTAAAAGGCAGTTCCTATCATACATTGGTTAACTTGAACTGGATGATCAAAAACACCCCTGTCATCCAGAATGACAGCTAACAATGACGCGTGTCTGCAAACTCTGCTGAACTCATCTTGAGAGAGCAATACTGCTGCCTCTGTTACTGTTGCTCAGCTGCTAAACGTGATAAGGCATGTTTACAAAACATAGCTCACATCTTTGATGTCGTGAGATCACTTTCTCTATTGGATGGCAGAAGCATGTGCAGGAAACTCACACTGAGGGGGTCTGATTGTGCGATTTTGTAGTTTGACAGGCCCTGAGTCTCTCGGTGTACAGGACGCATCTTGCCCTGTGTGCGTGTTCCCAGTACTTCACCTTGTTTTCCCAGGCTAGCGGTGATGCTACACTACGTGCTGATTGGAGAGTGCAATGCACATGGACTACAGGAGAGACCCTCGGACCCTCCTTACAGCTGATTGGTGGAGGCTCACGGAGCTCTATCCAGAAGAGTCACGTGACTTCACTTGCAAGCCAGGAGTGAGGCTGTAAAACTGCAGAACAATCACAGGCAGGACGGAATAAGTCTGAAGTGAACATGACTTCCCAGGGCATTGCCACATGTGGCCAGCAGAGGTCGCCCTTCACACAAGGCTGGCGCTGTTTCTCCCTTGGTGTCTCAGTGAACAAGCACGATGCAGGGGATCCAATGAAAGGATCTCACAACAGTCCATCCTGCTCGCTGGGGGCACAGATGAGCCCGGACGTGGATAATCCCAGGATCTTCCATGAGTGACTCCATGCATCAACCGGAGTACACCCCCAAACGCAGGGGTGCCCCCCCTTTCCTGTGCAGTCCTTCACCTCCCCCTCTGGCGGTCGAGGGGGGGCGCAGTCCGTGTCCCCCTCGTGTCCTCCTGAGCGGAGCGAGGCTGAGGAGAGGGGCGCGAGCAGTGGGCGGAGAGCCACGCGCCGAACTCTGTCTTCATATCGGGCACCAGGGTCAGCAGGCTGGCAACTAAGCGCCACCAGCACATGCTGATGTTGTAGTAGGTGTGGCAGCGTGGACACAACCAGCGAGTGGACTCCTCCCTGAGCTGCAGACTGCATGACAGGTTCTGTGAAAGAGAAACAGAGACATTTCATTGAGAGAGAGAGGGGGGTTAATACAGTCCAGACACACTGACTGGACACTACAGGACATTAACACTGCACTGAGAGAGAGGGGTTAATACAGTCCAGACACTGACTGGACACTCCAGGACATTAACACTGCACTGAGAGAGAGGGGTTAATACAGTCCAGACACACTGACTGGACACTACAGGACATTAACACTGCACTGAGAGAGAGGGGTTAATACAGTCCAGACACACTGACTGGACACTACAGGACATTAACACTGCACTGAGAGAGAGGGGTTAATACAGTCCAGACACACTGACTGGACACTACAGGACATTAACACTGCACTGAGAGAGAGGGGTTAATACAGTCCAGACACACTGACTGGACACTACAGGACATTAACACTGCACTGAGAGAGAGGGGTTAATACAGTCCAGACACACTGACTGGACACTCCAGGACATTAACACTGCACTGAGAGAGAGGGGTTAATACAGTACAGACACACTGACTGGACACTACAGGACATTAACACTGCACTGAGAGAGAGGGGTTAATACAGTCCAGACACACTGACTGGACACTACAGGACATTAACACTGCACTGAGAGAGAGGGGTTAATACAGTCCAGACACACTGACTGGACACTACAGTACATTAACACTGCACTGAGGGAGAGTGAAGGGTTAAATTGAATGTTATTAAATACTGAAATCATTTGCCTCATCAAATCACTGAAGAAGGTTTCTGCTCTGGTGAGTTCCCTTGAATGCGGCTTTGAAAGTGAGATCTAAAACAATAGAAGCCGGGGCCGTGAAACTGGTTTTCCTCACTGCGCAAGAAGCTGAGGAATGCCGCAAGCCTGGAAGAAGGTATTTGTCTCGATTCGTTTGAATTTGTCTGTGCCCAGAACAATGAGTTCTGGGGTGGGGGGCCTTGGAGACAGCAATTGGGAGGGGCTCTGGGGGCAGAAACACAGACCCTGACCTTGTGGCCCCCAAATCACAAGACCAGGATCCTCTCCTCCTTCGCCCCCGTCTCTGTCTACTCCAGCTCTGCAGGCAGGGGGTCCCACAGCTGGGGGGCAGGGCCCCCAGTCAAGCAGAAACACTGCATGAGCAATTTTTGGATGCACCAGATTCTCAAAGGCTGTTACCCCTCGTGAAACTCTGGGTTGCGGGTTCAGATCTGTGGCGAGGCACAACTTCTCCACCCTGTGGCTCCTGAGGGGCGGGCCACAGGCTGTCACAGTGAACAGACGTGTATTCTCACTGGACATGTCTGCATCAAGACGAAACCTAGGCAGGCCTTTCTCTCAATCTGGCTACTCCTGCCCCTGACAGTGAGGGCAGTGTTTCTACTGCTGCTCCTGCCCCTCACAGTGAGGGCAGTGTTTCTACTGCTGCTCCTGCCCCTGACAGTGAGGGCAGTGTTTCTACTGCTGCTGCTGCCCCTGACAGTGAGGGCAGTGTTTCTACTGCTGCTCCTGCCCCTGACAGTGAGGACAGTGTTTCTACTGCTGCTCCTGCCCCTGACAGTGAGGGCAGTGTTTCTACTGCTGCTCCTGCCCCTGACAGTGAGGGCAGTGTTTCTACTGCTGCTCCTGCCCCTGACAGTGAGGGCAGTGTTTCTACTGCTACTCCTGCCCCTCACAGTGAGGGCAGAGTTTCTACTGCTGCTGCTCCTGCCCCTGACAGTGACGACAGAGTTTCTACTGCTGCTCCTGCCCCTGACAGTGACGACAGAGTTTCTACTGCTGCTGCTGCTCCTGACGGTGACGACAGTGTTTCTACTGCTGCTGCTGCCCCTGACAGTGACGACAGAGTTTCTACTGCTGCTCCTGCTCCTGACGGTGACAACAGTGTTTCTACTGCTGCTGCTGCCCCTGACAGTGAGGGCAGTGTTTCTACTGCTGCTCCTGCCCCTGACAGTGACGACAGTCTTTCTACTGCTGCTCCTGCCCCTGACAGTGACGACAGTGTTTCTACTGCTGCTCCTGCCCCTGACAGTGAGGGCAGTGTTTCTACTGCTGCTCCTGCCCCTGACAGTGAGGGCAGTGTTTCTACTGCTGCTGCTCCTGCCCCTGACAGTGATGGCAGTGTTTCTACTGCTGCTGCTCCTGCCCCTGACAGTGAGGGCAGTGTTTCTACTGCTGCTGCTCCTGCCCCTGACAGTGACGACAGTGTTTCTACTGCTGCTCCTGCCCCTGACAGTGAGGGCAGTGTTTCTACTGCTGCTGCTCCTGACAGTGAGGGCAGTGTTTCTACTGCTGCTCCTGCCCCTGACAGTGACGACAGTGTTTCTACTGCTGCTCCTGCCCCTGACAGTGACGACAGTGTTTCTACTGCTGCTCCTGCCCCTGACAGTGAGGGCAGTGTTTCTACTGCTGCTGCTGCCCCTGACAGTGAGGGCAGTGTTTCTACTGCTGCTCCTGCCCCTGACAGTGACGACAGTGTTTCTACTGCTCCTGCCCCTGACAGTGACGACAGTGTTTCTACTGCTGCTCCTGCCCCTGACAGTGAGGGCAGTGTTTCTACTGCTGCTGCTGCCCCTGACAGTGACGACAGTGTTTCTACTGCTGCTCCTGCCCCTGACAGTGAGGGCAGTGTTTCTACTGCTGCTCCTGCCCCTGACAGTGAGGGCAGTGTTTCTACTGCTGCTGCTCCTGCCCCTGACAGTGAGGGCAGTGTTTCTACTGCTGCTCCTGCCCCTGACAGTGAGGGCAGTGTTTCTACTGCTGCTGCTCCTGCCCCTGACAGTGACGACAGTGTTTCTACTGCTGCTCCTGCCCCTGACAGTGAGGGCAGTGTTTCTACTGCTGCTCCTGCCCCTGACAGTGAGGGCAGTGTTTCTACTGCTGCTCCTGCCCCTGACAGTGACGACAGTGTTTCTACTGCTGCTGCTCCTGCCCCTGACAGTGACGACAGTGTTTCTACTGCTGCTCCTGCTCCTGACAGTGAGGGCAGTGTTTCTACTGCTGCTCCTGCCCCTGACAGTGAGGGCAGTGTTTCTACTGCTGCTCCTGCCCCTGACAGTGA